>NC_090285.1:39312500-40512500 GCF_037392515.1 Haliotis asinina
GGTTTTGAGAACGACATTATCATGGTGACAGAAGGTAAAACGAAACCGAAAGCCGTGGTGGAAATTATGGATAAAACCATAACCAACTAACATAGTTTCTGATCACGTTGAATGGAAGCTGTCTAAACCGGCACTCATTGGGACTGAATAAATCATACAGTTTAGACAATGTGTCGGATTGTACAGCTGATGATAAATGTACAAGTCATGGATGGAACTGAGATTTTATGCCATTGTTGAAAACTTGCCGGATTGGACAGATTCCGGTTTTGACAGCTTCCACTGTACTTTCATTTCCGTTCTATTATATGTGTTCATTGGACCTCCAGCAGTAAAACTAGGCCAATTGGGCCAGTATCATATTTCGCCACTGATTCCTACTGGTTCGTACTTCTTTCATTGCCAATTTCGCTCTGTAGAACTTTTAATCGTAGGATGGGACGGTTTTGTGGTTTTAGGTTGCTTTGTAAAAAAACTGGTTTGTTTCTGATGTTACTAATAATGATCACAAATTAACAGAACATCATACTCGTGTCTTTATGAAATTTTCCCTTATAACGACTTCAATGTGTCTTAGCTGAAAAAAACTGGGATAAGGTTATTTTTACTTTTCTTAATATAAACCCCTGATACATTTGAAATATTTCACTGTGAACCTGAACCTGTCTTATCATTGAGATTGTGTGTCTTGTCTGACTTCATTCTTTCAATGTGCTTCTTGTCAAATACATCGAAAGCCACAAAAACGTCTCGTTGAGACAACTTTACAAACACTAAGGTCACCATGACTCTGACCGAGATGACCATTTTTACATCATGCATTCTCTTATACAGTAATATTCCATTCATCATATAATTTTCCTTTTCAAATTGTCTGTGTTTTCACAATGTTCAGTATCCATTCATTTCAACACCAAATTCATTCTTGTATCTGTTCGGCTCTGTTCTATTACTTTTGGCAGCTCTTGAATTCCCGAGTTGGATAGACATGTCGGAACACGATGGCCATTTCCCAAACAACGTCGATGCTGCTGCAGAGTTCATGATGCTGATGGTGCAAGGAATTAATGACTACACCAAAGGACGGATACCACCCTATTTTGAGCCTATTAATGAACCGGATGTTCAATGGCAAATACTGAATTTCACCACCATTTCCACTTTTCACAAATTAGTTGCTGAAAAACTCCATGCCAAATTTAACATCAAGGTGGCTGGTCCTACAATTACCAGTGAAATTGACAGGTCAGATTTAAGGGACTTCTCGTTTTGGCAAAAAGTGGCAAATTTCATGGATATCACTTTAGGATATATAGATGTATTTTCTTTCCATGCATACAATGATCTCGTTCTTTCGGGAAGATCTTACAATTTTACTGGAGCAAATGAAGCACATTTGGTAGCATTTATCGACCTGGTTGAAAACTATGCCACTCAGAAGACCGGAAAGATTATCCCCCTTGTTATAAGTGAATATGGTCGCGGTGGCGTCATAGGATACGACAAATTTGCTCCATTACCTATAATTGACTTTTCAACGATCTACCAGTCTAATGCCCATAGATTTACCCAGCTGAATCTCAGGGAATACATTGACAGAGCGGTGGTGTTTCTCCTAGCCAGTGAAGAAAGGCCAGGACGATACAGTCTCAACTATTCACTTTTCACACCTGATGGAAAACCCACTCGTATTGTCGATGTTTACAAGTTTTGGTACAAATTTGTGTCAGGTTTCTCCTTTATCAGAACAACCAGCCAGTATGATGGAGAGGAAAGAACAGTGTCGCCGTTAGCAATGTCAAGTTCATCCATGAACGAAACAGTCATTCTCTTGCACAGCTATTCTCGGAGGTCACAGGCTGTAAAGTTAGTCTTTAAAGATGACTGGATCAAACCAACAACAGGCCAAGCTACTTGCACAACCATCAAGGACGACTGGTTCCCGGCCATCACCTTCAACGAAACCATCGACCTCCAGAAGACACAAGGAATTGTTGAACTTCCTCCTGAAGCCTCATGTCACTTTACATTCAACACCCCTTCAAACCAACTGCCTTCAGTCACTCTCAACGAAACCACATATTACGGGACGGAGACGTTGATACCAATCAAGGGCAATGTTGTCTCGACCGTGATATATCTACCAAATGGCCAGTATGACAGTGCAAGACTGAGAGTTTCAACCAGTTGGCTGATCAATGAAACAAACAGTGTATCATATCTTACCTTTAATCTCCACCGCCTTGACTCTTTTTTCAAACTGTTTGATTCGGACAAGTTTAATCCAACCAGCAACACGTATTGGAATGTTTGGGAGTTTATTGTCCCCGCATCTGTGTTTGTCCCAGATTCTAACCAGGTCCAGGTTCACTTCTCTAACAACACGACAACAGGATATGTTTCTTCTGTTGCTCTTGTGACAGGCAAGTTGGTTCAATCTGACTTGATGTCAGACTAATGGTCATATTCCAATTATTAAACAACTGCCATTAACGTGCCTTTGTTGTCATATTCCCAGTCCATAAATCAGGTTCATTTTAATTGCAGTGAGTGTTGACCAGAACTTGTTGAGAGCACACACCTACATGCAGACACGTGTACTAAATCGCTGAGTCTGAGCGACTATGCTTGTCGAAAGAGGCGACTAACGGGATTGGGTGGTCAGTCTCCCTGACTTGATTGACACATGTCATCGGTTCACAATTGCGCAGATCGATGCTCATGCTGTTGGTAACAGCCATATAGCTGGAATATTGCTGAGTGCGGGTTAAAACTGAACTCACTCGCTCGCTCACTCACTCACTGACTCGGAAATATTGAAACAGCTGACTTCGCAACCTAGTCGCCATTTCATTGTAGGGCAAGACAGAAGTCCTAGAAACACTCAGGAATCAAGCTACCAACTGTGATCTGAGCTCTCTGGACAGGACCACACACTATAAACTATGCATATATATATATATATATATATATATATATATATATATATATATATATATATGTGTGTGTGTGTGTGTGTGTGTGTGTGTGTGTGTGTGTGTGTGTGTGTGTTTCATTTTTCGTTTTTAACATATTTTTCTTGAAATTGTTTTACTACCTACTACCGTAATGAAAATTGTAACGTCATATTGTAAAGAAAGCAAACTCTAAGACAGCATTCATTTATTGTACAAATATATCAAAATATCTAGTTTTACGATACAACATGGCTAATGACTTTTGATATTTTATACTTACTGCTCAGAAGGAGTCAACATGCCAAAACATTCCTTTCACTTCTGATTTGCAAATGTAAAGTAATACGTAGCAAAATCTCTAACATGAGAATATGAATTAGATTATGCTTACTGGACGCTCTACTACCTAACATAATTGCACTACAAATCCAAACATAAGCAGATAAATCCATTTTAATTTAATAAGGAATTAAATTGTTATGGCAATTGTTATGAAATTTCTTAATCACATATTTCAGAATGTTTGAAGAATATGAAAAAAGGCAAACAATTTACTTGACATTTCCCTGCCATTTAAAATACAGGTGACGACTCCATGTAACATACGGCAGTGACATTGTGACAGTATATAATGTCATTACCGCATGGACCCAGTCAAGGCCGTTTTCTCCTCTGTCACAGCCGTTACGCTACCCTGTCCTTCCTGTAACTAAAAGTCATATTTATATGGTTACTGATTTTATTCATTTGATGCCAAATGTTTATGTTAAATAAAATTCCGAAACATCAGATATCTTTGAATTGAAAATTTAGATAGCAACAACATTAAACTAGAAAAATGTCACGGCCGTCACAAAGTCTCTCCTTACCGTAACAAACCCCATGATAACGACATACAGAAATCTCAAACAGCATGTTGCACACGCCTTTTTTGCAATAAAATTCAGAGAAATGAATTTTAATGTGTCAGTGTTTCCTCACTGCCGTTGCTTTTATACATGAAGTAGAATCAGAAAACAGTACATTATTGCATTTTTTTGGATGATGTTACGGTAGTGACATCAAACCTCTTGACAAAGTTTGGTCTTTCTTAACAAAATGCGCTTTCCGTGCTAACAAGGCCAAACCACGCCAAGTATTTGGTTGTAACATCATTAATTGTGACATAACTACAATTCTTTTGAAAAACTTTCATGTCAGTGTAAAAGGAACCAGGCTTTCCAAACATAGTATTTTTCTTATTTTAATCTTGGCTAGAATTCCCTTCACTCACCGGAGGCTGAAGAGATGGTGTAAATCCAACTAGGGTCCATGCAGGTAGCAAAGGTACTGTAAGTCACTATGGTCCCCAGTCTGGTGATCTACCTTCTGTTGTTGGCGATCTATAGCCTGTTTCTATACTGTTTTGCCCATGTAGTGATAATAGTGTTAGCTTTCTACGTTAGTTTTAATGCTAATTATGATATTTTAGTTGTTTTACTATCTTTTGTCGACAGCTTTTATAATACACATACATCCCATTTCAGTGTTAAATGTTCTCGTCACGATATGGCTGAACTATTGCCGATGTGACGTTAAATATTAACTCACTCTTTTGAAAAACATGAAAAACACAGTACATCGGCGAACGCGTGAAAGTGGGTGGTTTAAGGGTTTTAAGATAAACATAATAATGTTTTTCCCAATTACACTCATATATACATCTCACACTCCTGCTAAAGCCTATCGGTTAATCTCTGACTAAAGTTACAAATAAACATGTCAACATCACCCGCTTCCTGAGATACCCATACGAAACCACATCCATATTTGAAAGGAGTATTCTTAGTATGGCTAGCCCATGTGATTCCAACTCGTTCACCTAATGATACAAACATCATGTAACACTGATCAGGTAGGTGAGGTTGATCCATGTACATTCATGTACACCAATATTTGACAGGAACAAAACAACAACTCGCCTCCAACATCAACTTCAGAGTTGTCAAAATGTTGTTGAGAAACAGGATCGGTCACTATTCTTACCAACTTTTCCATCAAACTTTGAAGTATTGTTAAACTCGGTTTTCTTTCGGAACAACCCATCGTAGTGAACGAAATAGTCACGTGATGTTTTTGGTCGTCTGGTCAACTCGACCACAGGCAAACTGTAGCGCAAATAGGGTTGCGCTGCATAGAGAATATGACAAGCAAAGGTTGTTAACGCACTTCCCTCGATTCGTTTCAAAAAAATACTTCCATGTCAAAATAAACTTTCGCCACCATCAAAGGTATACACCCATTTCTTCACTGGGTTGTGCTTTCACATTTCCAACCCCATGTTGAACAATTACTCAAGGGAAATATTTTTATTCAACGTTTTAAGCGCAACTCGTGGGATAGCAGACCGTTCTTCGCCTCCATTCCCCCTTCCAGCTTCCGGTTCAACGGAGTGAAGGAAAATTAGGGTATTATTCCACATGGAATACTTACAGTTACCTCCCCTGCTTCATTCGCCCATTACGCCAGAAATGTTTTTATATAGATTGAATGTTGCGAAAATTATAACAATAGCGACGACAAGTAAGATAAATAAACTCCAACAGGTTCGTGATAAAATTAGGCAATATGCTATTTTTATTAGTTTCTGCTTACTATTGTTCCGTCACTCCGTTGAACCAGAAGGGGCAGGGGTAATGGAGGCGAAGAACGATCTGAATACAGCGAGTGGCGCTTAAAATGTTAAATAAAATCAGGGAGCCTATATAGAGAGGGAGAAGAAACGAAAAGCCGCTGAACGTATGTCTCGCCTCGTCACGCGACCAGTGTAGACACTATGGCGGCAGTTTAGTATTTAAGATTGAGCCCATTTTATTTCCAGCAGCTGATTACATTCACTGAGTGTTGTAACAACTGAAAACCTATATGTAGAAGATAAATTAACTATTTTGTCACATCAGTTTAAGTCAACTAATTGTTATTAGTGTCAGTATTGGGACAGTAGATTTGTAGTTAAGTTTCAAGTCTGTATGTTATGACTCACTGGCTTCCATTCTCGATTCACCGCGAAGATAAACTCAACAAAAATATAAACTTTACACTCGTTTCAAAGTCAATAATTTGAACATTTTGGAAAATGGGTTTGAAATAACGATTGTATTCAATTTTCTTGTCATTAAAGATGATTTAGCATACAGATCATGTTTGTCATGGAATCGGTTCCACCGGAAATGCGACTACAAAGTCTATGATCAAAAACTGTGAGTCACAACTTAATGAAATCATGTCAATATCGGGTGTGTCCTCCATGGGCGTTCACAACTGCGATACAACGTCTCCTCGGGGATTGGATGATGCGTCTGAACACAGCTTGGGGAATGCGCCGCCATATTTGTACCAACATGGCACCAAGCTCCTGCAAGTTCTGTGGAGGGTTCCTTGAGGGTCACTCCATGATATTGATGCTAGCGTTCCTGAGTAAATTCGTAGTTTAACTGGCCGTATATGGTCTGGCGTTGTCCTGTTTGAAAGCCAGACCTGGGACATGAACTGCCATGAATGGCAAAAGCTCTGGAACGAGCACCTGATCCCTGTATGTTCCCGCATTAAGGTTTCCCTGGATGACAATGAGTCGGGATCGAGCATGACCGTTGACAGTACCCCCAAACATAAGGCTACCTCCCCAAAATCGATCCACATCCTGTACGCAACACTGGGCATTGCGTTCTCCTCGTCTTCTCCAAACTCTGAACCTTGATTCTTCACGAAACACAGCCCTATTCCAATCTCGCTGGGTCCATCTCAGGTGCAGTCGTGCCCAGAGAAGACGTCGGCGTCGATGGAAAGGGGTTAGAATTGGTCCACGATATGGTCGCCGTTTTGCTGAATAGACACAATAAGGTCTATAAAACTTCTTTCATACATTCGTTTAATTCTTAGAATCGAAATATACCTTTAGTTGGAAAGTATTTGCAAGTAGTAGTGATAGATTTATGACTTAAAAACTGGTTACGGTGTATTTGAGGTGTGTGAAAATTATGACATATCGCCGATCTGTTCTGATCCACCATTGAAATACTACACGACGTTGTTTGAGTGTTCCTTGTCATTGCTTCAAAAACATCTTTCACATACACCTTTCATTCTTATGAGAGGAATATACTATCAGGTGAAATGAGTTTGTATGTAATAGTGATAGTCTCATCGTCTAAACAACATATGTTAGGGTGTATTTGAGGTGTGTGAAAAATGTAACATAGACTTGATCTGATGAGCCATTAAAATACTATACTTTTTCACAGACATTCTTATGAGGGGAATAGACTATTAGGTGAAACTATAATAGTGATAGTTTCATCATCTAAAAACCATGTTTGATCCGATATGATTTGATCAGCCATGGAAGTACTACACTGCGTTGTTCGAGAGTTTCTAGTTATTATTCTAAAACATCTTTCACATACACCTTTAATTTTTATGATGGGAATATACCATCAGGAGAATGCTTTTTTGCAAGTAATAGTGATAGTTTTATGATTTTAGACTAATTGTTAGGCGTATGTGATGTGTGTGAAAAATATGACGATCTCATCTGATCCGCCATTGATGCTGGTGATGCTTGAGGGTTATAGTTCTGTAACTTCTTTCTTTCTTATTGATCTTAGTATGTTTTGTTGATTTTATTATTTGACAAAACTGGAAAGGCTTTGTGATAATTTTAAACTTTCTGTTTTTGAGTGGCGTGTGGCAATGTCAGTTAACATTTTGTTAATGTCCATGTCATTCCCCACATACGGTAAGATATTTGAATTAAATATTAATGTAAACACAAATGAACGTTTAAAATGGACAGCTGATGTTACCACATGTGTTACTTTTGAGACACGTTTTCGTTCTTAAACATGTTTTGGGAGGGATAAACAATAATCTGCCTGAAGTTCTGAGTTGAAGTTGCGCAAGCCACTGTGTGCACTGGAGCATGACGAGACACACGTTAATTAGTACAAATGGTAAAGGAAGCAAGGGAGTGACCTATCCCTGTTGCAGATTATCCCTGATAAAACATATTTCACGTGAGTAATTATTAAACATGGGGTAGGAAATCTGAGAGCACAACTAAGTGAGGAAATGGGAGTGTACATTTGATGGTGGCGATATTTTATTTTGACATGAAAACTATCTCTCGATCCGAAGCGAGGGAAGTACCATGCCAACCTTTGCTCGCTTCACTCGCATATAAGAAGACATGTCATATTCTCTACGCTGCGCAACCCTATTTGGGCTACAATCTGCCTGTGACTCGGCCTACAACATGGCATTGGTCAAATGACAGGAATGTTTGACAACATGTGTTTCACGTGTGAAAAAATGCCACTTTTTAAAATTTTCACAACATGTGTTGTCAAACTTTAGTTTGCCGTGTGAAAGTCGCTTTAGAGGTACCAGATGACTCGCATGTGCACAAAGTCAGACAAAATAACAACCGGTGACCCGGTTTGTCACTCCAAATACCGAGTTTCCTTATCACTTGCTTTGACTACTGCTGTATGGCAATGAAGACCAGACTATCGGTCATTGACTAAGGTCTTTTGAAGTATGTATATGCAGATGTACCTTTCACAGATATACTTATATTAGTACAAAGAAGGTGCAATATGAAGAACACTGTTCCACAAACCAAACACACTCGTAGGCTTCGTAGACATTCCATGTTTAAAGTGTTTCTTTGATCAGACATATTAAAACTTACCCCTGATGTGTTGTGAAACAAATTAGTACCCCAAATGTAGAGTGACACTTTGACCTGCACTAACCCCAAGGTTACCCTATCATGCCAATGCACCACACCTGCATGCCATTGCATGTTATCTGGTACGTACATTTGTGGAATGTTAGTGTCAAACTGGTATTTTCCATGAAATCCAATATAAAGGCTGTCGCTCCTCGTGTCGATGACCAGTCAAACCTGGACCGTCTCGTGAGTATGACTTTGGTACGTACTATTCATGTCATGATGTATAATTCACGTCAGAGACTATTGATTTCACGAAAGGAAATGAAGGATTATTTTTCACGCACTTGGGGATTTAACGGGCATATAGTCATGGAAATGTATAAGAGGACAAAGGAAAGCTGCGCTTGTTACATCACGGCAGTACTAGGAATCCATCTTTGGACTCCAGTGTTTGAAAGACAAGTATACTGGTGAAATGAATAAGGGAAATATGACAATACAAGTGTGTATTTCCAGATTTCCACTCACCGTGCACTATGTACCTTGGGAAGAAACCTTGAAAAGAATAAACGGATACTTGTACTTCCACGTGCTCAGTTATTAATTTCCATGAGTATATTTATCTTTCCAATACAGGAGTCTTAAGAAGGACCCCTAACACATAAATTCGTGATGTAAACAGAACAGCTACATAATGATGATCACACAAAAATGACAGTGGATTATAGTTAGCTATCCAACCTCCTATCTTCGACGTTCAAACTCTCCGAAGCGTCATTCTTATAATGGGAAACCAGTAAAACCAACTAGAATAAATTATCACAGTACCAAAACGTAAACCTAGTCTCTATCTTTAAATCTGAATTTCAAATTAGGACAATATAATATAGAAATCGGGCTATAGTTCACTAGATACCATGATGACTTACAAAATCGTTTGCTAGCAGCATGGATCATAGTTGAATTCAATCACCCATTCAGCCGTTGGCCATGGTAATCAGATCTATTTAACTTGTAGTCTACTTGCAGCAACAAGTTATGTATATACCGAAGTATAACTGTATGCATAATATTGACGTGGATCATACTAAACCACTTATCACAATGTTGAAAGTCTGTTTAGGGTTAAAAGCAAATGGGTGTTATTTATTTAATGAAATCAGTTAGAGTTTTAAGTAAATACTGTTATTCAATGTTGCAGAAAATGAAATGGACACAGGTCTTGTTCACTCTGAGTCTGACAGTGGTCGGAGGCTACAGTGACACTACGGTGACTATCCACCCCCAGTGGCTGGCACAAGGAGGAAACGTTCGTTACGACAACAATAGATGGAACAAACACAATTGTCTGGATCAAGCAAATCTCATTCCATACTGTCGGAGGCTTCGTACTGGTAGTGGACGCTGGGGTGACCCAGACACTTACCGTCGTCTCTTTCAAGACGTGAGAATGCTTGTTTGTTTGTCTTTTTGTTTGTTTGTTTGCTTGCTTGTTTGTATGCTGTGTAATGCCTCGCTCACCAATATTCCAGATATACTAGTATGGATTGTTTGAGGATAGGGGTTCTGTTGGCGGTGAAGGTAAGTAGTGTTCGATGTTACTCGTGTTCAGGACGTTTCCCCTAATGTCCCTGCTTGATGAAACTACCCGTAAAGATCGGGATTTAAGTTGGAGGCGGCTAACGCGATCGGATGGCCAGGCTCGCTGCTCTGGTTGACTCATACCATATCCCACTGATCACTAGATACTGTGGTCGAGACTATTTATAGATGACAGCCGTGCAGCTGGAAGATTGAGGAATGCAGCGTTTAACAACACCAAACAAGAAGAAAGGAGGGGGCTGGGGCAAATATATGCGCCAGTATTATCAAACATGAGGCAACCGAAATAAATATTGCAATAGTGAACAGGTGGAATTTGGAACTGTACGTAATACATGCCGCCATGTATTGTGTGTTTAGACTGAGAAACAGCAATACACTGTAATAACGCAATGCCGTTGATTACGAGGCCATTAATCTTATAAACATATATATTGCAGTGGCCAGAAGACCCGAACCGCAGTGGTTACCCTGACCCCAACTACTTGAAGAACGTCACCAGACAGCAGCAGTTGTGCTCTGGTTACTTGGAGAACATCAACGCTGGTTTTGAGAACGACATTATCATGGTGACAGAAGGTAAGATGAAACAGAAAGCCGTGGTGGAAATTATGGATAAAACCATAACCAACTAACATAGTTTCTGATCACGTTGAATGGAAGCTGTCTAAACCGGCACTCATTGGGACTGAATAAATCATACAGTTTAGACAATGTGTCGGATTGTACAGCTGGTGATAAATGTACAAGTCATGGATGGAACTGAGATTTTATGCCATTGTTGAAAACTTGCCGGATTGGACAGATTCCGGTTTTGACAGCTTCCACTGTATTTTCAGTTCCGTTCTATTATATGTGTTCATTGGACCTCCAGCAGTAAAACTAGGCCAATTGGGCCAGTATCATATTTCGCCACTGATTCCTACTGGTTCGTACTTCTTTCATTGCCAATTTCGCTCTGTAGAACTTTTAATCGTAGGATGGGACGGTTTTGTGGTTTTAGGTTGTTTTGTAAAAAAAACTGGTTTGTTTCTGATGTTACTAATAATGATCACAAATTAACAGAACATCATACTCGTGTCTTTATGAAACTTTCCCTTATAACGACTTCAATGTGTCTTAGCTGAAAGAAACTGGGATAAGGTTATTTTTACTTTTCTTAATATAAACCCCTGATACATTTGAAATATTTCACTGTGAACCTGAACCTGTCTTATCATTGAGATTGTGTGTCTTGTCTGACTTCATTCTTTCAATGTGCTTCTTGTCAAATACATCGAAAGCCACAAAAACGTCTCGTTGAGACAACTTTACAAACACTAAGGTCACCATGACTCTGACCGAGATGACCATTTTTACATCATGCATTCTCTTATACAGTATTATTCCATTCATCATATAATTTTCCTTTTCAAATTGTCAGTGTTTTCACAATGTTCAGTATCCATTCATTTCAACACCAAATTCATTCTTGTATCTGTTCGGCTCTGTTCTATTACTTTTGGCAGCTCTTGAATTCCCGAGTTGGATAGACATGTCGGAACACGATGGCCATTTCCCAAACAACGTCGATGCTGCTGCAGAGTTCATGATGCTGATGGTGCAAGGAATTAATGACTACACCAAAGGACGGATACCACCCTATTTTGAGCCTATTAATGAACCGGATGTTCAATGGCAAATACTGAATTTCACCACCATTTCCACTTTTCACAAATTAGTTGCTGAAAAACTCCATGCCAAATTTAACATCAAGGTGGCTGGTCCTACAATTACCAGTGAAATTGACAGGTCAGATTTAAGGGACTTTTCGTTTTGGCAAAAAGTGGCAAATTTCATGGATATCACTTTAGGATATATAGATGTATTTTCTTTCCATGCATACAATGATCTCGTTCTTTCGGGAAGATCTTACAATTTTACTGGAGCAAATGAAGCACATTTGGTAGCATTTATCGACCTGGTTGAAAACTATGCCACTCAGAAGACCGGAAAGATTATCCCCCTTGTTATAAGTGAATATGGTCGCGGTGGCGTCATAGGATACGACAAATTTGCTCCATTACCTATAATTGACTTTTCAACGATCTACCAGTCTAATGCCCATAGATTTACCCAGCTGAATCTCAGGGAATACATTGACAGAGCGGTTGTGTTTCTTCTAGCCAGTGAAGAAAGGCCAGGACGTTATAGTCTCAACTATTCACTTTTCACACCTGATGGAAAACCCACTCGTATTGTCGATGTTTACAAGTTTTGGTACAAATTTGTGTCAGGTTTCTCCTTTATCAGAACAACCAGCCAATATGATGGAGAGGAAAGAACAGTGTCGCCGTTAGCAATGTCAAGTTCATCCATGAACGAAACCGTCATTCTCTTGCACAGCTATTCTCGGATGTCACAGGCTGTAAAGTTAGTCTTCCAAGATGACTGGATCAAACCAACAACAGGCCAAGCTACTTGCACAACCATCAAGGACGACTGGTTCCCGGCCATCACCTTCAACGAAACCATCGACCTCCAGAAGACACAAGGAATTGTTGAACTTCCTCCTGAAGCCTCATGTCACTTTACATTCAACACCCCTTCAAACCAACTGCCTTCAGTCACTCTCAACGAAACCACATATTACGGGACGGAGACGTTGATACCAATCAAGGGCAATGTTGTCTCGACCGTGATATATCTACCAAATGGCCAGTATGACAGTGCAAGACTGAGAGTTTCAACCAGTTGGCTGATCAATGAAACAAACAGTGTATCATATCTTACCTTTAATCTCCACCGCCTTGACTCTTTTTTTAAACTGTTTGATTCGGACAAGTTTAATCCAACCGGAAACACGTATTGGAATGTTTGGGAGTTTATTGTCCCCGCATCTGTGTTTGTCCCAGATTCTAACCAGGTCCAGGTTCACTTCTCTAACAACACGACAACAGGATATGTTTCTTCTGTTGCTCTTGTGACAGGCAAGTTGGTTCAATCTGACTTGATGTCAGACTAATGGTCATATTCCAATTATTAAACAACTGCCATTAATGTGCCTTTGTTGTCATATTTCCAGTCCATAAATCAGGTTCATTTTAATTGCAGTGAGCGTTGACCAGAACTTGTTGAGAGCACACACCTACATGCAGACACGTGTACTATATCGCTGAGTCTGAGCGACTATGCTTGTCGTAAGAGGCGACTAACGGGATTGGGTGGTCAGGCTCGCTGACGCCAACTGTGATCTGAGCTCTCTGGACAGGACCACACACTATAAACTATGCATACATACATACATACATACATACAAACATACATACATACATACATACATACATACATACATACATACATACATACATACATACATACATACATACATACATACATACATACATACATACATACATACATGTGTGTGTGTGTGTGTGTGTTTCATTTTTCGTTTTTAACATATTTTTCTTGAAATTGTTTTACTACCTACTACCGTAATGAAAACTGTAACGTCATATTGTAAAGAAAGCAAACTCTAAGACAGCATTCATTTATTGTACAAATATATCAAAATATCTAGTTTTACGATACAACATGGCTAATGACTTTTGATATTTTATACTTACTGCTCAGAAGGAGTCAACATGCCAAAACATTCCTTTCACTTCTGATTTGCAAATGTAAAGTAATATGTAGCAAAATCTCTAACATGAAAATACGAATTAGATTATGCTTACTTGACGCTCTACTACCTAACATAATTGCACTACAAATCCAAAAATAAGCAGATAAATCCATTTTAATTTAATAAGGAATTAAATTGTTATGGCAATTGTTATGAAATTTCTTAATTACATATTTCAGAATGTTTGAAGAATATGAAAAAAGGCAAACAATTTACTTGACATTTCCCTGCCATGTAAAATACAGGTGACGACTCCATGTAACATACGGCAGTGACATTGTGACAATATATAATGTCATTACCGCATGGACCCAGTCAAGGCCGTTTTCTCCTCTGTCACAGCCGTTACGCTACCCTGTCCTTCCTGTAACTAAAAGTCATATTTATATGGTTACTGATTTTATTCATTTGATGCCAAATGTTTATGTTAAATAAGACTCCGAAACATCAGATATCTTTGAATTGAAAATTTAGATAGCAACAACATTAAACTAGAAAAATGTCACGGCCGTCACAAAGTCTCTCCTTACCGTAACAAACCCCATGATAACGACATACAGAAATCTCAAACAGCATGTTGCACACGCCTTTTTTGCAATAAAATTCAGAGAAATGAATTTTAATGTGTCAGTGTTTCCTCACTGGCGTTGCTTTTATACATGAAGTAGAATCAGAAAACAGTACATTATTGCATTTTTTTTGGATGATGTTACGGTAGTGACATCGAACCTCTTGACAAAGTTTGGTCTTTCTTAACAAAATGCGCTTTCCGTGCAAACAAGGCCAAACCACGCCAAGTATTTGGCTGTAACATCATTAATTGTGACATAACTACAATTCTTTTGAAAAACTTTCATGTCAGTGTAAAAGGAACCAGGCTTTCCAAACATAGTATTTTTCTTATTTTAATTTTGGCTAGAATTCCCTTCACTCACCGGAGGCTGAAGAGATGGTGTAAATCCAGCTAGGGTCCATGCAGGTAGCAAAGGTACTGTAAGTCACCATGGTCCCTAGTCTAGTGATCTTCCTTCTGTTGTTGGCGATCTATAGCCTGTTTCTGTACTGTTTTGCCCATGTAGTGATAATAGTGTTAGCTTTCTACGTTAGTTTTAATGCTAATTATGATATTTTAGTTGTTTTACTATCTTTTGTCGACAGCGTTTATAATACACATACATCCCATTTCAGTGTTAAATGTTCTCGTCACGATATGGCTGAAATATTGCCGATGTGACGTTAAATATTAACTCACTCTTTTGAAAAACATGAAAAACACAGTACATCGGCGAACGAGTGAAAGTGGGTGGTTTAAGGGTTTTAAGATAAACATAATAATGTTTTTCCCAATTACACTCATATATACATCTTACACTCCTGCTAAAGCCTATCGGTTAATCTCTGACTAAAGTTACAAATAAACATGTCAACATCATCAGCTTCCTGAGATACCCATACGAAACCAAATCCATATTTGAAAGGAGTATTCTTAGTATGGCTAGCCCAAGTGATTCCAACTCGTTCACCTAATGACACAAACATCATGTAACACTGATCAGGTAGGTGAGGTTGATCCATGTACATTCATGTACACCAATATTTGACAGGAACATAACAACAACTCGCCTCCAACATCAATTTCAGAATTGTCAAACTGTTGTTGAGAAACAGGATCCGTCACTATTCTTACCAACTTTTCCATCAAACTTTGAAGTGTTGTTAAACTCGTTTTTTTTTCCGGAACAACCCATCGTAGTGAACGAAATTGTCACGTGATGTTTTTGGTCGTCTGGTCAACTAATAAGAAATGGTGTGGTAGTGTGGCAAACTGTAGCGCAAATAGGGTTGCGCTGCATAGAGAATATGACAAGCAAAGGTTGGCAACGCACTTCCCTCGATTCCTTTCAAAAAAATATTTCCATGTCAAACTAAAATTTCGCCACCATCAAAGGTATACACCCATTTCTTCACTGGGTTGTGCTTTCACATTTCCAACCCCATGTTGAACAATTACTCAAGGGAAATATTTTTATTCAACGTTTTAAGCGCAACTCGTGGGATAGCAGACCGTTCTTCGCCTCCATTCCCCCTTCCAGCTTCCGGTTCAACGGAGTGAAGGAAAATTAGGGTATTATTCCACATGGAATGCTTACAGTTACCTCCCCTGCTTCATTCGCCCATTACGCCAGAAATGTTTTTATTTAGAATAAATGTTACGAAAATTATAACAATAGCGACGACAAGTAAGATAAATAAACTCCAACAGGTTCGTGATAAAATTAGGCAATATGCTATTTCTTATTAATTTCTGCTTATTCTTGTTCCGTCACTCCGTTGAACCAGAAGCTAGCAGGGGTAATGGAGGCGAAGAACGATCTGAATACAGCGAATGGCGCTTAAAATGTTAAATAAAATCAGGGAGCATATATAGAGAGGGAGAAGAAACGAAAAGCCGCTGAACGTATGTCTCGCCTCGTCACGTGACCAGTGTAGACAATATGGCGCCAATTTAGTATTTAAGATTGAGCCCATTCTATTTCCAGCAGCTGATTACATTCACTGAGTGCTGTAACAACTGAAAACCTATATGTAGAAGATACATTAACTATTTTGTCACATCAGTTTAAGTCAAATAGTTGTTAATAGTGTCAGTATTGGGACAGTAGATTTGTAGTTAAGTTTCAAGTCGGTATGTTATGACTCACTGGCTTCCATTCTCGATAAACTCAACAAAAATAAAAACTTTACACTCATTTCAAAGTCAATAATTTGAACATTTTGGAAAATGGGTTTGAAATAACGACTGCATTCAATTTTGTTGTCATTAAAGATGATTTAGCATACAGATCATGTTTGTCATGGAATCGGTTCCACCGGAAATGCGACTACAATGTCCATGATCAGAAGTTGTGAGTCTTAATGAAATCATGTCAACATCGGGTGTGTCCTCCATGGGCGTTCACAACTGCGATACAACGTCTCTTCGTGGATTGGATGATGCGTCTGAACACAGCTTGGGGAATGCGCCGCCATATTTGTACCAACAAGCTCCTTTAAGTTCTGTGGAGGGTTCCTTACATGAAGGAGCCGCCCGCCTAACACATCCCACACATGCTCTATGGGGTTTGGGTCGGGAGATCTTGAGGGCCACTCCATGATATTGATGCTAGCGTTCCTGATCCCTGTATGCTGCCGCATTAAGGTTTCCCTGGATGACAATGAGTCGGGATCGAGCATGACCGTTGATAGTACCCCCAAACATAAGGCTACCTCCCCCAAATCGATCCACATCCTGTACGCAACACTGGACATTGCGTTCTCCTCGTCTTCTCCAAACTCTAACCCTTCCATCAGCAAAAATTAATGTGACCCTTGATTCATCACTAAACACAGCCCTATTCCAATCTCGCTGGGTCCATCTCAGGTGCAGTCGTGCCCAGAGAAGACGTCGGCATCGATGGAAACGGGTTAGAATTGGTCCACGATATGGTCGCCGTGCATGAAGACGAGCAGAGCGTAGGCGATTTCGAATGGTTTGGGCAGTCACTCGACCTCCAAACAATACATTCAAAGTGGATGTGGCAGTGACAAACCGGATTACGCAAATGACGTAAGACAATCTGTCGGTCCTCTGCGTGCGACGTCACACGTGGTCGACCAGGACGTGGGCGGTCAGCTGTGGTGCCAGTATCTGGAGATTATGGATGGTCTGTCGAAGGTATCCCATAACCCTCGCCAAGGTGAATGTTTGACGAATAATTAACCACAAAACCGTGGGTTTTTTTCTGAGATGACACTCTGCTACCGTGAGATCAGTTGCACGTGTATCAATAGGTCACGTGACTTGTGGCACGGGGAAACGTGATTTTAGCGTGCAGCGCTCTCGCACGTGCTACGTAAGCCCCAACACTAGAATGAATATGTGACGTAATGCCCTTGACAACGCATTTAACCATTATCAAAACAAGAACTCTTTCAAGGAAAGTTTCAAAACACTATTTGAAAAATAATGAGCGTCAAGTTGTGTTTTTTTTTTCATTTTTGCTGAATAGACAAAATAAGGTCTATTAAAACTTCTTTCACACATTCGTTTAATTCTTAGAATCGAAACATACCTTTAGTTGGAAAGTATTTGCAAGTAGTAGTGATAGGTTTATGACTTAAAACTGGTTACGGTGTATTTGAGGTGTGTGAAAAATATGGCATAGCGCCGATCTGTTCTGATCCACCATTGAAATACTACACGACGTTGTTTGAGTGTTCCTTGTCATTGCTTCAAAAGTATCTTTCACATACACCTTTCATTCTTATGAGGGGAATATACTATCAGGTGAAATGAGTTTGTATGTAATAGTGATACTCTCATCGTCTAAAAAACATATGTTAGGGTCTATTTGAGGTGAGTGAAAAATCTGACATATCGCTGATTTGATCTGATCAGCCATTAAAATACCATACTTGTTCAAGTGTTCCTACTTATTGCTTCAAAAACATTTTTCACAGACACCTTTCATTCTTATGAGGGGAATAGACTATTAGGTGAAACTATAATAGTGATAGTTTCATCATCTAAAAACCATGTTGATCTGATTTGATCTGATCAGCCATTAAAATACTATACTGGTTCAAGTGTTCCTAGTTATTGCTTCAAAAACATTTTTCACAGACACCTTTCATTCTTATGAGGGGAATATACTATTAGGTGAAACTATAATAGTGATAGTTTCATCATCTAAAAACCATGTTGATCTGATTTGATCTGATATGATCTGATCAGTCATGGAAGTACTACACTGCGTTGTTCGAGAGTTTCTAGTTATTATTCTAAAACATCATTCACATACACCTTTAATTTTTATGATGGGAATATACCATCAGGAGAATGCTTTTTGCAAGTAATAGTGATAGTGTTATGATTTTAGACTAATTGTTCGGGCGTATGTGATGTGTGATGAAAAATATGACGATCTCATCTGATCCGCCATTGATGCTGGTGATGCTTGAGGGTTATAGTTCTGTAACTTCTTTCTTTCTTATTGATCTTAGTATTTTTTGTTGATTTTATTATTTGACAAAACTGGAAAGGCTTTGTGATAATTTTAAAACTTTATGTTTTTGAGTGGTATGTGGCAATGTCAGTTAACATTTTGTTAATGTCCATGTCATTCCCCACATACGGTAAGATATCTGAATTAAATATTAATGTAAACACACATGATTTTTGTTAAAAGGACAGATAATGTTAACACATGTGTTACTTTTGCGATACTTTTTCGTTCTTAAACATGTTTTGGGAGGGATAAACAAAAATCTGCCTGAAGTTCTGAAGTTGAAGTTGCGCAAGTCACTGTGTGCACTGGAGCATGACGAGACAAACGTTAATTAGTACAAATGGTAAAGAAAGCAAGGGAGTGACCTATCCCTGTTGCAGATTATCCCTGATAAAACATATTTCACGTGAGTAATTATTAAACATGGGGTTGGAAATCTGAGAGCACAACCAAGTGAGGAAATGGGAGTATACCTTTGATGGTGGCGATATTTTATTTTGACATGAAAACTATCTGTCGATCTGAAGCGAGGGAAGTACCATGCCAACCTTTGCTCGCTTCACTCGCATATAAGAAGACATGTCATATTCTCTATGCTGCGCAACCCTATTTGGGCTACAATCTGCCTGTGACTCGACCTACAACATGGCATCGATCAAATGACAGGAATGTTTGACAACATGTGTTTCACATGTGTAAATGTCACTTTTTAAAATTTTCACAACATGTGTTGTCAAACTTTAGTTTGCCGTGTGAAAGTCGCTTTAGAGATACCAGATGACTCGCATGTGCGAAAAGTCAGACAAAATAACAACCGTTGACCCGGTTTGTCACTCCAAATACCGAGTTTCCTTATCACTTGCTTTGACTACTGCTGTATGGCAATGAAGACCAGACTATCGGTCATTGACTAAGGTCTTTTGAAGTATATATATGCAGATGTACCTTTCACAGATATACTTATATTAGTACAAAGAAGGTGCAATATGAAGAACACTGTTTCACATACCAAACACACTCGTAGGCTTCGTAGACATTCCATGTTTACAGTGTTACTTTGGTCAGACATATTAAAACTTACCCCTGATGTGTTGTGAAACAAATTAGTACCCCAAATGTAGGGTGACACTTTGACCTGCACTAACCCCAAGGTTACCCTATCATACCAATACACCACACCTGCATGCCATTGCATGTTATCTGGTACGTACATTTGTGGAATGTTAGTGTCAAACTGGTATTTTCCATGAAATCCAATATAAAGGCTGTCGCTCCTAGTGTAGATGACCAGTCAAACCTGGGCCGTCTCGTGAGTATGACTTTGGTACGTACTATTCATGTCATGATGCATAATTCACGTCAAAGACTATTGATTTCACGAAAGGCAATGAAGGATTATTTTCACGCACTTGGGAGTTTAACGGGCATATAGTCATGGAAATGTATAAGAGGACAAGTGAAAGCTGCGCTTGTTACATCACGACAGTACTAGGAATCCATCTTTGGACTCCAGTGTTTGAAAGACAAGTTTACTCGTGAAATGAATAAGGGAAATATGACAATACAAGTGTGTATTTCCAGATTTCCACTCACAGTGCACTATGTACCTTGGGAAGAAACCTGGAAAAGAATAAACGGATACTTGTACTTCCACGTGCTCAGTTATTAATTTCCATGAGTATATTTGTCTTTCCAACACAGGAGTCTTAAGAAGGACCCCTAACACATAAATTCGTGATGTAAACAGAACAGCTACATAATGATGATCACACAAAAATGACAGTGGATTATAGTTAGCTATCCAACCTCCTATCTTCGACGTTCAAAGTCTCCGAAGCATCATTCTTATAATGGGAAACCAGTAAAACCAACTAGAATAAATTATCACAGTACCAAAACGTAAACCTAGTCTCTATCTTTAAATCTGAATTTCAAATTAGGACAATATAATATAGAAATCGGGCTATACTTCACTAGGGACCATGGGGACTTACAAAATCTTTTGCTAGCAGCATGGATCATAGTTGAATTCAACCACCCCTTCAGCCGTTGGCCATGGTAATCAGATCTATTTAACTTGTAGTCTACGTGCAGCAACAAGTTATGTATATACCAAAGTATAACTGTATGCATAATATTGACGTGGATCATACAAAACCACTTATCACAATGTTGAAAGTCTGTTTAGGGTTAAAAGCAAATGGGTGTTATTTATTTAATGAAATCAGTTAGAGTTTTAAGTAAATACTATTATTCAATGTTGCAGAAAATGAAATGGACACAGGTCTTGTTCACTCTGAGTCTGACAGTGGTCGGAGGCTACAGTGACACTACGGTGACTATCCACCCTCAGTGGCTGGCACAAGGAGGAAACGTTCGTTACGACAACAATAGATGGAACAAACACAATTGTCTGGATCAAGCAAATCTCATTCCATACTGTCGGAGGCTTCGTACTGCTAGTGGGCGCTGGGGTGACCCAGACACTTATCGTCGTCTCTTTCAAGACGTGAGAACGCTTGTTTGTTTGCTTGCTTGTTTGTATGTTGTGCAATGCCTCGCTCATCAATATTCCAGATATACTAGTATGGTTTGTTTGAGGACAGGGGTTCTGTTGGCGGTGAAAGTAAGTAGTGTTCGATGTTACTCGTGTTCAGGACGTTTCCCCTAATGTCCCTGCTTGATGAAACTACCCGTAAAGATCGGGATTTAAGTTGGAGGCGGCTAACGCGATCGGATGGCCAGGCTCGCTGCTCTGGTTGACTCATACCATATCCCACTGATCACTAGATACTGTGGTCGAGACTATTTATAGATGACAGCCGTGCAGCTGGAAAGATTGAGGAATGCAGCGTTTAACAACACCAAACAAGAAGAAAGGAGGGGGCTGGGGCAAATATATGCGCCAGTATTGTCAAACATGGGGCAACCGAAATAAATATTGAAATAGTGAACAGGTGGAATTTGGAACTGTACGTAATACATGCCGCCATGTATTGTGTGTTTAGACTGAGAAACAGCAATACACTGTAATAACGCAGTGCCGTTGATTACGAGACCATTAATCTTATAAACATATATATTGCAGTGGCCAGAAGACCCGAACCGCAGTGGCTACCCTGACCCCAACTACTTGAAGAACGTCACCAGACAGCAGCAGTTGTGCTCTGGTTACTTGGAGAACATCAACGCTGGTTTTGAGAACGACATTATCATGGTGACAGAAGGTAAGATGAAACAGAAAGCCGTGGTGGAAATTATGGATAAAACCATAACCAACTAACATAGTTTCTGATCACGTTGAATGGAAGCTGTCTAAACCGGCACTCATTGGGACTGAATAAATCATACAGTTTAGACAATGTGTCGGATTGTACAGCTGGTGATAAATGTACAAGTCATGGATGGAACTGAGATTTTATGCCATTGTTGAAAACTTGCCGGATTGGACAGATTCCGGTTTTGACAGCTTCCACTGTATTTTCAGTTCCGTTCTATTATATGTGTTCATTGGACCTCCAGCAGTAAAACTAGGCCAATTGGGCCAGTATCATATTTCGCCACTGATTCCTACTGGTTCGTACTTCTTTCATTGCCAATTTCGCTCTGTAGAACTTTTAATCTAGGATGGGACGGTTTTGTGGTTTTAGGTTGTTTTGTAAAAAAACTGGTTTGTTTCTGATGTTACTAATAATGATCACAAATTAACAGAACATCATACTCGTGTCTTTATGAAATTTTCCCTTATGACGACTTCAATGTGTCTTAGCTGAAAGAAACTGGGATAAGGTTATTTTTACTTTTCTTAATATAAACCCCTGATACATTTGAAATATTTCACTGTGAACCTGAACCTGTCTTATCATTGAGATTGTGTGTCTTGTCTGACTTCATTCTTTCAATGTGCTTCTTGTCAAATACATCGAAAGCCACAAAAACGTCTCGTTGAGACAACTTTACAAACACTAAGGTCACCATGACTCTGACCGAGATGACCATTTTTACATCATGCATTCTCTTATACAGTATTATTCCATTCATCATATAATTTTCCTTTTCAAATTGTCAGTGTTTTCACAATGTTCAGTATCCATTCATTTCAACACCAAATTCATTCTTGTATCTGTTCGGCTCTGTTCTATTACTTTTGGCAGCTCTTGAATTCCCGAGTTGGATAGACATGTCGGAACACGATGGCCATTTCCCAAACAACGTCGATGCTGCTGCAGAGTTCATGATGCTGATGGTGCAAGGAATTAATGACTACACCAAAGGAAGGATACCACCCTATTTTGAGCCTATTAATGAACCGGATGTTCAATGGCAAATACTGAATTTCACCACCATTTCCACTTTTCACAAATTAGTTGCTGAAAAACTCCATGCCAAATTTAACATCAAGGTGGCTGGTCCTACAATTACCAGTGAAATTGACAGGTCAGATTTAAGGGACTTTTCGTTTTGGCAAAAAGTGGCAAATTTCATGGATATCACTTTAGGATATATAGATGTATTTTCTTTCCATGCATACAATGATCTCGTTCTTTCGGGAAGATCTTACAATTTTACTGGAGCAAATGAAGCACATTTGGTAGCATTTATCGACCTGGTTGAAAACTATGCCACTCAGAAGACCGGAAAGATTATCCCCCTTGTTATAAGTGAATATGGTCGCGGTGGCGTCATAGGATACGACAAATTTGCTCCATTACCTATAATTGACTTTTCAACGATCTACCAGTCTAATGCCCATAGATTTACCCAGCTGAATCTCAGGGAATACATTGACAGAGCGGTTGTGTTTCTTCTAGCCAGTGAAGAAAGGCCAGGACGTTATAGTCTCAACTATTCACTTTTCACACCTGATGGAAAACCCACTCGTATTGTCGATGTTTACAAGTTTTGGTACAAATTTGTGTCAGGTTTCTCCTTTATCAGAACAACCAGCCAATATGATGGAGAGGAAAGAACAGTGTCGCCGTTAGCAATGTCAAGTTCATCCATGAACGAAACCGTCATTCTCTTGCACAGCTATTCTCGGAGGTCACAGGCTGTAAAGTTAGTCTTCCAAGATGACTGGATCAAACCAACAACAGGCCAAGCTACTTGCACAACCATCAAGGACGACTGGTTCCCGGCCATCACCTTCAACGAAACCATCGACCTCCAGAAGACACAAGGAATTGTTGAACTTCCTCCTGAAGCCTCATGTCACTTTACATTCAACACCCCTTCAAACCAACTGCCTTCAGTCACTCTCAACGAAACCACATATTACGGGACGGAGACGTTGATACCAATCAAGGGCAATGTTGTCTCGACCGTGATATATCTACCAAATGGCCAGTATGACAGTGCAAGACTGAGAGTTTCAACCAGTTGGCTGATCAATGAAACAAACAGTGTATCATATCTTACCTTTAATCTCCACCGCCTTGACTCTTTTTTTAAACTGTTTGATTCGGACAAGTTTAATCCAACCGGAAACACGTATTGGAATGTTTGGGAGTTTATTGTCCCCGCATCTGTGTTTGTCCCAGATTCTAACCAGGTCCAGGTTCACTTCTCTAACAACACGACAACAGGATATGTTTCTTCTGTTGCTCTTGTGACAGGCAAGTTGGTTCAATCTGACTTGATGTCAGACTAATGGTCATATTCCAATTATTAAACAACTGCCATTAATGTGCCTTTGTTGTCATATTTCCAGTCCATAAATCAGGTTCATTTTAATTGCAGTGAGCGTTGACCAGAACTTGTTGAGAGCACACACCTACATGCAGACACGTGTACTAAATCGCTGAGTCTGAGCGACTATGCTTGTCGTAAGAGGCGACTAACGGGATTGGGTGGTCAGGCTCGCTGACGCCAACTGTGATCTGAGCTCTCTGGACAGGACCACACACTATAAACTATGCATACATACATACATACATACATACAAACATACATACATACATACATACATACATACATACATACATACATACATACATGTGTGTGTGTGTGTGTGTGTTTCATTTTTCGTTTTTAACATATTTTTCTTGAAATTGTTTTACTACCTACTACCGTAATGAAAACTGTAACGTCATATTGTAAAGAAAGCAAACTCTAAGACAGCATTCATTTATTGTACAAATATATCAAAATATCTAGTTTTACGATACAACATGGCTAATGACTTTTGATATTTTATACTTACTGCTCAAAAAGGGGCCAACATGCCAAAACATTCCTTTCACTTCTGATTTGCAAATGTAAAGTAATATGTAGCAAAATCTCTAACATGAGAATATGAATTAGATTATGCTTACTTGACGCTCTACTACCTAACATAATTGCACTACAAATCCAAACATAAGCAGATAAATCCATTTTAATTTAATAAGGAATTAAATTGTTATGGCAATTGTTATGAAATTTCTTAATTACATATTTCAGAATGTTTGAAGAATATGAAAAAAGGCAAACAATTTACTTGACATTTCCCTGCCATGTAAAATACAGGTGACGACTCCATGTAACATACGGCAGTGACATTGTGACAATATATAATGTCATTACCGCATGGACCCAGTCAAGGCCGTTTTCTCCTCTGTCACAGCCGTTACGCTACCCTGTCCTTCCTGTAACTAAAAGTCATATTTATATGGTTACTGATTTTATTCATTTGATGCCAAATGTTTATGTTAAATAAGACTCCGAAACATCAGATATCTTTGAATTGAAAATTTAGATAGCAACAACATTAAACTAGAAAAATGTCACGGCCGTCACAAAGTCTCTCCTTACCGTAACAAACCCCATGATAACGACATACAGAAATCTCAAACAGCATGTTGCACACGCCTTTTTTGCAATAAAATTCAGAGAAATGAATTTTAATGTGTCAGTGTTTCCTCACTGGCGTTGCTTTTATACATGAAGTAGAATCAGAAAACAGTACATTATTGCATTTTTTTGGATGATGTTACGGTAGTGACATCGAACCTCTTAAAAAAATTGGTCTTTCTTAACAAAATGCGCTTTCCGTGCAAACAAGGCCAAACCACGCCAAGTATTTGGCTGTAACATCATTAATTGTGACATAACTACAATTCTTTTGAAAAACTTTCATGTCAGTGTAAAAGGAACCAGGCTTTCCAAACATAGTATTTTTCTTATTTTAATTTTGGCTAGAATTCCCTTCACTCACCGGAGGCTGAAGAGATGGTGTAAATCCAGCTAGGGTCCATGCAGGTAGCAAAGGTACTGTAAGTCACCATGGTCCCTAGTCTAGTGATCTTCCTTCTGTTGTTGGCGATCTATAGCCTGTTTCTGTACTGTTTTGCCCATGTAGTGATAATAGTGTTAGCTTTCTACGTTAGTTTTAATGCTAATTATGATATTTTAGTTGTTTTACTATCTTTTGTCGACAGCGTTTATAATACACATACATCCCATTTCAGTGTTAAATGTTCTCGTCACGATATGGCTGAAATATTGCCGATGTGACGTTAAATATTAACTCACTCTTTTGAAAAACATGAAAAACACAGTACATCGGCGAACGAGTGAAAGTGGGTGGTTTAAGGGTTTTAAGATAAACATAATAATGTTTTTCCCAATTACACTCATATATACATCTTACACTCCTGCTAAAGCCTATCGGTTAATCTCTGACTAAAGTTACAAATAAACATGTCAACATCATCAGCTTCCTGAGATACCCATACGAAACCAAATCCATATTTGAAAGGAGTATTCTTAGTATGGCTAGCCCAAGTGATTCCAACTCGTTCACCTAATGACACAAACATCATGTAACACTGATCAGGTAGGTGAGGTTGATCCATGTACATTCATGTACACCAATATTTGACAGGAACATAACAACAACTCGCCTCCAACATCAATTTCAGAATTGTCAAACTGTTGTTGAGAAACAGGATCCGTCACTATTCTTACCAACTTTTCCATCAAACTTTGAAGTGTTGTTAAACTCGTTTTTTTTCCGGAACAACCCATCGTAGTGAACGAAATTGTCACGTGATGTTTTTGGTCGTCTGGTCAACTAATAAGAAATGGTGTGGTAGTGTGGCAACCTGTAGCGCAAATAGGGTTGCGCTGCATAGAGAATATGACAAGCAAAGGTTGGCAACGCACTTCCCTCGATTCCTTTCAAAAAAATATTTCCATGTCAAACTAAAATTTCGCCACCATCAAAGGTATACACCCATTTCTTCACTGGGTTGTGCTTTCACATTTCCAACCCCATGTTGAACAATTACTCAAGGGAAATATTTTTATTCAACGTTTTAAGCGCAACTCGTGGGATAGCAGACCGTTCTTCGCCTCCATTCCCCCTTCCAGCTTCCGGTTCAACGGAGTGAAGGAAAATTAGGGTATTATTCCACATGGAATGCTTACAGTTACCTCCCCTGCTTCATTCGCCCATTACGCCAGAAATGTTTTTATTTAGAATAAATGTTACGAAAATTATAACAATAGCGACGACAAGTAAGATAAATAAACTCCAACAGGTTCGTGATAAAATTAGGCAATATGCTATTTCTTATTAATTTCTGCTTATTCTTGTTCCGTCACTCCGTTGAACCAGAAGCTAGCAGGGGTAATGGAGGCGAAGAACGATCTGAATACAGCGAATGGCGCTTAAAATGTTAAATAAAATCAGGGAGCATATATAGAGAGGGAGAAGAAACGAAAAGCCGCTGAACGTATGTCTCGCCTCGTCACGTGACCAGTGTAGACAATATGGCGCCAATTTAGTATTTAAGATTGAGCCCATTCTATTTCCAGCAGCTGATTACATTCACTGAGTGCTGTAACAACTGAAAACCTATATGTAGAAGATACATTAACTATTTTGTCACATCAGTTTAAGTCAAATAGTTGTTAATAGTGTCAGTATTGGGACAGTAGATTTGTAGTTAAGTTTCAAGTCGGTATGTTATGACTCACTGGCTTCCATTCTCGATAAACTCAACAAAAATAAAAACTTTACACTCATTTCAAAGTCAATAATTTGAACATTTTGGAAAATGGGTTTGAAATAACGACTGCATTCAATTTTGTTGTCATTAAAGATGATTTAGCATACAGATCATGTTTGTCATGGAATCGGTTCCACCGGAAATGCGACTACAATGTCCATGATCAGAAGTTGTGAGTCTTAATGAAATCATGTCAACATCGGGTGTGTCCTCCATGGGCGTTCACAACTGCGATACAACGTCTCTTCGTGGATTGGATGATGCGTCTGAACACAGCTTGGGGAATGCGCCGCCATATTTGTACCAACAAGCTCCTTTAAGTTCTGTGGAGGGTTCCTTACATGAAGGAGCCGCCCGCCTAACACATCCCACACATGCTCTATGGGGTTTGGGTCGGGAGATCTTGAGGGCCACTCCATGATATTGATGCTAGCGTTCCTGATCCCTGTATGCTGCCGCATTAAGGTTTCCCTGGATGACAATGAGTCGGGATCGAGCATGACCGTTGATAGTACCCCCAAACATAAGGCTACCTCCCCCAAATCGATCCACATCCTGTACGCAACACTGGACATTGCGTTCTCCTCGTCTTCTCCAAACTCTAACCCTTCCATCAGCAAAAATTAATGTGACCCTTGATTCATCACTAAACACAGCCCTATTCCAATCTCGCTGGGTCCATCTCAGGTGCAGTCGTGCCCAGAGAAGACGTCGGCATCGATGGAAACGGGTTAGAATTGGTCCACGATATGGTCGCCGTGCATGAAGACGAGCAGAGCGTAGGCGATTTCGAATGGTTTGGGCAGTCACTCGACCTCCAAACAATACATTCAAAGTGGATGTGGCAGTGACAAACCGGATTACGCAAATGACGTAAGACAATCTGTCGGTCCTCTGCGTGCGACGTCACATGTGGTCGACCAGGACGTGGGCGGTCAGCTGTGGTGCCAGTATCTGGAGATTATGGATGGTCTGTCGAAGGTATCCCATAACCCTCGCCAAGGTGAATGTTTGACGAATAATTAACCACAAAACCGTGGGTTTTTTTCTGAGATGACACTCTGCTACCGTGAGATCAGTTGCACGTGTATCAATAGGTCACGTGACTTGTGGCACGGGGAAACGTGATTTTAGCGTGCAGCGCTCTCGCACGTGCTACGTAAGCCCCAACACTAGAATGAATATGTGACGTAATGCCCTTGACAACGCATTTAACCATTATCAAAACAAGAACTCTTTCAAGGAAAGTTTCAAAACACTATTTGAAAAATAATGAGCGTCAAGTTGTGTTTTTTTTTTCATTTTTGCTGAATAGACAAAATAAGGTCTATTAAAACTTCTTTCACACATTCGTTTAATTCTTAGAATCGAAACATACCTTTAGTTGGAAAGTATTTGCAAGTAGTAGTGATAGGTTTATGACTTAAAACTGGTTACGGTGTATTTGAGGTGTGTGAAAAATATGGCATAGCGCCGATCTGTTCTGATCCACCATTGAAATACTACACGACGTTGTTTGAGTGTTCCTTGTCATTGCTTCAAAAGTATCTTTCACATACACCTTTCATTCTTATGAGGGGAATATACTATCAGGTGAAATGAGTTTGTATGTAATAGTGATACTCTCATCGTCTAAAAAACATATGTTAGGGTCTATTTGAGGTGAGTGAAAAATCTGACATATCGCTGATTTGATCTGATCAGCCA
Source organism: Haliotis asinina (assembly GCF_037392515.1). NCBI lineage: Eukaryota > Metazoa > Mollusca > Gastropoda > Lepetellida > Haliotidae > Haliotis > Haliotis asinina. Next base: position 39,342,188 of record NC_090285.1, read on the forward strand.
TTAAAATACCATACTTGTTCAAGTGTTCCTACTTATTGCTTCAAAAACATTTTTCACAGACACCTTTCATTCTTATGAGGGGAATAGACTATTAGGTGAAACTATAATAGTGATAGTTTCATCATCTAAAAACCATGTTGATCTGATTTGATCTGATCAGCCATTAAAATACTATACTGGTTCAAGTGTTCCTAGTTATTGCTTCAAAAACATTTTTCACAGACACCTTTCATTCTTATGAGGGGAATATACTATTAGGTGAAACTATAATAGTGATAGTTTCATCATCTAAAAACCATGTTGATCTGATTTGATCTGATATGATCTGATCAGTCATGGAAGTACTACACTGCGTTGTTCGAGAGTTTCTAGTTATTATTCTAAAACATCATTCACATACACCTTTAATTTTTATGATGGGAATATACCATCAGGAGAATGTTTTTTGCAAGTAATAGTGATAGTGTTATGATTTTAGACTAATTGTTAGGGCGTATGTGATGTGTGATGAAAAATATGACGATCTCATCTGATCCGCCATTGATGCTGGTGATGCTTGAGGGTTATAGTTCTGTAACTTCTTTCTTTCTTATTGATCTTAGTATTTTTTGTTGATTTTATTATTTGACAAAACTGGAAAGGCTTTGTGATAATTTTAAAACTTTATGTTTTTGAGTGGTATGTGGCAATGTCAGTTAACATTTTGTTAATGTCCATGTCATTCCCCACATACGGTAAGATATCTGAATTAAATATTAATGTAAACACAAATGATTTTTGTTAAAAGGACAGATAATGTTAACACATGTGTTACTTTTGCGATACTTTTTCGTTCTTAAACATGTTTTGGGAGGGATAAACAAAAATCTGCCTGAAGTTCTGAAGTTGAAGTTGCGCAAGTCACTGTGTGCACTGGAGCATGACGAGACAAACGTTAATTAGTACAAATGGTAAAGAAAGCAAGGGAGTGACCTATCCCTGTTGCAGATTATCCCTGATAAAACATATTTCACGTGAGTAATTATTAAACATGGGTTTGGAAATCTGAGAGCACAACCAAGTGAGGAAATGGGAGTATACCTTTGATGGTGGCGATATTTTATTTTGACATGAAAACTATCTGTCGATCTGAAGCGAGGGAAGTACCATGCCAACCTTTGCTCGCTTCACTCGCATATAAGAAGACATGTCATATTCTCTATGCTGCGCAACCCTATTTGGGCTACAATCTGCCTGTGACTCGACCTACAACATGGCATCGATCAAATGACAGGAATGTTTGACAACATGTGTTTCACATGTGTAAATGTCACTTTTTAAAATTTTCACAACATGTGTTGTCAAACTTTAGTTTACCGTGTGAAAGTCGCTTTAGAGATACCAGATGACTCGCATGTGCGAAAAGTCAGACAAAATAACAACCGGTGACCCGGTTTGTCACTCCAAATACCGAGTTTCCTTATCACTTGCTTTGACTACTGCTGTATGGCAATGAAGACCAGACCTCATTGACTAAGGTCTTTTGAAGTATATATATGCAGATGTACCTTTCACAGATATACTTATATTAGTACAAAGAAGGTGCAATATGAAGAACACTGTTTCACATACCAAACACACTCGTAGGCTTCGTAGACATTCCATGTTTACAGTGTTACTTTGGTCAGACATATTAAAACTTACCCCTGATGTGTTGTGAAACAAATTAGTACTCCAAATGTAGGGTGACACTTTGACCTGCACTAACCCCAAGGTTACCCTATCATAGCAATACACCACACCTGCATGCCATTGCATGTTATCTGGTACGTACATTTGTGGAATGTTAGTGTCAAACTGGTATTTTCCATGAAATCCAATATAAAGGCTGTCGCTCCTAGTGTAGATGACCAGTCAAACCTGGACCGTCTCGTGAGTATGACTTTGGTACGTACTATTCATGTCATGATGCATAATTCACGTCAAAGACTATTGATTTCACGAAAGGCAATGAAGGATTATTTTCACGCACTTGGGAGTTTAACGGGCATATAGTCATGGAAATGTATAAGAGGACAAGTGAAAGCTGCGCTTGTTACATCACGACAGTACTAGGAATCCATCTTTGGACTCCAGTGTTTGAAAGACAAGTTTACTCGTGAAATGAATAAGGGAAATATGACAATACAAGTGTGTATTTCCAGATTTCCACTCACAGTGCACTATGTACCTTGGGAAGAAAGGAAGTGGATTATAGTTAGCTATCCAACCTCCTATCTTCGACGTTCAAAGTCTCCGAAGCATCATTCTTATAATGGGAAACCAGTAAAACCAACTAGAATAAATTATCACAGTACCAAAACGTAAACCTAGTCTCTATCTTTAAATCTGAATTTCAAATTAGGACAATATAATATAGAAATCGGGCTATACTTCACTAGGGACCATGGGGACTTACAAAATCTTTTGCTAGCAGCATGGATCATAGTTGAATTCAATCACCCATTCAGCCGTTGGCCATGGTAATCAGATCTATTTAACTTGTAGTCTACGTGCAGCAACAAGTTATGTATATACCAAAGTATAACTGTATGCATAATATTGACGTGGATCATACAAAACCACTTATCACAATGTTGAAAGTCTGTTTAGGGTTAAAAGCAAATGGGTGTTATTTATTTAATGAAATCAGTTAGAGTTTTAAGTAAATACTATTATTCAATGTTGCAGAAAATGAAATGGACACAGGTCTTGTTCACTCTGAGTCTGACAGTGGTCGGAGGCTACAGTGACACTACGGTGACTATCCACCCTCAGTGGCTGGCACAAGGAGGAAACGTTCGTTACGACAACAATAGATGGAACAAACACAATTGTCTGGATCAAGCAAATCTCATTCCATACTGTCGGAGGCTTCGTACTGCTAGTGGGCGCTGGGGTGACCCAGACACTTATCGTCGTCTCTTTCAAGACGTGAGAACGCTTGTTTGTTTGCTTGCTTGTTTGTATGTTGTGCAATGCCTCGCTCACCAATATTCCAGATATACTAGTATGGTTTGTTTGAGGACAGGGGTTCTGTTGGCGGTGAAAGTAAGTAGTGTTCGATGTTACTCGTGTTCAGGACGTTTCCCCTAATGTCCCTGCTTGATGAAACTACCCGTAAAGATCCGGATTTAAGTTGGAGGCGGCTAACGCGATCGGATGGCCAGGCTCGCTGCTCTGGTTGACTCATACCATATCCCACTGATCACTAGATACTGTGGTCGAGACTATTTATAGATGACAGCCGTGCAGCTGGAAAGATTGAGGAATGCAGCGTTTAACAACACCAAACAAGAAGAAAGGAGGGGGCTGGGGCAAATATATGCGCCAGTATTGTCAAACATGAGGCAACCGAAATAAATATTGAAATAGTGAACAGGTGGAATTTGGAACTGTACGTAATACATGCCGCCATGTATTGTGTGTTTAGACTGAGAAACAGCAATACACTGTAATAACGCAGTGCCGTTGATTACGAGACCATTAATCTTATAAACATATATATTGCAGTGGCCAGAAGACCCGAACCGCAGTGGTTACCCTGACCCCAACTATTTGAAGAACGTCACCAGACAGCAGCAGTTGTGCTCTGGTTACTTGGAGAACATCAACACTGATTATGAGAACGACATGATCATGGTGACAGAAGGTAAGATGAAACAGAAAGCCGTGGTGGAAATTATGGATAAAACCATAACCAACTAACATAGTTTCTGATCACGTTGAATGGAAGCTGTCTAAACCGGCACTCATTGGGACTGAATAAATCATACAGTTTAGACAATGTGTCGGATTGTACAGCTGGTGATAAATGTACAAGTCATGGATGGAACTGAGATTTTATGCCATTGTTGAAAACTTGCCGGATTGGACAGATGCCGGTTTTGACAGCTTCCACTGTATTTTCAGTTCCGTTCTATTATATGTGTTTATTGGACCTCCAGCAGTAAAACTAGGCTTATTGGGTCAGTATCATATTTCTCCACTGATCCCTACTGGTTCGTACTTCTTTCACTGCCAATTTCGCTCTGTAGAACTTTTAATCGTAGGATGGGATGGTGTAAATCCAACAAGGGTCCATGCAGATAGCAAAGGCACTGGATGTGAAAATATTGCAGTTTCATCGTCAGTTTTTATGTCAATCAGTCTGTCCAAAGTACAAGTATATAAAAATTCTCAGCAGCATGGCCTTCTCTACATAAAAGCATGATAAATAAACAAAGCAATATTTTCAATTAAAAATAGGTTAGCAGTTGGAAAACGTCGTTGAAATTTGTGATTTCGAGGCTGTTTTGTAAAAAACTGGTTTGTTTCTGTTGTTACTAATAGTGATCACAAATTATCAGAACATCATACCCGTGTCTTTATGAAATTTTCCCTTATAACGACTTTAGTCTGTGTAAGCTGAAAGAAACTGGGATAAGTTTATTTTTACTTTCTTAATATAAATACAATGTATATATGTTTCACAGATGAAGTTTTCTACAGGAATTATTTTGGAGTTGCATGCAGCCCATATTTCTCAGCAATCTTTGCTTCCTACGAGTAAATTTAAGAAATGCTCTTGGTTTCCAGTTCGCTGTCCTTTTACAAGTCGTTGGTTGCAAATAGTTCCAGCTTGGGAACTTAAACATGACATGTTTTCATGAACTTTCTGCCAATTCATGGTCACTACCGTCACAAGAGCCCAGATGTGAACCTTCCTTTATAAACCCCTGATACATTTGAAATCTTTCACTGTGAACCTGAACCTGTCTTATAATTGAGATTGTGTGTCTTGTCTGACTTCATTCTTTCAATGTGCTTCTTGTCAAATACATCGAAAGCCACAAAAACGTCTCGTTGAGACAACTATACAAACACTAAGGTCACCATGACTCTGACCGAGATGACCATTTTTACATCATGCATTCTCTTCTACAGTATTATTCCATTCATCATATAATTTTCCTTTTCAAATTGTCAGTGTTTTCACAATGTTCAGTATCCATTCATTTCAACACCAAATTCATTCTTGTATCTGTTCGGCTCTCTTTTGGCAGCTCTTGAATTCCCGAGTTGGATAGACATGTCGGAACACGATGGCCATTTCCCAAACAACGTCGATGCTGCTGCAGAGTTCATGATGTTGATGGTGCAAGGAATTAATGACTACACCAAAGGACGGATACCACCCTATTTTGAGCCTATTAATGAACCGGATGTTCAATGGCAAATACTGAATTTCACCACCATTTCCACTTTTCACAAATTAGTTGCTGAAAAACTCCATGCCAAATTTAACATCAAGGTGGCTGGTCCTACAATTACCAGTGAAATTGACAGGTCAGATTTAAGGGACTTCTCGTTTTGGCAAAAAGTGGCAAATTTCATGGATATCACTTTAGGATATATAGATGTGTTTTCTTTCCATGCATACAATAATCTCGTTCTTTCGGGGAGATCTCACAACTATACTGGAGCAAATGAAGCACGTTTGGTAGCATTTATCGACCTCGTTGAAAACTATGCAACTCAAAAGACCGGAAAGATTATCCCCCTTGTTATAAGTGAATATGGTCGCGGTGACGTCTCAGGATACGATAAGTTTGCTCCATTACCTATTATTGACTTTTCAACGATCTACCAGTCTAATGCCCATAGATTTACCCAACTAGGTCTTAGGGAATACATTGACAGAGCGGTGGCGTTTCTTCTAGCCAGTGAAGAAAGGCCAGGACGTTATAGTCTCAACTATTCACTTTTCACACCTGATGGAAAACCCACTCGTATTGTCGATGTTTACAAGTTTTGGTACAAATTCGCGTCAGGCTTCTCCTTTATCAGAACAACCAGCCAATATGATGGAGAGGAAAGAACAGTGTCGCCGTTAGCAATGTCAAGTTCATCAATGGAAGAAACCGTCATTCTCTTGCACAGCTATTCTCGGAGGTCACAGGCTGTAAAGTTAGTCTTTAAAGATGACTGGATCAAACCAACAACAGGCCAAGCTACTTGCACAACCATCAAGGACGACTGGTTCCCGGCCATCACCTTCAACGAAACCATCGACCTCCAGAAGACACAAGGAATTGTTGAACTTCCTCCTGAAGCCTCATGTCACTTTACATTCAACACCCCTTCAAACCAACTGCCTTCAGTCACTCTCAACGAAACCACATTTTACGGAGCGGATACGTTGATACCAATCAAGGGAAATGTTGCCTCGACCGTGATATCTCTGCCAAAAGGCCAGTATGACAGTGCAAGACTGAGAGTTTCAACCAGTTGGCTGATCAGTGAAACAAATAGCGTGTTATATCTTACCTTTAATCTCCACCGCCTTGACTCATTTTACAAACTGTTTAATTCGGACAAGTTTAATATAGCCGGCAACACGTATTGGAATGTTTGGGAGTTTATTGTCCCCGCATCTGCGTTTGTCCCAGATTCTAACCAGGTCCAGGTTCACTTCTCTAACAACACGACAGCAGGATACGTTTCTTCTGTTGTTCTTGTGACAGGCAAGTTGGTTCAATCTGACTTGATGTTAGACTAATGGTCATGCGTAATTATTAAACAATTGACATTAATGTGTCTTTGTTGTCATATTCCCAGTTCATAAATCAGGTTCATTTTAATTGCAGTGAGAGTTGACCAGAACTTGAGTGAGTGAGTTTAGTTTTCCACCGCAGTATTACAGGACGTTGTTTGGGTACTTACATGGATTTGGTGCTTCATGTGTCCGGGGTATGGCCGCCTTACCTCCTTCATGTCACGAGATGGTTAGCAAAAATCCTAGATAAATTATTTTCCCAGTATCAAGACGGTGGAGGAGGCTAGTGGTTAAAACGTTCGCTCGTCAAGCCGTAGACAGCCACATGGGTACAATGAGTGAAGCCCACTTCTTGTGTCTCCAGCTGGGATATTACTAAAGGCGGCGTATAGTTAAAGTCATGCGCTCAAAGCTGCTATAGTCACCGGTACTCCTACATAACGTAACGTGAAAACTGACAGATTGTTTGCGGAGGATCTCATCATGGGTTATTTCTGCCTACGTTTAGGTGCGTAATCCAGTTCTTTACTGCACGAAAGACTACTGACACATACACAGAAGAGTTACATAACATATATCATCCACTTCTGGTATCCATTCATTTCTTTGCAAACACATATATAATGAATAAATAGTGATACTTCATGTTGTTTGAAGGTTCCCCGCAGGGCAGTAAGGAGCAGAGTATTTGAACACTGACATGTGATAAAAGTCATTTTGATTATTTTGGGTGTCATCCATGGAGCATATAGGCAAAATGGGATTCATCTCCGATAACCTGACAGAATGGACTGAACCTTTAAAGCTTTGTATTGGACAGATATCTTCCTCGCGTATGTATGTATGTATGTATGTATGTATGTATGTATGTATGTATGTATGTATGTATGTATGTATGTATGTATGTATGTATGTATGTATGTATGTATGTATGTATGTATGTATGTATGTATGTATGTATGTATGTATGTATGTATGTATGCATGTTTGTATGTGTGTGTGTGTGTGTGTGTGTGTGTATGTGTGTGTGTGCACGTGTGTGTGTGTCTGTGTCACTGTGTCAGCAGTGGAGAGGATTGTGTTTAGGCGATGCGGCTACTGTGGGGTAAGCAAGTCAGTAGTGAGATATGTATCCTGACAATATGTGGAGTGTATGTGGCCCATGTATGTAGCATAATTATATTCTGCACCCGTGTGGCACTACTTCATCAAATTGAAAAGCATATATGATGAACGAGTGTGCGGCGTATCGTAGAGAATAAGTGAGGGTTTTTTTACGCCGTACTCAGCAATATTCCAGCTATATGGTGGCGGCCTGTAAGTAATCGAGTCTGGGACAAACACGCTAGAGATCGACAGCATGAGCACCAAACTACACAACTGGGATACGATGACATGTGCCAACCAAGTTTGCGAGTTTGACCACCCGATCAAGTTGGTCGTCTCTTACGACAAGCACCGAAGACCAATTCTTACCCGGATCTTCACGGGTTGAATGTCGTGATCTTCACGCGTTGAATGTCGTGAAGAAGGCCAGCAGTGAAGCAACGTCTATATAATGAATGACAAGTGTGAAATGAGTCACCGCAAACCTAACAAACAGGACATTTTTTAAACTTTTTGTTGTTTTCCTCTTTTGGGGACGGATTCTGTGAATAATCGAGCCTGTAGCAAACAGTATGTGAATGACATCACGATAATCTGTCAACGCAGTTAGGACACAATAACATGTTAAGTCATGCCACAGAGCTGCAACAAGCATCATCCCCTATTTCATGTTTATGTGACCGCCAGGAAATCGAAACACCAACCAGCCCGATCAGCCTCTCTGACCACTACAATAATTCTCTCCTACGTTTCATTGCTAATGATTATGATAATTTCCAATATATTCAAATATCTGTCGACAAATACAACTGAAAAAGTATGAATGGGCATATTTCTTACGTACTGATTGTGTTTCGTCATGTTAGGTGGCGTTTTCAATAAAAAGGTTGTGGAGTCACTAACCAGTTTTGATCATTTTAAAATATCAAGATCACCATACTAGGGACTAAAACTTTCTGAGAACAGTTCAGAATTATATATCCTCATGTTAAATGTCCCTTTTCTGTTTTGCTAGGAGTGAGTGAGTAAGTTTAGCTTTGCACTCAGCAATATTCCAGCTATGTAGTGGCGGGCTGTAAATAATCGAGTGTGGACCAGACAATCCAGTGATCAACAATACGAGTATTGATCTGCGCAATTGGGAACCGATGACATGTGTCAACCAAGTCAGCCACCCGGACCACCTGATCCCGTTTGTCACCTCTTACGACGAGCAAAGTCGCCTTTTGGGGCAAGCATATGTTGCTGAAGGCCTGGTTTACCACGGATCTTCACGAGTCAAATAACAAATGCTACAACTGGTTACCACATGAAAAAAGGCCAATTAACTTAGGTGCGTTGCATTTGCTTTTGAACTGTTGAGACGTCCAACAAAACCAGTTTTTGTGCTTTACAATTTCTGCGTATACCCTTGAGCTTCAGGGGTACCAAGCCATTTTCTCCAGTACGCTTGACCGGTTGCACAGTTTTAAGTTTAGATATTAATGAGGACTTAGATCCTTGATTGGCATTTTTGAAGATGCGATTTTGATGAATATAGAGATTTTGTGTGTTACATCTTCTTATTCTGAAGAACAACGTTTTATGGCTTGTCTAGCCCCCATTATCAGGTAGAACCCAATCATTGAGGACTTGTCCAACCTTTTAGCAACATTCAAGTGAGTCCAGGCTGCTTTATAATGGTAGTTATGTTCTGGAACTTGTTAGAGCGACAGTGTTACTTGCGCCTTACAGATTATCCTATCAACGCACCTTGTTGTTATCTTGAACATGAATTCAAAAAACGGAGTGAAGGTGACTGTTAGCTGTCATGAAATCTGACTATATAGACTTCACCTTCTCGTGTACATGTGGAATGGAATTTGGACCGTCTCGTGAGTATGACTTATGTGTGTAATGTTCATGTTGGACATGTTGAAGTGGAGGACTGTTTGTAGTACACGGATGAAATGCAAACATTTGTCTCATTTCATACACCTGGCGATATATATGAGGTTTAACCGGAGCTCATGTAAATATATAGTTTGCATATTTATTAGGTTAAGTTGGTTTCTCAAACTAAAATGTCGGTCAAGATATGTGTGCTCGTTAAAATGAAATTCAAGTATCCCTTGTTCATCAGTCCACAAGCAGAACCACTGGGATTAATATATTTAATTCCTGACAACTCTCAGTACACAGCCAATTCATCGGGCGCATAAGCATTACATACTGGCATAAGACTAGGAAAATGTATCCAAATGTGACAGTGCTGAGGGCCCAAGAAATTAATTTTTAGTTAATAAGTAGATAAGTAATTAATTTCGTTGCTTAAAAATAACCACATGGCCTTACTTTCAAGAGTGAGTGAATTTAGTTATACTCCGCACTCAGTAATATTCCAGATATAAGTCGGCGGTTTTACTTTCAATAAATCATTTCCTGTTTTACAGAAAATGAAATGCACACAAGCCTTTTTCATTCTGAGTCTGTCAGTTTCCGGTGTCTTCAGTAACGATGGTGTATACAGCGACACCACCATCACCATCCACCCTCAGTGGCTGGCACAGGGAGGAAGCGCTCGCTACGACTTTAATAGGTGGACCAAGCACAATAACTTGGATCAAACACGTCTCATTCCAAAATGTCGGAAGCTCCGAACTGACAGTGGACGGTGGGGCGACAGAGATTATAATGGTGATCTCTTCCTGGACGTGAGAAATTTTTTTAGCTTATTTGTTTTCAGTTTATTGCTGCCATTACGACGATGTATCAACATTCGGGTGTAACCCAGACAGTAATGTGATTGATGTCCTGCCATTCTTCAGACAGTCATTCTTCAGACACTTGCGTAGAAGGATTAATCACCCTCACTCCACAGCAGAGATTTTAAATTTTGAATTAGTCTGTTCGTTATAGTTTTTGAGAGTAGAGAGATTTTAAAACGAATTAACTTTGATTAAATTGTTATCATATTGCTATATAAGTGTAGCATTAAACTGGAGCCATTATGTCATTATGGCTGGTTCAGAAAGCAGATCTTGTTACGTCGCAGATGTGTCAGGACAAGTGTTTTTTTTCAAGGTTATCTGTACAGCAAGAATGATATGCACACACTGAAGACGTGTTGTACCAGAGTTTAGTGGATGCCCTTGGCCACCTGCTTCACCTTGGCTGAAGCCCAAAACTGACCCTGTGACTCTAAACCTGACCCTGTGACTCTGTACGTTATTGCATACTTTTCCATACTATTAGTAACATTTTCATGATTATTAATGATTACAACAAGTAACATTATCTCATTGAGTGTAAATGAACATAAAATGTATGAATATTTTGTTACATGGTATTCGTAAAAACATGATGAGATCATATGAATAAATTATATAAATACACATGTCAAAGTGATTGTGTTCCCTAGCGGGGTTCTTCCTTGTCTCTGTCAAAGATAACAACTTTCTTTATTGCTGTGCATTGTTGCTTTAAGCTGTCTGAAGAATGACTGTCTGAAGAATGGGAGATAACCACTAGTATCATTCCCAATAATCTAATGTTTGGGATATGATGGCATGCACTAACAAGGTCTGCTGGTCTGACCACCAGATGGGAGTAGACGCTTTTGACAAGTTCTACAGTTGTTCTTCACGGTCAATTCCAGCCCTGGTATTCAATGATGACGTGAGGGCCACTGATAAAACATACTAGATATTACTTTACCTGCAAGTTATCAAGTATTTTTCAAAGTTATACCTAACCATATTAAGCTGAAACGTTAATGATGATAATGATAATGATAATGATAAAGGATATCTTAGATTACCACATTTGCATGGATGTCGTCGTTCTTTCACGTTTACATTAAACCGAGACCCAGTAACAGTAGCGGTGATACCCGTGAAGGTACCGAGGTAGAAAAAGGCCTTCAGCAACCCACGCTTGCCCCAAAAGGTCACAATGCTTGTCGTAGGAGGAGACTGACGGGAACGGGTGGTCGGGCTCGCTGACTTGGTTGACACATGTCATCGGTTCCCAATTGCGCAGATCAATACTCGTATTGTTGATCACTGGATTGTCTGGTCCACACTCGATTATTTACAGCCAGCCACTACATAGCTGGAATATTGCTGAGTGCAAAGCTAAACTTACTCACTCACTCCTAGCAAAACAGAAAAGGGACATTTAACATGAGGATATATAATTCTGAACTGTTCTCAGAAAGTTTTAGTCCCTAGTATGGTGATCTTCCTTCAGTTGTTGGCGATCTATAGCCCTTGTACTAAATTGTATTGTCTGCTTTAATCACTGGAATGTATCTGTATTTGTGATACCCTAGTATTCCTTACTGTCCATCGCGACAGGTTTTATTCTTCAAAATATTTTCATTTTTCTCATATAAATTGTTTCCGTCACGATATGGCTAAGATATTGCCGATGTGTGTTATTAGCTCACTCAGGAAAGTTTCATGAACATCTCATACCTATTTATAAAATTGCACAAGGTTGGATACAAGTCCATTAATCTAATAAGCATATTGCCTGCAGTGGCCAGAAGACCCAAACCGTAGTGGCTATCCTGACCCCAACTATCTGAAGAACGTCACCAAGCAAGAAGAACTGTTCTTCAAGTATGTAGAGAACATCAACACTGGTTATGAGAATGACATGATCATGATGGCAGAAGGTGAGAAGGTTCAGTATAAATGCAGCGTGGTGGTTACCAAAACAAATAATAATTTCTCACACCATTGGTTTGTTTTATCATGTGGATATAGTTTTATTGTCAGTGGCCACGCTGACGCCCAAACGTGAGCCAATTCAATTTAACCCCCAAATATCTCATGACGAAGCTCCACTTGTATGGCGGTGGTTAGATATGGTCTACTAATGTGCTTCAAGATAAACAAACGAAATGCAAACAGTGTGTTTTCTAACAGAGAGATCGAGTGACATTAGCAGTAATACTGCGTCTCTTTCCCATACTTCAGATGTTCTATTGGTGTTATATCACTATTTCTTACCCCATGTATGTTCTGTTATTTCTCGCATATCGAAATTAAACATTAAACATTAAAAAATACTTTCAAAACATTTCCTTTCCACCCATTTCATACAAACAAATTAATTCTTGTATCGTTTATTCTTACCATACTGACAGCCCTGTTCTTCCCGAGTTGGATAGACATGTCGGAACACGATGGCCATTTCCCAAACAACGTTGATGCTGCTGCAGAGTTCATGATGTTAATGGTGCAAGGAGTTTATGACTACACCAAAGGACGGATACCACCCTATTTTGAGCCTATTAATGAACCGGATGGTAAATGGCATATACTGAATTTCACAACTATTAACATCTTTCACAAATTAGTTGCTGAGAAACTCCATGCCAAATTTAACATCAAGGTGGCTGGACCAACACTAACCAGTCAAATTAAAAATTCGGATTTGGAGGACTTTTCGTATTGGCAAAAAGTGGCAAATTTCATGGACGTCAATTTAGGCTTCATAGATGTATTTTCATTTCATGCATACAATGACATCGTTGTTTCGGGAAGATCTCACAATTTTACTGGAGCAAATGAAGCACGTTTGGTAGCATTTATCGACCTGGTTGAAAACTATGCCTCTCTGAAGACCGGAAAGATTATCCCCCTTGTCATCAGTGAATATGGTCGCGGTGCAGCCATAGGACGAGACAAGTATGCTCCGTCACCCATTATGGAATTTTCAACAATCTACCAGGCGAACGGTCATAGATTTACCCAGCTGAATCTCAGGGAATACATTGACAGAGCAGTGGCCTGGATTCTCGCCAATGAAGAATGGCCAGGGCGATACAGCATAAACTATTCACTCTTCACTCTTGAAGGGAAACCCACAAATATTGACAACATTTACGAGTTTTGGTACAAATTCGCGTCAGATTTCTCCTTTATCAGAACGACTAGCCAGTATGATGGAGAGGAAAGAACAGTGTCGCCGTTAGCAATGTCAAGTTCATGCATGAACGAAACCGTCATTCTCTTGCACAGCTATTCTCGGAGGTCACAGGCTGTAAAGTTAGTCTTTAAAGATGACTGGATCAAACCAACAACAGGCCAAGCTACTTGCACAACCATCAAGGACGACTGGTTCCCGGCCATCACCTTCAACGAAACCATCGACCTCCAGAAGACACAAGGAATTGTTGAACTTCCTCCTGAAGCCTCATGTCACTTTACATTCAACACCCCTTCAAACCAACTGCCTTCAGTCACTCTCAACGAAACCACATATTACGGGACGGAGACGTTGATACCAATCAAGGGCAATGTTGTCTCGACAATGATATCTCTGCCAAAAGGCCATTACGACAGTGCAAGACTGAGAGTTTCAACCAGTTGGCTGATCAATGAAACAAACAGTGTATCATTTCTTACTTTAAATGACCACCGCCTTGACTCCTACCTTAAACTGTTTGATTCGGACAAGAATGCCAGCCACACGTATTGGAATGTTTGGGAGTTTCTAGTCCCGTCATCTGTGTATGTCCCGGGGGATAACCTGGTACAGATTCACTTCTCTAACAACATGGCAACAGGGTATGTTTCTTCTGTTGTTCTTGTCATAACCAAGCTGGTGCAGTCTGACTGAAGACATAGTAATAATACCAATTCTGATATATGTCTCAGAGTTATAGCATTAAAGAAATTCCATCAATGTGTTTTATATCATTACCCTTATACTTTCATGTCAAATTATACTTCAGTGTGATGTTTTAAATATAAACAGTCGCTAAAACGACATGTAATTGTTCTTGTCGCAGCAAAATCTGTCTTGGTTGACTCAAAGTGAGGAAAGTGCTAATTCTGACTACTGGCTCCTCAGTTGCAACTGACACAATTAAACGAACAGAACAAAATCGTTTTCAGCAACTAAAGGTACATATACATACATAAACTGATGGATAACAATATACACATGTAATCTATTAATACCTATGTTTTCGTTAAGACTGATGTTTGTTATCAACACAGGATATAAACAGACACACACCCTTGATGACATCAATCTTTTTATTCTGTGTGATAAATGTGAAAATTAAAAGTTGAGCGACATTTGCAAACTTATTTTGAAATATTCAAATTTCTAATGAAAGTAATTATCACACTTGTGAAATACATGCCATTCAGCTTCAAAGACTAAAATACAAAACAGGCAATGCTTTTCATTATATGCAACAATAGTTTGAAATTACAACACTGAAATCGGGCATTTATCATTTCAAAAGATTACGTGATATTATTATTTACCGGGTAGCTCCATTTGCTCACAGCTATACGGTGACCACCAATTTTCAAACAAATGGTGTGTTTATTTTCTATTTTCCTTTTTGAGTGTGGTTATTCCTTGGATTTCAATTATTTTTCGTAGGATCTGAAACCGTGAAGATCTGGGTTAGAATTGTTTTCGAGTAACTCATGCTTGTCGTAAGAAGCGACTAACGGGATTGGGTGGACAGGCTCGCTGATTTGGTTGACACGTCATCTTATCCCAATCGCGTAGATCGATGTTCATGCTGTTTGATCAATGGATTGTCAGGTCCAGACGCGATCATTTACAAACCACCGCCATATAGCTGGAACATTGCTGAGTGCAGCGTGAAACTCTCCTCGCTCACACTCTCGTAACACCTGAGTGGCAGGGTGACATGCACTTAATTCAAGGCTACGTTATCACCACACCTACATTCCAGCGAATGGTTTTATCATGTACCAGTACGTACGGAACGCGGCAGATAATTCCCATGAATTGTGACCTAAAACCTGTGTGTTTGTGATGACACCTCACATTCCCTCCATGATGAAATGGACACAGGTCTTTCTAGCAGTGTGTCTGACAACATGTGTAAACACTGACACCACTGTGACGATCTACCCTCAGTGGCTGGCACAGGGAGGTAATGCCCGCTATGAGATTGACAGGTGGAACAAGCACAATGGTCTGGAAAAGGAAAATTTGATACCAAATTGTCGGAGCATTCGGACTGACAGCGGGCGCTGGATACATGCAGATTATGCTGATCGACTCTTCCAGGATGTAAGATTTCTAAATATTTCTAATTAAATTCGTAAATACGTTCTGTAAATAACTCACACATCTAATACCCATGAATATTCAGGATAGGTCTTTGTTAATTGGTCTTCAGCTACCCATGTTTGCCGTAAGAAGCGATCAACTGGATCTGGTGTTAAGGTTTGCTGACTTGGTTGACATATGGTACCGTTCCATACTGTGTTGATCGATGCTCATGCTGTTGATTAATAGACTATCAGGCCCAGACTCGATTATTTACAGGCCGCCGCCACAGAGCAGGATCAATGCTGAATGCTGCGTTGGAAACCAAACAACCACATCCCATATTAAAAGAAAGTGCGTTTTGACATAATTTCATACATAAATGTATTGGAAAAGATCATTGCGGTAGAGATATTGCACTGCAATATGAATTTCCTGAACGGAAAGTTAAAAAAGCCTCCTTGTAGGTCGTAACATATGTAGGGGTTGACATGGAGAAGCCTACAAGTATACTTCTTAGTGACTAGGCAACAATATTGACTGAACAATGTTGACTAAAAATGATTTTCATTTCTTATATTACGTGATTACAGTACAAAAACCGTCGGGGATCATGCATACTTTTGAGAGACAATGTTATGAAACTTAGCCTTCACATCAAAATGATCCCCAAATATTCAATTAACCTTTTTGTCATATTGAGATATAGTTCCAAATGGTTTCATCATATACATTATAAAACATAAAGTCTAAAGGCTAAAGTCCTCGGCTAACGTAACTGTATTTAGACGTACAATGATTATGTGCTGATATGCAATGATGAATATTCACGAAACAGGCCATGTATGTAAAAATCTTCTGGTCAGTCAAACATGTTGATTGTAGTGGCCTGAGGACCCAAACCGTAGTGGCTACCCAGACCCCAACTATCTGAAGAACGTCACCAAGCAACAAGAACTGTTCTCCACCTACCTTACCAACATGGAAAGTGGTTTCAAGAACGAAATGATCATGATGGCGAGAGGTCAGAAAGTCTTTTCATAACTTTTATAATCAAAACATTCGTACCTCTTCATCTTTATAGCACAGTGAAAATACCAGCAAAGGCCGAAAGAAATGCCAGAAAAATCGAAAATCAGATATATTACAAAGAAGCGGCGAGGATCAACAGACAGACGTGCCTGATTCAACATGTCCATTATATCCTGTGCTTAACATTGAAGCTATATGCCTGCTCTATTACGCATTGTCCTACATCTTAGTTGATATGCTTACGTTGTGGAGAGGGGGCTTGCAGATAAAATAGGCAAATATGAAGATAAATCCACAACTACACAGTAGTAAACAGCCAAAATGGTCACTACCTTTTCTCACACATCATCTTGATTATACTGGAAGACTGCTGAAAGTGAACTGTACACCACAACCTGATACAGCACGTCCATCGGTTTAGATTGTTTCATTAGGCGGGGTCATGGTCATCATTCATTGAATCCTGTGGTGTATCCTCAGTTTGAGCCAACAGGCTATGCATTATCTAACACATTTGTACCTCCTCATGCCAATAATAAGGTGAGAAGAGTCGGCTCAAAACGTCTTTCGCGGCTCCTTCGTTTGGCAATGGGTGAAGATAGGAACCAAACGTCCAGCTGTATGGACCAGTGATTAAGCAGTTCCATAATGCCAAATTGTGATACTCAGCTCGACGTCTTATTTCTTCTCTTAATAACTAAAGTTGTGTGTTCTCTTTGCAACTTCTTTGAGTGGCATTGAGAAGTTGGTGTGATTAACAACGAGGAGAGTGCTATGGATATAACCTCTTTAATATTAATACTTGCTTGATAGCATCGCTCATGTTATCCATAGAATTCTCCTCTTTGTTTTCGTTGAAGATACAAGCATAGATGTGTTTCAGTTCTTACAGTGTCACTGCATTTTACATTCTAGCTCACAACTGGCCAAATTGGATAAATCAGTCTGATCATGCGGGTCAGTTCCCGAACAACATCGACGCTGCTTCGGAGTTCATATTATTGATGGTGCAGGGAGTGTATGATTACGCACAAGGTCACATCCCGCCATATTTCGAGGTCGTCAATGAACCGGATGTAAAAGAGCAGATCTTTGATTTCAGCACGACTGTCGCCTTCTTCCACAAAGCCGTTGCTGAGAAACTCCATGCCAGGTTTAACATTAAAGTGGCTGGTCCAACAATTACAGGTTATAACACAGTGGTGGACAGGAA
This sequence comes from Haliotis asinina, assembly GCF_037392515.1. NCBI lineage: Eukaryota > Metazoa > Mollusca > Gastropoda > Lepetellida > Haliotidae > Haliotis > Haliotis asinina. The sequence continues at coordinate 39,360,133 of NC_090285.1, forward strand.
TAACTTTTCTTTCTGGACAAAACTGGTGGACTTCTTGGACATCACTTTAGACCATTTAGACGTGTTTTCCTTCCATTCATACAACACACTTAATGTCTCAGGAAGGTCCCACCAATTTAATGGGATAAATGAAGCACGTCTGGTAGCTTTTGTTGACCTGATTGAGAACTATATACATGGTAAGACGGGGAGGATTATGCCCCTTGTTATCAGCGAATATGGCCGAGGGGGAGTGATGGGCATCAGTTCGACCGCTCCGTCTGGAATAGTTGAGTTTGCAACAATATACCAGTCTAATGCTCACAGATTCACCCAACTTGGTCTCAGAGAATACATTGATAGGACGGTGGTGTTTCTGCTAGCCAATGAACAATATCCAGGACACAACAGCCTCAACTGGTCTCTTTTTACCCTCCAAGGAAACGCAACACCTATTGCCGATGTCTTCAAATTTTGGTACAATTTCACATCTGAATATTCATTCATCAGAACCACCAGTCAGGTTGGCGTGCAGGAACGGACCGTGTCACCATTAGTGATGTCAAGTTCCTCGCGCAATGAAACAGCCGTTCTCTTGCTCAGCTATTCTCAACAGCCACAGACAATCAGGTTAGTTTTCCAAAACGACTGGATCAAACCGACTACGGGAGAAGCGACTTGCATCACCATCAAAGACAACTGGAATCCTGTCATGACCTTCAACGAACCCATTGACATCGGTAAAAGTGGCGGAATGGTTGTCTTGCCACCTGAAGCAACCTGTCGCTATACATTCAAGACCCCAGCCGACCAATTACCTAAAGTCACGTTCAACGAAACTACGTACTACGGGAGTGATATAATAATACCCTTTAAAGACGGCACCGCTGAGACAACCATACCCATCCCAAATGATAAATTCGATAGCGCGAGGTTACGAGTATCAGTAAGTGTCCCCACGAATGAAACAAACAGCATGTCATCTGTTACTTTCAACAACCAACCTCTAGACGTCTTTTACAAGCTGTTTGACTCCGACAAAACTAGCAGTAAAATCTTCAACTACATGGATGTTTGGGAGTTGGATGTCCCGCAATCCTTGCTGAACTCCACTTCTAACGTGGTCCAGGTTAACTTCTCTAACAGGGAGTCGAAAGCTCGCGTAACTTCGACCACCCTTATCACAGGCAAGCTTGTCCCTTCCGACATTATGAGATAACATACTGCCCAATGATTTGGCGGTGACCTTGACACAGCCAAGTTTGTCCCTTCCACAATTATAGAGTGCATACCGACTTATTTTTAAGCTGAGACATTATTAAACATGATGAACGATTGTATTTTTGTTGTTGTGTAAAGTACATAGTGCAGGTGGTAACTGTATCAAAACATATTTAGCGCCTTGCTTGACGTTGTGTGTTGACACCTAGATATTATGGTTAGATGTACTGCCCAAACAGCACTATTAGTTTCAACTTCCCATGCTAGTTTTAAATTCTAACTGTGATATTCTAGTTGTTTTACTGTCTTTCGTTGACAGTTTTTCATTATATATATATATATATATATATATATATATATATATATATATATATGTGTGTGTGTGTGTGTGTGTGTGTGTGTGTGTGTGTGTGTGTGTGTGTATATATGTGTATATATATATATATTCCTTTTCTATGTCAAGTATGTTCTCGTCACGATATGGCTCCAATATTGCCGATGTGACCTTAAGTATTAACTCACTCACTCACTCACTACTATGGTTAGAACTGGATTTCAATAGAGATCAGTTGTGCCTTTAGAACGAAGACAACAGTCTCATTCAGATAGATGGGCTGCTAAATGGTCGACTTATCAGTGTCACACAACCTCTAAATTCTTTTCGCGTGTTCGTTGTGCAGACCGCCAATGGTGTTGAGGACGTTCCAAGACACTAAGTTGGGAAGTTACCTGAGATTGTAACATCAACGAATTATGAAACAGTGACATGCATCAACCCACGCAAAGCTTGTCGTACACAAACACAAACAAACATATTCATTCGTCTTCAGTGTCTGAAGATTTACATGTGACGTTTGCGTAAGATATATGACTACAGCGTGTTAGGTATCAGTAATCACATGGGGAGACAACCTGGCTCTCTTTATCTTCAGTGAGTCAGTGAGTATGGTTCTACGGGCTCTTTAGCACTATTGCAGCAATAACAGAGAACACAAGAAATGGGTCTCACACATTGTACTCACGCGGCTTCAGCTTCAGCATATCAATAATTACTTCATGACACTTGCACTAAATATCAAATATCTAAACTTTAACGAGCCAGGATGTCATTCAGTCATCTGGGTGTATCAACACAGAACCAATATTAAACTTTTTAAATTCAAAATCAACTACAAACACTGCTGTATCGAACAATCGATCTCTCGGTCGCCTCGAAGTAAGCACTTGGTCCCTGCGTATGCCGGATTTAGTGATCATTCAGTTGGTGTGTTGAACATCGGATAACTTGAAGTGTTTGCGTAGGTCCTTTCAACTTCGACATAACGGTGATTGACTCTATTGCGGTGTAATTATCATGAAATGAGGGGGGGGGGTGAGGAGTCGTCTAGTGGTTGTAGCGTTTGCTCGTCAGGCGGCGGAAGACCCGGGTTCGATTCCCCTCATGGGTACAATGTGTGAAGCCTAGACCCCTCCTCATGCAAAATACGTTTCCCTAACGTAACGTGAAACTAGTGTCACTTCATCACATCCTTTTATGGGTTGGCATTTTGTCAGACGTTTAATATGTATCAGAAAATGCCACTTTTACTTTTAAAAACCCAATATCTATGTATTAATATTTTGCTAGTTAAGTTGGCAGGATAATTAAACTAATCAATTCATGACATGATCTACAAGATAACCAAAATTCATCACATTTTGAACTGATTTATGGCTAAAAAGGACCTTCAGAATGACTGGGGCTCCAAAATGAAATTCAAATAATTAACTTGATATTAAACACTGATGTCGTCAGTGATGCAAATATGCATGTGAAGTCTCAGCTTCTTTGGACTAGCGTTTTCAGAGATGTCAAGGACACCACACAACAGTGAGTGAGTGAGAAAGGTTTCAAGTGACTTTAAGCAAAAGACCAGGATTTCATGGCAACCACACCACAAAAAGACCAAAAAATGATCATTGGACCTTCGATCCTGTGGCGTAATATGCTTTCAAAAATATATATTAGACCATGGTGAGTTTCATGAGGATTACGTCACAAATGTCCAAATGTCTTTTCAGCCATGTCTTCGTTTAGCGCCAATAAATGTCAACTGAACATTTTAACCTCATGCATTTGCCAGAACTGACCGTCGAACCCTGGATATAGCTCAGGACAGGACTCTATCTCTCTCTCTCTGTCTCTCCCTCTCTCTCTGCCTTCCTCTGTGTGAGAGAGAGAGAGAGAAAAAAAAAAGAGAGTGACCAACCCATGTAGTGTCAGAGGTAGTGGGGACATCAAGTTTGTACACAAGTCCTGGAGAGGGGTTTCACTGATTATGTCAGACAGGCATTTAGGTTCACTTACTTTGTACATTAATTTTAGGGTGGGAGTGAGGTGTCATTCACATTGTACATGCAACTCCATAAAATCATCACCACCTCTTCCAGACGTAAATTATCAATGATATGTACACAAACCATTACAAGTTTCTTCACTTATAGATAAATAAAGTAGGACTGGATGGCCAGGGTGCTGAATCGGTTGAAAAGTCATCATATTCCAGTTGTGCCGATCAGTGCTTATGATATCAATCACACGATTGTCCAATCCAGACTCACTTGCTTACAGACTGCTGTCATGCAGGAAAATTGCTGACTGTGGCGTTTAACAACACACAAAGATAAATGATAAAAATCTTTATTTCTTCATGACTTTACAAAAATAATTTTTTTATCATCATTGTCTGTATCAGTTCTGTTGCACCACATACATGTACAACAATAATCAAATTACTCAAACAGTTTCTACAACTGTACATTTCCTGAAACAATGGATCAAGCAATGTTTCAAGTGTTCCACAGATTAAAAAATCATATTAACTCCAACCCGAACATTAAAATATTGTTTCCAGTGATCAAACCTTTGTGGTGTTGGGTGCCATTGCGCAAAGCAACTTAGTGCTTCCACAGTTTAAGACTGCGTTAAGGTGTGGCAGGTACAAGTTAAAACCACAACCTCTTTGTACAATGACACCTTGCATTCTTATTGGTCTTATGGTCCAACACTGAAAGTCATCCAACACCCCACCAGTGCTTCAGACAGGATTAATGGGAGTGTGGTCAATTGGCGCCTTGACCACTAACCTGTGTGTTGGTGCAGTTGAGACTATTGCATTCATGGTAACCATGGTATAGAAGACCTGTGGACTGCATTAAATGTTGCACCAACAGGTACACTGTAGCACTGAAAAGTGCCACTGCATATTTTGTGTCGTTGTAACATGAATGGTGCTGCCTCGCTGAAGAACTGCAAACCTTTATAAATGTGTGCTTTCATCTAACACTGGCAAGAGCACTCAGGGTAATTTAAAATTATTCTTAATCTTGTGGACTTGGAGTCAACAGAGTCTCTATGACTTATCACAGACTGGTTTTATCCGGGCACACTACTATCATAAAAGAAGGCTGTGCTGACTTCATATGTTACACAGTTGTGTTGAACATCACGAAGAGAACTGAAATAATTGTTTTCAATTTATAACCTCTTGGCACTTGTGGAGATAGTTCATGAGAGTCGCTATAGGATATTGATAAAAATATGCCCAAACAAGTCATCATATGTATGGGTAATAAGACATCTCTGTATGATAAAATAAAGAATGCAAAACATCAGAAGATTTAAGAACAAACACATTTACAAACATCAGCAGTGTCATTGTTAAAACTAAATAAAAAACGTCTTCATAAAAATGTTCCTCAGTATAGAAAACATCTCGTAATCCACTATAACTTATCATTGGATACAGTTCACAACGAACAACTTGAGAGATGAAGGTTGTCATAGAACCTACTTATTGTCTAAGTTTGAGTGAATATTCAGTGGCACAATTATGTTTTTGAAAGTATATTTGATTAAACACTCCTGTTCCCTGTTCAATATATTCAGAAAGTGTTAAAAAATGTGGGTTTTTTGTACTTTTTTAACAACAAAAAGAACAAATATCAACATTACATTTAAACTTCAAGTTAAACGTGCTTTACAGTAGACACTGTGCTTGCTGACCGATTCTATTTGAAAAAGTCAAGGAAGAAACAAAACACTTATATCATGAAAAAAACCAAACTAATATTGGCATATAATTATGATTATTATGCATCTGACCTTTAACAGTACTGATGATCAGCCTCTGGTCTATGCAAAGCAGTAACAAAGGGCATCAGTTACTCTGTCAATGTTTTGTTAATCCTTCATTTGATTTTCTTGTAGTTCCTTTGAAATTTTTGTAACACATAACATGCAGCAGTGTGTCCAACATGTCGCTAGTGTAAGTCTACAGAGTGGTGGTCCCAGACCCCTGCTGTATCATCTATGCTTCACATATCACTTCTCCATCAGCTTATAGACTATAGGATATAAATACAGTCAAGCACTGTTGCATCGAACACTGATAACTCAATATTTCGGTTATTAAAATATCTTGGTCCTGGCAAAATCATTCATAATTTTTAATCATTATTCAAGCTCTTTCAGCTTGATATGGATGTCTTGACATTTCTGACATCTCAATATACTTTCACGGTCCTAACAAAATCACTCATAATTTATAATCATTATTCAAGCTCTATTCACTTGATACAGATGTCTTGATATTTCTGATATCTCAATGTAATTTCCAACAAAATCATTCATAATTTATAATCATTATTCAAGCTCTTTTCACTTGATACAGAAGTCTTGATATTTCTGACATCTCAATATAATTTCCAACAAAATCATTCATAATCAGGATTCAAGCTCTATTAACTTGATATGGAAGTCTTGATATTTCTGATATCTCAATATAATTTCATGGTCCAAGCAAAAAAATACCCTTTATACTGATATTTGCAAATGAACTCAACACTCATCCACCTGTCATGGGCAAATATACCTATGAAGTGACGTTGCTTCCAGACATTTACACGGTGCGGCACGAATCACTGTTATGACTAAACACCTCTGATGACGAATTTAAGTTTCGAATCAAAACATACTGAGAATCCAGTGAGGGTTTTGTGTAACATGAGCTGAATCATGTATGATTGCGATCCCTGTGTGTACAAATGTACATACAAATAAATATACATGAAATCTACTTTTTTGTTTTGTTTTCTTTCACAGTGATATATGATAATAGGCCCTGTTTGGATATCTTGAAGTTCAGATTACTTGATGTTTTTTCTTGGTCTTGAATATCGAGACAACATTGCTCCACTGTAAATAATGAACATGTGAAAATACAAGCATTCATTATTCTGTTCCATGTTTCATCACAAGTTTTCTGCTGCATTATGGGTAAAACTCAATATACAAAGGAATACTGTGATGAAGCGGTGTTCCCCTACTTATTTCCTCCAGTATATTTCCTGACATTCTTGTCAAACACGTACATCCTCATGCATGATTTGTTAATGGTTTGAAAGGGGGCACTCATGATTAAATGTATTTTTACCATTAAATCTGGAGGGGATTTTCAAGTTCAAGTTCAACATCAGTCTTCCTGACAAGACATGTCATGACTCTAACCCTTGTAGGGGCAGTAGGATAGCCCGGTGGTTAAAGTGTTTGCTCATCATGCCAAAGACCCGGGTTCAAATCCCATATAGGAATAAAGTAAGAAGTCCATATCTGGTGTCTGCTGCCATGATATTGCTGGAATATTGGAAAAGACGTTGTAAAACTAAACTCACTCACTCACTCACTCACTCACTCTACATTATAGAATTTGTTCTGTTCGAAAGGACCACTCACACCTCCACACTCAACAATATTCACTGCTGATCTTTCATGCCACTATGTACAGGGGGTTTTTGGCATCATCAAATATGTTCTCAGGGAATATCCCTAAAATATACGCAACATTTGTCAACATTTATTATGGGGATTTAGTTTTAACACAAGTTTCATAGCTGAAATTTCATGACTTTTAAAAACGCATTTGAATGAAGCAGAAAGACATGGTAATACCCACTGACCAAGAGATTCCTTTTCTGCAAGAATGTGCACATTATTTGACTATTTACACAGTGAAAAGAAAACACAAAGAAGACTTACACTGCTTAAAACCCACATCAGAGCAAGATCACAATTATCAGGGTATGAAATAAGCCCAAACCCAAAAATGGACGTAACCCGACCAAACACCAACAATTACTCCAATGTATGGAACACCTAAAATTTTTACCAAGATTGATGCTCATGATGTCAATCACTTGGTTGACATGTGCAGAAATCTTTGCAGACCACCACCATACCGCTTGAGTGCAGCATTAAACGACAAAATATGAAACTGCCCTTTGTTTGAAGAAAGGCAGGTTTCCACAGCAACACATTTAGAGCTATATTCCACCAAATCTTGTAGCTATCAACTCCTTTCACACTGTACTACACCTAGGAAATGGTATTCTCCTCAGCTCCAGAGCTTGCCATTCAGTACCATTCAGTACCATTCAGTACCATCTGGAACTATACCTGGGATACAGCTGCAGTCAGTGTCAGATTACTGATAAATGCCTTCATTTTCATAAACCATATTGTAGAGCTATGCTACCTAGTCTAACGTACAAACTGGAATGAGAGTAACAAAACACTTTCAATTCGGGTTAGTGATATCAAGATGTGGCTGATAACATTGACTGTAACAGATTTTGCTGGAAATTCACCAGCAGAAAACTGACAAATCAACAATGTTTGGATGGGAAAGATATTGTCATGTTTACTAGATCTGGTTGTCGCTTGTCTTCCAATTTCAAAATATTTTATTCACAGTGTGAAAAAGATTGGGAGCAAGTTCCAACATAGAACACTTTTTCCTTGTTTAAAACGTCATTAACAATAAACATCAGCATTAAGAAAGTACTAAATATTCGATGCGAAAACTGAACGAACATAAGGAAAGGATAAGGAAAGGGAGAACCCATCTCATGAAAATTCCAGATCCCAAGAATGGATTGAGGTGTTAGGGAATTTTACTGAAATCATGGGATAAAGATAATAGCAATCAAGAGGATAAAAAGGTGATGCTCTTGACATAAAGCTGGAAAGGTCAGGTGCTTGACACACCTCATTAATACCATCATAGATAACACTGATAATACATGTACTTGTTTTTTATAAAACCTTTGTGTAATTAAGTATTGTTAATATCCTGGTTTGGTGCCATTTTGAACAGTATTATATCATGACAAAGAAGCTAGGATTCTGAAACTATTATCAGGGACTAAGCACAATTAAGCTGCACAACTACGACCATCTGGATGATTGATTCATCTCAACACAATGTTCACAGGAAAGTTATACTTGATATAGTGTAGGTTACAAGATTCTGTTTTTCTCTAGCCATGTTTAATCATGTGACATACATGATAAAACAATTTTTTTTTTAAACTTCAACTTTCAAGAAAGCTGACACTGACTCTACAAGGAAAGTAAGAGGTAAATGTTCTTCAAGAAAACAAGACAATAGACAGACAATATAAACTATGTGAACTGATTGATTGTGTATGTTGTTACGCCTACAACTGTGACCTTCATTTTGCTCACAAGCTGCTCACAACTGTGAAGGTGTCAGAATACCATTCCAAGTTTGGACATACATTTTCTAAAACAGATATGCAAGTCCAATATTTCAACTGCCTGAGAAGTTAAAACTCTTAAAAATAAAGGGTTGTGTCTGCTTCCATTTTGTGCTGATATACAAATTCTCCTTCAAATATATATATATTGTAGGTTTTAAAGCTATATATACATAAAAAATATCCCTGGAGCCTCTCGGCTCCGGATCAGGATTGGGGTAAGGGTCAGGTCAGGGTCAAGCTTAGGTAAATACATTTACAAACATCAGGAGTGTTATTGTTAAAACTAAATAAAAAACGTCTTCATAAAAATGTTCCACAGTATAGAAAACATCTAGCAATCCTCTATAACTTATCATTGGATACACTTCACAACGAAAGTATATTTGATTAAACACTCCTGTTCCTTGTTCAATATATTCAGAAAGTGTTAAAAAATGTGGGTTTTTTTTTACTTTTTTAACAACAAAAAGAACAAATATCAACATTACATTTAAACTTCAAGTTAAATGTGCTTTACAGTAGACACAGGGTCAGGGTTAGGTTTAGGGTCAAGCTCAATATGTGAGTAAAGGTCACAGCCAATGCGTGGGTTAAGGTTATAATCACTGTCAGATTTGGGGTCAGGATCTTGGTAAGGTTAGGGTCAAGGTCACAGATAGGTTCATGGTTACAGATGGTTTATTTATTGTGATTCATGTCTATTTCTGGGACTAAACTCCAAACATTTTCTGAGTACATATAATAACATATATATTGAATGAAATTATGTAAAATCAAATTACACAGATAAAATTCTTTTAGCTATTTAATAGTCTTCACATCAGTGATAAAATATCCTCTGTAATTCAAACATAAAATGACACAGCTGTAAGATGGTGAGCATGAAGCTAAAATCAAGGTCAACAAATTTTGACAAAAGTTAGAATAAAAGGAAAGACATAAAACACAAAGGCAACATAAAACATCTTACACTATGTATCTAATAAACATTTTAAAAGACAATGCAAGTGTTTTGAACACATGCTCAAAGAATTTCTATAACAACAAAATTCATATTGCACATTACTTCAGAATTTCCTATTTGTTACTGCAAAACCAAGACAGATATCCCTGTGTCATCTGCAGGAGGAGCCACCAGTATGGTCCACTCCTTGTCAGATGGGGCGTGACTCTGATATATGACATTGTGGTGATGTTCTGGGTGTTGGCGCTACGGCCGACCGGCCTTCAGAACCATCACCTGCTGGTTGTCATCTGTCCAGCCGGAGATATCTGTGGGAGGTCAGTTCCACCAGGAGCTCATTCTCAGCTGGTTCTTGTAGCAGACCACTGGAAGAACAGACAACACATATATACTGAGGGAAACAAATAAGGGAACACATGAAAGCTCAAGCATTCCTATAGTCTTTTCTAGGTTTCTTTGCAATCTTTGTATTGCACTGTGGTTAAAAATCTGAAAATAAATAAAGGAACTCTGCAATGAAGTGGTGTTCCCTTATCCGTGTCATTCAGCAAATATTTCATTACACTAAATTCAGGCCCACCTGCATGTAGAACAGCCATCATGTATTAGAATTAATCCTCAGCTACCCATGATTATTGTAAGAGGTGACCCATGGTCAGACTTATGGACTTGGTGTCACATTATCACATCCCAATTTTGTTGAATAACATGCTGCTGATAACTGGATTGTTGAGACTGGTTCAGACTTGATTGTTTACAGAACAACTCCATATAGCCGGAATATTGTGCAGGGTTCAATATAGCCATTGAACAGACAACCACAATGCTAGGTGAATGAGAATCAGGCCAGAAATATATTGTTAAAGCTATCCCAATAAACTAGTTGAAAGTTTCAGAAAATCAATTCTTTATTTAATGCAAATGAAGATGATAAAGGCAATTATTATGATGTTACAAGTCTGCTGCAAAGGTTTAAGATATTATTGCTACATTAAAAAGGTGTTATGTGAAAGAAGGTAGGAACCATTAAAATTCAAATGTAACATTTAACTTGAATCTTAGTTTATGTGTTTGGTTGATTTATATCAATTCCAAGGGCTGACAAAAACTTACCATCTTCAGTTACCAAACGTCACCCCAATTCTGACTGATGGGCATTTTGATACTGATAATTTGCAGGGCCAGTAAAGTCTGATGTGGGCAAGCAACATATTTACTTCAACTAGCCCTCCCAGCCTGTGACTTTTAAAAATTAATTCATACGATGGCTGAGTGCAGCATTAAACAAAAACCAAACAAACAAAATATTGGTGTTGAAAGGACATATCTTTCTGTCTGTCTCACTGACCCTAAATCCTCTAATTTTGCCTTCTGCTAAATCCTGAATGTAATGTTGTTCTAAATAAAACAATTCTACATTTACCATTTCCAGGTTCCAAATATCCTATCTTTCGGTCTTATTTCCACATCAGATTGAATGGAATATTTGTGTTTCAACAAAATTTTACATTTCACAGACTAAGTGCCAGCATTGATATCCATCTGTTAATTTACCTTATGTTCACATACAGACAATCGGTTTAAACCCTCGTCTCAGTAATGAGTTATGATAGGTTCACTGGAAGATTTTTAACATGTTTGCTGACTCATCACAACATTTCATGGACAGAAATTGTCATCAGCACATTTTGGGCACAAATTGATTCACATACAGACTGACGGGAACACATTGAGCAGACAGAGATTCACCATAACAATGTACAAACAGACTTACAGCAATACTGCCCTATGCCTGGTTGAACTGGAATACTCTGGTCGGTCAAGTAAATATCTTCACTAAACCTTGCTGTGGTACAGCAGTGCCAAACTACTAGAATGTTTTGTTAGTTGTTCTGTTGTTTATAATTGATACAGAATATTCGCATAAGAATCCAAGTTGTTAATTGTGGTCAAGTGAAACTAATGTTTGGACAAGTGGATTTTGAAAGTTTACTGGACTTGTGTCCAGTGGAGTTCTGAAAATAATTTCAACCCTTGTTCAGTGAAGCATTATGAGTAAAGCTATACTCGACAGAGCATTTCATGAACAGACAGACTTACCGGAACATTTCATGTACAGACATGAGGTGACTGGCCTCTTCAACTTGTCTGGATTCTGAACGATCACGGGAGGCATGCAGTATCTTGTCCCATTTCATGATGAAGTTCTGTAGCAGTGTTTCACCAACATTATTACCCTGTGTATCTCGTAACCACAACAACAGTGCAGACCTCAATTTTCAAACAATTCTGTAGTGGTCTATCAACAATTTGGATGAGGCAAAACCTGGATGATAAATTACTACCCAAAGGTCTCTTCTTTCGCCTGTAATGTTCTCAACTGGTCCTGATCAAACAGAAGTGACTGACCAAGTTTGGTCTCATTTGGTCTTTAAAGGCATAATGTCACAAATTTTCATCAATATTTTGGCCTATACTATATATATTGGGACTTATGCTCTCACTTTAGCTTCTTATTGATGCAATAATACGAATTCCTTACAACTTGGCCAAGATCAATAATTTCAACATCAAGGTGAACAGCTTCCAAACAGATAAAACTATATCTGGAATGTTAAGGATTGCTCCATACATCGAAAACTGTCGCATGCATTGTCAGTGTTTGCAGAACTGGTTTCAATCACAAGTTGGGTGTAGGATATTCTTAAAGAGTGCTCCAAGGACATAACTCCATGGGATTCACTTGAAATAATGTTCAGCTGGTAAAGGGCACGAGGGTTGATTTCACACATTATTGCATTAATTCATTCAAACTTTTCTTCAATTTATTATTGTAATTTATATATGTGTTCCTTTTGGAATAATTATATGGTAACTTCCCAGAGGGTTTACAATTTGTATTTACTGAGAGATTATTGTGTTGGCTGCCTGTAAATGGTACCAGATTTATTTGGGACTGACACACCTCTGACAGACACACCCCTGACAAACACACTGATAAATCTGCCACAAACACACCTGCCACAGACTCAACTGACGCAGACCACACCTGACACACATTCACCTGGCACAGACACACCTGACTTGGACACATCAGACACAGACATACCTGACACAGACAAACCAGACACAGACACACCTGACACAGACTCACTTGACACAGGCACAACACCAACAGAAACACCAGACACACCTGACATAGACTCGTTTGACATAGATAGATCAGACACAGATACACTTGACACAGATACACCAGACACGGACACACCACCAACAGATACAGCTGCGACAGACACACCTGACACAGACACACCTACGTTTGACAGCACGTGTAAGTATTCACAGCCAGATTACCAGTGTCATCATGTCCTGCATGGTCTCCAACACAGAGAGACACAGAGACTCACCTCTAGGATCAAAGCTGTGAACAGGTTGAGAACGATGACCACAGTCAGCAGCCACCAGGCTATAAAGAACAGGTAGGACCATCTGGAACACCCACCACATCATAAGTCTACCGTCTCTAAACAATATCATGTACGACCTATTGTCACACACAGCAAAACTAACCTATCTGCATTCTATTGTTCGGAGATTGCTTGCTACACATATCTGTAGGAATACTTCCTTTTGTGAAGCATTCCGGTGCTACAAACATGCTTACAATTTTACAATTTTACAATATCCCGGTACTGAAAACATATTTCTCAGAGTGCAATATTAAGGTATTTACACATTTTCTTTATGTATTCTATATCAAATACCACTCATTTTTGTCTCTCTGAATCACAAATTGTCACTAAACTTTCCCATGCCATTTTGCATAAACTGATGTGGACTAAACACTGGTAATATAAAAGATCACAAAAACTGCTGCAATAAATACACATATGAAAAATAGATTTCAGTTAAACATGAATGCTAAATATTTGTAGTTTTCAAACTGTTTGTTTCCTTTCATTTTTGGGTGAATCTTTGGTATGTATGGCTATCACAGAATGGTATGTGTTACTTACGCAGATGTTGCTTGTTTGAATGCGGCAAGGAATACCATCCAGTTATTCACCACCATGATGTCCCATAACACCACCACAGATGCCTACAACATAACAGCAGTCATGTACTTGAAAATATCTGCGGACAATTCGGTCCCAGCATTTCATCACTGTCATCAAGTCGAAGTAGATGTGATCAACTAACTAATCAAATAATCGACAGTGCTGACATTGCAAGCTGTGATACTCACTGAAAAACCATGCCCCATTCTTAATACAAACACGGGCAGTGGCATAGTGAAGTGGTTAAATAGTTCGCTCGTCATGCCGAAGACCTGGGTTTGATTCCCCACATGGGTACAATGAGTGAAGCCCATTTCTGGTGACTCCTATTGTGATATTGCTGGAATATTGCTAAAGAGGCATAAAACTAAACACACTAACTCACTCTTGTCACAAGGAATATCAAACATCAAAGCTTGACAGAATCTTATTTGCTGAAACAGATTCCACTAGATGTAAACCTGAAGCAGCAATGACTTATTCCTTCTCAACCTGATATAAAGCTATCCTTTTGACCAACCATCTCACTGGTGAGTAGAGTCCAGCTGACTGACCTCCAGTCATTTTCTAAGAATAACTTCAAAGCTGTGAGGAGCTAGAGACTATCTGTCCCAGTTTTAGCTGGGCTACAGCAGGACTAGAGCTACTTGTCACCCAGCAGCGTTTAGTGCCTGTGGTAAATGTGTTGTACATGACAGTATTGTATAACATACAGCAAAGTCATCGAAGTTGTTGGCCCAGTACTGCAGCTGTTGGTAGGTCCCACACTCAAAGCTGGAGCTGAAACAGATGGGCTTCAGTGAAACAACAGATATACAGTCCTTTTTCTCAGTACATCCAACTTGTCCTGCATTTTTGGTGGGGAAAAACATATATATTTGCCATTCAATTCAACAATATTCAATGCATAATGTTACACAACATGAGAAGGTATTTACATAAACACAGGTATTTCATCTGATAATTAAAAAATTGCAGAATCTGGAAATACATGAGTATTAAACAAAAAACAAACAACAAAAACTTCTAATTTTAAGAACATCTTGGAAGGAATAAAGCTATATAGGCTTACCTACAGAAATACCTCACAATGTCGAAATAACAAGAATATTTGAATTCTGTCAAGTCTCAAGCAAGATTTTCAGGAATTCTGGCAAAAATTTCCACAAAGCATTAATGCACATAAACTTTCAAGACAAATACTGAGAGTACATTTTTGTCTTCCTATCAATCATTTCATTGCATTAATCATCAAATATTTTATTTCACAACATACACATCAATGGCATGAATTGAAAAAAATGGTTGACAATCATTCCAATATGTCACATCATTACAAAGCCCAGCTATCAGACTCATATCTGTGTTTCTGTCTGCTCATAGATCATCAGACTGGCAGACTCACCTGTTGGTGTCATTCTTGTTGGTATTCACTGGCTGGTACTTGATGACATCGTGGAACAGCTCCATGCCCAATATAGCGAAGGAGTAGTAGATCACCTGGACACAACAGTCACATATATTACTGGACATTGGATACAGTGGAACCCTTCCTATCTGGACCCAGGATACCTGACTCCGATTTCAAACTTAAGTTTTCACCCAAATTTCAAACTGAGTTTGACAATTTGAAACAGCTGATTTTCCAACTCTGCCACATTTTTTCATATAAAAAGCCCAAACAATTTAAGTAATCTATCTGCAAAATTCAAATTGTCTACCGTATTTGAATTTGATATTGATTTCTGTTATTCCAGGAAATGCATTTTCCTGTCTTTTCTCAAATTTGAGCAAAAACTGTAGCTTATGCCAAAATGCACACTTTAGTATGTTTAAATAAATTGGGGCCTACAAAATTGGGGCCCAAACTCCCATTGCCAGATGCCAGGGACAAGTCAGTTTTTATTTCGGGTGATCAGTTATTTGTATCTTACTTCCCCGTGGAATACTAGACATTTTCTTCTTACGGTTTCAAACTGCAAATATACTTGGATTTCATTTCAAATCTGCTCAAAATCTAGCTATTAAACTAAGAGGAAAATTTGTCAGGACAAGTTACATTCTTAAGTAAGTAAGTGAGTTTAGTTTTAATCCGCACTCAGCAATATTCCAGCTATATCGCAGTGGTCTTTAAATAATCAAGTCTGGACCAAACAATCCATTGATCAACAACATGAGCATCGATCTGCGCAATTGGGAACTGATGACATGTGTCAACCAAGTCAGCAAGGCTGACCATCCGATCCCGTTGGTCACCTCTTACAAGAAGCAGAGTCGCCTTTGATGGCAAGCATACGTTACTGTAGGCATATTCTACCCTGGACCATCACAGGTCTACTTTCTTAGAGTCACTTGCCCTGTGGCAAGTGGCTTTTAAAAAAAATTCTGAGCCCCTGAATGATATTTACATGAAACAAGGTAAACATAACACAACATATTCCATTTGTCCAGAAAATTCAGTTTCTGGATCCAGACATTTGGATTTCAATGACAACAGTATCACCACTTTTGTGTTCATCATAAAGGCCTAGGAGTCTCAGAGGTCAAAAACTAAGAAACCAGTGCTTACAACAAGGATACCAGCAAAGGCCTTGAGGTTCTTCACCAGGTCTATGAGGGTGCTTGCTATCACAGATGTGGCCTGCAGGATGTCAATGAGATGCAGTGTGACACAAGAGCATTTACAAGGTGTTAAATACATAAATACATAATACATAGGGCTCTTACGATTCACTCGCTTTATTAGAGAAACGAACTATTTCTCTACATGGATTCAATTCACTATTCACTGATGCCAGAATCAAATATTAACATTTTTACATGGAACTTGCTATTTATCAAAGTAAGATAGGCAATCATGCAGTAATGGACTTGTGTCATTTTGTCAAGGCCCTTTATGGTACTGTTATAAGGCTATGAGTGTTTTTCTAGTAATGTACTGCTTGTTATCTCAATTCCTTGACATGAAACATAATGTATTCCCTATATTCTAGACTAATAACTAGTCCCTGAAATGAACATATTTTACTGAAATATGTTTATATTAAAAAAAACATAACATAATGAAATGGAGCACTGAGACTTTCTTCATTTTCTAGGGGAATCTAGCCTTGCCACATTCTCTAGACTTGCATGAGCTTTCTTGGATATATTTGCTTCAGGGTCTGTACGACAGACTACCTATGTTCCTGAAATGTATCATATTCACCTCATACTGTGTTTGTTGCAGCTCTAATTAGTTACCTAAGGTTGAAACACACAGAGACTCTGCCACATGACGAGGACACTTAACTACTCAAGTGGTTTAACATCAGTGTTCGAAATAATCGCAAGCCCAGAAGCTCAGTGCTGGTTGTTATTGTATCGAGCAGGCAGTTTTAAATATCTGCTGGCCCTGGTGGCCATAAGTACATTTTCTCTCTGTTTTCTTCAACTGGAATCTTTCCCCTTTTTTTTCTTTATTAACGTTCATGAAACATCTATGATCCATTGGATTATGTTAACTTACAGTTTCACTTCCTGGTGTTTAAGTACTTTTGCACATAGGAATGTCACCACCAATCTTTAATAACTAAAAACATCTCTCTGCGCCATAGGCTTCGCTAACTGATTTTGCAGAAACAGTGTGAAACTCTGTACAGGGTAGTCTATTTTGTTCTTATAGGTTTGACTTTAACAAAATGGGCCTGCAGATTTGATTCTGGGCCTTTAGATATTAAAGCCTGTAGGCGGTAGCAGGCCATACTGACCAGTAGGCAAATTAAAGTGTTTAACATTGAACAGTAAGCCAGTTGAATCCCTGCTCATCTGTTTGAAGTGGAAGCAAAAGTCAAGGTGATAGTGGTATCACACCATCCCCACTTGGTGAAATACACCAAACAAATCTGGAAACAACTGGGCTGAACAGGGATTTGAATCCACAACTACGTTTCTAACTTGAACAAGGGAGATAACTCTGCACTATGAACTGCTCTGCCACAGTCAATACAGGCATTTTACTCTCACTCATTCAAGCAACCATCTGCTCAGTGACTCACTCCATCACCTACTCACCCACCCTCAGTCACTAAAGGCAGTTTACTCTCACTCACTCATGCAGCTCAATCTCACTCACTCACTAGCTCACTCACTCATTCATGTATTCTGACCTTGATGTGGGGGATGATGCGGAAGAGCCTGACCATGATGAGGATGTTGATGAAGCGTACAGTGTTCCACAGCTTGGACGTGGTGGCATGTGTCGGGACGCTACAAACAGAACATTCAGGAACACAAACCACATATCACAGCTGCACATAAACAAACTACAAAAAGGCATCAGAAATTCTACCACATTTGTCCTCAACTGTAGTTATGTCACAAGCCTGTCTCACTCTTGATTTCAATTATCCACTGTTTCTAAATTTCTTGTCCTTCATTGTAATTAGTGTTATTAGTGTGACCATTTTTTCAAACTAAGATTTTCAAAGCTCTCTTATTATTAATTCAATTCAAATTTCAATATTGAACCCTCCCCGCAATCATTTTTGATTCGATTCAGAAATCCATTGTCAACTTGGTGATGTCTGCTAAACACTATAGTAGTTTTGATTGGAGCTGTAAGTGCCATACATTAACATTAACATACCACTATCTTAGCGCTAAGAGAGCTTCAAAAATCTAGGCCCTGGATGTATCAAATGCTAGAACATCAGTGAATAACAACAGTCACTTAAAGGAAAGATGCTGTAACATTCACTGTTCCAACTAAACACAGGATCTATAAAACAGTGTTCAGGATAACACAAAAACCTGCATATTTCACACAAACGCACAATATTTTCTACCTGTGTTCTATACAAATAGCTTTTTGTGTTCTTGGAACAAGTAACCAAAAACGTATTTGCCCAAGGAATTAACAAAATAAAATAAGGTTTCTCTGAGCTAATTGAATTTGTGAATAATGGCAACATGCCCTGCAATGCAAGGAAATGATGTCGAAGTTGTAAGGGAGCTACCACAAACACTGTACAATCTTCATTAAATTCCTTTCATAAAAACATGTATGCACTGGTATGCTATGAAAAGTCCAGAAGATTTTCATGAACAAGATCAGAGCTAAAACAAAGTTTATTAACCTATAAGATACCACACTATGCATCATTATCAGTGACCACAACAATTCTGATTTGGGATTCTACCACAGGCCCTGTGATCAAGGCTAGAAAACGACCCCTTCAACAAACTAAAGGGATATCTTGGTTGTGCCTTCTACAATGAGATAACAGATGACATATCCCATACAGAATGCATTGACAGTTTCCCTGGGGCTCACCTGGACGAGTAAGGAAATCCATACTGTACTCCCGTAAATATCTCTCCTACCTGAAAAAAACAGACAACACTCTTGAAATCATGAACAGTCACTCTACAGATGTTTTACTACAACATTTATCCATAGCAACATGACTCTGCTGCTGCAACGATTCTCCCCAACCTTGATTCAGTTCAAATTTCAAAATTGAACCCTCACCGCAATCATTTTTGATTCGATTCAGAAATCCATTGTCAACTTGGTGATGTCTGCTAAACACTATAGTAGTTTTGATTGGATAATTATCCAGGTATCGACCGATCATGTTTCGCCTTATTTCAGTGCTTGAAACTGTTCAAGTTGGAGTCAAATTTACTTTCTAGCTGTGTGGAAATAATTAAAATAGTCATTTAAATATTGAATAGAAACAGTGAATCTTCAAGCCCTAGAAGAGAGACATTTCTTCACATATCACTGTAAATCCAGACACGTTTACAATCAAAACTGCTAGATCTTTACTTCTTATCACATTTTTTAAAACATTCCAACAGAGTATTTTTGGTAACAGTAACTTTTTCTTTTAACGGTTTGATGAATTATTATTTCTAAAGCTCCCTCTTAGACTATTTATGCTATTCAATGACTTCTGGGGGTCTCATTCTGACCATTAAATGATTCATCCATTAACAACATGATATAACTGAATATTACAATACTTAATATTCCTTATAGGTCTCCAGCTTCAAATGATACAACTAGATTTATGTAAGTATAATACTAAAGCCCACGTTTTTATATCTTCATACGTGAAGATAGGACCGAATATAGGAAACATGTAGATAAAACTCATCCGAGAATCACTACAACCACAAAGATGGCACAACAACCTACCACCAACGCCAGGGTGATGAGGGCATCAAAGATATTGGTCCAGTACCATATGTAGCGCCGAGGACCCATTGCCCACACTTTCAGTGACTGTTCCACAAAGTAGTAGATGACAAACGTGAAGTTGGTCACCTGCAGAGATGAATCAAAGATGTTCTTGTAACTATCTTTGTAACTTAATGTAACATTTAAAATACAGTGGAAGCTGTCAAAACAGGCATCTGTCCAATCCGGCAAGCTGTCAACACTAGCATAAAATTATGGATTATTTCTTCAGTCCCGATAAGTGCTGGTTTAGACAGCTTCCACTGTATATAGGGAGGCTTATCACTATCTGTGTTTTATCATAGTTGTATATCGATAAGACAAATGGAAACATGAATATTTTCATACTGTATTCAGCAAACCTCTAAGGATTCCTCAAACTGCATTTTCAAGACAGTGTCAAATGGAATTTGAGTTATCCTAAACAATCATTACCCATGAAGATCTGAGTGAGAACTGGTCCTCAGTATCCCATGATTGTCCAAAGAGGCATCTAATGGGATCAGGTGGTTGGATTCACTGATACATGTCATCATATTTCACTTGTGTAGACTGATGCTCATGCTGTTGATCACTAAACAGTCTGGTCCAGATTCACTTATTTACAGACCGCTGCCAAATAGCTGGAAAATTGCTGGTTGCAACATTAATCAACAACCTGACCAGTCAACTTAATCAGTCTTACATAGATTTTATGTGAAAACTTCCACAAACCCTCAACAAGGAATGACTGGAACGGATGGACTCGTCATATCGTGTGGCAAGCTGTACCTGTAAACAAAGAAGGTGAAGGTCATTATGGTATACTGGTAGGTAATGAAGTCGTAGTTCATGCCAGGGTTTGGGTTCTAAAAATATCAAGATTCTACAACACTCATAGCAATAATTCTACACCTGTGGCATCAGCAGAACAAGGGACTGACTGTTTGGTTTGGTTTTACTACGCTTTTAGCAATATTCCACAGTGGATGAAATAGAACCTGCCCAGCGGCCCACTGCTTGCTAGTTTCCTGATGGGCTTACAACTTTATTTTATAGCCAGCCCTGTGGGCCAATACATTTTCCCAGAATACATATACTGAACATCATTGAAAACGCACCACCCCTAAAATTGTGGATTTCTAAGAGCAGAAGTGAGCAATCTATGTAAATTTTACATATTTGTGTAGACCAATGTTTGATAAAGAAAAGAAGCAAAAAACAATCAAGCAAAACAGTGAAGATTTAATGCAGCTGACAATGAAATAAAGATGGGGTCAAAATGGAAAGTCAGTAGCGTGTATGACCCCCGTTAGCAGCAACACAAGCTGTGCAACGTCTCCTCATTGAACGGATAAGTCTCTGAATAAAGTCCTGAGGCACTGCATTCCACTCTTGCTGCAAGGCATTGTCGAGTTCCCCAAGGTTGTTGATCTGCGGACGACGTGCGAGGCGTTGGCCGATGTAATCCCACAAGTGTTCGATGGGTGACAAATCTGGTGACAATGCAGGCCAATGAAGTAGAGGAATGTTGTTGTTAGCCAGATACTGTATCGAAACACGTGCAGTGTGGGCTCGTGCATTGTCATGTTGAAATGTGTGCAGATCTTGATGCTGGTGAAAGAAGGGAACGACGTTGTTCTGAAGAATGTTGTCACGGTAGTAAACGGCATTCACTCTGCCACGACAAACAATCAGAGCGGTTCTGTGGTGATAACTTATCCCTCCCCACACCATAATGCTGCCTCCACCCCACCGATCGATTTGCACAACACAATCCTGATGATAACGTTCACCCCGTCGACGCCATACCCGTAGACGCCCGTCAGCATTTCGCAAGTGAAAACGCGACTCGTCGGAGAACACCACACCATGCCAACGTCGTAACAACCACACACGATGCTGTTCAGCCCATTGTCGGCGTTCACGGCGATCCCTGTCAGTCAGGATGGGTCCAACGTAAGGGCGTCGACAACGTAACCCTGCCGCACGGAGACGGCGTCGGACGGTGGAAGCGCTGATCAAACCACGTCGACCCTGGACAGCGTTGGCGGTTCTGGCAGCGGGCAAGGTTCGATCCCGAATATGGCGCCGTACAATGTCTCGATCTTGACGAGGGGTGGTAACACGTGCCTGACCTGGGCGTTGCCGGTCCCTGCTGGTTCCTGTTTGTTGGTATCTGTTAGCAAGCCTCAGAATGGTCGAAAGATGACACCCAAATCGTCGTGCAATGTTTCTGCTTGAAGCGCCGACCTGCAACATACCCAAGGCCTGTTCTCGTTCCTCTGGTGACAATCTTGGAAAAAACTTTACTTACGAAAGTACTGCGAAAATGAGAACGGTTTTGTGCCGAAGGTCATTTATACCCCTGAACAGCATGCTTTCTGCATGCAATTTGTGCCCTTCGTGTGTGATGTGCATGAATTTTGTTGTTTTCATGTGATGTCTTCGATGATGTGTTCGAACGATCCGTTTTTTACTGTAGAGCGTTATTTACGATCCAGTGTGTTATTATCAAAATTCCCACCATTAATTTTCCATTTCCAAAAGATTCTATTGCCTTATTTCAAAATTTACAGGTGGTGCGTTTTCAATGATGTTCAGTATATTTGACCTTGACATTGATTACAGGACAAATTTTGAAAATAGTTTACAACTGTGGTAGCTAGATGATGTCTGTATAGTTCATGATCAATCAAACTTCCACAGATCAGCCTACCCATTTATCTAACACTAAATGTGACTGGTCTAGAGAATGCTTTCAGCCAATGTTGTTCTTTTCTCCTTTTCTGATTCAGATGGCAGTGACACTAAACGAATCAACAGTGACCACCAAGTTATGACTTGATTAAATTTGCTTTGGTACATGTTTAAGTTTAACTCACTACAAGTAGTTCATTAATTACTTTATTTTAACACCATATCTCAGTTTCCTATTTTTAATACAGGAATACAGGGCTGGTATTCTAGTAACATCATTGAGTTGGGTAGGGGCCAGAAATGGGCTTCACACACTCTTCACGTTTAACAAGGGAGGTAACCACTGTAAAATGGTCATGAATGTTGACAATGATGGTTCCTACCCACAAAACTGAGCTGGCAAGAGATGTATTGCAGGGTGACTCGTTCACAATCAACAGATCCTGGTAGGGTCAAGGGAGGTAAATCTACACAGTAGCATGGTAAATCTTGCATGCATAAAAGTAATAATATATATAATATCTAGACATCAAAAATTGTAAATACTGCTATAAAAACTGGATTATGACATCACCAGCTCCTGAAAATAAAAAGTGTTTCAGTGTTTGAAGACATATTTAAAGATATACATGGATTTATGAAAGACATCCATGACATTTTCTAGGAAGCTGGAGGTTATTACAACTCTACTCACAGAGATGGCAATGACATTGGCAACAGCGATGAAACTTCCGAAGTAGGAGAAATAGTTGTGGACAAACACCCTCTGTATTCTTCTCAGTACTGGATTTTCATACCAGTGGACATCCGGCCTCTGTGAGACATAGGCTGGTGTCAGTGACCAGTTCTTACTGTGTTTAATGCATAATGGTAACACTAAAATACTGAAATTCACTACATGTAAATATTAGATTGCTATATTCAACATGTTAAGGCTGACAGATTACAACACCGACTGCTAGTTTCACAGATTTGAATTTTGTCCAGTCTCCCAAACAAAGATATATCTAGACCATCAGCAGACCTTAAGACCAGTCTCCAGGCAGACTCAATTACAGTCTTTCAGCAGAAGTCATGGCAAGTCCACAAGCTTAGCCTATAACCTAATGATCAGTAATATTCCTGTATAATTCATTCAAATGTAATCTTATAATAGATCATTGCTGGTTTCTCCACTGGCCCACATCAAAATCAGTTCATCCAACTTCCTGTAGATCTATACAAAAGCATTCCGTCACTACTCACACAAGTTTAGTCAGTTTCAGAGAGAAAGAACATACCTTATCCTTCGTGTGCTCCCTTTCCAGCTCCTCAAACAGAGTCTGGAACCCGGTGGCCGAGTATGTACCCTGGGGGCTCTGCATCAACTCCTGCAAGATTGAGCACAAGACGCTGTAGTGGTTGCCCATGACTACGCAGTGGTCATACACGACCGGCACAGAAGTAGTTAATGCACCGCCTCTTGTTCACTTATCACAACACTTCTTCTGACTTGTTTGTTTGTTTGTTTCAAACAGTATATGTGCATGCAGACCAATATGAACATTCTGCTGATCAATACACTGACAAGAAGGGGGCCCAGTCGCCAAGCAAAGTTGTGTAACTTGATGACATATTAAACCTGAGTTCATAGGTGCATAGCAAGCCAATTTTATTGGGTACGCCCAATTCTAAACAAAGATTTATATTTAGGTAAAATTGAGGACTTGTCCAACTTTTTAGCAAAAATCATGTTTAAGCCTGGGCTTTCTCTAATGGTACCTGTGCCCATGAAATCCTGGTTCTCCTTGGCTATATTTTCTGCTGTTGTCAGCACCATGTTCCTGCTTGAAGATATCATCAAAAAGGACACTGTCTGACATTTGCATAACTTTGTTCTTCCTCACATATTTTGCTCAAGTGATAAAATTAGATTACTGTTCACTGAGGTGTTAATTCCAACTAACTCACTCACTCACCTATATAAGAAGTACAAGGTAAGAAGGACTCATCAAGTAATTTTGTAAATATTTTAAGTCTGTTTCATTCAAATTTGTTATACCTGGGCCTCCTTTCACAAAGAACTAAGCTGATCGAAAGTCACTAACGTAACCTTGGTGTAATGTCAAAGTAGGGGATTCAGGTTAATCTTAGTAAAGGTCAGAACACCTGATAATGTTTATATGTGATGTCATGTTACACAATTTAATTAACTATGCACTCTGTGTTTACTGATGTGTTGGTATTGTGAGAATTCAAAAAGCAGAATGATATCTCCTCAGAAACAGCACAGTGGGGTAGCTCAGTGGTTAAAGCATTCATTCATCATGCCAAAGACTCAGGTTCGATTCCCTACATGGATACAATGTATGAAGTCCATTTCTGGTGTCCTTTGCCACGATACTGCTAGAATATTGCTTAAAACTAACACTCACTCACTCAGAAACATATGGCCCTTTGAAGCTGGAACTATGAATATATCATCCTTGTAATGTGTCTTTAACATGTGCTTTCACATCTACAACAGGAATTGTTGACAGGCAACCATACTGAATGTGTCAGTTTGTGCTCAGTGGGCTAAATAACTACTAACAATTTGAACACACAGAATCAGAACCTTCTAAACACAGACTTAGCTTGTGATGAGAGAGTGAATATCACTTTACCTGGAGGAGAGCCTGTTTGACGGACTTGGACAGGTAGGCTCTCTGTACAACTGCTTTCACAACAGGTGCCCCCACCTCAATGCTGTCAATTACATGATGTGATGTTTTAAAATTAAATCAAGTCAATCATATGTATGTAACGTTTAGATGGTATAACATCGCACATACAATACACTGATTTGTATATCCAGTATGGTTTGAAAATTAACATACCATTTTGATACTGATTTTAAGGGTCAATTTTATGACCCCAGTTTACATATGAGATTAGCTTATCTTTGACAATATATAGCATATGATATGAATATTGAAAACAAGTTCATGGTGTTCAAATGTACACATGTAATTAAACACCTGCTTCTGTTTTAAAACAGTAAGAAAACGGCACATACAGTTATCTTATCTATAAACATTAATAAGAGTCCTCATGATGTTGGAATCACTTTTCCAAAAGGGATGAAGCAATATCCTTTCAAGCTGATTCTCACCCTACAGAAGGGAGACAAGAATTATGACGGAAACACAGTTTCCGCCGTCTCAAGACTTCGAAAGCAGCTCTCACTCCAAGCCGGCGTCGAAAAAAACTTGCCTGCATGGAATTCTGAAGAGAAGGAAAAGAATAGCTTCAAGATTAATATCGGAATACATTAGCTTTGGCAGAATCAACAAGTGATTGTGCTCTGATAGTGTCAAACCATTTAGGTGATTAAAATTAAAACTATACAAAGGATTGATCGACTCATTGTTGTTAAACACTGCACTTGGCAACATTCCAGCTAATGTAAATAATTGAGTGTGAACCAGACAATCCAATGATCAACAGCATGAGCATTGTTCTATAATAATAATAAGAGTATTTATATAGTGCTGACTTCCACCAAACTAAGGCAATGCTCAAAGTGCTGACAAGTCACTGTTCATATGCACAAGATAATACATGGATTTATGAAAAATATTTTGAAAGAGATGTGTTCGGACTCTCATTTTGAAGTGTGGCCGAGTTGGTACTAGTGTTAGATCAAGAGGCAGAGTTCCAAAGGGTAGCAGCTGCATCCTGAAAGAACTTGGCACCAAACAGTTGTGAGTGTTCTATGTATTTACAATAACATACATCATCAAGTCAGTAATGCTGATCCTCCGATCCTCTTACATCCAACATGGTTTCTGAAGACTGTCTCTAACCCAGATTTTCCTAATCTAGACTAAAGGATATCATATAGTTATAATACACATTGGAATATAGTATTATTTAAGCAAAAGGATGCCTCTCTGGTCTTGTGGATAGAGCATCTGGCCAAAGAGCAGCTGGTAAGTGGCTGAGAGTGTTGTTGAGTGTTCCAGTGGGTTGGTGTTTTGGTGAATGAGTGTGTTCATGGATGGTTGCTTGGATGGGACAGTGTTCTGGATGAAGAAATCTGAGAGTTCTGGTGGGTGGATGTTTGGGAACATGACGTGCTGGTGTATAGGTGAATGTATTTGGGTGGGTGAGTGCTAGGGGTGAAGGATGAGAATATTTTGAGCACAGAGCTGTTTTTGCATCTGCGAAAAAGTGTGGAAGTGGCATGGTGGGTTGTGGCGAATTGTGTTTGACTGGCTGCTTGAGAGAGTGAGTGTGAAAGAGATTTTCTTACCAGGAAGTAGCCACGGAACTGGTTGTAGATGACAGCTGTCAGCATGTTCATGAAGCAGTACAGGCCTGACAACACCAAGACAGGTTGGTCATACATGTTGGTCATACATTGTCCATTGTTACGAGTGTGTATTTTCTGTACATTTTGTTATTAATTCAGTAATAATTATTATTGGGTCACAATGTTTAGTGTTTTGAATATTAAATATGATGGGTAACATTTCGTTTTAATAGCTGGTCAACACTTTTAGTATTCTGGTTTTCCGGAGTTTATCTGCTTTCGGGAAATGGCTAAATATATAGGCTGGTTGCCGTGTTGAGGGCACTCATTCATATTAACATTCGGACATTTCTGGAGTTTATATCATCTGCATCCGTCAACGCCTGAATCTACATTATCTGCTGTCACACCGATCCCTGTGTTTACATTCTGCATAGCTGTTCCCTCTCACATCAAGACTTTGGTGAGTTTGCTACTATATATATCTTGTGACCCACTGACTTACCATTTTGTCTCTCTTGAATTGTATTTGTAATCAGCATTGTGAAATTGACTTGTGACTTCCTTCCTCTCGTTGCATAATAATACAATTTGAACATTTATGACTTGTCTTTGTTGTTTTGCTGGTTCACAAGGGGAGTTCTTACACAGTTTGTCACTGTAAATTCTAAACCGTAACACCATCATACACAGCCAATCATACACAGTCAATCATACGCAGTCAATCATACGCAGTCAATCATACACAGTCAATCATACGCAGTCAATTATACGCAGTCAATGATATTATCTCAGCCTCTGAGCACATTCTGAAGACTTCATTTATATAAAATACTGAAATCTCAGAAATGATGTGTCACAATCTCAATAATCAAACCAGATGTATAAAGGTGTAAAAAATCTAAAAAGATAAAGCCACTGACAACCAGGAACTATAACCATATTTTCTTACTTCTGTTACAATCATATCATCACCCATTAAACAATTTAAACAAGTTCACACATATTTTCACACAGATTGCAACTTCAATCCTGAATCTCTCTGTGTCTAAAATCATTTAGGTATTCAGCAGTGTATATGTTTAGACATAAAATGTGCTGTAAACAAAATATAATCCATCCATTGTCTCTTAAATACTAAAGATGAAATATTTTATCCTTTATTTTACTGTTTTACAGTAATGAAAAGTACTTCTGACACCTTCCTGTGACAACTTGGAACGCTAAATCAGAAACACTTACCTATCACCAGAAACAGGATGAAGAACAGCGAATACAGGCGGTTGTTCTGGTAAGCTGGCATCGTGACTATGACAACACAGAATCATGGATTTAGTAAACTGTTCAAGTAGAGGCAATACAAGTTCATGAAGTTTATGAAGTTCATGAAAGTAGTTGACTAGATAAGCACAATCAAATACTGACACAAGTGACATAAAATCAAGTCTGTCACTCTTTCACAATATGACCTATGACGACAACTGTCGTGTTTCCATCAAAATTCACAACTTTGGGGTAGCGTAGTGATTAAAGCATTCCCTCATCACGCCAATGGTCCAGGTTCGATTCCCCACATAGGTACAATGTGTGAAGCCTGTTTCCAATGCTGACGTAGTTAGCATGTATCATTATATTCCCATTGGGCAGATCGAAGCTCATGATGTTGACCACTGGATTGTCTGATCTGCTGCCACATAGCTGGAATATTGCTGGGAGCTGTGTAAAACTAAACACACTCACTCACTCACACTAAATGTCTCTCTAAGATGACCTGTATATACTGACCATCTGGGTTGTTGGCTGTTGTCAGCAGAACCAGTAGACTCATGAAGGAATCCAACAAGGTGCGGAAATACTTCGACTCCTGTGTTTTCTGAAAATGTTTCAACAAGTATATACATTTACCACAACATACTTCATGATAAATTATACAACTGTATGTAAAATTAAAGAAAACCACTTAAGCACTGATACATTCAAAGAGATTCACACATTATTATCATAACTGTTAAGTGAGTGAGTGAGTTTAGTTTTACACCACCCTCAGCAGTATTCCAGCTGTATGGTTGCGGTCTGCAAATAACTGAATCTGGACAAAACAATCCAGTGATCAACAGTATGAGCATCAATCTGCACAAATGGGATATGATGACGTGTCAACTAAGTCAGTGAAACCAGACCAAACAAACCCATTAGTTGCTTTTTACAATAAACAGAGGATACTAAAGACCAATTCTAACACAAATCTTTAACAACTAAGGAACATCTGTCAGTTCTGTAATTAGAATGTCTGTTTAGAGCTAGCAGCTGGTTCTTGACAAGACTGCAATGGACAACTTACACTGGTCGTGATGATAGTAGCATTTGTCTCATCATCAAATACATTGTTGGTTCCATTGCTTGAAGAATTCTGAAGTAAAACGATATGTCAATGTAAGTCAATACCAAATATTCAGTGCAAGGTACTGCACAGTATTATTAGGAGTCAATGTTCAAACCATTTGTCATTGTTTCCAATAGATACACCTTTTTTTTCAAGCAAATGACTTACAATATAGGGTGTAGGTGAGTGTGTTTTAGTTACATCTCTTTAAAAGTATTCTCGTCATATCATAGAGATGTTCATAATCAAGCCTGGATCAGACAAACCAAGGGTTGATATTATAAGCAAACTGTAATAAGGCCAATGTAAGCAGGTAAGATGCAGTGAAGGTGTAGACATTGTGAATGTCAAATGGTACAAACACATCAACATAAGCTGTTATATATGTTCAGGTTCTGTAAATGCCGTCATACTGGAATAAAATGAAATATCAACAATCATAGGTTGGCTTAGTGGGTTAGATCGCTGACTTTAAATGGTGTCAATCTGTCACAATGCTCTAAGAGTGAGGGCTCAGATCCCCAATGGAACTTGACCTAACATACATACTAGAATCTGTATTTTACTGAGAAAGTGTAATCTCAAGTATAACATCTATTACATTTGGCCACTTCCTCAATGGCATTGTCTATTCATAATCATAGGTCTAATCGAACTGGGGCACCCCACCAGCGCATCCAGCATATTCAGTACCCCATCTATTTCACCCTCCCATAAACCAACTAACTTTCATGAGCACTTGTACGACAATGACAAGGAAATCAATAGATGTCTGTGCGTGTAACAGGGTATTTTTATCAGTGTGGATACATGACGTAAAAAGTGGGGTTTTGAAATATATCCTCTATTTAACATGCCATATTTACCATAAGTGTCCTCGGTGCTAAGACACTGACAAAAAGGTCAAGCGGTAGATAGAACATTTATGAAACTGACAACTTGTACAGAGAATCAGTACATTTGTGAAAATTTGGGATGGAAAGCATCCCCAGCAGAGACCTCACCTCAATTTTTGGAAACAGCAGCATCCCAAACAACGTGAACAGATAGATGTGGAGCCCAAGTAGAGCCAGTACACTGTCAGATACAAGAGTTACAATCACATACAAGGATTATGGTTACATAGAAAATTCACAGTCGGATACAAGAGTTACAATCACATACAAGGCTTACAGTTATACTCAAGAGTCAAGGTCAGATACAAGAGTTACAAATACAGACAAAGCTTACAGTTATACAGAAGATTCACAATCAGATACAAGAGTCACAGCCAAATACAAAAGTCAGTCAGATTCAAGAGTTATAGACAGATACAGAGTTACATTCACATACGAGAGTCACAGTCAAATAAAATAGTCATAGTCAGATACAAGAGGCACATTCAGATACAAGTCAGTCACACACAAAAGTCACAGTCACCTATAACAGCCATAGTCAGATACAATAGGTACAGTCAGATAAGAGAGATACAATCACATACACAAGTCACACTCAGATACAAGAGTCATGGTCAGATACAAGACTTACAATTAAATACAATAGTCAGAGTCAGATACAGTAGTCACAGTCAGATACAAGGCACAACTACATGCTAAAAGAGTCAAAGTCAGATAGATACAAGTCAATCCGATACATGAGTCACAGTCACATACAAGAGTTATAGTCAGATATCAATTACAGTCACATAAAGTCACAATCGCTGTGAGTACTCACAGTAACAAACAAGCGTCAAAGTTGGAGACACAGTCAGACAAAACAGTAACAGTCAGATTCAAGAGTCACAACTACACATAAGAATCACAGTCAGATACAAGAGTCACATTAAGATACAAGGGTTACAGTTACATTCAAGAGTCACCATCAAATACAAGAATCACAATTACATACAATAGTCACAGTCAGATACAAGAGTCACATTCAGATACAAGGGTTACAGTTACATACAGGAGTCACCATTAAATACAAGAAACACAATTAGATACAAGAGTCACAGTCAGATACAAGAGTCACATTCAGATACAAGGCTTACAGTTACATACAGGAGTCACCATTAAATACAAGAAACACAATTAGATACAAGAGTCACAGTCAGATACAAGAGTCATCGTCAGATACAGGCCACATCTGACAAGAGTCACAGTAAGACAGACACAAGAGTCAGATGAGATACATGAGTCATAGTCACATACAATACTCACAGTCACACACACAGTCACAATTACATACAAGCTGGGCAGAAGGACTCGCCCAAACAAGCCCCTTCATGGACATTCAGTAACGTTGAAACTGACACTTTTTCTGCTGAAACCCATGCAGATTAGAAGGTTGTTTTCACTTCAGTATCCTACTTGAATGAGAGCAGTCACACTATTGTCTGGCAACATATACGCAGAAAATAGCCAGATGGTTTAGCAACATATACCCAGACAATAGCCAGATTGTTCAGCAACAAACATCCACAAAATCACCAGAGATTATTCAGAAAGAGTACCTACAAAATGGCTTGTGTGAGCAACACCTAAGAACCATTATTTGAGTCATTATTCTTGACTGTCATGTCAACAGTCTATTCGCCCCACCTGGCCACTTCTGGCAGCGTTCTCCTCAGACAGTTGACAGTCTTCTTCATGATGGTAGAGTTCTGTAGTAAGAAGAATGGTCGCAGTATTCTCCGGAACCGAATGTACTGAAACACATCAACATAGAATATGAGCATCATTCAGAAATATTTCAACACATTACCAAAGCCAGTTAGGCAAATATTCCCTTACGGTTGCTCAGGATCCATACTGAATATACAATCACCAGTTGCCCCCCCTTTACACTGACCTTCACCCTAAGATAATGCTTATATCATCAAGACAGCAGAAAGGTAGAATTCCACCTGCATCAGATGTCCAGGAGAGACAAACTTCAAGAAAACTTGAAGTATGTATTTCAAGAGAAGTGTGTATGTCTGTTTATGTTTGTCAAATGTTGAGAAGTAGATTCTCCTTGCTCATTAACTGTTGTCCCCTTCCCACCCTGCAACTATCTCATTCATCCATTCATTCATTCATTCATTCATTCATTCATTCATTCATTCATTCATTCATTCATTCATTCATTCACTATCTTCATGCTGAACTGTTACTGCCACGATGCAATTTCACTTCAGTGGAAGCTGTCTAAACCAGTACCTGTCCAATCTGGCAAGTTGTCAACAAAAACATGAAACCTCAGTCCCGTCTGTGGGTTGTACATTCATCATCAGCTCTACAATCTATAAACTGGATTATTTATTCAGTCCCAATGAGTGCCTGTTTAGACAGCTTCCACTGTATTAACAGTGCGTGAGTTTTGTTTTATGCCACTTTTAGCAACATACCAGTATTAACATGAAGGGGAACACCAGAAATGGACTTCAGTCATTGTACCCAAGTGGGTAATCTAAACAGGGACTTGGGCATGACGACCAAATGCTTTACCCACCACGCTACCGCCCCACACTTCGCTATTTACAACCTGCACTGGTGCATGTTAACAATGGCTGGTGCAGGTAACAATATATCATGCAACATCGTATACCTGATCTGTTTGATTGGGATTTTAGAAGTTGATGAATAACAAGTAAGGCACAATACTTTATGGGTGACAACTTCTTTATCATAAACTGATATAATGATGCAACATAACTATCATGATTCACAGACACTCTTGCTTGACGATGGTTTAATATTAATAGTCTGTACACTGTAATGACGTCACTATGTCTCCCCGCTTTGTAAGTGATGTCACAATGCATGTCACTTGTCATTGCCTTGAACTGAAAATACTCCGGAGCACCCCGTTTCTTGGTTTGCGGTTGTGTCATTCAGCTAATATCACTGGTGGAAATTTATGTTTTTCAATGGATATAACGCCTCAGTTCAACTGACAATTAAACAGTGACATGGCAACTTTCACAATATTTACATTCCCATGATGCCTGTAGGTTGTAGAATGAATGAATTTGTGTGTTTGTTATGAATGGCGAGTGAGTGAGTGAGTGAGTGAGTGAGTGAGTGAGTGAGTGAGTGAGTTAGTTTGGTTTTACGCCGCTTTTAGCAATATTCCAGCAATATCACAGCGGGGGACACCAGAAAATGGGCCTCACACATTGTACCCGTGTGGGGAATCGAACCCAGGTCTTCGGCGTGACGAGCAAATGCTTTAACCACTAGGCTACCCCACCGCCCCTGTTATGAATGGAAATGTAGTGTTATCAAAATGTGACATAACTCAGAGGTCATCAGTTATCCAATCAAATCACTGGAATCTCAGGTCAAGTCATTACAACTCAACCTGATACGACACTTGTGTGACGTAGGAGATTAGTATGCAGCTACCCATATGCTGACCACGTGGTTAATAATAAATAAGGTGTTATCCATAAAGCATTATATCTTTCATCATCTTATAAGTTATACATGTCACCATGAGTTGAGATTCTGATGGCGCAACTTCAACCTATGAGCATGGTTGCACTCGGTGCAGGTTCTGAAAACTGCACCCTAGCTGTTCATCACCCCCTACCTCATGGCATCCCAGAGCTACTGACACAGACCAGTCCAGGAGAGATATCGCAATGATGACTGAGCCAGCCACCAGCCACTTGTGTCTCCAGAAGTAGTACTTGCCCATCAAATAACCCTGCAACAGCATTAACAAACAACCTGAGAAACTTTATTCACAAGCCACATAGCCCTTGAACAACATTGGTATCAACAAGAAACTTCAGAAGTAGGCTTCACATGTAACATGACCCTGGATTAACATGGACATAAACAAACATCTTCAGAAACAAGTTACACATGTCATACAGACCTTGAGGGGTGGTGGGGTAGCCAAGGGTTAATACTTACATACGTAAGTGTCTGAATGTAATGCCTATAAACCCTATCACTTCGCCATGCTTCTGGGAAGAATTGACCATATTGGTATTTACACTGATTTTTGAAATTACATTAAGGTTTGTGGTTTCAGTGTTAGAACTGGTCTTCAGTAGCTCATGTTTGTCATGAGAGGTGATTACCAGGATCGGGTGGTCAGGCTTCGATGCTCATTATGATGATCACTGGATTTTCTGGTCGATACTTGATTATTTACAGCCTTCTGTCATACCGCTTGAATATTGCTGAGTGTGGCACTAAACAAACAACCAGCCAACCCACATTAAGGTTTGAATGAATAAGTTTCTACCTACCCTGATGAACGTGTCGATCAACAGGAGAAGGAGGCACAGGACCTCGATGCCTTCTGTCAGCCAGCAGGGTACGACTATACGGTTCCCTCGGAAACGGATATCAGAAGTCACGGTGAGTGAGGACGGGTATTCAAATATCACCAGAATATGTAGTAAAAATATCACAATATAGCGGAATCTGAAATAAAGTAAAAGGGGGAGCTATAATTACCATGTATACACAAGACCTTGTAACAAAACAGACAGAGCATTTACAGTCTTAAGTTCTAACCACATTAATAAAGTGTTTTTATCTGTTTGGCATGCGTTCTTCTTTAACTTAATTTTAAGGTCCAATCTATGGATCACAAACTGACCACACTACTAAGGTAATTTTGTCCAGAAACAAGCATCTTAAATATAATGGATTCTTCAGTATGCTCAAAGCCATTGACAGATAAATTCAAGGTTACTCTCCTCATGATACTCACATCTCAACAGGTGTGGATAGACAAATTCAAGATTACTCACATCCCAAAACGTGCGGAAGGGCAGAGTGAAGGTTACTCACATCTCGACAGATGTGGAAGGACAGATTCAAGGTTACATCTTGACAGATGTGGAGAGACAGATTCAAGTTATTCAAATCTCGACAGGTGTGGAGAGGTTACTCCCATCTCAACAGGTGTGGAGAGATACAGACAAGGTTACTCACATCTTGACAGGTGTGGAGAGAGAGATTCAAGGTTACTCATGTCTCGAAAGACGTGGAGAGACAGATTCAAGGTTACTCACATCTCAAAAGATCTGGAGAGATACACACAAGGTTACTCACATCTCAACAGGTGTGGAGAGATAGATTCAAGGTTACTCCCATCTCAACAGGTGTGGAGAGGTTACTCCCATCTCAACAGGTGTGGAAAGACAGATTCAAGGTTACTCACATTTCAACAGGTGTGGAGAGATAGATTCAAGGTTACTCCTATCTCAACAGGCGTGGAGAGACAGATTCAAGGTTGCTCACATCTCAACAGGTGTGGAGAGGTTACTCCCATCTCAACAGGTGTGGAGAGATACACACAAGGCTACTCACATCTCAACAGGTGTGGAGAGACAGATTCAAGGTTACTCATATCTCGACAGGTGTGGAGAGACAGATTCAAGGTTACTCACATTTCAACAGGTGTGGAGAGACAGATTCAAGATTACTCACATCTCAACAGGTGTGGAGAGGTTACTCCCATCTCAACAGGTGTGGAGAGACAGATTCAAGGTTACTCATATCTCAACAGGTGTGGAGAGGTTACTCCCATCTCAACAGGTGTGGAGAGATACACACAAAATTGCTCCCATCTCAACAGGTGTAGAGAGATAGATTCAAGGTTACTCATATCTCAACAGGTGTGGAGAGATAGATTCAAGGTTACTCATATCTCGACAGGTCTGGAGAGGTTACTCCCATCTCAACAGGTGTGGAGAGATACACACAAGGTTACTCCCATCTCAACAGGTGTGGAGAGATAGATTCAAGGTTACTCATATCTCAACAGGTGTGGAGAGGTTACTCCCATCTCAACAGGTGTGGAGAGATACACACAAGGTTACTCACATATCAACATGTGCAGAAAGATAGATTCAAGAATACTCACGTATCAACAGGTGTGGAGAGATAGATTCAAGGGTACTCACACCTTGACAGGTGTGGAGAGACAGATTCAGGTTTACTCACATCTCGACAGGTGTGGAGAGACAGATTCAAGGTTACTCACATCTCAACAGGTGTGGAGAGACAGGTTCAAGGTCACTCACATCTCAACAGGTGTGGAGAGATAGATTCAGGTTTACTCACATCTCAACAGGTACAGAAGGACATATTCAGGTTTACTCATATCTCGACAGGTATAGAAGGACATATTCAGGTTTACTCACATCTCGACAGGTGTGGAGAGGTTACTCCCATCTCAACAGGTGTGGAGAGACAGATTCAAGGTTACTCATATCTCAACAGGTGTGGAGAGGTTACTCCCATCTCAACAGGTGTGGAGAGATACACACAAAATTGCTCCCATCTCAACAGGTGTAGAGAGATAGATTCAAGGTTACTCATATCTCAACAGGTGTGGAGAGATAGATTCAAGGTTACTCATATCTCGACAGGTCTGGAGAGGTTACTCCCATCTCAACAGGTGTGGAGAGATACACACAAGGTTACTCCCATCTCAACAGGTGTGGAGAGATAGATTCAAGGTTACTCATATCTCAACAGGTGTGGAGAGGTTACTCCCATCTCAACAGGTGTGGAGAGATACACACAAGGTTACTCACATATCAACATGTGCAGAAAGATAGATTCAAGAATACTCACGTATCAACAGGTGTGGAGAGATAGATTCAAGGGTACTCACACCTTGACAGGTGTGGAGAGACAGATTCAGGTTTACTCACATCTCGACAGGTGTGGAGAGACAGATTCAAGGTTACTCACATCTCAACAGGTGTGGAGAGACAGGTTCAAGGTCACTCACATCTCAACAGGTGTGGAGAGATAGATTCAGGTTTACTCACATCTCAACAGGTACAGAAGGACATATTCAGGTTTACTCATATCTCGACAGGTATAGAAGGACATATTCAGGTTTACTCACATCTCGACAGGTGTGGAGAGATAACTTCTGTACACGCGGAGAACAGGAATCTCCAGCTTGTGACATATTGAGCGGTACTGGAATCAGAGACACAGAAACCTGTTATGATGTCACCAAAATGTCCATATGTAAGTAAACCATTCAACATATCATCTGACAGAGTACTCCACAACGTATCATCTGATAGAGTAAACCGTAACAATTACATTTTAGCTGTGTACATTGTACATTGTAATCGGCTGAAATGATCACATTCAAAGTGAATGTAAGATGTAAAACTGAAGCACGCTACATTCACCACTATCGCTATGCAGATTCATACATATTGCACATCATTTAGTTATTCATACCTTGGTAAGCCACTGACAATACGACCCATGAAGGTCCAAGTCAGAATAGGCCTTAGCAACCGTGCTGGCCATAAAAGGCAACGATGCTCATGCTGTTGATCACTGGATTGCATGGGCCAGACTTGATTATTTACAGACCAACGCCATATAGCTGGAATATTGCTGCATGTGGCATACAAATAACAATGTACTATAGGTTATCTGGTGATTCTTTTCCTTTCTAATTACATATCTATTTTCGCATACTCCGTGAAGAATATTTCCCACTAACCTTTGCATGCCAAACATCCACCAAGAAGGGATTCAAAAATATTTTGAAAAGCCACTTGCCACAGGGCAAGTGACTTCAAGAAAGCAGCTTGTCCTGATTAATTTTTATTATTATGAACTTTAATAGCTTCATTGTGAGCAGATATGAAATCTAAGATTATTTGTAGTTTGAAACCATAAGTGGAAATTATCTAGTAGTCTATGGAAAAGTAAGATACCATTATTTGATTGCCCGAAATGAAAACCGGGCGTCGGGCGATGGGATTTTTTATCCCCTGCCAAGTATGTTTTAGACTGTTGTTCAGCTGTGTTTTGTTGCACCCAAGACATATGAATTGTGTCATGTCAGAATAACTTCCTGTTTGTGCTACACCATGATATGCTGGCACAAAATGAGTGAGTGAGCTTAGTTTTACGCCGCACTCAGCAATATTCCAGCTATATGGCGGCGGTCTGAAAATTCAGTGATCAACAGTATGAGCATCGACCTGTGCAGTTGAGAACCAATGACACATGTCAACCAAGACAGGAAGCCTGACCACCCGATCTCATTAGTCACCTCTTACGACAAGCATAGTCACCTTTTATGGCAAGCATGGGTTGTTGAAGGCCTATTCTTCCCCGGACCTTCACATGTCTGCTGGCACAAAAGATGGCACCTACCTTGTAAGCATCTTCAATAAACACTACAGCTTGTAAAATAGTAGTGAGGTCTGCAAAGTAAACATAACCATGTAAATATGTAAGATTTAAAGTAAAGATAAATCCTTGTGATATATCACACATGAATAGAGTAGAGATAAGTTCTTATAATATACAGTCGAAGGTGTCATTGTCAAAACCTGCAGCTGACCAATCTGGCAAGTTGTCTACACCAGCATACAGGGCTTTCACTATGCAGTAAGCATACTAAATAAGGGAGACACCTCTTGAAGGCTTAGAAGGCAGCCCATTACGTCAAGAGTTATCTCCCTTGTCTGAGCAGACGGCTTCCTGTGTTGACATGGCAGAATTTACAGTAAGAGAAAAGAAAGCTCATTCTAGATGATTTTGAAAGGGGTGAGGCTGATGCTAAAGTGTTAGCTTGTAGACATGGTATTCCTCTGTCTACAGTATACAGAACTTTGAAGAATATTCAAACAGGAACCGGGATAGAGCACAAAGCAGGGGCAGGTCGGCCTAGGAAATTCAGTGTTGTGGATCGCCGAAGACTTGGGCAGATTGTGAGTAGGGGCAAATAGAAAAGTGTTGAGAACATCAGAAATGAAATGATTAGCAGAGGAAGTCCTAAGGTATGCAATGAAACAGTTAGGCAGGAATTACAGAGACTTAATTGGGTGAAAAAACATGGAATTCCCTCGCCGTTGATTAAAGATGCACAAAAGGAACTGGTGTCGGGCTCATGAAAATCAAGATTGGGATAATGTTTTCTTTTCGGATGAAAGTTCTGTTTGGCTTTTCCCTAATTGTGTGAAAATTTGGACCAAAGATACTGTCAAACCTATCTACCAGCGACCAAAACATAGCCCGAAGTTTCACATGTGGGGTGGCATATCGGATCGCGGAGTGACGCCATTGTGTGTTTTCACAGGAAACTTGACAAAAGAAAGATACGTTGACATTCTAAATGGTCACCTTCTTCTGACAGCACATACATTGCATGAAGATGATTGGATTTTCCAGCATGATAATGACCCAAAACACACTGCGCGCTACACAAAACAGTGGTTGTCGGGCGAAAATGTTCAAGTTTTAGACTGGCCCAGTTACAGCCCAGACCTAAACCCAACTGAGAATGTGTGGGGAGTCATGAAGGGCAGAATAAACCAAAAGGGACTGAGAAATATTGAAGATATGAAGGTCGAGGTGGTCCAATATTGGGATACCCTGTCACACGATTACCTACAAACTTTGATGGGTAGTGTGCCTAGGCGTATTCAGGCATGCATTGCTGAGCGAGGAGGTCTAACAAAGTACTAAAACATGACTGAGACTGTAAAAGGATGCTGTTTTAACATGTTTATGTAAGTAAAACGCCAGAAGTTAATAAACGTAATGAGTTACATGACGCAACATGATTCTCAATAAAATCTGGGAATACTATAAAATCTCAATCCCGTCAATGGCTTGTACATTGACCACCATTTAAAAGCTCTGTAAGCTGGCAGTTGTCATTTCCGGATCACAGCATGAATTGAGCCACCCTTTTATATGATTCTACAGTCATTAGCACTGTCAAATCCGAGGCATCGAAACCACATGGTTGCAGACAAAGGTAAGTTCATCTTAGTTCAGCACGGGTATACATGTACATATAATTAGTAAGTTAAGTAGGTGTGTGCAGTAACTGAGCGAACCATGTGCTACAACAATGTATATAAGAGTGACAAAACAGGTAAAGTTCTTGTTGTAGGTAACAGCATCAGCTCTATCATCTGGCATTCTGTCTGAATCGGATTATTTCTTCAGTTTCAGTGAGTACTGGTTTAGACAGCTTCCATTGTACCAGTGTCTCATATGATTCATGGCGATGAGTCCTATCAACCGATCATGGTTTTGATTTGTCAATATGGTGGGATAAGTCCTATAGCTGTAACTGATAATACTGATAAATGGATTGGAGATAAGTCCTCAAAATATACCTGATACTGAAAGTAAACAAACTAATGATAAAACTGATATACTGTATATCTGATGATAATGGTGAGCATAGAAGGGTGAAATCCTAATGATATGTCTAGATCTGAAATCACTGGTCAACAGAATGCAGACAACAAACCCTCATAATAAATCCTTCTGTTATTTGGGGTAGTGGAGTAGGCTTATGGTTAAAGTATCATACCAGGGATTCAATTTTTTTTAAAAAAGGCACTTTCCACAGGGCAAGTGACTTTAATAACTAACTTGTAATAATTTTCCACTTGCCCTGATTTCATTACATAATCAAGAGTGATAAATAGCAAACTGAGATAACTCTACTTTCTGAAATTTATTAGTTACATTTTAAACAGGTATGTAATGAAATCCAGTTTTATTTGCAGTTTGAAACCATAAGTGGAAACTGTCTAGTAGCCTATGGACAAGTAAGATACCATTACTTGATTGCCCAAAATGAAAACGGACTTGTCCTAGGCATCCGGCGATGGGATTTTTTAACCCTGTTATACCAAGGCTGGGAAACCCACATGGCTACATGTGAAAAGCCCATTTCTGGTGATTTCATTAAAACACTGTTGGCATATTGATAAAAGCGGTGTTCAACCATGTACTCGCTGGCTCACCTCATGACATTTAGTGTTAACATGATTAATGGTCAATCAGTGGTGTGCTAATTTTTCAAAAAAAAACATTCATTTTGGCAAAATCTAATACAAAAATTGTTCTTGATTTTTGTCTGGCATTAATGAACATGATGAAATGCATGACCGATAAAGCAGAGACAAGTGGGATAAACAACTTAATGTTGCCTGGTATATGTATGACATACATGACCAATAGTGCAGAAAAACCCTGTGTCATGTTTACTGTGTATATGTTGGAACACAAATGTAATAACTTGGCAATTCTCTATTATAGTGGTGCCATCTGGTATGCATGAAATACATGACAAAAACGACAGAGAGAAACCTTTGTGTCATGCTTACATTGCATATACTGAACTATGCAATTCACTATTTGATAGAGTCATTAATCATGTGGCTACTATTACACAAGAAATCCACACTTATTTCACTTTCCTCTTGATTCACCTCCTTGTTCATACATCAAGTTCATCTGGTGTAATATACTGGAAATGATGGTTGTATATATGGTTCCTTAAAGGTCACATGCAATGTAAAACACAACTTTGCAGATTCTGATACCGTTCGGTATGCACTTACTGAAACAAATCATCAAAATTGTGATTTGAACCTATGAAGTTTAAACAAAATGTGATGTAAAAATCCCAGGAAATCAGTGTTGAAACAATTTTTAATTTTCCCCCAGTGCTGGTTTCAACAGCTATGCTGCTTTGCTCTCAGAGCAGGTTCGACAAGCTTGTAACAGTATGCCTGCCGGGAGTATGAGGTCGTGAGCAGTAGTCTGTCTTGGCTGTGCACATAAACAAGTAAATAATCTACTCGATACATTAAAAAACATGTTGATTGTGCTAAGCAGCCTCTGTCACAGAGAAAACTCGATGTCTGGTTTACTGACACCTATATGTCTGCATGCCTGTCTGCTAATGACAATATGCAATGCACAACTTCAATCACTGACCACATGCAATTTGAAATTAACACCTAACAGACTTATAAGCCTTAAACAAAGAGCGGCTAAGTGTATCGGCAAATGAACCAGTGGCGAATGAAAAGGCCTTGTTACACTTGAGTGTACTCCCTCTGGCTGGGTTCAGTTTGCAGGAGGTAAACCAAAAATATTGCCATTTGATTTGCGATTATATGCTTATAATTTTGTTTATTTGTTTTTTTCTCAATCAGCAATGCAGTTTTATAAATAATGAATAAGTGATAACTATGCTTGACTTTTTGGTTGCATGTGACCTTTAAGTCTCATGTGAGTACATTGACAGTATCGACACTGAGACAAACAAATGCACATTCACTAGCCGAGAGCCGCAATGAGGTCCCATACCATGCATACATGCAGGGTCATGCCGTGACTGTACATAGGATAGCATAATGGCTCTCGACTTATCCTTCACTCACAGCGAAGCTACACTTGGTTTTGGACAAGTGTGCAGTAAAACCCTGATCAAGAATCTCATCATCTTCAGTGACTGCTTGATTGATATGTCAATCTTTTCGTTCAAAATTTTCAAACACTTTACAATGAATACTTGTTGAAAGGGGTAGTACGAAAACAGGCCTCTGGATTAAGTTACCCTGTCATGTTTTACGTAGATATAGATCCATTGAAAGATATCTTGACCGCGATGATCATATCTGAATACACCTGA
Organism: Haliotis asinina; assembly: GCF_037392515.1. Classification (NCBI taxonomy): domain Eukaryota; kingdom Metazoa; phylum Mollusca; class Gastropoda; order Lepetellida; family Haliotidae; genus Haliotis; species Haliotis asinina. The sequence goes on from NC_090285.1 coordinate 39,402,946, forward strand.
AGATACTGTCACTAGTCTAGTGCAAGATAACGCTGACTCACTTCCGAATCTAGAGAAACTTACCTAACCCAGCAAACTGATCGTGTGTTTCGTTAGCAGCAGCGTCCACATCTGTGAGACTGGGTGCGACGTACCAAGTTGTCCCCCTCACCGACTCGGATGACGAGTCAACTCCCCTACGCTCCCCTGGCAGCGATTCCACAGCAGGAGAGGAGGCCGATCTGGACCCATCACCAAAGTCTCCTGAGTTTAAACTGAGATTAACATGTTCTTCAAAATCAAAAGTCTTTCTGTGGTGAACATCCATTTAGTCACGCTATCAGGTGCTACCACTACAAAGCATGACTATCTCCCTCTCCCTCCCTCTCCCTTTAATGTCAACATCCGGTTTACTTCCGTAAAGGGAGGCTATTCTGCTTGGTCTACCGAACGTCCAAGGGTCTGTTCCACCAGTGTGTATTCTGTTTGTAGCAGTGACATTTCATGTTGTATTTTATATTTTGTTTCACTGATAATGTCAATAAAGAGAAACGTACAAAAACATTTCTTGGTGTTATACATTGTGTTGGCCATAGGTATTGTTTCTCTTCTGGGTAGGTGAATCTGCATTGCACGTGCATTCCATGTTTGCGAATCTTTGCCCTCACAGGAGATTGTGATTGGTTGATTGCATGATCTGCTTTAATACGATCACACCTCGTGTCTCGTTGTGGTCACGGCATTCTGAGAGCTGATGATGTGAGGTATATTTTGAGAAGACACCAGGTCACTTATACATCTTGTTGTGAAATACTTTCTACTAGTTCAGGGTGTATTATTTCATAATAAAGTTGTAGACTAAATATGTCTATTATATACAAGTTTGCGGTATGAATGTGTAATTATGTTTCGCAAACACGGGTTAGGCTGTGCAGTATGTATACTTTTCATAGCGTTTGTTATAGTCTATGTGTTCATCTCTTTTATGAGTGTCAAGCGTGTATGCCGTGCGCGCTGCAGTGATGAATGCTAACACTGGTAATCGTCTGCGTGTGCTTGTGATTAGGTTCTTGTGCTTAAAGTTTGCTTGTGTTTTCATTTTGTGTGTACTTCGGTCACCCTACCAAAGGTTGATGTCGGTCATCACGCATCCAGGGGTAGCTTCGTCTTATAGATGGGTGAGCAGTTATTGACTATGAACATAAACGTGTGAAATATATTTTCTGCTATTAATTGTAACCAATATTGATGAGTTTATGTTTCAAAATCATTGTGATCATAATTGTGAAAACATCGGAAAGTTATCTCATCAATGCATATATATATGGTTATGTGCATATTGTAATGTGCATATCCATGTGACCATGATTTAAATGTATTCAGTTGTCTCCCTTGTTCTCATAAATGGTACAGATGAATCTGATATGTAGTATTCCCAAAAATTATTGAGAATCATGTTGCGTCATGTAACTCATTACGTTTATTAACTTCTGGCGTTTTACTTACATAAACATGTTAAAACATCATAATTTTACAGTCTCAGTCTTGTTTTAGTACATTGTTAGACCTCCTCGCTCAGCAATGCATGCCTGAATACGCCTAGGCACACTACCCATCAAAGTTTGTAGGTAATCGTGTGACTGGGTATCCCAATATTGGACCACCTCGACCTTCATATCTTCAATATTTCTCAGTCCCTTTTGGTTTATTCTGCCCTTCATGACTCCCCACACATTCTCAGTTGGGTTTAGGTCTGGGCTGTAACTGGGCCAGTCTAAAACTTGAACATTTTCGCCCGACAACCACTGTTTTGTGTAGCTCGCAGTGTGTTTTGGGTCATTATCATGCTGGAAAATCCAATCATTTTCATACAATGTTTGTGCTGTCGGAAGAAGGTGACCATTTAGAATGTCAACGTATCTTTCTTTTGTCAAGTTTCCCGTGAAAACACACAATGGCGTCACTCCGTGATCCGATATGCCACCCCGCATGTGCAACTTCGGGCTATGTTTTGGTCGCTGGTAGATAGGTTTGACAGTATCTTTGGTCCAAATTTTCACACAATTAGGGAAAAGCCAAACAGAACTTTCATCCGAAAAGAAAACATTATCCCAATCTTGATTTTCATGAGCCCGACACCAGTTCCTTTTGTGCATCTTTCATCAACGGCGAGGGAATTCCACGTTTTTTCACCCAATTAAGTCTCTGTAATTCCTACCTAACTGTTTCATTGCATACCTGAGGACTTCCTCTGCTAATCATTTCATTTCTGATGTTCTCAACACTTTTCAATTTGCCCCTACTCACAATCTGCCCAAGTCTTCGGCGATCCACAACACTGAATTTCCTAGGCCGACCTGCCCCTGCTTTGTGCTCTATCCCGGTTCCTGTTTGAACATTCTTCAAAGTTCTGTATACTGTAGACAGAGGAATACCATGTCTACAAGCTAACACTTTAGCATCAGCCTCACCCCTTTCAAAATCATCTAGAATGAGCTTTCTTTTCTCTCTTGCTGTAAATTCTGCCATGTCAACACAGGAAGCCGTCTGCTCAGACAAGGGAGATAACTCTTGACGTAATGGGCTGCCTTCTAAGCCTTCAAGAGTTGTCTCCCTTATTTAGTATGCTTAGTGCATAGTGAAAGCCCTTTTTTCCAATCTTAGCATCATTAGGAAAAAAACAAAGATTTTCTCAATAATTTCTGGGAACACTGTATACCCTTGTGATAATCAGTTACATATTGTGATCTTCATATAGTCATGCAATGTTTACAGGGTATTTGTCCTCTGGTGTCTGAATAAACAAACGGATTCACACCCAAGGGCTAGTCTGGAGTTTTATTTCACTGGCTGTGACATATGGAACAAGCAGACAGTTTTGAATGTCGCCAAAAACGTCTTTGGGAGGCATTTTAGAAGTTGTAAAGATGAATTATAACCAGTGTATGTTCTATGGATAGTCAGCTTCCCATGACTGCAATAGGTTCGCTGTTTCGGCGTAAGGACGAACACCGTTTTCAAGTACGTGCTCACTAACGTCGCACTCATTGCAATAAAGAAGTTGACCGTCCATAGTACTTGGTTTTCCTTCAAAAAATGTCGTTAAATATAGAACGTCAGTGGAAAATAATAAGCAGTCTACACACACCTACATATAAATTCATTTCCATAGAAATAAACATAAAAACATAAAAATGGCACCAGCTGTCCGCCAAACATATATCCCAACAATATAAAACATTCATTATCTTATGGTTACATACGTGTAATGGAATCCTGAAAAAATGAGCTAGTTATGCTTTAACCTCCTGGCATTATCTGTCTTTGTCAGAAGTAGATGAGTAAGATGACATCAATGGTGTACGAATGAATGAGAAATACGTGTGCATGGATCGTCACGCATGTCACTTCTGGTGTCCCCCGCAGTGTTACTGGTGGAATGTTGCTAAAAGCGGCCTAAAACTGAATTCACTCACTAACGTAATACATGTATGAGCACGATTCTGAAGTGACTGGGTTAAGCGCAGTCATGGGAGTAAGTCCATGTGGCTTCTTATCCGTTTCAACGGCACTTCAGCATCACGGCAGTGAACACCTTACATGGGTTTCACACTTTGCGTTCATATGTGGATTCGAGAGAGGACAATCGGCGTATCGAGCGAACACTTATACCACTCGGTTACCCCAGCTGAGGTAGCGGGATCATGGTTGAACGTACTATAGTCGAGAAGTCAAGGGTCGGGTTTATTTCTGTCATAGTTGCATGATATTATATTTAGAGGGAAATCGAAACGGTGATGACAACCGAGCAGTTAAAAGACAGAATTGCCTACCACCTAGATCAATACACGCAGTTAAATGAAACATGTATTTTGACATTAGTCGACTGAAATACCTTCAAGATCACTTCAGTCCATACTTCAACCCAAAAATCATTATTTACCCAATCACTTCAACACTGACCCTGACAAGGCTCACTGAGATTTACAATCCTTCTATAGTGTCTCAAAGTTAATGTATGGACGCCTCATCTATAATGTTCAATGAACATAAGCACACCTCAGTTTTGTACATTCAGCTGTACATACAATGTCAAACATACGCATAGTGTGCGTGTATCTCACAGATATAGACAAACATAACATACCTCCCCAATGTAGTGCACCCAAATGTATATATATGTGTATACAGTAAAATGTGTGTGTGTGTGTGTGTGTGTGTGTGTGTGTGTGTTTCAGAAGTAGAGACGAACAAAGCACACTTCCCTGTAGTACATTCTGTCGCAAATATACTGTCAAATATATTATGCGCATGTATCATATAGATGGAGACGAAAAAGCACACCTCTCTGTAGTACATTCATATAGGTATAGACAAACGTAGCATACCTCCACGTGGAATACCCAGCTGTACATATACAATAAAGTATGTATGTGCATGTATCTCATAGATAGAGATGAACATTGCACAGCTCCCTGTAGTATGTACAATTGCATATATACTGTCAAATACTAGTATATAAAGTGTATGTATCACATAGATAGAGATGAACAAAGCACAGCTCCCTGTAGTACACCCGATCTTACGTATATTGTGAAGTATACAATATGCATGTACCCAATAGGTATTCTTGTAGCCAAACTGTCCTGAAGATTGTTTCAAACTGCAGCGTTATCATGGATATTAATAAACAACGAGTCAAATGTATCTACTTTGCAGTGTTGCGTCCGTTTAGAGTTTTCATTGTCATATCAGTTCCCATCCCAGCTAATTTGGGTTCTGTCACTGATTCATCTAGCTGTACTTTATTCCGAAGTTTATTTACTATACATATGTAAGGTTTTGCAACCAAAGTTTTATCCTACGATCGCTATGCCCTAATATCCTCTTGACAATTTCTATATATACTCATCATCTATCATAACCACGTCGACTCTCAGAGCTAACAGTGTTTATATCGCCAGGACACTGGAGTCACGTGATTCCGTGGCTGTGGAACGTGATTCACATTTACTTGAGCACACAGCAACCAACAGCCTTCCTGGCAGTAAGAAGGACTTTACTCTAACAAGGTGAGCTACCCGTAACTCAAAGTTTCATTCAAATCCCAGTACAAGTCTTACTCCTTACTATGGAAAGGTATGCGGTTAGGTTGAACAAGACTGATGTATGAGCATTTTATGCTGAAAATGATTAAGCGAATCTTTCATTTTAATTGTTCACTTATTACCACTCTGAGCACGTGCACATACATGTTGCCAAGGTAACGTCCAGATACCTCGCCCATGTCTCTTCTGACTAAATTACAGTCACATAATCGCACGCCGGTATACAGTAATATCTGAAAAGTATCTGGGTTAATAGGATATATTATACCTAACGGTTCTTTCCATTTAAATATTTCGAATTCCGCTAAGGATGTACACAATAATGGATAAACGTATCAGTGATAGTCAAGAAACTCGGCAATTCCAGTCGTCGAGTTTGCATGATACGATTCATGAAACCAAAACTATTGTTTTTACCTTTAAATACATCAACAGCTTAAGTATAGGAAACACGAAAGGCAAGAAAGTTAGCCAGTTATTTAAACAAATACTTAGCATGGACTGATTTGCAATGTCAGGGGGTAAGGTTATTCTGGTGTCGGTGACAGACGGACACGTCAATGAAAGCTGCCTCAAAGATGACCACCGCTTCCATAAGGTAAATTTTGAAAGCAGCCAGGATCTGTTTATGAGAACAAAACATCACATATGTATGCGAAAACATAAACAACTGCACAAAAAAACCCACAAAACAAAGAAACAATTGTCGACACCAATCGTGCAGTTTACGTTATGACAGACTGTAGTACCCATTACTAAAAACTATGAACTGTAACAATATAAAAAATGTGTTATTTGGAGCAAGAAGTGATGTAGTTTAGACAGCAAGCATGTTATACCTGCGAAAAATGTAATATACGTCACGCTGTGACTGTAACATGGTAAAGTTGTTTACAGTAAAAGTAAAAATATATTCATTCCCATTTTGTTTTCGTGAAAGGAAGCGTTTTGTTATCCAGTTTCTGATTTTAATCTTTGATACTTTATAAATGTGGTATGCGTGGTTCCGTCACTTCTGGATTTTGAATATTTTAACAGTGGACTGACGTGATTTTGTTTTTTCTGCGCTGTGCACTCTGAATAGCAGTTTCGTTGCGAAAGGCTGGTATACGTGGAAAATCATAAAATACTAGAGTCATAATTTGTGTATTTCGTCTACAGACACTATACTGTCGATGTCTCCATCTCATTACTCAGAAAAGAGACAATAGCATATGAATGTCACTTATAAACATTAAAACATTCTTATTTTCTCAGAGAATGGGGACAAATCAACTTACATATAATTATACAAGTTGGAAAAAGCGGAACGTTGACATAATACCTTGATGATAAGAAGGGTTCCTTCTGGTCGAAAAAAATATTTCGCCATCGTTGATAAATTCGACGTTACACGATTCACCTGCATATAAGCACACGGCTGAATCCACGGGGGCTTTTATTGCTGGAAATAATACGTCCTGGGTCCAACAACCGTACACTGATATATGTATATGGATATCAGTGTACGGTTGTTGGACCCAGGTCGTACCCAGTGTACCCAGGACCCAACCGTACACTGATATATGTATATGGACATCAGTGTACGGTTGTTGGACCCAGGACGTACCCAGTGTACCCAAGACCCAGCCGTACACTGATATATGTATATGGATATCAGTGTACTGTTGTTGGACCCAGGTCGTACCCAGTGTACCCAGGACCCAGCCGTACACTGATATATGTATATGGATATCAGTGTACGGTTGTTGGACCCAGGACGTACCCAGTGTACCCAGGACCCCGCCGTACACTGATATATGTATATGGATATCAGTGTACTGTTGTTGGACCCAGGACGTACCCAGTGTACCCAAGACCCAGCCGTACACTGATATATGTATATGGATATCAGTGTACGGTTGTTGGACCCAGGACGTACCCAGTGTACCCAAGACCCAGCCGTACACTGATATATGTATATGGATATCAGTGTACTGTTGTTGGACCCAGGACGTACCCAGTGTACCCAGGACCCAACCGTACACTGATATATGTATATGGATATCAGTGTACTGTTGTTGGACCCAGGACGTACCCAGTGTACCCAGGACCCAGTCGTGCACTGATATATGTATATGGATAGCAGTGTACTGTTGTTGGACCCAGGACGTACCCAGTGTATCCAGGACCCAAACGTACACTGATATATGTATATGGATATCAGTGTACGGTTGTTGGACCCAGGACGTACCCAGTGTACCCAGGACCCAGCCGTGCACTGATATATGTATATGGACATCAGTGTACGGTTGTTGGACCCAGGTCGTATTATCTTAAGCAATACAAGCCCTTGTGAACAGTACACTTTCGTGTCGATTTAATTTTCTAGTTGTTTGGAATACTTACTTAGTTTCTTTGGCAGGAATCCAAATTCAGATCGATGCTTGTATTTTATGATTTATTCACTGTTATTTACATATTTCTCTGCATTTAAGCACGGGTTTGTATTCCTTTCCTCGCTGACTGTTGGGTAGCCAAGTGATTAAAGCGTTGACTCTTCACGTCGAAGCATGGGTTTGAATCTCTACACGGGGACAAAGTGCGAATTTCATTTATGGTGTAAAAATATTTATGGTGTAATATTTCGGGTCTTCCTATAACTGATTGCATAGTTCCAGATAAAACACTCATTCACTCGCTATGTCAAATTGTACGTCACCATTTACATACAAAACTAACTGTGTTTTGTGAGAAAATACAGAAACATTATGAATACTTTTGTTCTAAAAATATCACTATAATGGAATGTTAAAAGCGATGCCAAGTATTCCCTATGTGTATCCATAGCAAAGCTTCATGTTACAAAAATGTAAATGATTCGTATTAAATTTGTCAAATCTGTTAGATCAAAGTGTATTTACATAAAGAATATCGGTTTATTACGCTTACGAATTAAAAATAATGAGATAAAAACATACGTTACGGACGTCACAGGGCGGGTTTGTTTTCGTTTGAAACATCACCATAACGTCACATATAGGGTTCCCTGCAGTGACACAGCGACCCCTCCCGATCAACTCTGTAGCTGGGAGGAAGCAAGCGCAGTGTGAAGCCTTAGCACCATAACTTTGCATTCTAACCGTAACGCCTGAATATTTGATAATCAAGTTAACATACACCATCTTCTTCACTTCATAAAGGTAAGACATGATAAGTGTAGTACTGCTATAAGTAACTTTAGAGCTTTTGCGCTAAGCAAATGTCGAGATCGCCTTTTACAGTAATGTTGTTTAACAAGCAAACAAAGAGTACCCTCTGCCTTAGAAAGGCAATATGCTTGTAATTAGAGTTATCTGTAATTATATTACAGAGACAGTTTACATGGAATGTTCTGTTATTTATGTTGCGAAATAACAGCTTTATCTTCTGCATAGTGTGGTTAGGTAGCCACCTGGTTAATGCATTCGATTGTCACTCCGGGCTCGATTCCTCACAAAGGTGCAATATGTAAAGCCCATTTCTAGTGTACACCGCCGTGTTATCGTTGAAATATTGCTGAAAGCGGCGTAAGCCTTAACTCACTCACTCACGGTCTTCTTAAGTTGTTTGTCCGTGGTTACTAAGGCACCAAGATAGTGTAGCATACCAACAACCCCAGTCTAGTAATCTTCTAAACGGGATGTCTTGGAAGTGTACACACCGAGTGTGACAGAATAAATCTACCGGGATTTATTCCATAGAGAATATACGGGTTTTGCTCTCTGATAAAAGTAGCCTTTGACTATAATACATTTATCGCTTCTGTCAGTTCTATTCCTGAAACAATACACTGCGGTCTAATATACTCGTATTTTAAGCGGTCGATAGCTTGACACACACTTCTCCGTTACAAACAGGTACCCCCGTCTCATACTGTATTTTGTATTTTACATTGGTTACATTGTTGTGGACCCGTGAAGGTCACGGAGTAGAATAGGCCTTCAGCAACCCATGCTTACCATAAAAGGCGACCATGCTTGTCGTAAGAGGCGACTAACGGGATCGGGTGGTCAGACTCGCTGACTTGGTTGACACATGTCATCGGTTCCCAATTGTGCAGATCGATGCTCATGTTGTTGATCACTGGATTGTCTGGTCCAGACTGGACTATTTACAGACCGCTATATATCTGGAATATTGCCGAGTGCGGTGTAAAACTAAACTCACTCACTCACAATATTGTTGTGTTGCGAATCCTCTCGTCATCGAGACTTTTAGTAGAAATAATTAATGTTATATAGTCAGCATCTTTCTTGATAGAGCGTTTGAATAAAGAAGGTGTTGTATCAAGGTGAAATGTTACGAATGGTGCATTTCGGACTACACTTCTTTCCTAAAGCGGCGTAAAACAATACTCCCTCTTTCTGAAGTACAAGTTCTATTACTTCTTTGGTAGCTTTTAACATGACACGATGCTTTGCGTACACAGTTTGTTTTCATAGCAATTTTACATTTGTCATTTGTCAGAGGGTAGGTTATTTGGGCTATCTGTTGTCAGACTTGCGCAAAGCATCGATGGTGGGATTGCCTAAAACCCAAGCCACTGGGAGATACTAAATATAGACTGCAGAATCTTGAAGCGAAGCCTGCACATATGGATAGATAAACATTCACTAACATGAACATATTTTACAGAAGAAAACTGTTCATAAAAAATAATCACATGGTATACTATTCAAAAAAAGAAACGCATAACCAAGAAATCTTTTACGAAAATGTTGTATCAAACATGCATCACCCGTCCACAGTTCACGAACTTTTGCATCAATTTAGAAGACGGAAATATCCCAGGCTAAGTAAACTTATCCTCAGTACTTTTCGTTACACTCCACTACTGAGTCTAACAAAACCTTATGGGAGGTCGCGTCAGGTAACCGTTGAGATTGACCAATCAGAACACAGCTTACCAATTCGCGAAAGTGCACATTCGCACATCCCTTTAGAATTTTTTATCTCGAAAAGGTTCGTACCCGAACGATTCCGAATGCTATTTAGCGTACGATCGCTTCTGGGTGATGCACACGGCGTACGTACTGCCTTGACAACGGTGAGTAAACAGTCGCTAAAAATAGTGTCTTTTGACAATATTCAAGGATGTTTTCTTGCGGAAATATTTGCTAATGGTAACCATGTCAACAGAAACCCCAAAGCGTATATACTGCAGGTCAAATAACTGTGTTATATGCTGATTTGTGTTTGTGGAGAGATCTGTGTCGGTCACCTGCATATTTTGAAAGTACCTCCGATCCCTAAATAGTAGCCGTTGTCTGATTGGTTAAATCTATTTAACCGTCTCGCATTTGATTGGACTGTCATTGGTTGCTCAAAGGTTACCTGACGCGACCTTCTACTAGGTTTTGTTAGACTCAGTGGTGGAGTGAAACGAAATACACTGAGACTAAGTTTACTTAGATTGGAAATATCCAGACAATCAAGTGGATCATTTTAGATAACGGACACGCTGAGCGCCGTGGTGACAGTGCAGACTCTTTGTTACATAATTTCAACTGGGAGGTGAGTTATTTTGCGTTGTGGTGGTTCCTTTTTAATCCTTGTAAGAAATACAATCACCATCAACCTTTTCAAGTAAAATACATTTTTCACTTATGAAATGGTGTAAAATCATGTTGGCATATTTTGACGACTGTTTGAAGACAAGATATAATCAACAGATTTATAAAAATACAAAATGCCCATGTGTTTCTTTTTTGTTAGATAGTGTATAATGAAAAGAGACCCAGAGAGTTTCTTCACTTTCCTGAAACTATGGAAATCTTGCCATATTAAGTGGACTTTCTTGGATGTATTTATCTCAGTATGGAAGTCAAACTTCAAACCTTCACAAGTGTATATCCTTGCCAATGTTTGATTCAAAACATCTTGTGTGGTCATAAAGTACAAAGAAAATTATGACTACATACTGAGTTTCCCCGTAGAAAAGCCACTTTCCTGATGTTATCTGATTTCTTTGATGTCTAGTTGTGAGGGTTACTTACTGCCCCTGGTTTGTGACGTGTGACGTCTTGAGCAGGAAGTGGCCTTGATTTAACTTCTTTTCTTCCCTTGAATAGCCTATTGGAGCTCATGATTAACATGAGTTAGAAATCTGACAAGGTGGCACTTTGTTGTCTCACTCCGAGAGTGTGGGTTTGGATCCGGGTTACGTGTTTTCAAGGTTGTAATAGTTTACAACATGCGGCGGTGGGGTACGTAGTCTAAGGCTAGTGGTTAAGGCGTTCGCTTGTCACGCTGGAGACCTGGGTTCAATCTCAGGAGCTGATACTCAGGAGCTGATACTGTTGGAATGTTGCGAAAGGTGACGTAAAACTATTGTAACCTTCTAATTAACTGGACTCACTCACTCAGTTGATAGGTATGCGAATACGACCGCCCGCCCTTTTGTTCATCTATATATGTTACGACAAAGGCGTTTGGGTAATCTAGTAGTTACAGCGTTTGCTCGTCAAGCAGAAGACACGGTTTTGATTCCCCACAAATCAAATCATTCATCACACAACCATCTCTTTCCCTGCTGATTGGGTTCCGTCCTATTGTGCAACTCTGTACAATAACCAGTCCAGAATTTTTAGACTAACTCATTCAACTGGATATATAGATATTGTTTTATCTGATATATCTAATCACTTGTATATTGTAACACTACGCTTCTTCTAATCCTTGCAAACACGTTCGTACAGTGTGCTCAGTCATGTGCTCAGTCATGTGCGCAGTCATGTGCGCAGTCATACTGCATGTTCAGACAAACGGAAATCGCGGAAAACTCAAAACGAGGCTCGACCGCTAGAAACGTCTGGCGGTCTTTCACGGCCTTGATATTACATCAGTCGCATTGTACGTGACAAAAATACACTTTGTAAGCGCAAAGAACACATAAGAGGTTTAACCAGTGAGCCAAATGAATTGTGATTCATTGTACGACCTCTTCTAACAGGACCAGTCGTATCGGCTGAAAAATAGGTCATAGTCTGTATTGGTTAATGAAACTCATGCATCGGTTTGAATGTGTAGACCTCAGTTTTTCTGTACCCCGACGTGACATGACTGGAATATTGCTAAAGCGGCACAAAATTTTACACCCTCATTATAACAACGTCCTATGGATCATCTAATCCAAACCATAATCATCCGTATCCGAGCGTCTTCTCGTGTCTGAAAGCCATCTAATCAATTTCCCTTCCGACCAACCCTGTATTGTGATGGCCCGAAATGAAGTCCAGACGTCCATTGGCTGTCATAACTGGGCCGGGCACTTCTTTCCGTTTAGGTTCGGCCCCATCATACATATTTTCAAAGACTAAGCGTTGGTCTAGAAAACAATCACGTTGCTTGAAAGGCGTTCCCCGGAAGACAACTGGACAAATTATCTTGATGTGATTGGCGTAAACGTCTATTGATCAAATAGTTTCCACATATCGCTCATTGTTGAGCGCCTTATCAGAGTTGACCCCTCCTGGGGACGTCCATGTCGCCCAACGACTACCCGGACTGTGCTGAGTTCTTGACTCAGATAACAGTTCGTCCACCCTTGTGTTTGGCGTTGTGTTGCCCCAGTTCTGACCGAAGTGGTTTTCGGTTTTGTTGATAGTTACAGTCACAACAGTCAGCCAGTCTAACCTAGCGTATCCAAGGTTAGAAGCATGACAGCATGTGCTATCCAAACATTAAAGGAATATACTCAGTAAGTGTAGAATATCTGTTCAAATCAAAACAGACGTGTCAGGCAACGTTAAAATGTCAGGCACACTACATTATTCAGAGGCCTGTTTGCTTATGCATGGTGTCACAAAGGTCGTCTTTCTGTAACAATGTCATCATTACTTAACTCACTCACTCGTTTTTCTGTAATGATCGGACGGTGACCTAGTGATTAAAGTGTTAAGGCTCGAGTTAGATTTCCAACATGGGTGCAATGTGCGAAGCACGTTTTTGGTGTTCCACGCCTCAATGTTGGAAGAATATTGATAACCCCATAACCCCACTAACTCTGTATTGATCATCGTCTCAGAGTCGTAAGACGATCTCTATGTTACGACTGTCAAAGATCTCTGTCTGAAGTCCCTCACGCAATGTCTGCTGAAGTCCTTCAAATGAACTTTAAATCTACCATACGATCTCTGTGTTCTCTTATATTATCTCCGTGTTACGTTCGTCAAATGATCGCCATGCGAGGAATAAATGACTTCCATGTCAAGGCCGTTTAATGTCCTCTTTGTCAAGTAACAGTCAAGTAATAACAAACCTGGCTTCCAAAGCAGGGCGAACGTAGATCCGAACCCATGTTCACATGTTCTGTTACTCCTAAAGTACACAAACTTTGCACAGGATATTGCAGTGCCTCGCTGGTCTAAGCTGGCTTCAATATTTGCCCCCATTCGGCGTGTTTGTATGACGTTACCTACTAACTACAGTATAACAGTAAAACCATATGTTCGTATCCCTACAACGGTGGGGGACGGTGGGGGGTAACCAGTGGTTGAAGCGTTCGCTCCTCACGCCGAAGACCCGGGTTCGATTCCCTACATGGGTCCGATGGAGCCCATGGGAGCCCATTTCTGGTGTTTCCCGCTGTGCTATTGTTGGAATATTGCTACATGAGGCTTAATACCAAATTCCCTCGCTCTCTGGGGGTACCGTTATACACTTATGCTCATGAAGCTTCAGTCTTGCTGTCAAATTCGGAAGCATATGTTCAATGATAAACGAAACCCTCAGTTCTATATTCACAAACTCTGCCCAAGTCCATCTCTCTAGCCTGATCTTCATCACATCTTGCAACACACTGCGAAGATTAGGTCAGATGAGTGAAAAATTACAGCAAAACTGTAATGTGCAGTACAACAGGTCAAAAAGGACAGAACAGAAAATAGTCCAACCACTTGGACCTCATTGAAGACCAGCCCGTTTTATACAGCTTTGTATCGTTGTATGATTACAGATATATTGTGGATAGAAGAAATGAGATAGAGAAAAATAAAGTAAGAATGAACAAAGTAAGTGGCCGGATGAACAAGAATATTACAAAGAAATATTGGAACGAATATGGCCAAATTAGACAGTCAGGAAAAATATCTAAGAGAGACTGAAAAAGTCTTACCGACACAACCACTATAGTCGACAAAGTGCTTGACATGTGTGGTAGAATGATCGTTTTCATGGCCTTACCTACCCATTCCATGGCCTTACCTACCCATTTCATGGCCTTACCTACCCACGAGACAACCTCGTAGTAACAAAACTCTCACAGAAGTTACCACATTTATAATCTATCAATAAGAGCACGTGCTGATTTTGTCGTCTGCGCCATGCGTTTCCACGACTACAGTCCAGCAGGTTGAATTCTTCGTCTGCACAGTACACACTGCTGCGGTCGTTATCTCCCGCAGATTGCGAAGAAACAAAAGCTGTGAATTGCTAATATGCTAACCGTGTTTCCCCGTCGATTTAAATCGCAGACAAAGGAAAAGCAACTCCACAATGTCGTAACTGTTATTTGGGCGTCAGTACAGAATAGGTCAAAACATGGTTCCTCGTCTTGAAATTGAAAACAAATAGGTACATAGGCATATTAAGCAGCGTGTATCATTTCATTACATTGTATAAAATATTCACCTAATTTTACAATAGTTTTATTACTATTGTAAGTAAGTGTCTAAGTTGTAGGACATTAAGGATTTTCCAATAATATTAATTAACGTAATATTTATGTTCCTTAATATATATGGGAAAAATCAAAATGAAATGCTAGCGCTCTTAGTCTTCGAGTCGATTAAGAATAAATAATGATAAATAATTAACACCGTTTCTTTCTTCCCTTATAAGTAAACCCTACAACAGTCACTTACAAATTATGTTCGTTCCACATTGTCTTTGAAGATGCTAGCTAAGGCTCTCCCTTCGCTTTTTTCCGTCGAAAGATGCTAAGCCAAAGAGGGGTTGGACTCCTTACTAACCACATAACATTAATGTACTGGTACATATACATTCAAGGATAAACGCAACATCACGTCTATACTCACCGAGATTTATTCTGTCTCACTCCATCTCTCAATCTGCAACTTCAACACAAGGCCCCGCACACCTATACCACACAGGGAGTTATCACAGCAAACATCGATCAATAGATTAACACGCTGATTGATTGATTAATTTTATCTTTCACAGCGGATTTGACAAAGGGTAGTCTTTATGTATGTAGATTTTCTAATCTACACTGAATAGACCTTGTTGTATTGTGCCTGTGTTACAACGTCCTTAACCGCTAAGGATTAACAACCTCTTTTAATCAGTCTGTTTTAATTTCAATATTTGCATTTTGTTGTATTTGTTGTAGCATTCAACATGATTGTTTTCGCCGTGAAGTGTAATGAGACATACAACATACACTAGGTCGCATTTTGGGCGTGGAATATGATTCACGCTGCCAGTCTATAAAATCACTACATATTACAGTCATGTTTTGAATTCACTGTAAGTATAGCAGATCATTTGTTTTTCAATAAGTTTCAAAATGTAAACAAATATTATAATAAACCAATTAGGAGGAAAAGACAAAATATAAAGACGTACATTGATTTCGTTAACTTTCAGTCCGATCATTTTTTACCATTGGCAGATGGTTAATCTTCAATATGTCTATTTGTTATCATAATAATGAAGATGGAAATGTTATCGAGTAAAAACGATTCCATCTTTTTTTTATCAGTCTACCACTGATACTACAGTTGCGCATGCCGACGGCGCAGCAGAGATCACAAACCAGCAAAGAATTATGGGATATCATCGTGTAAAGACAAAACAATAACCAGTCCACGGAAATTGGTCTGGATCAGTGCCCATTTATGTGTAAATGTATTAAGTATTAGAGCACAGATGAGTGCACACACACACGCACACGCACACACGCAAGCACACACGCACATACACGCACGCACGCACACACACACACACACACACACACACACACACACACACACACACACACACACACTTACTCATATGGCAGAGGACACCAGAAATGAACTTCACACATTGTACCAATGTGGAGATACGAACCAAGATTTGTCGGCGTGACAAGCGAACGTTTTAACCATTAGGCTACCCCACCGCCCCAACAATACATAATGACACAATCTCTTTTTCATCAATTCCGTCAAAGAAAGATGTATTTACATGTGGTTGTGCATTTAATAGTGCAGTGTTCATTTCACATGCACTTAACTTTCTTGCCAATAATTACGACATCTATTCTATATACTTGTCACGTTGAACTGATCATTGTGTGAATTACACCTCAAGTAGTAGTTGCTGAGTAATGATTTATACAGACACTTTCTTCTTGGTTACCGGTTGAGCACTGTACTTGTTCCCAGATCAACACCTTCATTTCAGCGGCGGGGGGTAGCCTAGCGGTTAAACTGTTATCACACTAAAGGTTCAGGTTCGATTCTCTACATGGGTACAATGTGTGAGGCGTAGTTCTGGTGCCCCCCCATCTTGATATTGCGGGAATATTGCGGCGTAAAACCATACTCACTCTCTCTTCACTTCAGGGTGTATGGAACCATCACAATCCCACCTCAGCAAGTTAAAGAGGCAACAAAACCCTTTCCACATCCATGAGAAATCTTTTCTACAGGCAGAGTCGATTGTACTAATGTGGTTATATCATGAGTACATACTAGTTTCAGCAGTATTACTGCTGTATATTTTTTATAAACGAATCGAGTCTGGACCAGACAATCCAGTGATTGTCACAATGTGATACGATGACAGAGCATGTGTTTATGAATCAGTATGAAATAGTAAGGCTGTATAAAAAAAATTAAATGTTTCTCGTACACATTTTTTTCAAAGGTGACGAGGGCGGTAGGACTATTTTTTTAAATTTTTGATAGTGACGAGGGAGGAACACATATTTATTTTTTATCTCTCAGAAATACAGTGTGGCAGTACAGTTTAGCAAATGATGATCAGTTGTAGATTCAGTCATACTCGTTCTTACAGACACTCATTCTTATAGTGGACAAATGGATGATCAGGACGCGGCGAAGTCAATTTTTTTCAAATGGCCATAAAAAAAATGTTATGCTCGCAAATAAAAGTGACACGCCGATCCCCGAGAAATATTTCACTTTTTTTCTTTAGGCTGACGATACCAGGTGTTCGCAGTCTCCACATCACAAATCAATCTGTTTGTCTAATACAGTTGGCAATTCAAACCAGTCTGCCATGACCAAATCAACTTTAATATAAATTTCAGCTTCTTGGCACATTGGCACAGAAGTTGACATGTCTAAATCAATAGTTGTTTAACTAATACAGCATTAATGGACAGGGCGATGGGGTAGCCAAGTGGTTAAGGGTTCGCTCGTCACGATGAAAAAACAGGTTCGATTCCTCACATGGATACAGTGTGTGATGCCCATTGCTGTATGTATGTATGTATGTATGTATGTATGTATGTATGTATGTATGTATGTATGTATGTATGTATCACAGTCAGTTAAAAACGTCGACGTGATCACTTCAAACATTCCCCACTGTCCACTACATTCACCCGTTCACAGTAACCAGCAAGACAAACAACCTTATTACAACCTGTGATAGCACAAGTCACGTCCTACCTAACTACCGATAGTTCTGTTTCAGTTTCACAACACAATGCTATGCCTAGCAACCTTATCTCATGACAAAACCATTGCACGCGGATTTACAAGTACCGATGACGCCATTCTATTTCGCAATTGCGAAGTATATATATTTATGTCCTTGTATGAAGCTATACCAGTATACTTCCAACTAAGCGGTATCTGTGACAGGTATATTGAAATGTGTTTGTGGACAAAACCACGAAATGGAGATTCAGTCTGTAATCAATGGTGGAGTCTACCTGTGTTCACTGGAACGACGGACGTGTTTGGAACGTTAGAAAAGCACAAAACTAAATTGAATTCCAGATGATCTCAAATTTAAACTTTGTTATTCGGATATATCTTAATTCTGCCAAAAGATTAGCTGCACAAATAATTGACGTGGGTTTAATGTTTGCTTTCTACGGCAATTGTCATACCCGATAGGCTCTTGCTACAACCTGAGATACAGGGAATGCAATATATTTCAGACTTCAAACTAAAATAATTTGTACATGTAATGTGTATTTCATTTGACTCAGAGAGATTGATATTCTGTGCTCACTTTTCAGAACATGAACGTTTTAGATGGCAATTATAAAATGACGATTAATGGGAGAGGTGAAACTCGATTCCTTGTAATCCACCCTTGTAATCCACCGCAATCGCAGTCCAAGAAAATGACAAATGGTTGTAGGGTCAAATTAGAATCTCCTAGCATTTCGTTTTACTTCCAGTAGCAGCCTGCAGCTCTCATCTCCTTAACAACAATGGCGGTCGTCACTCAGCCCACCGGAAACCCCAACCTTCTGGTCAGACCGGAAGGTCATCGAGACTGGTCAACGGGCATGTTCGGTTGCGCCACCGACTGCGGCTCATGTAAGTAACCAAAGTGAAGATGTACATGGTCAAGTAAACCAGGAGATCAAACATCTACCTTGTAAGTATAAGCCAAATTATCTAAGAGCATCGTTTCGTGTACCCCTAGCACGATCGCTGTTTATATTCTTGACATAGCCATTCATATTTGTTCAAAAGATCCTATTTCAAACGAATGTGCAGAATTTCGATCTGATAAAGAAAGAGAGTTTCACGAAAACATACTATAAGCTTAATGATTTGAGATCAACCGTTACGTGTACTTCTGGCGTGATTGCTGTTTATCAACAAAACACTTATTCATATTAAATCGAAAGAAGTTAATTGAATCAAATATGTCGATCTTAATTGAATCGAATGTGACTGATACGAGCTCCACGAACACCATCTCATTACTTTCAGGTAATTATATGGAAACACCACTTTCTTACAAAGCGAATTTTGATCGGATAGGGGCTCCCCGAAAACACCCCATTGCTATAAGTTAAATTATATTTAAGTACCACTTTCTTCAATGTACGTACAGGCATAGTACTGAAGATAGTTATTAATATTCATTCGAAAGACATTAATTGATATGGGTGTGTCGCACTTCGATGTAATGACGAAAATCGGATACTTAATGGGATGAATGTCTGTGTCTTGTGAACAGAACGCTGGTGTTTTTAGTCTTAAATATATGTGAATATTTGGCAGGGACGCATTCTGGTACCTATCTGTCAGATGGGACGTGGTCATGTTAGGAAACATTTTGAAGAAATTATTGTGTGTTTCTTTACCAAATATTTTCATACACTCATGAATGTCTGGAAATGACTGATTCATTTCAACATAGAGATACGATAAGTGCGAGCCTTTCATTGGATGGAGGTTATGAGACACCGGTCACAAGTGCAGGGGAGATAACCCACATTTCTTGAAATTGTAATTCATGCCTGCTGTTTTTGTAATTGAATTGTAATCGTCAGTTACCGTGTTCAGCACTACTGATAAGAAGTTACATACCACTAATAAGAAGCTGTATACTACTGATACGTTGAATCGCTAAGTTGAAAGCATCCTTAAGGAGAAGGGCATTTATGGTAATACAGTTATTGCATAGCGCAGTGACGTAAGTGTCTATAAACGTGAGTTCGCCCTTAAGAACTTATAACGGTTAACTTTTTGTCACGATTCTACCGGTCCCGGGGTAGAATAGGCCTTCAGCAACCCTTGCTTGCCATAAAAGGTGACTATGCTTGTCGTAAGAGGTGACTAACGGGATCGGGTGGTCAGCCTTGCTGACTTGGTCGACACATGTCATCGGTTCCCAATTGCGCAGATCGATGCTCATGCTGTTGATAACTGGATTGTCTGGTCCAGACTCGATTATTTACAGACCGCCGTTATATAGCTGGAATAATGCTGAGTCTGGCGTAAAACTGAACTCACTCACTCACGATTCTAACTGCAGTACACAGATCACCATTATCATCTCGCGTAAGTTCGTTGAACATTGTTGTCCAGGTCTCTGTACATGGTGTTGTCTGCCGTGCATGCTGTGCCGCCTAGCCGAGAGAATGGATGAATGTTGTATGATGCCATTCTGTGTTAACGGATCCCTTGTTGCCATGAGAACCAAAGTCAGAACCATGGGTGGGATTTCGGTAAGTAGCAACGCCTCACGCTAACCCGAATTGTAGACGTGTCTCCATTAGCCGCACCGAGATTTGCTGAAGTTGTTGGCACGATTAAGAATATTTGCACGGAGATTTCTTCACTGCAGCCAAATGGTGACCTTGGGATCGCTCTTAGGCAAGCGCTTTGCCATCTTACGCCAAAGGGTCGACAGACGGGATCCTTTACCAGACGACCGACATGTTGACAGAGCCATCGGTTACTTAGACTAAAATGAAAAAAGTGAAATGTTTCTCAGGCATGGACGCGTTACTTTCATTTGTGCGCGTAACAATTTTTTATTGTCGTTTAAGAAAAGATAATTTTTACTTAGCCTCCTCCCGATCATCCATTTGTCCTTTATAAGAATAAGTGTTTGTAAGAACGAGCTTGACTGAATCATTAACACGTGCTAAACTTCCAAGGCTGTATTTCTGAGGCAAAAAAGTAAAAATGTATTCCTCCCTCGTCAGTTTTTCCATCAAAAATTCATTCCAAAACAGAAGTCTCATTAACTTATTCAGACACTGACCTACTTTTCAGCCGATCCGAATTTTCTCGTGTGAAAGTGTAAATCGACACTTCAAACAATTCTAGTTAAACTGAATTTCAATTCCTTGTTTCATAAGAAAATGATATTTATAAATGAATTGTAATTATAAACTTTAACAACACCGTCTTTCTATACTTTATGTCGAGGTTCAGGCAGCATATCTTAACTATGGAATTGCAGACTGCCCCTGTTTGATGAGGTCGTAAAATAAGTCACAATGAATCTGGCTTACTGGTTAAACCTGTTATGTATTTTTTGCGCTTATTCACAGTAGTCCTGTGACGCACAACGAAGTTGAGGTAATATCAGTTCCGTCAGAGACCGCCAAACGTTTCTAGCGGCAGAGCCTCGTTTTGAAATTTCCTCGATTTCTAGGTTTCCGTTTTTCTGAGCTCGCTTTGCGACAGAGCACGCCGTACGACGTATTTGCTAGGATTAGAAGGAGCTTAGTGTTGCGATATTCAAGTGCATTGATTTATCAAATCATACTGATTAATATTTATGCATCCAGTTAACTGACATAGTTTTAAAATTCTGGACTGGTTATCGCACTAAGTTGCGCAACAGAACGGAACCAAGTAAACAGGAAACAAGACTGTTCTCTACTCAATGTTTTGACATTAAAATAAAGTTCGACCGAGCTCGTCAATTTTGAAAAATATGTGAGAGAAACATTTATTTTTTTATGAAGCCATAGACACAGGGGATTCATGTACTATGCATTTTTCCAAAGTCACCAATCTGCTACAGATAAATCAGCAACGATGAAGGAAGAATGAATGAATGAATGAATGAATGAATGAATGAATGAATGGGTGACGGAAGGAGTGAATGATCATGAATAAAGGGGCAAAGGAAAGACTGAAAGAAGGACTGAATGAATTAATGAATCTGAACCCCATTCCATCTCTTCCTTTTCCAGGGTTCAATCTGTAAAGATTGTCTTTCCGTCTCTTGCTGTGGACCATGCGTCATATGCCAGATGTCTCGTGAGATGGACAACATGGGCTTGTAGAGTTACCTCCCTTGAGCAAGATGTTGGCTCTGAAACCCAATTGTCTTGAACTCGTTGCTGTTAGAGACAACGATACTGCAGTCCCTCAGTGTCAACGCTTCTTATAATGATCTGATTGTGTTAAACTGTAAATTTTAACTGTGAAGTTGATTTGATTGTTAGTTTTAGGTTTTGTTTATTGTAATGAATGTAAGCGAAACTCGAAACACTGAACTGCTGTTAACATTCACCCAGATACCAGATTGTTCCGGGCACAAATTCTTACTAAGACAACAATACTATTTTCCACACAACTGACCACGTATCCTTTGCATATTGCCACAATAATCAGTACCTTTCAAAAAAAAGTTAATATTCAACCCACAATCGGTAGAACATCTGTACGATAATTTACAGCAATGTACGAACAATTCACACAAAAAATATACCAGTGAAAGGTTCACCTTGGAACATTCAATCGTTACTATCGTCATAAAATATGACTCATGGTTTGTTTCAAAGAGAACGAAGTCTCATGGAAACTCAACCTGCTAATAGATCTGGGAACACACCTGACGTTTACACATTATTACTGGTCGTTTGGGTAGCCGAGAGGTTGAATAGAGTTCGCTCGTCACACCGTAGGCACGGGTTCGATTCCCCGGGGACAATATGTGAAGTGCATTTCTGGCGTCCCCCAGTATTCGTAAAACCCGACTCATTCACACACTCACTCCAATTACTGATGTATAGTAATTCCGCCTTCTTTACTTTCTTAAACCACTAATCTCACTCGATCACGTGTATCTTGTGCATTTTCATCACCATTTTATATGTGTACCAGAGTAATGTTAGTCTTACATTTAGCAAGATGGAAACGTGTAGCATAATGTTGCCATAGTTTCACTGACCACTCTAGTATTGTTACATCAGACAACATTTTAATCTACAATGTTATGGTGAAGCCTATAAACGCTGAACTTACCATGGACATGACAGGATATATCTATATGCTTTATCTCTTAGTATTATCAGTCTATCTATAAGTATAGTTTGGATTTTAAAAATATACCCTTTTTGCCAAAATAAAAATATGAACATAATCCGTCCTTGTGTTATTTCTTCGACCTGTGTATATTAATTGTCCACATAGATGGATCGGCCATTCACTATTGCTCTACACTTCTGACAAGTAACAGGAAATAATAGGAGTAACCATGCATAAAACCCTTTGTGTAGAAAGGAACCCAAAGGAAGATGGGAGGTTCCTGAACCTGGGGATAGCACCTGCTGTACTATCATACCTATCCTATACACCTAGTTCAGGATCACCGAAAATTCGGACGGAATATTCTTCGTCACCTCTGTAATTGTGAATTAGATAACTGCGTGGTTCTCGTTATCTTTGTTTCTTTGTTCATTCTACTTAGAAACGGTTGAGCGTTGAAAGAGAACCCCTCCTCTCCTTTTACTCTCCCTTATCCTACTATACCCCATTACTCTTTTATTTTCCCACACTTTCATATCATGTCTCCCTTCACTGTCCTCATAAGTGTAATTTACAGACCCCCAACTAGTGGCTCCCTTGTTGCATTCTTCTTGGAGATTCAGGATTTTATTGATAACCTGAACAACAAACCCGGAAATATACATCTATGTGGCGAGTTTAATATTCACATAGATGAGCTGACTTACCCAAGAAGATTGATATCAATTCTTAATTCAAGGAATCTCATTCAAAATGTGATACTCCCAGATCAACGGCCTCTCCGTCCACAATCTATTGCTAAAGGCCCATTCTCACTTTACGACTTGTAGCAAAACTACCTGTAGAATCGACCCGAGAACATCCAAGTCGAACCATGCGAACGGGCCTTAATGCACAGGCGACCATCATTGATTGTGAGAAGAAGATCCAGTACTGGATGTCCACGCACTTTCTCCAACTCAACGCCGACAAGACAGAACTGATGTTATCTTCCTTATCCATTTGGTTATCTGTACATCTTCACGGCATTGTTTTTATTTGGGTGCCCTGGTACTATCTGCATGGTCTCAGTATGTTAACAAAAAAATCATTTTTACGCGTGTTTTGCCGTTGGAAACTAAGAAACAACCGTATATTTCATTATTATCACAGACTTCCTGACTGTACGTTTGGTGCATTAACTCTGGGGTAAGTCACGACACTGAACCGTTACAAAAAGTATCGTTTCCATAGTCCCTTCTCGCAGTGTCATAGTATTTTCTGAAATGATCATGAGCTCTGTGCCTTGTGCCTGTCTCATCATAAAGGGGTCTTTACCAGATATAGCACACGCCTAAAATTCATCATGTAGGGCGACTACATACTGTCCGTCACGGTCCGGAGATTCGTATTTGTTGGAAGGACACAATTACGTATGTTAATATGGTCAATGAAAACCTGAAATGAATTTGATACCATGTGACTATAATTATAATGACAATATTTCTATGTTCAGCGGTTACAAAATAAAAAAAAAATTCTATAATCATAATAGCTCCTTACCACATCACACGTTGTCAAACGCTTAGGAATGCATCACAAACACACACTGATCACATAGCGTCTCGTGGAAAGTCAATGTGACGCTGCCCCATCGTTGTGACGAACTCGTTTAATGGCAAGCCAATTGTGTACACGATAAATGCACACGAAGACACTTAGTTCAGCTCACAAAGGTGATTGTATAGGATCACATGTTCCCAAATGTTACGTCAAACTTAACTTAACATATGATGGTTTCTAAATGGCATTGTGTATTCATACCTAGGGGGAAGTATAGAGCGAGAAACGATTATTATTATTGCAATAGTAATACTCCACTGCGACCAGCTGTTGGATTAGTTTTTTCAAATCACTTATTTGAAGCCATTTCTAACATGAATATAAGGTTGATATGAAATGAAAACAAGCCGACAAGAGACCCAGATCATGTTGTTCAAGAGGTACCAAGGACGGATAATCAAGGTCAAGGTAAATCAAGGTAAATGAACCTGGTACTTCCTGTATTTTGCGCAGCGCAATTATCAACTGACGTCAATTACTAAACTATCGATAGTCACACATACTATCGATGCATCGTTAGAGCCCTATTCATACTTATTGAAACAGTTAAGGGGTGATCGTTTTTATTTCTAATTTCAGATCTGTATGAAACTATTCTCATAAAATGCATTCATTCCGTTTCGGGTTCATGAGCCTCACGTTTCAAATAGTTAAGTATCAGTGCTCTTTGAAGAAGAATCATTTTGGTA
Source organism: Haliotis asinina (assembly GCF_037392515.1). Lineage (NCBI taxonomy): Eukaryota > Metazoa > Mollusca > Gastropoda > Lepetellida > Haliotidae > Haliotis > Haliotis asinina. Next base: position 39,428,065 of record NC_090285.1, read on the forward strand.
GAATTCAGTCAGGTATACTGTATTTTCAATGTAAAGGTTTTGCTGCTTGCACTGTGCACATTGAATGACATGTAAAACTCTCCTTGGTCCCAGTTCATATAACAGATTATATAGAGTAATGGAATTTTACAGGTAACGTACATGAAACAAGACCATCGTAAATTTGAAAGGCCTGTAAGTGAATCTCTGGCGTAGGATTCGCTTACAAATGTATACATTCTCCTGGCGTTGATGTGTAAAATAACAGAACAAATCAGAGGCGTTGGATACAGATTACAAACTATAGTTTATAGTGTGGACTAGAACAAACAAAAATTATCATAGAATCCACAAATTCCCAAGCATCGAAGCACAGGCAAATTGCAGCGTAAATTAACGCTGCGCAAAAGAGAGAAAAATGACCAGTCACCCTGTATGCGATCGAAGCGAGAAAAGTTTGGCAGCGTTCTTCCGTCGCTTCGGTTCGAAAAATATGTTTAATGTCAAAACAAAATATCGCCACCGTCAAAGGTAGAGACCAATTTCCTCACATGGGTGTGCTCTAAGACTTCAGACCTCATATTTAATATTTACTCAAGTAAAATACATTTTATTCAACACTTTTCAGCAATCACATAATTCTTCGTCTCCATTACTTCTGCCAGCTTCCGGTTCAACGGTGTGAAGGAACAGGGGAGTTAACTTTTGTTGAATCATATGTCCGCCAATATGTAAACGTAACCTCTCTTGCTTTCATTCACCCGCTACGTCAGAGGTATTATTTAGATCTAAATAAAATCTAATAAAAATGACGACATATAAAATAAATAATCTGCAACAATTTATTGGTAAAATTAGGCAATTTGATATTTCTTATTTATTTCTGTATAGTCTTGTTCCTTCAGTCCGCTGAACCGGAAACTGACAGGGGTAATGGAGACTGAGAACGATGTGATATGCCTCGAGTTGCGCTTGAAATGTTGAAGATAGGGGCGGCGGGGCAGCCAAGTGGTTGAAGCGTTCGCTCGTCACACCCGGGTCCGATTCAATTGTGCACGAGTACAATGTCTGAAGCCCATTTCTGGTGTCCCCCGCCACATGCATGATATTGCTGGAATATTGCTGAAAGTAAAATATTACTCATTCACTACAAATGGAGCTGAGTACATGTCTCGTTTTCTGATTTCATGACGTACTGAATCCTCTCAATCCCACCTCAACAAACAAGCATTAATCTCCATCTTACTATATGCGTACTTATATGGATCTTACTAATCCACCGCGTTGTAAAATACAGTAGGCGACAAATACGTATGACGTGTCCAAATCAAATCTTTGAGACAACAGTTGTTGTCTCAGTTAACTTCTCTACCTAGCCCTTACACACAACAGTCGTTTGACTAAGAGAGCATTTCATGGAAAATCCCGACGTGATCCAAGAGAGAATAGATCCACACCACACCCTCTTTGCTCGTTTAAATTCAAAACTATTCAGAACCTGTCGACAGTTCTGTTTAGTCTCACAACACACTGCCATACCCAGCAACCAAAACCACTACACTTTTTTGTACCATTACCGGTGACGCCATTCTATTGCACAATTGCTTCTCGTTGGAGTATATGTATGCCCCCTTACGTCGATATACTACTATACTCCCTTGAGGCGGTACCTGCGACAGGTAAGTTGAACTGTGTGTGCATATGTGGACTAAATTACGAAAAGTGAGAGTATATTTATGTCATCTCGTGAAGCTATACCTGTACACTCCCCTCTTAATGGTATCTGTGACAGGTACACTAATATTGAAATGTGTGTGGACTAAACCACGAAATGGAGAATCAAATTGAAATCAACGACGGTGTCTACCTGTGTTCACTGGAACGACAGACGTGTTTGGAACGTTAGAAAACACCACATGGCTCAGCTGAATTTAATGGTGATTACAAAATCCAAACTTGCATTTGGGATGTTATTCGGACATCTTTTCATTCTGCCAAAGCATTGGCTATACAAATAATTCATATGGGTTTAAATGTTTGTTTTTACTGTCATTGTCACACCCCGACACGCTCTTTCTACAACCGGAGACACAGGACATACAATATTTAAGACTTCTATCTATAATCATATATGTTTCTTTCCACTCAGTGAGATGAATATTCTGTGCTCACCTTTTGGAAAAGTAACGTTTTATATGGCAACTATAAAATCAAGATTAATGGGAGAGGTGAAACACGATTACTTGTCATCTACCACATTTGAGTCATTTTCGTTTTAATTTTCCCCGGGGTAGAATAGGCCTTCAGCAACCCATGCTTGCCATAAAAGGCGACTATGCTTGTCGTAAGAGGCGACTAACGGGATGTGGTGGTCAGGCTTGCTGACTTGGTTGACACATGTCATCGGTTCCAAATTGCGCAGATCGATACTCATGTTGTTGATCACTGGATTGTCTAGTCCAGACTCGATTATTTACAGACCGCCGTTATATAGCTGGAATATTGCTGAGTGTGGCGTAAACCTAAACTCACTCGTTTTAATGTTACCTTTTTAAGTTAACTGTAATCCAAGAAAATGACAAATGGTTGCGTTTCCCAGCGTTTCTTTTTACTTCCAGTAGCAGCCTGCAGCTCTCATCTCCTTAACAACAATGGCGGTCGTCACTCAGCCCACCGGAAACCCCAACCTTCTGGTCAGACCGGAAGGTCATCGAGACTGGTCAACGGGCATGTTCGGTTGCGCATCCGACTGCGGTTCATGTAAGTAAACACCTGTGTAAGCCAGCCAGGTGATTAAACATCCGTCAAATTAGTATAAGGTAAAATATGAGGGCCTCCTTTCGGATTATTTCTAGCATGATCACGGTAAATTCTCGATATAGTTGTTCATATTTATTCAAATGATGTTATTTGGAACGAATGTGTCGAATTTCGATCCAGTTGCGGAAGAGAGTTTTACTAACACCTATGCAAATACTTCAAGTTCAATTAAAATAACGCCCCACTTCATCGCTGTTTAATCTGCACATACTTATTAATAGTACTTACTATTCTAACCGGTCAAGCGACTCAAGTCATTCTTGCACATTCTTGCGTTTTAGAAGCCCTTTACAGACTGACGGGCAAAAGAAACTACACCAATACAAAATTGTCTCTGGGAAAATATAACGCGAAGAAATGTCAAACGTTGTGTAATTGTTCAACAACTCATTTGTCAATGGATATTCATAAAATTTACAGCATTTGGGGTTGACATTAGAAAGGTACAGAAATGAAGAAGGTGTGATTTGTAAATTTGCAGTTTGTTAACAGACTTATTGGAGCTTGTTGAAATGATCAGATCAGATCAGATCAGATCAAAGGAGTCATTATCCGACACAATTCAGTGTCAGTAACGAGTATGTCCTCCATATGCATCGACGCATGCTTGAACACGACGTCTAATAATAATAATAATAATCGCTTAATAACGTTGTTTCCAATGGCCTGCCACTTCACTATCAATGCATTTACCAAGTCTTGGCGATTTGCAGGTAGTGGGTTACGTGAACGAATATTTCTGTCTAGGTGATCACTCAAGTGTAAAATCGGCGAGATCTCTGGGGATCGAACTGGCCATGTTGTTATGCTGGCGAAAGTCCTGTACAATCCTGGCAGTGTGGGGCTGGCGTTATCTGGCTGAAACATGACACGCCGATGTTGCTGTAAGAATGGCAGCACAACAGGACGCAAAACTTGATCAATGTAACGCTGGGCTGTTATGTTTGCATCGAACACTACCAGCTGTGTCGTCAAATCTCTGCATATGCCGCCCCAGATCATGACACCCTCTCCACCAAAAGGAATCGTCTCTTGAATGCAGCAGGGCGCTGTTCTCTCACCTCTACGACGGTAGACTCGAGCCCGAACATCTGCAAGGAATAACTGAAAACGGTTTTCATCGGTAAACAGAATTCGTTGCCAATTCCGATTCTGTCAATGCTGCACAGTGCGGACCCACCTGAGTTTGTCACGTCATACCCAAGAATCTGTGCCAAGGGGATCACACCAGAACTGAAATCACCCAACCGTAAAATGGTGATAGATAAAGAGGACCTGTAGTTAAGAACTTGTCTACGTCACTTAGCTTCAAGTATTCAGAATATGTCCCTCTAGATTCATATTATTGGACATTATGTCTGTATGATTATGTAAGTTGGAACTGTTAATAGCATTAGGAAGATAGTTAGAACTACTTTGAAAATGAGTCCCACGCTGCCTCTAGATACAAACCTAATTCACCATTTTCATTGAAAACACCGAACTTTAGAGATCAACCATTCGTTCATTAATGTTGACAGGAAAACTGTTCCAGCAATATTATAACAATCCACATATTTTCAATGTATATGGAAATTTTCAGTAGTGATAAAAAACACCTTCATAGTTATTTTTGAATGTTTATTAACCATAGGTATAAGACATATGTCTTGTGTGGAGTTATATCCCTTTACTCGGGCACAAGTGCACATACAGATGTGTTGATCCTGGCTAGGTAGCCCAGCAGGGAAGGCAATTAAGCCGGACAGTGAGTGCATCCGGTTCTCTATAATAACACCGTATTTCATTGCGAGTCACAGTTTTTAAATAATAAACATTGTTTCCAATAGATGTATTCACAACATAAGCAGACACAAATCAGAATCATATGACATTGCATTATACACAATACATTTCAAGAAAATGCGAAACATATCAATGAACTTTGAAGTTAATGTACAGTTTGGGAAAGCATTTAATCCATATCAACTGAACTGATCATGTCAATCAGTTTTTCCCGAGAGGACACTTTAGTGTGTACTCCAAGTGAGGCAAGTTTGTCTCTCAAGTCAGCCACGCTCAGGTCATCTAAAGGTGGTTGAGTACTGGGGATGACATTTCTGATGTCATACTGTATAGCAGCCCTTTTCGCACTTCTGGCCTCTTGTAACTCAGATTCCCAGTACTCAAGCTTACGTTTAGTGTACTGTCGTTTTGGTCGCGCCAAGTGTGACCGACTTTCAACGCGTTTTCGGACAGTCATAGTCTCAATGGGACCATCCCACTTTTGGGTTTTCTGTTGATGAATCCTTTTGATGTCATCATTCATTTTTTCTAGAGCCTGTCCACTGAACCTACCAATGTTCCCGTGCCTCGACATGAACACAGTGACATGGTACACTAAACAGTGCATGTAGGGCGTGATGTTCTTAGATAAACACCCCTTCCTTTTCCGTCCTACTCTAAGTATCAGCTGTATCCACTCCTTAGCCATGTCGTATAACTGCTGTGCGTCGTTGCTTTCCTCGGCGATGACGAGGGGTCAAGGCCATCACACGGAATGGTCGATAAGCACGAATACCATAATGTCTCAGTCGTCTGGGAACTGTTCTTCGACTGACCACATGATTCAACGATGGTGCGGCTGATGACGTCACAGTGATGAAGAGATTACGAAGATGCAATAAACGCAGGTACCGGTCTTCATTGTCGGTGGGAACTCGTGGTCTGCCCCTCCTTGGTCTGTCAGTAGTGCTACCTGTTTGTCTCAGTCTTGTCTGCAGCCTTGTTATTGTTGTTCGAGTGCAACCAAAGATTCTTGCCACATGAGAATGCTTGGCCCTCAGTTGGAGCATTCCAATCCCCCTCTCGCGCTGATCTGCAGTCAATCTCGGCATATTGGTTGCAGTAATCTTCTTGTTTATGGTCTTGGAACATTGACTGCAAGGTTTTAAACCCACTACTATTTCCACCATGCGATGCTCGTGCATTACATTTTTCATCACTGAAACTGATTTTCGCATGAACCAGTGCATTTTCACATAACTCGTGCTCAAAATGATGTGTGTTGTATTTTTGAGACATGTTCATGTAACCTGGAAAGAACATTCAGTTCAAAAATTTAAAATACTGAAATCCGAAATTTGGTATATTTTCTTTTGCCCGTCAGTTTGTTTCTCACCTTGTTCTCATTTCACTCGCCGGTAGCGTGCATTCAATACATACTGAATCGAATACTCCAGCCTAATCAAAAATATGCGAGAAGTGTTTTTTTTCTTACATATGTTTAGGCGCTTGGATCTTCTTTGGTTCGCACTAATATGAACGCCTGTGAATGATTCTGTCCAACACACATGTGTAGTAATGCCGCGCTTTGAAATGTGATTTCGCGCCTAAGGGCCTAAAACAGTTTACAATAGTGTTGCGATGGTACACATGTAACAGTGATTACTTCTGTCCAGGTCTCTGTACGTGGTGTTGTCTGCCGTGCATGCTGTGCCGTCTAGCCCAGAGAATGGATGAATGTTGTATGATGCCCTTCTGTGTTTTCGGATCCCTTGTTGCCATGAGAACCAAAGTCAGAACCATGGGTGGGATTTCGGTAAGTAGCAACACCTCGAGCTAACCCGAATTGTACACGTGTCTCCACTAGCCGCACCGAGATTTGCTGAAGTTGTGGTCTTGGCACGATTGTGAATATTTGAGAGTAAATTTCTTCACTGCAGTCGAATGGTAACATGCCATTATGGAAATCAAACTCAAGTCCTCCGGCTCTTGGGTCTTCTACATCTCGGGGGCGACTGCCGGATCCCTTTATCAGACGACCGACTTTGAGTCCTCACTTGACTTGACCTTCATGACTGTGCACTCCACTGTTCCAAAATCAGCGAATGAATGCTCCTGTTTCATTTTCAGGGTACAATCTGTAAAGACTGTCTTGCCGTCATGTGCTGTGGACCATGCGTTGTGTGCCAGATGTCTCGTGAGATGGACGACATGGGCTTGTAGAGTTACCTCCCTTGAACAACAGAGTTAGATCTGTAACCCAGTTGCTTTGATCTCGTTCCTGGTTTAGACACTTAGTGTCAACGCTTCATGAGATAATCGATTTTAAAAGTCAAGCTGCAAAATTTTTTTTATTGTAATGAAATAGTTCTTTCATAAAAATCTGTCAGCGTGATAAAACAAACAATGTTATTATTATACAGCATTTGAAAAGGGTAAAACTATGCTCAACTTAACAGCTGTAAACATTCATATTTGTTAGCCATTGAATCTTTTTTAGTTTTCAATAGTTTTCAAAACATTTTTGAAACTATTTTTTTTAACGTACTAGAGTTTTCAAAACACAAATGTTTAGGACGACAACTTTTTCTGATATTATTTTCCTCATCACAGACCACGAATTCTGTATAACGCTACGATGTTTAGTACTTGGCATAATACGTTTTCTCTTTCTTCAAAACAACAATCGGTAGACCATCAAGCAATTCACAAACAACATACTGATGAAAGGTTCGCAATACGCTTTATTGTCAACACCAGAATAGCGTATACCATTCACGTACGATCATAAAATCGAGATTTGTTACCAGTGTGAGAAATAGCCACTGGCCCTCAAGCAAGTGGCTAGTAGAAATCAAGTCGTGCAAGTAAGTCTTCGAGTCAAAAGCTAGTGAATTTTCATTTTTTGTTTAACGTATCACTGTTTCCCACTTGTGAAGTTGTAATGACATATAAATCATGCAAAGTTATGGTGTGATAAACGATTGTAATCTTTCTAATCTTTTGCCTACATTATGCATTCAAATTTTGGACAAGTGAAGTATTGCATGGACTAATAACGTCCAGGCTAAGCTAACCCGACTGACAAGAAAAAATTAGAAACTATTTCGCACATTGTTTGTTACATAATGTTTGTTGCAAAAAGAGAACTTAGCCTAATAGAAACTCCATTTGCTAAAAGATCTTGGGTTTTCCAAATATATATATACTATACTAGTATACTAGTTGGTATCACCCTCTCTCCTTGCATTTCTGAAACCACAAACTTCACTCTATCACCTGTAAATGTGGGTTTTTTTTCATTACCAATTTTATCTGTGTACCTGAGAAATGTCTTCTAATGGCATCTTAAAATTAGCAAGATGGTTTCGACATTAAAATGTGTGAAAATATATTTCACAGTTTCACTGTGCTCTTTGGTTTTGTTCCATTGCGCAATGTTTTAGTCTAATCCGCCACACTGAAGCTAACCTATTACCACCGAAGGTTGTCATAGACATGAGGGTATATGTACGCAGTGATCACACTGAGTAATGGTATTATTGGGATTTTAAACGTATATCCTTTGCAGAAAAATAAAAGGTGAAAGGAACACGTTCTTGTATTATTTCTATGACCTGTGTATCTGCATTGTCAAAGAAGAAGGGTTTTCAATTCCTGAGATTCCTGACAACGATCTGTAGATAACAGGGGTTACGATTAGAGCTATGACGATATATCGTAGTATCGATAATCGTGATACTTTGTCGGACGATAGACGTATCGATACTTTTTTCGTATCGTGATTTGCATCGTTGGCCTTAAAACTGTAAATTTGCACTAGAAATTGACAGTTATGTCAAAATTTACACTGCTACTTGACATAAAAAATATACAGTTGTACATAAAATATCTAAAGATATCATATCGTGATGTCCATAGAATCGAATCGTATCGTTTGAAGATATCGCGATACGTATCGTATCGTGAATTTTCTGTATCGCCTCAATTCTTGTTACCATGCATTAAAACATTTTTATGGGAAAAAATCCACACAGAGATGTGAGATTCCTTAATCTAAGGAAAGTCTTCGTATAAAACTTTCTGCAGTACAGATAGGGCCGGCTGGAAGGGAACTCGCATGGCTCAGGGTCTGTGAGACTGAATGAACTTGATTCTAAACGAGTTTGAGTGGGCTGGTTGTGGGGGTTGGTTGGTGTGGTATCGATAATCGTGATACTTTGTCGAACGATAGACGTATCGATACTTTTTTCGTATCGTGATTTGTATCGTTGGCCTGAAAATTATAAATTTTCACTAGAAATTGACAGTTATGTCAAAATTTACACTGTTACTTGATATAAAAAACATACAATTGTAAAGAAAATATCTAAAGATATCATATCGTGATGTCCATAGAATCGAATCGTATCGTTTGAAGATATCTGTATCGACCCCGTTAGTCGTCTCGTACGCACCAACTCTAATCCGGATCTTCACGGCTTGAAGCTCGTACTGATCCACCGATGACAGTCAGAGCCATATTTTTGATACATGGAGTAAACTACGGTTGTAACAGATTCAAGTGGTCACTATTTTCAGTCCCTCACAACAGGGAGGTACCCTAGTTATTGAAGTGCCCACAGATCATGCTGAAGACCCAAGTTCGATACCCCACGTGGGTACAGTATCTGATGTCCCCTGCCGTGATTTTGTTGGAATATTGCCCGAAGCGGCATAGAGTCATGCTGACTCACTCACTCCCAACAACCGTAGTTCTTTGCTCGCAGTCCGAATAAATTTTATGGCAGGAACCAGTAAAGAAGTAGGTGAAGTTCATCAGTTCGTTACAAGTGCGTTCGGTATAAACGTACGAACAGAATAATGAGTACTCACATTTCTCAGAAATGTGAATGCATGAGGCATGGTTTAGTAAAAGCAAGCAAACCACATCTTCTGGGGTAGTTTTTCGTACTGAATACGAATTTTTGTTTGCTAAACTCAAATATGCCTAATTAGGTCACTAACTGGGGTCAAAGGTCAATGGGTGTAAAATCATTTTTGTTTCCAAAGTGTTGTATTTATCATTAATTATTAACATGGCTACTAAGTAAGATGTCCAGGAACATCTGCACAGCAGGAGGCACACTGGCCAATTCTCCATCTTCACTGACGTCACAACCTTGGAATCTCAGCAGAGACCATATAATATTATTACATATTATATTATATATTATATTATATGGTCTCTGATCTCAGATATGGGATGCTATCACTGTGGAGTCTCAGAGCAAACTGCACCAGCGACAGGAGCTCGCCATCCTTTTGTCTGGAAGTAGGAATATATTCTGCAGTACTCTGGTCTCATGTCATTTACGAAAGAAGTACGTTATGGAATCCGACCGGAAGAAGCAAAGTTTGCTTTCAGAAAATTATAATAATTCTAACACGTGTCCATTTTCACAGTGACGTAACTCCTCACACAACCAAACCATAGCCACATCAGGTGATATTCTCTGCTCTTTTGGCATCACCCAGGAAATGTACTAATACAGTCAGTGTGATAGCACGTTTCGGTTGCTATCAAATCATTCACGACTGCAACATATAGAAAGAACTTGTGTACATGTGTTTCATTTGTGCACAGTCTAGAACGCATTCTCAGGCTAAAGACATCTCTTATCTTCTGATTACTTTCGGCACTCTGACAAAAAAAATCCCTCACGAATGTCCTGTCAATTATGAAAGTACCGCTGCATAAAAAGTATTGCCCTCCATCTTTCATATTCTTGTGAAACATTGAACTGTTCCTTAGCAAGTCTTACGTTTATTTTTGTCCTTTGCGTATGCTGAATATCAGAGCTGGTACCATTTCAGTTTAAGATTGATGTCAGGAGATTCTTCAAAGCGGGAGGAATGCCTCCCTTTCGTAATGTCTCACTTTGTGCCTGACCTGGATGGCCTCCCGGGTGGAAAAGATGCCCAGTTCTGTTTGGTTGTAGATGGTATATTTTGACCGACTGTTTCCTGATTATTCTAGAGCTATGTATATACTGCCACTGAAGACCCCATCTGGTACAAGCACGCTGAACCTTTTGGATAAAAAAGTACAGTGCAGCAACTAATAAAATCCATTGGCACAAAGATTTCTTCAAACGATTACCGCAAAGTCTATCAGCGTACCCTTGATTCTTCAGTCAAAATGAATATGGTACATGGCAAATAGCTTAATGCATTTATTTTCTACTTTCACATTCATCTTCATATTATCTGTTGGGGTTTTGACACATTATCAGATGGGGTTCCTACCTGTTCCCGTGATTCAGTGATCTGTTACGTGGGTGATGGTGTTGATAAAGTCATCACTCAAAGTATCTGCATCAATGAAAGCATTTTCGTTTGACAAGCATGTGAAACGGTATAAAGCCTCCGTGTAGCATACATGTAAAACACCTTACTGTACTAAATAAATGCCTCTTGCAGTCTTAAAATGCACATTTCTGAGAAATTTGACTTGACTATAAGGTTTTGCGCCGTTTAGCACCAAGACCACCAGAAGAAGCCACAACTGGGCTTCGCATTGAAGCCGCCTCAGTGGTGTTGAGGTTAGAGCGTCCACCGGAGAGCGGAAAGTCGCGGGTTCGATCCCCGGTTTCGTCATACCAAAAGACATTGTTAAAATATGTACTTGTCGGTCCCTGCCTGGCGCTCGGCACTAATGAGTACGACGAGAATTAATGGGCACAACAAGAACTGGTCGTCTCGGAGTCAGTACACTGCGTCTGAGTGGTGTATTCATGATTAAATGGTATCTCTGTCAGCTAGCAGCAACACATAAATACGCTTGCACGTCTTCATGGTACGAGCACAAACTCCATTTCACCTACTCTAAAACAATGAGAAGCGAACTGACTTTTCAGTGTGACGAGCGAACCCTTTACCACTAGGCTATAACGCTATCAACGTCTGTTCATCAAACAGCTTTAGTCTGTTTGGGTCAAAAATAATACCAATGAATCACAATCTAACTCCATATCGGTTCATGAACAAACATTGATTTCAACCCAGAATATAAATGAAAACACCAGACAATGGTTGGCCTGATTTTGCCACTATAAAGCTTTTTTGTGTATATGGAACGAATGTACAGCGTAGAAACTTTAGTGCACGTTTACGTTCGAAAGTGCCTACTTGCAAGCAACTGTCATGGAGAATGACTGGTTCGCAATATACACGTGCAGTTCTGAGGACTCGTGATCAGGGACAATAGAAACATTGTTATTACACGTCGGAGGCTGTGGACTATTAATCTGTCGTTGCTCGTAACGTCAGTGTTCACCAGTGTATACCATCAGACGTTAATGAATTACCCAGTTCTACGCAAGAACGGATTCGAAATGGTAGACCTCGGGCTACTGCTGCAGTGAAGGATAGGTACATCCGGGTATTCCATTTGCTGAATCGAATTGTCACAGAAACTACAAATGCAGTGCGTCGTTTCTGGAGATTGTCGGCGCAAATCATTCGTAATCGTTTACGAGAAACTAACTGAATAAAAGCGGCGTAAAACTTATTCACTGAATTAGAGGTAGGACTGGGAAAGGGGGTTGCTTCCAGGGTTGGGGTCTGTCAAGTTGGTTTAGGTTCTGTAAGGGAGACTATTGTAGAACGGACTGCGCCATCTGGCAGCCAATTTTAGGATCGTCGTCATGTCGCCCGTGGGATGTGACACAGAGAACAGAGAAAAATTGGTTTGTAAACTAAGAGGAGACGAGGAGGCGGTTCCAGTGCAAGGTGTCCACTTGACGAACAATGCCATAGTTTTTACTTTATCCCCGCACATCAACATACAGCATATTGGTGTTACGTAGTCTCAGGTGACTGAGTGAGTGAGGTTTTAGCAATATTCCAACATGAGAAATGGGTTTCACACATGGTACCCTTTTGAGGAATTGAACTGGGACTTCGTCGTGACGAGCGAACGCTCTAACCAGTGGGCGGCAGTGTTATAGAATGGGCGTATGTCTGGTCTACAAACTGCCACACATGCACGTCGCTGTATAAGAGTGACAGTTATTGATTAGTGTGTTGAACCTATTTTATTAAGTCTCGTCAATGTTTTGTCATACTTTCGTAACAGATGGAATCAAAATATATACCGGCATTATGACATATGTACAATCAGCGGTACTTCTGTGTGTGTTTCCTTGTTTGTTTCTTGTTGAATCATATATATCAGGGATTAATGATTATTGAATTTTGTTGATTAACGCCGCACTCAGCAATAATCCAGCCACTTGGCGGCGGACTGTTAGTGATCATGTCTCGGGATCAACTCACTCAACATAATGAGCATGGATCTTCGCACTCGGGATACGATGACGAGTCAACCAAGTCAGGGAGTCTGTGAACCCGATCCCATTCGACACATCTTTAGGGCAAACACGGGTTGCGCGAGACCATTTCCAATCTGGATCTTCGCCGGTACTACCTCTACGTACTTAAAGAAGTCTGTAAATAGAGACAGACACTTCATTATGGTTAACAGTTTAACCGCAAACCTCACATGCCATTGATGTAATCGATTACGGTTCTCTTAGCAGTTGGACATTCATCCAAATCATGTCACTAGGTATTATAATGTCCTAAGTCCAGGCTTGATTATGGACTTCTCAAACTGTCATTTTGTGACGAAATGATCTAAGGATAAGAGTCTTGGGGGAAGGGTTAGCCTATCACGCGTTCACTCGTCACGTCTTGGACATGGGTTCGATTTCCCATGGATACAATGCGTCAAGCCCGTTTCTGGCGTTCCTCGCCGTGATATTGCTGTTATACTGCTATAAACGGCTGTTATACTGCTATATATTCACTCACTTACTTTACTTTCGTTTGTTTATCGCACTCAGTAATATTCTAGTTGTACGGCGCCGATCTGTAAATAATCGAGACTGGACCATGTAATCCATTGATCAACAGAATGAACATCGATCTGCGGAATTGAGATACTATGACATGTGTCAACCAAGTCAGTGAAAATGAAGATCCTGTTAGTCGACTCTTACGGCAGGCGTGGGTTACTGGTGATCGATTCTATAACCAGGATCACATTATAATGATACATCATTATGGTGTCATCCGTTTTGTGACCCGTGAAGGTCCGGGTTAGAATAATGGGATCGGGACCGGGTGGTCAGTCTCGCTGGCTTGGTTGACACATGTCATCGGTTCCCAACTGCGCAGATCGATACTCATATAGTTGATCACTGGAATATCTGGTCCAGACTCTATTATTTACATACCACCGCCATATAGCTGGAACATTGTTGAGTTCGGCGTAAAACTAAACTCACTCACTCACTCATCCGTTTTGCGGATTCGTTCAGAGTGCTGTGTATAGTTCGCCACTGAAATATCTGGTTGTTTATTGTTCAACGCCACACCCAACGATATTCCAGCTATAAAGCGACGGTCTTGGGGTCGAGTGAGGACTAGACAGTCCAGTGACTGAAATCATGAACATCGATTTGACATACGATGATAAGTTTCAATCAAGAGAGCGAACCTGAACACCTTGTCCCGTTAGTCCTCTCTTACGAAGAATGGGTTGCTGAAGACATTTACTTTTAATTGATAAAAAATAGTAAAGATTTACTAAATTACTAAAGGCTGTCCAGTATAACATAGCCCTTTAAATTTAGATACTAACTGCATATGACACAGCTTGTGTTCGCAGACGTCCCGCAGACGTCAAAATCTTCCCTAAGCCGTAGTCGTGCTAAGCAAGAAATGGCAGGTTTCAGTTTAGACATTAAACTTTCATGCCATCGATCACATCTTTGATTCTGTGTGGTTAGAGCATAGAATAGGTTCTGCTTCCTGTAAGGATGGTGTATGAACATGTCAAACATTGATTGATTAACATTGATTACAGAACAGTCTCGTTCCTGTTCTGTCCTATTGCGCAGCTTAATGCGATAACCAGTCCAGTATTTTTAGACTATGTCATTTAACTGGATGCATAAATATTAATCAGTGTGATTTGTCTACGAAGATACCGATGATGTATTAATGCGACGATGTCGATATATGTTCCCATTCACCAGTTCCTGTTGATAGATCCCTCATTTTGCTTGACATATTTTCGGAACTTAGATTCTGAACTTAAAACTTAAATCGTGCAATTTGGAGACAAAAAGTAAGAACCAACTCAAATTTTCATTTTCACTCATTCTATTTAAAACGGACTCAAATGGGTTTACAATTATCGATCGATGTGAAAGTGTACCCCGTTTCAGAGGGACCATGAGAGGGACCTGTGGTTAGCTCAATCGGGAGTTACAAACATTTGGACGAAATGCGCGATATATAAAAAACAACAAACATATGTTACCTCTTTTAAAAGTATTGCAGAAAAATGACATATAACCACACTTATATATTTATATCTTTCTTCACTGTTTTCAGTCGTAGCATTTTCTTAAAAGAAAACACAGTCTATTCTTTAAAGTCAGAAAGAAGTAGGCAATAAAACGAATGGAAACGCGATAGCGTGGAGGAAGGGAGACAACTCTCAATGACGTCACAAATACATTATGGGATGGCGGCTATCTTGTGACAAAAATACAAGTCCCGGGTCGCTTCCAAAATCTGTTCAAGCTTACCATATCTGAAAGGTATGCCTTTTTGTATCTTTTCGTGTGTTCACTAGTTTAGCTTTTGTCTAGATTATTTTCATTTAGTAGTTTTGATATTTGTTGTATTCCCAATTTTGCCCGGACCGCACCTGATGTTCGGGCAAATCTGATTTGCATACATTCACTTGTCAAAAATTTCGAATTAACTGATGTTGTTGCATGGCAAAGATATGAAATTTATATGGATAAATATGTAATGCCTCACTTGTGTCGAGTATTATTTTTGCTCGGCATTTAGTATTGAATTTTAGAAGCGATAGAAATAACAATTCCGAAACAAATATGAAACTGAGCCCGCCATGTTTGTTTGGTTGCCATCCAGGAAAGCAGGCTCACGCTCTGAAAATATTCCGTGCAGTTAAAGTAGAGCTCGGTCATGACTCTTTAACTTGGGTTCAGTTTGAAATAAAACATTATCTGATGGGGTGTTTTATACGTCAGTTGTCTTTTTCTTTTCATATTCTCAAATGGATCGGCATGTATTCACGAATGAGGTGCTCGAAATATTTTGTATTTGGTGATTGGATTCGAGTCAACATGACATTTTTTTGTCTGCAAGGAAATAAAGCAAGGATGACGGTGAATTGTCACATTTAAATATAGCGGGAAAGTTAAATCATAATGCATTCCTTGCTGACTGTTGACAACCTTAGGCGTAAACCCAAAGTGATACAGGTCTTGCAGGTTATCTAATGCTACATTTAGATAATGTGGCCTGAGAACCAGAGTGTTCTCCACTTTGGGGGGAAATTGCGTTAGGGTGTACAGGATAATTATTATTGAGGTGTATTCTATCTCCAGATAAACTCACATAGTCTATGTGCCTTAGAAAGTGTTTTTTTCGACAAATAACATGTTCTATCTCCAGAAATATAACAGCTATTCAGTCTCAGAGTGTTCTGTGTGACTAACATGAGCAAGATTTCAAGAAAACCTTTAGGGCATAATTGTGTTTCATTGCAAATAAGACCTGTGGAGGTCCCAGGGTAGAATAGGCCTTCAGCAACCGATGCTTGCTGTAAAAAGTGACTATGCTTGTCATAAGAAGCGACAAACAGGATTGGGTGGTCAGGCTCGCTGACTTGGCTGACACGTCATCGGTTCCCAGTTGCGCAGATTGATGCTCATTTTGGTGATCACTGAATTGTCTGGTACAGACACGGATTATTTACAATTACAGACTGCCGTCATATAGCTCAAATATTGCTGGGTGTGGCGCTAAAACGAAACTCACTCATTGTAGGTATTGATACTAAAACATACACAAGGATGAAGTCATTCTGCAGTTTTCTCAAATGGAACTGTCAAAGTATTGTATGAGATGCATTTAATTGCAGCATGTGATAAAAATGCACATGGACAATGAAGAATAAATCCGATGCACCATTGGCTATCACTTGAATCAGATGAACAAGAACTGTGATATGGTTTTGTTTCTGAGTACAGGAGCATGGACTCGACCTCCATTACTGTACATGTTGTCACTTAGTTGAGAGTATATATCTGTATACAGAAACACATGTGGGGAACATATCTGTAGTATCTGTGAAATATATACAACCCTTCAGCAGTACTGTAGTTATGGAGATTTATATTTTGGGATGTGAACTGATTTTCAGTTCTGCACCACATTTAGCAATATTCCTATGATCCCTCTATTTGCAAACTTTAATTTGGATCCTTCAGTGTGAGAAGCAAATGTTTTATCCACAAGATGACCCCCACTGCCACTACTATCTTTGTGCATGTAACTGTAGATTATATATAGTCTCTGGCAGCATTATCTCGTCTGATTTGTAATAGTCTCATAGTCATAGTAGTTACTGAATCCATTTAGTTAGACAAACAATTAGCCTCTGCACATATATCTTATTTTGATAGTAACAAACAAAAACATTTAAACTGAAAAGTAACAAATAAAACCATTTCAACTAAATAGGGACCTGTGAAGATTCTGGGTTAGAATTGATCTTCAGTAACCCATGCTTGTGAGAGGTGACTAACAGGATCTGGTGGTCAGGCTCACTGACTTGGTTGACATATGTCATGTTATCCCATTTGCATAGATCAATGATCATGATTTTGATCACAGGATTGTCTGGTCCAACCTCGATTACTTGCAGTTTGCCACCATGTAGCAAGAGTAGTACTGTAAAGCCAAACTCAGTTACTGAACTGAAAAGGACCCCAGAACCTGAGAAAATCAACTCTTGCTTCATTAAGACTGTAGCTATGCAGGGAGAGCTAGGCAGTAGGGGAATAATGTGGCTTAGGGACTGTTTGCCTACCTTTTATAATAGTGAACAAACTTTAAAGGTCACATGCAATGTAAAACACAACTTTGCAGATTCCGATACCTATAAACTTGAAAAAAAAACGCGATGAAAGAAAAGCCTGCGAAATATGAGTTCAAACGATTCAATAAATTTCCCCCAGCATTGGGGGCAAAAAGTGGTTTGAACAACTGTGCTGCGCTGTGCCCATAACGCATGCGCAGTAAATAGGTTCATGGAGCTTGGAACAAAATGCATGCTAGTAGTATGAGGTTGTGAGTAGTAGTCTAATCTTGGTGTGTGTACACAAACAAGTAAATAATCTACTTGTTGCATAAAAAAACTTGTTGATTATGGTAAGCAACCTAAGTCACAGAGAAAGCTCAATATCTGGTTTATTGACACATATATGTCTGCCTGTCTGTCTGCTGAAGACAATATGCAATACACAGCTTCAATCATTGACCACATGCAATTTGAACTTAACACCTATCAGGCTATATGCCATAAACAAAATAAACTGATTTATGACTCGTGGACCCGAGTCCTCTCTCTGCCACATTATGTAATTAGGCAGGTGTGATAGTTGTACACATGGCATGTTTTTATGTCTGTGGGTTGCAAACAAACTACATCCATTTTTCTTGGATGACTGGATCTGACGGAAACTGGTGCAAACCCATGTCAGTTTCAAGTCCTGCTTGGACGAATGACAGTTTCCAGCCACGCTGTAGTTCATCTCTACTGAGATGATTTTTGATCGCATCGAACGCAAATTCAGAGAACAGGTATTTACAAAACCAACATTTCTATATAATCATTCTTTATGGATAAAAACTTCTCCTAGTGTATATGATTTTTTTTGTTTTACAACGGTATATGAATCCATACTGAAACGACACATTAAGTACAATAAAAGAAGTTGTTATATATAAAGAATCTTACTTTCTTGTGACTCGCCATACTTCTAAAATGCCCATCAACAGATCATCTTTCAGTACACACAATGAGTCCTCAGCATATCAGCAAATGAACCAGCCAGTCGGAAGCCATCGCTGCACTAGAGTGCACAACCACTTGGTATGACTGGGTTAGGTCTCCCGAGGACTTTGTTTCGAGGGAAGTAAGCCCAAGTACAAATTCTTGCTCTTTTGAATCGCGATTGCATGCTTATAATTTTGTTTATCTGTTTCTCACAAGCAGCAATTTATATTATATGTCACGAATAAGTGATAATTGTGTTTTAATTACATGTGAGTTTTTGGTTGCATGTGACCTTTAAGGATAACAACTTCTTTATTTCATAAGTGTGATGTTTTGATAGGGTTTTTAGTACCGTTGACCATTTATGTGTTGAACAAACTTTATTGTTTGGTATGGTACAACTTCTAAAATGCCACTCAAAGAAATCTACCATTTAGTCTGTAATTGGTCAATCTTGTTTTTGGATAATTATTTCACCATCACCATTTGAGTACCAGCCATCAATTATCAGTTTCGATCCACTAGGATGACTGTTAACTGGAATGGTGCATGAAATAATTAGCTCCTTAACACTTCTTCAAAATAAATAAGTGCTTGATAAAGGTGTTAGTACCTACGAAATGTCACACTCGATGCTATTAAGAAGTTGACTAAAATTGCTCTGGGTTTTCCTTCATCTTTACAACTTCTAGAATGCCTCTCAAAGAAGTTGCAAAATACTAGTTCTACAATCATCGTTAATCATTTTTTTTTATCAACCTAATCTGCAGTCTCTTGATTGGTGGTAGGTTTGGTGTAGTTGTTTAACATGTTTAATGCCACGCCCAGCACTGTTCCTGCTATATGTCAGCAGTCTGTAAATAATCAAGTCCAAGACCAGACAGTCCAGTGATCAAAATTATGAGCACTGATCTGTGTAACTTAGGATATGTCTGGGAAGTCTGTGAACCTGACCACCCATTTGCATTTGTCACCTCTTCCAACAAGCATGGGTTACTGTAGACCAGCTTGAACCCAGGATCTTCATGGGTAGATGGTAGGGGCTGCACAACTAAACTGATATCAGGATAACAGCATTATCCAACCATTATCAATTCTCCCAGGGTACCTGCCCAGGCAATGTGTGTTTGTCCTCTTTAAAAATAATTTTCAAGCAGCATAGTTTGTTCCTCTTATAAGTCACACCAACCTGACCACAGGAAAACAAGAGTCTCCTCTCCCTTACATTCTGCTCATATGGACACAAACCAGGATGTACAGTGTCACAAGAAAATTCTGTCACTGCTACGCTACTACAACTTCACATGCATGAACATGTGATCCAATTGATGCCTGTACAAGCTGACCATCTGTGTCATTTGTTCTTCCTAATATTGTCTGGTACACCTTCCACTTCTTTTGACTCTTTACAAATTCACAAAAATATTCTATTTATTTTCAGGCATGAGTAATTCATCAAGCTTTTTCTGTAATTAGTTGTTGAGCAAGCAGAGCCACTATGAGCCAGATGCAACAATAACAATGCATCTGTATTTCATTCTTGTGCTAGGTCAGTGAGAGCGAGTGAGTATAGTTTTACACAACACTCAGCAATATTCCAGCTATATGGTGGCAGTCTGTAAATAATTCAATTTGGACCAGATGATCTAATGATCAGCAACATGAGCTTCAGTCTGCACAGTTGGATTTTGATGACATGTCAAATTCATGAGTCTGACCACCCACCTTGCCTCTTATGACAAACAAAGGTTCCTGTTCTTGGGTATATACAAGAAGTAGACTGTGGCTATATGGTATACCACTCTCCCCTTCAATAAGCAAATGGTGCATGTAAGCAAATATTTCCACTGCTCACAGTTCTCAATTGGTCGGAAAAGGCCTTAAATACAGAGTCTGCCAATATAATTGAATTCTAATAGCCCATGTTGCAATTTCACTCTATTTGCAGTAAACATAATGACTGAGTGTCATGGATGGCAATTTTCTGCAAATCCTTGGAAATCGGCAGATTTAAAAGCAAATCAATCAATCCTTGAGCCTATTTGGGGCCTGCGACCACAAAGCTCCCAGCTGAAATCACTTTCACCTCCTGCCACCCCTAAAGTGTATTGGACTGAAATACATATATCTAGTTGGGTTTTGGACCAGAGACTGCTTATTCAGGATTTGAGTATCTCTTTCTTGTGCAAGCTGATTAAGATATTAATTGAGATTTGATGGTCACAATGTGTGATGTGGAAGATTTAGTGTGTGACTGTTCTCAGTCTTGATCACGCAGTTTTACATTGTCACAAAAATGTGAAAGTCCAATATTGTTTTGCATACACAGAACACTTCACTATTGTCACTGTAAGGAGGGAGTTATGTGTAAGTTGAGAAATGGTATTGTTGCTGAAAGGGTCAGTATGGCCAGGGAACAGGATGATTTGGCCGTGAGACCTGGGTACAACTTACTTCAGTACTCAAGGTGTGTCTCGATGATGAACCGCTGTGGGATGTCTGTATCAGCTACTGTGGGGAATTGGTTAAAATCTCATAATTGATGATTGGTTCATTAAAACCGATCAGCCATAGAAAATAATAGGTTAGCATCATTTGTTAAACGTTCCTGCTGTATTTGTTAATGCACACTAAAAGCAAAAATGAAACATGTAGTTCTTGTGGGTCTTTTTGCAAATTGCCCAAAATACATTTGCAAATTCGCATGTTTAAGGAATGACTAGTATGTTAGCCTACATTTCCTGAAGTCTTTAACATAAATTGAATCATGACAAGAAACGAGCTTGTAGTGCTTATGAAATGTAACAGACAAAAGCTCCCTTGCGATAAATATTGTTAATGCAAGCAAGTGTTCCAAAACTGTTTGTGTTCAATTTTCAGTAAATGTGATCAGCTGCTTGTTAGTTTCGACCAATCCTTGATTATTTCAATTAATCAGACCAGCACTAGTATCATCTGTGTTCTGAATTTCTGCTTTTTCTTCAGAATTGGTTGTTACATTGTGATATTTGTTTTCAGCACTTTCATCATGGATGCAGACTCAAAAGATTCATCTGATGACCTGCAAGTCAAAGCAGAAGTGGAAGATGAAGATAAAGTGGTAGAGGCAGATGGGGGCAGCAGTGTGACAGAGGTAAATATTGAGGAAAATCCACATGAGGATGATGCTGATGAGGGAAAACATGCTGTTGCAGAGGATGCCACAATTCACACATCAGTGGAGGAAGTTGCGGCTGTTGAGTCTGGTGGTGATGATGCGATGACAGTTGATACTGTAGGTGAGGACAGTTTGATGATTGACACAGCACAGGAAGAAGACCCACAGGACACTGAAGTGAAGATGGAGGAAGATAAAGGAGATGTTGAGAGCTCTGTGGGTGATGACATAAACAATGTTCCCACAGCTGGTACAGCTGTAGATATGGAAGCTGTGAATCCATCACCAGATGCAGAAATACTGGAGGAAGAAGACCACCTAGTTAATGCAGATGAATCAGGAGCAATAACTCTCAATCAGGACAGTAGTGAGGGACAGTCAGGGGCAATAACTCTACATCAAGGCAATGGTGAGGAACAGGCGGGGAGTATCACTCTTCCACAGGAGGGAACTTCTTTGAGTGAGCACACTGAGCCTGAGACAATTACCATCAGCTTGGAGGAGGCCACACAGATCTTCCTTCAACAGCAAGGCATAGAAGGAGCAGTGCAGATAGCCCCAGGGACGTACATCCAGGTGGGTTGGTTTGGTTGGTTTGATATGTAATGCTGCACGCAGCAATATTTCAGCTATATGGTGGCGATCTGTAAGTAATCAAGTCTGGATCAATGTCATGAGCTTCAGTCTATGCAATTGGGATGTAATGACATGAGTAAACGAAGTCAGCATGCCTGACCACCCAATCTGGTTAGGTGCCTGTTACGATTTACTGTAAAACAATTCTAACCCAGATCTTCTTGGTCTATGCTAACAGGTGACATTCATACTCTACTCTGGACTGAATAAATGTAGCATTCTAGACACTGAACTATCTTGTTGATCCATATTATTGTTTCAACTAGGATAACATTTTCATAAACTGGTAATGAGTGCTACAAATATATACTTGAGCATGCTTAAAGCTGCATAAACAGCCACAGAAATGATTTCATGTCTTCTGATGAAAGATCAAGAAAGAGAAAATTTCTGTGTACATGTAACATGCTTTTTAGTTTTAGTTAGTTAGTGGTTCTTCATTCTGACTCGCAGGTGACAGGGGATGGTACACTTGGCCCAGCCATTGGCGGTACTGGTGACCCTCTACAGGTCATAGCTACCGGGAATGGTGACCTTGTTGGATATAGTCTTCAGCCTGGGACTGGAGAGGAAGACCATGAAATGGTGACAGAGGTAGGAGGTCAGTTTATTCGGATTGAAAAGGCCAGTATTGACAATACTGACATTGCAAGTGATGCAGTTGTGAAGGAAGAACCTGATGTTCAGGATGAGGCATCAGTTGTGGTCAATCACAGGGAAGGACAGCTTGGGCAGGTGTCTTCTCAGATAGTCACAACCCCTGAGGGTCAGTTCACCCTATCCCAAGGTCACTATGTGAGAGATTCTGATGGAACTGTGACTGCCGCCACTACAGACGGGATCAGCACCACCCCACAGTTGGTCCAAGTTGCAGGGGGACAGCTGATGGCTGTGTCCCACAGTCACACTGGACAGTTGACCAATGTGTCAGACTCACAGCTCACTTCACAGTCTGCAATACCATTCAGCAGTCATTCAGGAACAGTATTCACTACCTCAGGAAACCAGATTATTGTGTCATCAGGAGGGCAGATACCCGTGTCGTCTGGTGGTCAGATAGCTGTCTCAGAAGGACATCTGTCAAGTGGAAACACTGTCCAGTACTCATTACTTAACACAGGAGCTCCAGTCTCAGAGGGAAACCTTCCATCAGGGCAGACGTCAGTGAAGATGACGAAGACTGAGGTTAAGTCTCCTCCTCGACAGCCAGATTTGAACAGCCCTATCATGGTTGGAGACAAGACTGAGGTGGTCATTGGAGGAAAGAAATGTGTGTTGATGATGAATCCAGACACCAAACAGATTTGTGCCTATCCATTGCTGCCTCCACCAGGTGGGTCTGTTTGGCTGGTCAGGGGTGTCATTGGTTAATATCCTGATTAATATCCCGGTCCCTGGTCCATACTAACATCCCTCGAAACAAAGGTCCTTTCCTAACAATCACGTCCACCTCTGTTAACTAAGCTCCTCTTGACTCCAAGGTCCCTCAACCTAAACAGGCAGTTGCGTAACTGCCACAATCTTGGCAACAGGGTTCCATTCCACAAAGAAATCTTAGCCTTATGGTATATCATTACTCCCATATAGGGTGGGGACGCCTCCAGATTTCCTGCCAGGGTACCCCACACCCCATTACCTGACCCAAACCAGGTACCCGTTATAGCACTAATTGCAGTTATTCCCCTTCTTAAACTAGTCCCCTATAACTTTGGTTGTCCATCCAGATTTGAGGAGGTCAAATGCTGATATTGCACAGGCCATATGCATTATACCCTTTAATGCTTGATAAAAGGTGAAGATCTTCCATTCAGTGCCCCTTGTGATCAGAAAGTAACAATCAATCATCTCCTGCTTGACTGTGTTGAATTCTCCATCTTAAGGGATAAATACTTCAACGTAAAAACAGTTAAGGGTCAAGTGGCTGTATCTTCAAAGGGAGTTAGATTTTTTACCGTGATGTTTTTGTCACTTTAAACTTCCTACAGTAGCATTAGCTGAAGATATGGTGTAAATACAACTAAGGTCCATGCATGTAGCTCAAGCACTGTGAGTCCCTATGGTCCCCATGGATTTTCATTTGTTGGCAATCAGTAGCCCATTTTTACACTATATTGTCCAAAAGTGGTTTTCTACATTTAATGATACGTGCTAGCTAAGTTTAACTCATTTTGTAAAGATCTAGTTATTTTACCCTCCTTTGTTGACTGGGTTTCATATATTATATGTATGCATTATGAATTAAGAACTAGTTTTAGTCAGGATATGGCTGAAATATTGCCAATCTTACCCACTCAGTGAACCAATCAAGGCTGAGATTAAGAGCTGCATCTGATATTTTGAATCTGTTGCATCAGTCACAAAGTCAAAGAGCATTTTGGCTTTCATTAAGTCGCCTATTGCAGTATTGTTATCAACTGCTGTGCATTTTTGCGGGAATGATTATTTGAACTCTTTCTTTAACGCCATTCATTGCTTCTTCACCAAACTTGGTAGTATTAGATTTTGCACAATGTATTTTTTTTCATTTCCATGGCAGCGCATTATAATTTAACTGAAATTGTTGGTAGTGCTACTTTCTGGAGCAGAACTTTCAAACCTTTCAAAACTATCTGTCCACTTTGTGGGTATTCATGAATCTAACGACATGAACCAATAGTACCACTCTATTTCCAGTATCAACATTACTGATGCACATCAGAACATGGAAGTACTCATGCAGTCTCTTGTTGATACAAACATGGTACTATATGAATAATTTACACATGTATGATTTCATTAGATCAGTGTGAAGAACAATAATATATTTGACATTGTCATTATTAGTTGACTTATTCATGAAGAGAAGTTTACCACTGTGGACGATATTGATGACTTGTTTTCTTGTTCATGTTTCAACATGGTTTAGTTTCGTTAACAATCCAGTTATGTTAACTGTAATTCTCTGCCATGTTGAACCTGGATAATATTGAATAAGGTATGTGGACACTGGGTGGTTCTTCTTTTCAGACTCTACTTGAAGTGGATGTCTGCATTCCTGAGTCTTTTACATGGAAACAAACTACTTGCAACTTTGTTACACAAGGCATGCTTAGTTGTCGACAGTTGATATCTTGTTAGTTTTCAGGTTTTGTTCCCAATTTGTGTCCACATAGGACATAATCTCGTATATAAAGTTATGACATAAAAAACATTCAATCAATTCTTCACATTATCAAAAGGGGTCCAGGTATGAAGATGGGTACCTGGATCCAACCCATTACCCACCCGTCCCGAGTATCCAGGTTACCCGTGCCAGCCCTGCTCCCAATACTAAAACATTGGGTTACGATAGTTGTAGTGCTAAGATCACTTTGTGGAACGGAACCTTGATGCCAAGGGTAAAGCAAGTAGGACACTATCTGGTTTGGTTGAGGGTCTGTGGATTCAGGAAGAACTGAACGAACAGAGGAGGACCTAATTGTTATTGACAGGACCTTTGTGTCTAGTGACTTTGGAATCTATTGTGTAGCAAGAAGGGCAATAGGTGTGAGGGATCTTTGAAACAGGAGGGGGACCAGGGCAAGCAGGTAGTGTGGGATGATGGACCTGGAAGATGTCTGTGGCAGAGAACAAAGTGTATTGGGGAAACAAGTGAGGGATAGCAGACACAATGGTCAAAGTGAGACCTGTTGCTGTGATATACATAGCAACACATATTAGCATTATCTTTTCATCTGAGGGATGGTTTTAGCCTATGATTGTTATGCAAAATGATTTTTGAAGATTTCTGACTTCAAAGAGCATCTGTCATCATGTAGACCTTGATAACAGGTAAGAAGAAGCGTGGGCGACCGCGGAAACCCAAGCCAGGTGAGGAAGGATATCAGCCACCAAGTCTTGATGGATCTGCAGGCTTAGACACAGGGAATGACTCCCAGAGAGACCAGACATCCAGCGCAGCAGAGGGATTGCTGGAGCTCTCTAATGCAGGTGATGACGTAGGATTTTTACCTCCTTCTGTTGTTTGATGAATCATTGTGTTCATAGGTATCTTCTTAATATTCTGTTACCATGCAGCCTTGTTTACAGAGAGACTTGTGTTGTAGGTTGTTGTCTTATGATGTAGACTAGTTATCAAATTTGCTCATGTCCTCCAGGTCCTGATGGGGTTCGGAGGAGCGGTCGGATGAGGAAGAAGACTCGTGTTCTAGATGGTTTGTCCCAATGTTTATTGTTATTTGCAATCACAGTTAGCCTTTGAAGGACTGGCTTTTGGTACTATTTTATAATTATTCTTTTTTCCATTATATTAGGCTTCAGTTTTATTAGCATTATGGAGGGACACAATATTCACAGACTGTGAATCAGAAAGATTTTGACAAATCTGAAGTTGAGCAGCTGAAGCCCATCAGGAAGGATGTGAATGTTGCAGACTATGATGTTCTCGAGGTGTCTGGCAGTGAAGATGACTCACCACAAGATGACTATGAAGCCGATCCCGAAATCACCATCACTGGGATGAAAAAGAGAAAGATAACACCCCAAACTCCAACCATGCCTGTGCCCATCGCAGGTAACATCATCACATCTGACACCATTTCTCATCACACCTGTCCTTATCATAGGTTACACACGGTAACTAACATACCTACTGTATCTGCCAATATGCAACACAGTTGTCTTACTTTCCTGTACATCATGAACCCAATGATCCTGATATAAACTTAGGGGCTGTGTGGTCAGGTGGAACACATATGCACCGGGAACAATATAGCATTATGTAGACAATCAACAATGTTCTTTATGCTTGGTTGTTTTTACTTGGATTTATCTATAGGTATGAAGAGAGGGCGAGGTCGTCCCCGCCGCTACCCCCCACCAGGACAGACATCCACCGCTAACAGCATCCCAGCAGTCATCATCCCCACCGCCAATGGGCAGACTCTCATGATGGCTCCCATACAGGTGAGTCTGCTTACACACCTCTCAGTCAGACGATCCAGGGTCTAGATTTTCGAAGCTCTCTTAGCGCTAAGATAGTCGTGTGTGCCATACATTAACATTAACTTACGACTATCTTAGGGCTAAGAGATCTTTGAAAATCTAGGCACAGCATTGCAAATGTAAAGCACATACTGTTGTTATGAAATGTATACCCCAATCACTGTTCATAGAGATGCAACCCACTGATTTTATGATGTTGTGCATTCCACTAAGCTGGGGCATGATCACCACATTCACAAAAATTATACTTACTTCTTTCGCCCAAACACTTTCGTGTGTACATATTTGGTGAGTGGCATGTGCCGCCGGGGATGCAGGACACCCTTACACTTTCGACGAACGCCTGGTGTCAATCAACTGTTTTTCAGTAAAAGACATGTTTCTTTCATCACTATTTTATCTGGTCAGCTGGGTAGTCAAGTGGGTGTGCTGAAGGCACGTTCCCCACATGGGTACAATGAGTGAAGTCAGGCTCTGCTGTCCCCCACTGTGATATTGCTGAAAGCAGCATAAAAAGTACACTCACTCACCCACTTTTTTTTTTAGGTCCAGTGGAATTGTTTCGAAAAGTCAGCCTTCTTGAGTATTTGGTCTTAAGCATGTTGTCATCTTGTCGCAGGGTAATGGATCACCAGCATGTTTTTTCATTGTCTGTATGAGAATATCAGCATGTCCTTGTCAATGTCTTGTTGTAGGGTATTGGGAATATCCAAGCTCTCCAGAACCAGGCAAAGACTCTCCAGAAGATTGAGCCAAAGCCTGCAGAGTCAAGAGAGGCAGCACTCGCCATCAGTGACAGTAGCCTCATCACAAGTCCAGCCAAACTCAGTTCCACCGTCACACCCATAGCGCTTGACTCCTCCAACAACTCAAGTGAGCTCTATCAATAGCATTATTTGTACACCAGAATATGATAAATATATGTATATGTTGAATGTAGGAGAGGATTAGCACAGTATGTTTGAAGTAGCACTACATATAAAGTACGAGTAACTTGCAAAGTATGTTGATTTTCTGATTAGACATAGATGAATTCAGTTCCGGGACTCGACCCTAAAGCATTTGTAAGTCAGTGATATATTATGAAGTTATCACAGGTTGTAACAATATGAATGCTTTGTGATTAGGGACCTTGATGTGATTTCTTAACAGTCATATGAGATATCTGATAAGTTCTGATAACATGTGAGATTTCTGATAAAGTCCATATCAGATGTATTATTCCAACCAGGTTTTATTCTTTCTATTATTTCTTTTGTTCCAATATTGTTTCCAACCAATACCATAGTGCTCTCTCTCTATCTTTCTCTCTCTCTCTTTTTCTCTCTCTCTCTTTCCCCCCAACCTTTTTTTTAATTCATCCCTGGAGCTACCTGTGCTATCTGTCCAAAGCTTACAGGATATAAGATTTGGCAAAACGTTTTAATGCCATAAGACTGAACTAAAATCACTACAGCGATAAGTGTATCCCAATGAAGTAATAACGCAACTGTTTACAGTCCTTGACAGTAACAACATTCTCATCAACCCCCTGCATGACGACGGAGCGGTCTCTGACAACGAGGACATTGACGCCATAGGTGAGTCGCAGGAGGAATGTCCTACGTATTGCAGTTTCCATGTGTCATTGAGCTTGAGTGACAGCTGTTTGGTACCAGAATGTTTCCACTATGGTGACTGTTGTTTTGTAAATATACCTGTGTAGGACAGGAATCCTTGAACAATCGAAAAGAGTGTTGCATGGGTACAGATGCTTTGTGGAACCACCATGTGGCTGATAGCAGGAGCATTAATATATCATGAAAGATGACTCACCATGCACTGATGTACAGATGTCTTTGATTCCCTGCCAAATCTTTTCAAAAAGTGCTTCTAGACTATTCAGTTAGAACTGACAAGGGCAAAAATATCAAGGTTCATATTTTCATAAGAAGCCCAAGATGAAAATGTGACTTTATCATGGTGATGTGACGTCATGACCAATGCTGTGACGTTGCATTTCTTCTGACGTTGCTTTCTTTATTATCTGATGTCTAAGAGTTGTCTCCCTTTGACCATTTTCTGTAACTCCTGTTTATACTGTAACATGTGTATGAGAGTCTTGTGTGTCAGTAGAAATATGTTCCCTACCTTCTTAACTATTTTATTTTTGTGCCATTTCTAGGGCACCAGTATTTAAACATTTATTGTCCAAGTACAAATTTCACATGTACTGTATTAAAGGGCTAGTTTTTTGTATCATCCCAACGTCTTAAAGTATTGGCTGTAAAATTAAGCTGTATTAATGTGTCACTGTTTTGTTGGCTTGTACTATTATTCTTAGCATCCCCTTTGATATGGCTGGAGTATTGTTTGAACAAAAGTTGATGGCAACAGTACCATGTGTTGTAGAGAAGCCAGTGTCAGTGGATGAGGAAGGGAATGAAGGAAGTGGACAGGCCACCATCATCCAGATACCTGAAAATGTACTGAATATGTTTGTACAGAAGAAGGACCCTATCAAGATTGGTGAGTGCAACCATGTCCAACACATTGCAGGCAATTTGAAGTTACCTCCCTTAGTTGCAGCAGAAACACTTGATCTGGGGTTAAAATCCATATCCATGGTGTGATTTCATTATTTACAACCTGCACCCGTACATGTTCCAAATGACTGGTACAGGTTGCCTTTAGTAACAGGTTGCACCCAGTGGAAGTAACAACAAATCCTCCAACATCTTGTTGTTGACATCCTGTTTCATTTGGGGAGTTAGTGGCTGGACATAACTAGGCTTGTTACAAGCAAAAACATTTGTGTACTCATTAATCAGTTTCAAAGCAGTGTCATATAAATTGAGATTTATAAATAATGGCAATGCAAAATCATCATCATCATCATCATCATCATCATCATCATCATCATCATCATCATCATCATCATCATTGGATCTGGTTCTGTTGAATACATACGATACTGAGTACTTTTTATGAAAATTACGGAACAAGTACTTATGTTACGTTTAAGAACAAATGACAATATTTTATGGTGCAACCCAAATTTTGAAGGTACAGCCAAACTTCATTACCCAGGTATTACGCAATGCAGGTAGTGAAAATACATGAGTCTCAGCACCATAAACCTCCTCATTGTACTGCTAGTTGGATATGTCTAATATGCAGAAAACAGAAATATTCAAAATGTTATTCAAAACTGGTTTCATGTCAGCCCTTCCACTTCCATCAGTGGTGGTGCTTGATAAAGGACAATAATGTTCAGGTGGAATAACAGGGCAGAAATGGAGGAACTCCGAATGTTATATTTTATTCCAAATAATAGTCCAAACAGAACTGTGTTTTATCACAGTTCTGGAGTTGATCTGATTGCAGCATGTTGACCCCAGAATGAAAAATGATAGACCCTTCTGAAATATAACGTAGTCATAGCTTTCTGGAATCAGGACATCATTACCGATCACTCCACATGACAAATGAGATGTACACTTACCACTAGTGAAAACACTGTGTGATTATATAGTATTCCCAGAAATTACTGAGAATCATGTTGCGTCATGTAACTCATTCCGTTTATTAACTTCTGGCGTTTTACTTACATAAACATGTTAAAACATCATCCTTTTACAGTCTCAGTCTTGTTTTAGTACTTTGTTAGACCTCCTCGCTCAGCAATGCATGCCTGAATACGCCTAGGCACACTACCCATCAAAGTTTGTAGGTAATTGTGTGACAGGGTATCCCAATATTGGACCACCTCGGCCTTCATATCTTCAATATTTCTCAGTTCCTTTTGGTTTATTCTGTCCTTCATGACTCCCCACACATTCTCAATTGGGTTTAGGTCTGGGCTGTAACTGGGCCAGTCTAAAACTTGAACATTTTCGCCCGACAACCACTGTTTTGTGTAGCGCGCAGTGTGTTTTGGGTCATTATCATGCTGGAAAATCCAATCATCTTCATACAATGTTTGTGCTGTCGGAAGAAGGTGACCATTTAGAATGTCAACGTATCTTTCTTTTGTCAAGTTTCCCGTAAAAACACACAATGGCGTCACTCCGCGAGCCGATATGCCACCCCACATGTGAAACTTCGGGCTATGTGTTGGTCGCTGGTAGATAGGTTTGACAGTATCTTTGGTCCAAATTTTCACACAATTAGGGAAAAGCCAAACAGAACTTTCATCCGAAAAGAAAACATTATCCCAATCTTGATTTTCATGAGCCCGACACCAGTTTAAATGTTTTTCCTTTTGTGCATCTTTCATCAACGGCAAGGAGATAACTCTTGACGTAATGAGCTGCCTTCTAAGCCTTCAAGAGTTGTCTCCCTTATTTAGTATGCTTAGTGCATCGTGAAAGCCCTTTTTCCAATCTTAGCATCATTAGAAAAAAAACAAAGATTTTCTCAATAATTTCTGGGAACACTATATGTGTGAGGAAGAGAATTTTATGGATGTCAACTTCTTTATTTTGATGAACGCAACATTTCAGGGTTTATCTATACTCGTTCATCAGGTGAATCAAGGAGTAAGGATATATTCGGAAATGAATGCTCCAAAGATTTGAGAAGTGATATATGGATACAGTTACCTTGTATGGCATGTTGGTAGTTTGATTATTCTTGTCAAGAAAGTGACAAAGAAATGAAGTCATATCTCAGACATCAATGCATTGATCAGAGTCTCTCACCGACTTTCATAACTTCACAGAATGATGGGATGGTCTAGTGGTTAAAGCATTCACTTGTCACTCTGAATAGCTAGGTTCGACTGGCCACATGTGTACAATGTATGAAGCCCATTTCTGGTGTCCCCAACCGTGATACTGCTGGAATACCATGGTTCTCTCTCTCGCTCTCTCTCTCTCTCTCTCTCTCTCTCTCTCTCTCTCGCTCTCTCGCTCTCTCGCTATGCTGGTGAACATGTTGAGAGAAGCACCCTGAAAATGACTATTTATTATTTTGTTATATGTGCCTCTGACAACAGTGTTGTGTAAGAAATTGTGTAAGAAATGTGTAAGAAATGTTTCGCCAGTATTCTTCAGAACACTTACATAGATTATTGTGTGTGAATTCATCTTCACATTTCTGCATTTCCTGCACTGAAAAGGAGCTCCATGTAACACCTGAAATAAGCTGCCCTCTGACTGACATAAAATGGCAAGTTTTAGGAATACGGTCTATTTTTCTTGGTCATGTGTATGTCATTTAAGCTGCTACTTGTGTTGGGAATGCCCTTTGTGTCCTTCCAATACCCCTGCATAATGCAATGTGACATGTCTTGAATGGTTGTTTCCTTCTGTGTATCATACACTAGCAGTGAAACAATCAAAGATGTAGCCTTATTGACCTGTGTCATCATATACATGTCTTGGAAGTACTGACTTGACTCAACTGTAGGTTTTACCAACTCTGTTAGGGCCTATGAGTATAACTGTCAGCTCCATCTATATTCTGGTACAGACAGGTACTGGTTTTGACAGGAAGTAGCCTCTAGGCGACAATATATCCTGGTGCCATATTTAGATATAGGTTGTAATGGTGACCTCAATAAAGGCCTGAAATAGCTGAGGTAATGAATAGAAATCCAGTGATATTGTGTCTAGTACTGCTCTGATGATGTATTCTTTGGATTACCATGTACCAGTGTAATGCAATCAGAGAGGGTTGGTTCTCGGATTTATAAATGGTAAAATCTGAATCTGGTGTAACCAAAATAGTTTACTTTTAACATTCTGATAGCGACAAGGGCTAATATTGTCTTCCATGCTGAATTTCAAACACAGGATTGTAATCAATTGTAGCCTGCAAAGCTTATCAATGATTAATCAGTTGTAACAGTAATTATGAAGTTCTGAAGCATGATTGAGGAAGTGAGTGAGTTTAGTTTTATGCCGCTGAGAGAGAGTCCCAACACAAGGAGTAATAGTGATAATCATTTATCAGTATGATGGTATTCCAAGATTACATTCCTATCACACGCCTTGCTGCTATCATCATCAAGCATTTTTTCTGGAAATGGGTAAAAAAGAATGTGAGAAGAAAAACAAACTTAAAAAGATGTGTTTGAAGTTCTTCTTAGAAAGCACAAATCCAGAGAACTATAACATGTGTTTGCTTTTATATCATGGTAACCATTCAAAGTTACAAAGGTGTAGACAGGATTGCAGGAATTGCTTTCTTTGCTTTTTCTCAGAGCGCTGTCAATCATCAATGATAGCTTCAGGCATCAGAAGGGAACTTTGAGAAAAATTAGGCTGTAGGAATTAAGTGGATCTGAGATATTTAGTTTCAACATTCTTTAACAACTCAAAGTAACAGAATAAATAAACACTTGCTAAATCTAAAAAAATTTGTTGAAGGAGAAGTTTCATGACAAAAGAACCTAACTTCATTCATGCATTAGCCTAATTAATTAGTTTGTATTTGACCTCCGTCATTAGTATATATGGATATAAACAGTTCTAAAAGCATTATTTGTGTAACAGTAAGATTTGGCAATGTTTGTATTAATATTATGATCAATTCTTGCAGTCATTATATGTAGGCAGTTATGTGTATTCTAGTTATTGTGTTTAACATACAATTAAGTGCTATTATATAGACATGTTACTTTCAAAAACCATTACAGTGCGAATTCTTCAGCTGTGCAGTGCCGTGAGATGTAAGATGGGGTCCCATATGTGATGTAGCCAAGAGGTTAAGGTGCTGACTTGTCTGTCTGTTTTACCAAAGACCAGTGTTTGATTCTCAACAAAATTGAGTTCATTTGTGGTCTATAATAGACAGTAAAACCTGGATGAAAATTATGTCTAATTTTGCTTAGCACTAAAATTTTCTGTAGTCAAGTTTTAAACGATAGGGATTGTTACAAGGATTTATCCAGTTCTGTCTGTCAGTTAACGATTTAGTATCCAAGGTTGACAACAGTACAGACAACCAATGAAATAACAGAAATGTGTGAGGACATGCTTCTGGTGGGTTTTAATGTACAGAATAATTATTGGTGAATGAAAAACAATGCAAAAAAGTTCATGTTGATTGTTTGTAATGATTCACAGACAAACTCATTACTTCCAGATGGCCACATTACTTCCAGATGTTTACTATCTTTGTTACCAAGACTGTAGGGTAGCCTTGTGGTTAAAGCTTTTGCTTGTCACGCCAAAGACCTGGGTTCGATTCCCCAGATGGGTATAGTGTGTGAAACCCATTTCTTGTGTCCCCCCTCCTGTGATGATATTGATGGAATATTGCTAAAAACAACCTAAGTCCACTCCACTCATTTGAGAATTCTTTTCAAAACAACCCAAGCTCACCTGTTCCCAAGTTTTTGTTAGGTTTCCCTGTTGACATGATCTACAAATAAATCTCTTAAGTTGGACCTTTCATGTTCTGCCTTTCTGACTTCAAAAAAAAGTTACCAATGTTGGCAATGATGATGTACAAATTGATGAATACTTCAATACTTGCATTAGATTGATATTGTTTACCATATCTTTACAGTAGATGTGGGAAGGGATTAAACATATAAGCATGTATTTCATTGCACTGTTGGCATTATACCATGAGTGTTCATGACAGTAGGTCTCCAGGGCATACGAGAAGACATTTCAGTAGGCTCCTGAAACATTTGTTTTAAAAACTCAAGAATTATCAGCTTTTCAAATAAGCTAATGAATCTAATTTTCGGATAATGTTTTCGTTTTTGATGTAATCAAATATCAAACTGGGAGTTCACGTCACCTCTGGCCTATTTTCACCATACTGAAAATTTGCTTTGACAAAAATCAAAACCAGATTGGCCTGGCTCCTTCAAAGTGTGTTTTAAATGGGTTTAAGTAAGTGATTGGTCGGTTGAGTAAGGTTTGTGTTATCACTGGCCTGTGTAATGTACGTCCCAAGAGTCGCTCAGTGGAAGGGAAGGTTTGGTCACATGGTGTGGAGTTGGAGTGATGAAATGGAGGCTTGTGTGAATACTGAGTGTCAAAGTGAGGCAGGTTATTAATGTTTACTGTCAATTGTAAATGAAGTGATGGAATATGGTTCTTTTAGCAATGCATCAACTAAAGAAATCTGTTTGATTGTGTGTGGTAAATTATATATGAACACATTAATCATTCTAATCAGATTCCACATACCTACACAGCATTTCAGTTTGGTTTTCTTCTGATAAAATGATCACATGATTGATTTTATATCTGGCAAGTTTGGATTGATGAAGCACATTCAAAGTCTGTCCTAACTTCAAGCTACATAAGCATGTATAGAATTGCAGCTTGGGCTTTTTATTAACACACTTCAAAAATATGTGAAATTTCATTGACACATTTAAAAAATAAGTGAAATAAATATTGTGAAGAGTAATGTCCATTTTTCGACATTTTATCAACATAGCAGACGGGGAAATTGGTTTCTATGACGATCATCTAGTTGATACGGTTCAGTGGTAACCCATGCTGTCACTCCACTCAAGTCCATATCCTGGCTGCCACTGGAATGAAGGGCCAACAGCAGCAAGTGTCTCCCAGTACAATGAAGCCCATGCTGCAGACAGCCAGGGAGAACCGCCCGTGAATCAGCTGTGAATGAAGTGGACCAGTGATCGGTGTTCCTGTGACATTCAATCTCAGGCCAGAAGGTGTAGGCCACACCAACTGCAGCCTCAGACCATGCTGCTGGGAGGATGGCTGTCACTTTATACCCTCTGATGGCAGCAGGAAGGAATCTGTTTCTGCAGAACCGTACAGTTCCTAATAGAGTTGACATGTTCCACTTGTATCATGGTTCCTTTGTTTGATCAAGTGAGCTAGCAAACTAGTGGCTGAAGCATGAACATCTATCTGTGTTGTTTGGGTGCTTTCGCACGCACACACGCACGCACGCACACACGCACGCTCACACGCACGCACATCTGTTGGTGGATGATTGGATAGCCCCCTGGTTCAGGTGATTGCTCATAGCTCACATTAACTAGTTCTATTTTCTATTTCCCACACTGGCACTGTGTAAAGCTCATCCTTAGTGTTTCCAAGAATGATATAGGTTGAATATCACAATTAGCAGTGTATAACCTTGCTCAATCACTTATGCATCCAGCCAGTTTTGTATATCAGGGCAATGTTCAGAGAATCTTCATCTAAGAAGTTGAAATTTTGGGTACTATGAGTTCAAATTACGTTAATACTATGTTCAGACTGCAGGGGGCAATTTCATAATCCTAACATTAAAAGTTAAGATCTAGGGGGACCTGAGATTCAAATGCTATGTATATATACTGTGTTTAGACTTAAAGAGAATTTATCTCAACACTGATATCAAGTGTTAAAATCTTGGGGTCCCAACATTCAATTATTATAGCAGATTAATGTCAAGCATTGCATTAGTCAGTCAGTCAATATTCTGAACAATACTTTCAAATGTTTTGCTTAAACAATATTATTTATGTAAACAATTTAGGTATAATCATGTTCACTGTTTTTAATGGATGAATGATTATTGTGTTTGTTTGTCTTGCCAGAATGAGGAAATGTAGAACATACACCACTCTTACTGAGAGCTGTAAAACAGTTATACCAGAAAGGGTGTGGGCTGTGACATTCTCAGAGGAACTATGGTAGGCATTAGGCTGTCACAGATGTTGTATTTTGTACTCAGCCCGCCCTTTTCCAGTCATCCATTCATTTGTAGCCCCTCGACTTATCATAAAATCTCCACCACTTGTCAAAAAAATGAGCAAAAAAGTGGTTCCCAGTGCCTGTTGAACTCTAAGATCCCTGTGGAGTGTGTTGGTGTGGGGG
Source organism: Haliotis asinina (assembly GCF_037392515.1). NCBI lineage: Eukaryota > Metazoa > Mollusca > Gastropoda > Lepetellida > Haliotidae > Haliotis > Haliotis asinina. Next base: position 39,465,128 of record NC_090285.1, read on the forward strand.
TGACCCTCCTCCTTCACTGCTTGTGACTACACTGGTTGTAATGAGGCCCTGCAGATAGAAGTGGGGTTTACTGACCTACGATGGAATGCAATCATAAGTGTTTCACAGATTATCATTTGCTGTTGAGTTGTGAACATTTGGGAGTCTTTGTCAGCTCGGATTTCATGTATGATGACTTGCTTGCTTGCTGGAGTGTGGGTGGTGGCATAGGAGATGTGTAGTGCTTTGTAGTAGGGGTTGTAGCTGGGGTGGCAGTGCTTGTAAGTATTGGGGTTGGTGTAGACACTGTTGCAGGTAGTAATAGTGGTGAAGCCGGTCATTGGTGGTAGTAGTAGTAGTACTAGCAGTGGTAGCAGTAGTGGGATGAATCGCAGTAGCTGCAGCAACTGACATAGCTTGACTTTCAATAGCAGCAGCAGCAGTAGTAGTGGGATGAATCACAGTAGCTGCAGGAATTGATATAGCTTGAATTGTAGTAGTAGTAGTAGTGGTAGTAGTAGTAGTAGTAGTAGTAGTAGTAGTAGTAGTAGTAGTAGTAGTAGTAGTAGTAGTAGTAGTAGTAGTAGTAGTAGTAGGAATCGCAGCAGCTGCAGCAGTTGACATAGCTTGAATTATAGTAGTAGCAGCAGCAGCAGCAGCAGCAGCCATATCTGTATGAATTCCATATCAGGTGATCCAGTGTTTGATATCGTGAATGGTTCATGCTTTTTAACTCTGAGTCTGACCACCCTATCCCAGTCTATGATTCCCAAAGGTGCAAAACCGTGTAGGCTACAATCAAAGTAAAACATATATTGTCATAATATATCAAAGACGCTGTAAGATGCTGACAACAGATGTTGAGTGTAAACTTCACTCCTTGAAAAATAAATAAGATTCTTGAAATGTTCAGGAAATATTCAGAACATTCTTGACAACAGGATCTAGATTCCATACAGATGTAGTAATGTAACAGACTGTATCTGCCTATTGACCAGTGCAACGATGTGTATTGATGGAGAACTATTCCATCCAAGCAAACCGAGGATGTACCATATTGAGTTTTGCTACCTACGAGTAGTTGGTGAATATTCACACAACTGCTCGTACTTCTACTCTGTCTTCTGGAAGTCTCTGTCATCTGGAAGCCTCTGATGCATTCACTCTGTAAATATGGATTCCTCATTGTAAGCTGCATCTGACGCCTGGTTAGCTCTGCTGCTTCCAGTAATGAATCTGAGAAGCACCACCAGTCTAGGCCACGATAGGAGCTTGCGTTTCATGTGCCCCTTATATATATGACATGGAGTAAGTTGAAGATAGTGTTTCCATCATTGCCATTATGATTGCCTGAATCCCTTGTCAGTGATGATAATGGTCTGTGGATTCTTAACAGTAACTTTTCCCTACTGTTTCACATTTGTGGTGAACATATATATACACCTGCTTGCTTGTAGACTTCCATCAATTAACTTTAGGTGAATTAATAATGTGTTCAATGTTTTGTCATACTTCAAGTGTACCACTTAATCCACTTATTGCAGAACACCAGGCAGGGTAACAAAAAGTACCTTCATTTGCATCTTTTGATATGCCTTTGAGAGAGATTGAACCCCTTTCACTGTCCTCACTTTGGGCAGACTGAAAAGGAAGTAACACACTGAGCCAACACACAATCATAAACCGTCATAACATTCCAATTAGTTGTCTCTTTTTTATGTCAGTGTGTTAGAGATATTATAGTTCGTGTTGTTTGTTTGTTAATACCACACTCAACAATGCTCCAACTACATGGCATCAAATTATAAACTTTTGAGGCAGGGTCAGACAATACAATGATCAACAGCATGAGCATTGATCTGTGCTCTTGGCATACAATGATGTATCAACAAAGTCAGAGAGTCTGATCTGCAGATCCCATTAGTCGCCTCTTACGGGATTGCTGAAGATCAATTCTGACCCGGATCTTCATGGCTTTACAGGTTTCATAGCCTGAATGTGGTGGTATTTAGACTCCCAGTGACTCGGTGTGGTTACCGGAAACACAAGTATATGATCATCGAGGCCTCATCTCCATGGTTATGTCAACTATTTGTAAACCTCCAGGAGTCTCCTGTGTGTTTCTTGCCAAGCTACATTGCACAAGCATTGTTAGTCGGCATCCAGTACAAGTTTGATAGATGGATGGCATGTCAAGATAAGACCTTGATGAAGTCTCCAAAATTGGCAAAATCTTTGTCTTTTGTGACAGAAACTTGAAAAAGAGAGGTATAGGCTGACAAGCCAGCTGTGCTTTGGAGGCATCAGTCTTGCGTAACAAATGCAAATATACGAGACACGCGTGGGGATGATTACCCGCTCCTTGTGACTGTTATGCATGTGACCACCCATATACTGGGACAAAAATCATCTTATCATCTGCCATATTTGCTAAAACTAGTAGAATGAGGGAGCCTAGACTTGCTTAGGTTTTGAAGGAACTTGATATTATGTTTTGTCTTAAGTTACATCTTTTCAGGATCTACTTCTTTTGTTCTTAAGGCTTGATTGATTTTATTTCTTGTTTTACGGCTCCGCATGCTTTTTTTCCTTTTAAGACTAAGAAAAATTAATTTAATTTAAAATTTATTTTGCGTGTTCAAAAACTAAATTCCTAATGTTTATGTAATATAAATGAAATACTCTTGAAATCAGTATGACGCCCAAACTCGCTCAACTTATTTTTACTTGATATAAACAAACCAGAAGAGTTTAACAGTGATAATCACATGGTCTTTCACTTTGACGGGTGATTTTTAAATTCCCGACTGCCTATAAGTTTTCTAAAGACAAAAATTCACAAAACAAGAAATATGACTGGTCTGGCCTATTTGTCTGTCTGCATAGATTTTCTTATGTCTGTGATTTAATAGCCATGGTTACGAGAATGACAAGGATTTTATCTCCACAGCAGTCTTTGAGCAAGGTTAGCTTCTCAGATCCATCATTAACATTTGTGTATGTCTTAGTTGTTGGGAAGTATATTCAGTACAGCATTTTCTTAATGAAACAGAATCCCAATTCACGTGATAAGAGAACCCTTCTCCTGTTCTTCTGTAGAGCTGGGATGTAAAATGTGGCAGGCCTGAAGGTCCTCAACAGTGTAATGGCTTTGTAAATTTCGGGCTTTTGAGGTGGTGGGGATGGTATTATATTTTATCACTGTTCAGGCTGGTCACTGTATCATGATTCATTTGCCTCTTTGATGAGAGACAAGCTGAATTTCATAGATGAACATTCTCGGTTCTTTAGAATTTGTGAGTAACAGTCGGTACACAGACATGTTATTGTCCTGTCCACCATGTATCTACCTTTCGCACATCCCTTATGAACTTTTTTATCTCGAAAATGTTCGTACCCGAACGATTCCGAATGCTATTTAGCGTACGATCGCTTCCGGGTGATGCACACGGGGTACGTACTGCCATGACAATGGTGAGTAAACAGTCGCTGAAAATAGTGTTTCTGACAATATTCAAGGATGTTATCTTGCGGAAATATTAACTAATGGTAACCATGTCAACAGAAAACCCAAAGCGTATATACTGCAGGTCAAATAACTGTGTTATATGCTGATTTTTGTTTGTGGAGAGATCTGTGTCGGTGACCTGAATATTCCGATCACTAAATAGTAGCCATTGTCTGATTGGTTAAATCTGTTTAACAGTCTCGCATTTGATTGGACTGTCATTGATTGCTCAAAGGTTACCTGACGCGACCTTCTACTAGGTTTTGTAGACTCAGTGGTGTAGTGTAACGAAATTTTTCTTGAGTCTTTCTTGATATGGTGTTGGTTGGTGTCTACCAGTGTTGAAGTTGCTGCATCTGAAGTGTGACATCCTTTTAAAGTGAGATATTAGTTATGAATTCAGATAGTACTCAACAGTGAGTAGGGATTTATATTGTTTATATGAATAAGAGTCTGGTAAGTTATGAACACTTACACTCCAGGTTTGTTGTAGATTGTCAAATAGTCTGAGGCTGCTTGAACACTGATAGGAAAATATTTTTGTCGCCAACATCTTGGGAGACGCATACATATCCAAATCCAAATCCAAATAAAATATTTTTGATATTTGTAGCATAACAGGTGCGTACCATATCATCAAGGGCAGTAAGCATTCTGTAGCCCTGGTAGGGGAGTCTCTCAGGGCCCATTTGTATCAGCCTACACCAGTACCTGACAGCTCTTGTCATATACGAGTATGTAAGCTGCAGTGGAGCTCTACCACATTCACCAAGCACCATTACATTACATGTATATTTTGACACTTTGAGCAGAGATTGGCACTTTTTTACATGGACATCTTCAATTATTTTGCAGTAATCATATCCCCAGATTTCAGAGCCATGACAAAGGATAGGAGTAACAGTACTATCGAAAATCTTGAACAGATCTTTATGAGAAATATCACCAAATGTCCTGTGTATAGCCATCATAGCTTTAGAGCTCTGGGAAGCTGAAGAAATTTGAGCCTGTGTCCATATCAGTTTGGGTGTAAACATAATGCCTAAATATCTGTAGCAGCATACAACTTCAATGTTTTGGCCATTGCATGTCCACTTTTCATAGCTTCTAAAGGGTCCACCATTTCTAAAAACCATGACTTTTGTTTCCTTCAAGTTCACTTTCATTCCTGTTTTGAAGCAAAATAACTTCAGAGCATCTATTTTCTTTTTGAGTTGAATGGCTGAATACACTACAGATGATACATCATCTGCTAACATTATGGCAAAAACATTTTTAAAATCTTGCGAAATAAAAACACCTTCTCCTCCAACATCTTCCAGTTGTTTTTAAAGCTTATTTATGAATATAATAAATAGCTGGGGATGCAAAATACAACCTTGATGGGTGCCAATATTACACTTGAAATAATCTGTTAGTCCTCTTGAACCTCTCACACAGGTACACAGGCTTTAATATATAGATGAGAGCATATTATAAAATTTTCCATTTATTCCAATATCTTCCAAACTTTGTAATAGAACATCATGTCTTATAGTGTCAATTACCTTTGAAAAGTCCACTAAAAGACAGTAAAATCTCCCTTTCCTTTATCCGATATATTTCTGTATCATTGCTTGTAGGCTGAATATATTGTCAATAGTTGAGTAATTTGATCTGAAACCTGCTTGCAGCTCATCGATAATTGTATTGTCCTCACAGAAAGTCTTGAGTCTCTGGTTTAATATAGATGTAAATATTTTACATACGGTATCAATCAATGAAATTCCACTGTAGTTGTTAACATCATTCTTATCTCCAGATTTAAAAAGAGGCCAAATAATGCTTCTATTCCAAGGAGGAAATACACCACTGTCAAATATCTGATTACAATTGACAGTAAATATGGGTAAAATAGTACTTGTTTGTATTTTCAAAGTATTCTGTGACAACTCCATCAGGTCCAGGTAACCTTTGGATATTTTGTTTGACTTCTTGGCTGCTAATAGGTTGATTTAATACTGCACTAGTACCACTATCGTCTTTCTCTATAATGGGAGGTAAAGACGGTGGATTTTCTATTTGGAGGAGAGATGAAAAGTGATCTGTCCATTCCTGAGTACTGATTCCATCTATTATGTGTGATTGTCTCCCCTGTTCAGCAATTTCCAGAATAATTTAGGGTTTCCTCTTGCACCAATTAGTTTTTGTTTCTGTTTATCCTGGTAAAATTGTCTTTTGATAACAAATGCTTTCTTGAATTTATAGCGTAGGTCCCTGATTAGGTTAAAATCCTTGTCATGATCTCTGTTGCTCCTCTGTGTGCAATATTTCTCACTCTTTAAGTCTTCAGGTTCAGTGTCTCACCAGGGAGGTTGACGAGATAATTTTGGAATAATGATTTGAACTAGAAAAGTAAACTCTCCTAATGATCCTAATCTATGAATCCTGGTTCTTTTTAGAGCATTGTTGTTGGTAGATTAAAACTCCTCTTCTCACTATCTTCCTCTCTAGAGTTTATCCAGAGTTGTGTGATGGTACAGTGGTAGAATCATCAGCTCACCACACACATGCTCCAGGCTTGTGTCCATGAGTGGATACAATTTATCAAACCTGAAGGATTTGTGGAAGCTCACTTGATTGGTCATGTCTCAAAATTCATAAACATGTCTCCTTACTTGGTCTGACCAGACACCCCTGTCTCCACTGACTCCTGTCAATGACCAGAGAATGTTACAGTGCAGCTTATGACCTGGTTGGTTGTTGATTTGTGCCACACTCAGCAATATTCCAGCTTTACAGCAGCAGTCAGTAAATAATCAAATCTGGTCCAGACAATCCAGTGATTAACAGCATGAGCATGCATGACCAAATGACATGATGACAAGCATCACCTACGTCAGCGAGCCTGTTACTCACCTCTGATAACAGACAACCATGGGTTGCTAAAGACCATGTCTAACCCAGTCCTTCAAGAGTGGGTAGCAATGTCAGATTGACAGATGAAGTGCATGGTTGTGAAGTGTGATACAACCAATGTTTTTCTAAGACTATCAAACTGTTATAGAACAGACTACAGTTTGTGACTTCAGTGGTTACAAAGTGTTATACAACCTGTTTGTTCTAGGGCTATCAGATGGGTATAAAACAGACTGTAGCTGGTGCCTTCAGTGGTTGTGAAGTGTTATACAACCCATTTGTTCTAGGACTATCAGACTGGTATAGAACAGTCTAAAAACAGCTTTTGTGAAGTGTTATACAACCCGTTTGTTCTAGCGCTATCAGACTGGTATGTAACAGACTGTGAACAGTGCCCTCAGTGGTTGTGAAGTGTTATACAACCCCTTTGTTCTAGGGCTATGTGTCTGGTATAGAACAGACTATAGCTACTGTGCCTTCAGTGGTTATATGATACAACTAGATATTTGTATAGCACCAATATCCAGCTAGGTCAACTGCTAAAGGGCGCTTTGTTTTTCCCTCGATCATTGGATGTCCATCACAACAGCACATAGTATTTTCAATCTCAACTGCCTGGGGAGCCTACCAGGCACACCGGGATAATGTGGCTTTCTCATCGTTATGAGGTACCCCTTGACAGCTGGGTGGACTGGGACAGATAGTCACAGTACTTCGTCCATGTTTACTGCAGGTTGCTGTACCCGCAACTAGCTGTTTGCACGTATTCGTGTGGCCACCATCTGGTCATCTACCAACAGATTCGTGGGTCACCCGGTCACAAGTGTGCTCAATCCCGGCACCTCCAAGCTCGCTGGATTAGTAGCCTGGTGCCTTAGACAGCACCCCCATTGTGCCGTGGTTATGAAGTGTTATACAACACCTTTGTTCTAGGGCTATGTGTCTGGTTTAGAACAGACTATAGCCAGTGTGCCTTTAGTGAACCGTGCCTTCAGTGGTTGTGAAGTGTTGTACAACCGGTTTGTTCTAGGGCTATGTGTCTGGTATAGAACAGACTATTTAAACAGTGCCCTCAGTGATTGTGATGTGTTATACAACCCCATTGTTCTAGGGCTGTGTGTCTGGTATAGAACAGACTATAGCCAGTGTGCCTTCAGTGGTTATGAAGTGTTATACAACTGCTGTAGTTTCAGGCACGTGGGAATGTGTGGGAGGGTGGGAGGCATCTTCAGCATTGGGTGACCTCAGGGGCAGGAGTAGCAGAGGTCACAACAAAAAATAGAAACCAGATTTGTGTTTCTAGGGAAGCACAGCTGGGAGGTGGGGGTGTGTGTTAAATGTAAAATCGAAACTGGAGCTGTGTTATCAAGATCCTTGACATGATCTAGTCATAGGCAGAAGACTTACAAATTTCAGCCATTACTGGACTAACTAATATGACTAATATTATCTAATGTGAACATATTTTAAAGAAAAAAAAAGTTCATTAAAAAAAAAATGAAAAGGAGCCCTGAGACTTTCTTCATTTCCTGAAACCGTGGAAGTTTAGACTTGCTGCACAATCCAGACTTGCACGGGCTTTCTTGGATATGTTTGTTTCAGGGTCTGTATGACAGGCTAAGCTATTACCATTTTACTTTCTTTTTAAAAATGGTGTTGGTGTTGGTGAAGAATGTCCTGGCCAAGCTGTTTGTTTATGTTTTTTTGTGATTTGCTGGGTTTCATAAATGTATTTTATTATGTACCATGTGCAGTAGGACTAATGTTTCATTCATCAAATAACTTTGGATACAATCACTAAAAAAGAATTTTGAAAACATTTTTCAAAGTATTTTGTAAAGGCTGCCTATTTCCTGTGATGTATAGGCACAACACATACAGAGCTTAGTTGATGAGGTATTTAAAGTAAGTACTATACCCGATGCCCCATGTTCCACCTCCCATGCCCCATGTCCCATGCCCCACACCCCACAACATGTGCCCTGACACCACACCCCACACCCCCAACACCCATACCCCACACCCCATACTCTATCCCCCACACCCCACAATTCATGCCCCACACCTCACACCCCATGTCCCACATCCCACACCCCATGCCCTACACCCCACACCCTATGCCCCACACCCCAGATCCAACATCCCACACCCCATGCCCTACACACCACACAGCATGGCTGAAATTATTGGTGTAAGAAATATTTAAAACTTTACTTAATTATTCAACATCATGTCAGTAAAATCATTCTTCATCCTTTATCAAGAGGAAACAAATTGCAGTATGATGCATGTTCCACAGTTAAATACAACAAAGACGCTCACACTGCATCCCCACTGGAAGATGTAACTGAGAAGATTTACTAATCCATCATGAATGAAAAAAACATGCAAAGCTGTTGAGATGTGTTGAGAGGAATGCTGTGGACTTTATGAGATAGATTCCGAAGTTTGAATATTACACCTTTGTTCATGCATAGCAGCTAAATCTTGCACCCATTATGAAATAAACACATAAAACATGACATGAAAATTTATATTAGCGATTCAGTGACAAAAGTCAGCCTGTAGTACACTGCAAGAAATCCACAGTTTATTACAGTGCTGCCCATGTTGAAATCTTGATAAAACATTAACTGCTTTTGAATTCCCATTATCAAAGATTTATTGGTTATCCATTTCAAGATGTGTAAAAAATTGTGTGAGTTGGACCCAGTCCTGGCCCTGTCTTATCAGAGCCCTGGAGACAGCAGGCCTGATTTCAACCTAGTTTCAATGTTCAAGTCCTAGTTTTCAAACGACGACAACTGTGTCGTAAATATTCCATCTAAGGTGGTGAGATGGGAGGAATGTTTGAAGATATTAACTCCACTGACTTCCGCTCTCCCAGAATGTGAGACACTAGCCCATGAGGAGGCTCTCCACGGCAGGTGCCTGACTTGTCCCATGTAGTTAACTTGGGACGTTGTGGAGGAGAGATGCTAAATAGGCATTTGGAGATAGTTTATGTTCAGTAATGAGATGCTGAAAGTAGGTGATGTTCAGCAATAATATGTTTGAAGTAGTTGATGTTCAGGATTATGATGTTGGAGGTAGCTGATGTTCAGCAGTAAGGTGTTGGGAGTTGGTAATATTCTGTATTATAGTGTTGAAAGTAGCTGATGTTCAGCAGTTAGATGTTGGGGGTTGGTAATGTTCTGTATTATAGTGTTGAAAGTAGCTGATGTTCAGCAGTAAGGTGTTGGGGGTTGGTAATATTCTGTATTATAGTGTTGAAAGTAGCTGATGTTCAGCAGTAAGATGTTGGGGGTTGGTAATGTTCTGTATTATAGTGTTGAAAGTAGCTGATGTTCAGCAGTAAGGTGTTGGGGGTTGGTAATATTCTGTATTATAGTGTTGAAAGTAGCTGATGTTCAGCAGTAAGATGTTGGAGGTAGCTGATGTTCAACATTAAGATGTTTGAAGTAACCGATTGTTTGATAATTAGATGTTGGAGATAGTTGATGCATTGCATCAAATCCTACGATGTCTGTCATGGCTGATGTTCAGTATTAGGGTTGTTAGCACTGGTAGTTTTGAAGACCATGTTCTGAAAGATTTAAAGCCAAACACTTAAAGGCGAGCAATACCAAATATCATCATCAGTTATAACTGACCTTTAACACTACAAGTTCTAGACAAATCAGTTTTGTTTGTTTTATACTTCCCATTTGCAACTGAGTCCAATATAGTTACTTCTAAGAGAATACAAGCACATTAAGAGAGGCATCATCCCACTAAGTTGTGGATCTACTGGCTTTACAGAGTGTTATCTCCTGGCTGCCAGGGTCTGCCTGCTTGCTTGATGACTTATAAATGATAAAGTTGTATCAAGGAAAAACCACAAAATGCATGCAGAAATGTGATACATGCAAACACATACCAGGTTGCACATGACTCCTGAAACAGCACATGAGCACATCCATTCTGAAGTAAGCAAGGAAATCCTACGATGTCTGTCATGACAATCTCTGGTGATTTAAAGCATTCACTGTACATGTAGTCTTCTGTTTGTTGCATGTCTTGATACTTTACTTACCCATGAAAGTTCTGGGTTAGAGTATTGGCCTTTAGTAACCCATGCTTGTCGTAAGAGGCGACTAACAGGATTGGATGGTCAGGTCAGGTGTCTTCTGTTCCCAGTTGTGCAGAACGATGCTCATACTGTAAATCAATGGATTGTTTGGTCCAGATTGATTATTTACAGACTGCTGTCATATAGCTGGAATATTTCTGAGTGCAGTGTAAAACTAAACTCGCTCAATTTAATAACTTATTAAAAAAATCATTCAAGTATGATGCATTGGTCATAACTGTCATACTTAAGCCCATGAAAAATCAGATTGTTTCTCAGTTATAATTATAATATATTGTCTTTACAACCAAAAGATTATGAGAACTATCATCGTTGAGTTGACTTGCAAACCGTTCAGTATTTTGAAATGTGTTCATTATGTACACCAATATGATACACTAATAGTTTTATTTTTGATGTATAAGTAAAAACTGCAGCTAAGATAACATGCTATTAGAATATATTATTCCTGAAAAATTTTTCAGATGTAGTCTCAATGATCCTTGCTTGAATATTGTAAGTTGTAAGTAGGATATAGGGTATGATTAGTCTTTAAATAAACTGATTGTAGATCATGTGTGCGAATTGCATTTTTCTCAGTCACCGTGTCTAGTAATAATTTGTCACAGATTTCACATTTCCATCGCGCAAGTTTTCATTCTGTGTTCTTCACTGGTAGAGACATGATGTTGGTTTGGACATAACACAGGAAAAGAAATTACAAATATTCTCCAGATATTTTTAATACACGTTACACTCAATTAACATAACTTAACTTTCCTCTGTTTATGGATTTGGGGCAGTAGCCTAGTGTTTAAAAAGCTTGCTTGTCACATGGGTACAATGTGTGAAGCCCATTCCTGATGTCCCTCGTGTGACATTATTGGAATATTGCTAAAAGTGACTTGAAATATAAACTCACTCACTTACTTTATGGGTTCCATTTCCCGATTTCAGAACAATGGTCTCTTGCACATGCTGTGTCATCACTGCATCATCAATTTCTTCTCTTGTTAACTTTTTTTAGTAGATTTTAGTCTGAACTTATTGACATACAGATTAAGGATTCCAGATCTATAACAGTCTCAGTCCGTTGTGCTAAAGTTGTGTTGCCCAAGACCCTTACAACCCTTCACAGGCCTACCATACAAACGGTGAACAAATCATCAAAGCTGAACTCATATACACCAAAACAGAGGAAAAATAACCAGAAACTGTCACAATATCCTCTAAAACCAAAACAAACCCCTGTAACAGAAAACTAACCGTTTGAAATGAAAACAAAACTTGCGTATCAGCTACAACAGTGTTTGACAATGGTCGCTGAGTGCACAAAACGGCAGTCACAGCATCCTGAAACGGCATAAATATTATCAAAGATGGCGGCGAGCGGAGATGAACAGGCTGTAGTGAATAATGTTTTTCGTCACCATGAGTCTAATCTTGAATAGTTGACATCAGGATGTAGCGCATCAACCCCCTATTGTACTAAACTTCAAACCAATGTTCAGACTTCTCAGTCAGGCTTGCGATCCTGTACAATATGGTTGCCGTTTTTGGATGCTGTGACTGCCGTTTTGTGTGCTCGACGACCATTCTTGGGGGCTGTTGCTTCCATTCCAAAAGATTAGTTTTCCTTTAGAAGGAGTTTTCGGTTTTAGAGGATATTGTGACAGTTTCTGGTGATTTTTGTTCTGTTTTGGTGTATATGAGTTCAGTTTTGGTGAAAATGAGCTCAGTTTTGATGATTTGTTCACCGTTTGTATGGAAGGCCTGCTTCAGAGGCCTTGACAGGTATTGCCCAGGCCAATTTGCAAATAAGTTACAGGACTGCCACTTTCTGGGTCATAAGAAGCCTCTATAATAACAGGAGAAATGATTATAGCTGCACCTAAGTATCCATGCAATTGATATAAAGAAAAGGTTGCAGCCCTTCAAGCCACAAGGATAGTCATTAACAAAAAGAGCACTAAACTGGAACCAAATAAGGGTGTCTGTTTTTACCTGCTGTAACTAGCAACTTGTCTGTGAGTTCAGTTTTATGCCGCACTCAGTAATATTCCAGATGTATGGTGGTGGTCTATAAATAATCACGTGTAGACCAGACAATCCAGTGTCAACCACAGAGTGAGTATGAATCTGGGATACGATGACGTGTCAACCAAATACGTGAGTCTCACCACCTGATCCTGTTAGTCACCTCTTACGACAAAAATGTGTAACTGAAGATCAATACCTGTAAAGGTCCCGTGGTAGAATAGGCCTTCAGCTATCCATGCTTGCCATAAAAGGCGACTATGCTTGCCATAAAAGGTGACTAACGGGATCGGTTGGTCAGGCTCGCTGACTTGGTTGACACATGTCATTGGTTCCCAGTTGCGCAGATCAATGCTGATGTTGTTGATCACTTGATTGTCTGGTCCAGACTGGATTATTTACAGACCGCCACCGGATAGCTGAATAGCAGCATAAAATTAAACTCACACACTCACTGAAGGTCAATTTAAACCTGGATCTTCATGGGTTAAGCGACAAGTAAGATACACAGGAAAAGAGTTGGAGCCCTAGACTAATGCTTGATAGTAACAAACATGTACATAGTAACACACATAAATTGAAAAGGAGCCCCAGGGTGTCTGGAGATTCAGAACCTGAGGAGATCTAGACTTGCTTAATTCAAGGCCTTAGCAGTGCAGAGATGGCTTGGAAGACAGCTAAATAATGTGGTTCAGGGACTGTGAGACAAACTACTGGAGCCCCTCAAACCACAAGGACAGCCAGTCACAACAGAGCCCTTTACTGTGCAAGGGTTTGTGTTGAACCTACTTCATCCCAACAGCTGAGATGTACATGAGATTGTTATGCCACCAATGTCATCTTATCTCAGATTGAGGAACTTATCTCTGTACGAAATAGTAACAAAAGGTACCCCAGTTCATTTAAAATATCTACACTGAACTGTTCAAACACACCCCCTCATGGAGAGCCCCTGACAAAATGTGCAATTCTAGAGTTAGGTGATTAGTTTTACTCAAGTCACAGCAAAGTTTTTACCCCAAGCTTGCAATATTGGGACATGTTTTGAAGACAGGAGCTGATCATATATGTAAAAGTTTTTGTGTTGAACTAAGCACTGAGCACACCATTGAGACCAGGAGCCTGCTGGTAAAGGCTTATACCATCTGCCGAAACAGCAGACAAAGACCCTGCATGCACTCAGATGTTTAGGGACAAATAAGTAAATCTCTTTCTTCTTCATAGCACTTTGTATCTTTGTTCCTGGCAGAGCTTGTGTAGAGATAATCACAAATCTGAATTTTAGCTTAAAAGTCAATGAGTCACATCCCTTTATATTAAACATTTAACTTGAACCTCAATTTTCCTTTGACAATATTCATGTTTTGGGTAATTTCACTTAGTAAAAGCACAGTGTGAATGTCTTGACTCCAACTTGCTTGAATAGCCACATGTACAGCCCTGACCATCCTTTAACTGTGGCCCACTTCCCCAGACATTTTAAGTCTGTCATCATTGTTTTGCAACTGGCATAACTCAGCCCCTTTCTCAACCACAAAGAAGACTTGGGCTGTGAAAATAGGAAACACTTCTGTAGATGTACATGCATTACATACTATGTTTATCTGTGTCTGTTTTACATCTTGTGTCTTTTATATACAAAGATAGCTATGGGGAAGGTTTTATTAAAAAATATGTTTCATGGGAACCTATGTGTAAAACAGTATCATCATACTAACATTTGTACAGCACCGATATTCATATCAGCTGCTCAAAGGCACTTTGTTTTTTCCCCTCAATCACTGGATGTCAACAGCATGTCACATCTAATTATGAATCTCAACTCCCTTGGGACCATACAACTCTTGGTGCCACTTGGTGCACCGAGTTTATGTGCATTCCTCTTAACAAAAATATTGCTCTACTATGGTAACTGCAAACAGAAGCAAGAAGTGTCGGCACTGGCGAGATCCCCTCATAGTTCTGTACTTGACTGCTTTTTCACGTGAGATAAAGTGTAGTCCTCTTTTGCTACTCATAATCACACACCTGTACCAGTTTTCAAAGTTTTTGCAGTTTTTCTGTCTGAAAAGCTGTTTATTGTTATGGTGACTTTATGGGATATGTAAGAATTGCCAACTTCCTTAAATGTAGCAGGTTTCTGAATGTCAGTGGTGTCCATGACATGTCATTTGTTTGCTGTGTATGATATGTTATTACTCACCCATTGAAGATACTGCAGTGTAATATTTTCACTTCAGTATTACACTACTGTAATACCGCTTGACGTATGATGTCAAAATGGTTAAAAGTTGTGACGTCACAATGCTAATGTTGATGTCGCGATTTTACTAGACCTTGCTTTGACTTGAAAGCTGAGAGTCCTCACACTGTAGGCAATTTCACCGCAGTTTCTGTCAATTTATGTTGGCGAGTAATAAACAGAATACTACACTCGCTTCCGTGAAATACAAAATAATATCCAAAATAATTTCATTAAACTCGTTAAAGATTTAGTATCAAACTCGCTTTCGCTCGTCTGATACAAAATCATTAACTCGTTTCATAAAAATGGTATTACACGGAAGAATGTTTAGTATCCTCTATTTATTCATCGGTGCTCATGACATGTTGTTTGTTGCTGTGTGTGACATGTTATTCATTGGTGTCCATGACATGTTTATTGCTGTGCATGACATGTTGTTCATTGGTGTCCATGACATGTTGTTTGTTGCTGTGTATGACATGTTATTCATTGCTGTCCATGACATGTTGTTTGTTGCTGTGTATCACATGTTGTTTGTTGCTGTGTATCACATGTTGTTAATTGTTGTACATGACATGTTTGTTGCTGTGTATGACATGTTGTTCATTGGTGTCCATGACATGTTGTTTATTGCTGTGTATGACATGTAGTTCATGGGTGTCCGTGACATGTTTGTTGCTGTGTATGACATGTTATTCATTGGTGTTCATAACATGTTTTTTGTTGCTGTGTATGATATGTTGTTCATTGGTGTCCATGACATGTTGTTTGTTGCTGTGTATGACATGTTATTCTTTGGTGTTCATGACATGTTTGTTCCTGTGGATGACATGTTATTCACTGGTGTCCATGACATGCTCTTCGTTGCCGCATATGACATGTTGTTCATTGATGTCCATGACATGCTCTTGCATTGCTGCATATGACATGTTGTACATTGGTGTTCATGACATGTTTGTTCCTGTGTATGACATGTTATTCATTGGTGTTCATAACATGTTCTTTGTTGCTGTGTATGATATGTTGTTCATTGATGTCCATGACATGTTGTCTGTTGCTGTGTATGACATGTTGTTCATTGACGTCCATAACATGTTGTTTGCTGCTGTGTATGATATGTTGTTCATTGGTGTCCATGACATGTTGTTCGTTGTTGTGTGTGGCATGTTGTTCAATGGTGTCCATGACATGCTGTTTATTTCTCTGTGTGAAATGTTGTTCATTGTAGTCCATAACATGTTGTTTGTTGCTGTGTATGACATGTTGTTCATTGACGTCCATAACATGTTGTTTGCTGCTGTGTATGACATGTTGTTCATTGACGTCCATAACATGTTGTTTGCTGCTGTGTATGACATGTTGTTCATTGATGTCCATGACATGTTGTTTGTTGTTGTGTGTGGCATGTTGCTCATTGTTGTCCATGACATGCTGTATATTTGTGTGTGTGAAATGTTGTTCATTGTTGTCCATAGCATGTTGTTTGTTGCTGTGTATGGCATGTTGTTCATTGATGTCCATGACATGTTTGTTGCTGTGGACAACATGCTGTTCATTGGTATCCATCACAGGTTGTTTGTTGCTGTGTATGACATATTATTCATGGGTGTCCATGATATGATTGTTGCTGTGTATGACATGTTATTCATTACTGTTCAGGTATCAAAGCATCCGAAACGGACCTCGAGCGACTGAAGTGCCCGAAGTGTGACTTCCAGGGCTGCTACCCCCAGCAGTACCAAGACCACATTGCCCAGCACGGGGACGACATCCACAAGTGTAAATGCTGCAACTATCTCACCTTTGATAAAGATGACCTCCTCACACACTTCAGGGTAAGGAAATACAGTCACATCCCAACAGGTTAAATGTGATATTTGGGCACAGTACTTTCAATGTATACTTTTCCAATGAACCAGTCAGATTTCAAAGTGGTCACTTAAAGGCACAGGTTAAAACTACCACTTCAGAATTGATGGTTTAGAAAAAAGCCCTAGTCAACCAGTTGAAAATATATTAAGAGAAAAGTTCACAGCATACAAGCAATACTGACTGTTTACTTCTTTACTTGAGAAACATATTCTGTCTGTTTTATATTAACATCATCTAAACACTTCAACAAATATGTATATGTTGTGCTGCATTTGATGAAGGTGAGGGATAATACTCAAGGCTAGTATTCAAACTTGGCTAGTAGATTTTTATATTAACTAGGCATATTGAGTAGCATCTTTTTTTAATAAATGTCAATTTATGATTAGGGAAAGGAAGACAATAATGTATTGAAAATGGGAGACATTTATGCCCTTAACTGACCATCCCCTTGGAGGTGTTTGACAACATCAATATATCCAAGGCAAATCTCTATGTCTGTAGCTATATATGTTTGCATCTATACACATATGTTACCACAGGGAACTACCTCAGCATTAAGACAAAGAATATGTTGAGCCCAAACCTCTTTAGTTTTTCTATACAATGCATCATAAATAAATGCATAAACATGGCAATGAACTAATTTTTCGGCTCCCATGTGTATGAGGTGAGAGAAATTCCAGCTCAACTTCAGGGTGTTTTCTTTGAAGGCACATCCTGCTTGTGGTCACCTTTGTATAGGATGATTTGGAATGCACATGGGCTCACACAGCCATTTAGTGTTAGGCTGAAAGAGCGATGATTTGACCAAAAGATCAGAATTTTACTGAATTTTGATTCAATTTTAGTGAGTGAGGTTTTTTTTACGCTGCTTTTAGCAATATTCCAGTAATATCATGGCTGGGGACACCAGAAATGGGCTTCACTCATAGTATGCCTGTGGGGAGAGGAACGCAGGTCTTCAGTGTAACGAGTGGTCACGTGAACCTTTAGGCTACCCCACTGCCCCAATTTTGAGTTTGAAAATTTGCCATATGTTGATGGGACATGAACTATATATGGATGTAAACATATATAGTTTGAGACAACAAAGCCCATACAAAGAGACAACAATGGAAACAGAAAACAGTAAAGAGGCAGTGTCACTGCCTTGGTGATGTGAAGGTAATCACGGTCAAGGGAATGACCAATTAGGTTATATATTTCACTCATCATAATTAATGAAAGGGACAGAGTGGCAGGGACTTGGCTGACAAGTCAATGTACAATGTGTAGGTGGTGAGGATTAAGAGTGGAGATTAGCGTGATGTAAATAATTTCAGCTTAGTCATGCATGTCTTGGCTTCACAGATTTTGTCCTTTGGAATTATTTGGACAATGGTTGACCAGAATCAGTTGCTATGACAATGAATTGATCATTTGACGACTTAAATATCATGATCAGGTGATACTGACTGTGGACAGTTTAATCATGATAATATTTTTTAGACTACTTTTTCATTTATGAAACAGATTGATTCCAAACAACAGTGGTGCTTAGTTGTTAATTTCCTTCAGTCAGCAGATATCTGGATCTTGGTAGTCAACATAACTGTTTGGATAATGATTTTCATATTCACAGTCCATTTCACATTTTGTCACTTATATTTATATCTAGGGACCCAAAGTCTTAACACCAGGCTAACAATGAGTCTAGTTAGATTTTCATGTACTATTTCCAAGACAGATGTCATAGTTGAGGGTTTTACCTTGACTCACAAACATAGGGGTCCTGTGGACCTCAAATTATTAGTTGTAAGGATCCTTGTAGGCAAGAGAAGGGACCTGTGGAGGAACAATGAAGAACACAGTATTTTTTGATAATTTCTTTACAACCTGGAATGAATCATTGGTCATGTGAACTGATGGAAGAAAAGATGCATGTCATTGCTCTAAAAAAAATAAAGTCATGGGTGTGTTGCGGGAACAGTGAATAATAATGTGCGTCCCTCTGGACACATTGAATATTTTTTCGGTGTCCTTTGTGTACATTATGCGCACTGGACGCATATTAGAGCGCCGCATAAAACCCTGTCTGTGCCTTCTTTTTGGTCTGCCCAGTCTGTCTATCCCAGAAGTATTTTAAGAGTGTTCTAACAGGTAGGTGGCGCTATCACAGGAAGCGATGAGAGTCAGTGGCCCATGCTGTTAGCAGGGCCTGATTACCTGCTTTCAGTGTCTCCGGCTCTTAACTGCTAGGCTGAGAATAGGTGCAGGGTTATCTCCCTTATGTTAGAAGATCATTCATTAAGATACAGACCATCACCACTTGTCGTGGGTCAGCAGAGGTACATCTATTTCGGTGAGGGCGGGGGTGGTTGTAGGTTGAAAGAAGTGTTCCAATGCACGTATCGCACCGGTAGATTGCAACTCTAGTGCTCTTCCTTTGATTGAGGTTAAATATGAGTCTGGGGATTTGCCTTTCCTTGACACCTTCTTCCCTGACGGATAATAAATTGTATCTACTCCTTCTCCAGTTGATCCTGTGTGGCTATAATTGGAAAGAATACTGACGTGGGATGCAAAAAAGATTCAGACACTTCACAGCAATGCAAATTTGATTTTTTTGTGTGTCAGTTTGAAAATTGTATTTAGAATATTTTCTTGAGCATTGTTGAAACGTCACTGGTATATAACAAATCTATATATTCAAACCAAAATAAGGTAAAGTTAACATATATCATAATATGTATTAATAACCAAAAAATTAGATGTTCATTAACTTTTGAGAATATGAATATCAAACTTTCATGTCATTGCTTTGAGGGAGATGTTGATAACTGATTGGCATTTATACTGAAGATTTTCTTTCAAAATCATAGGTAAATTGTAATTTTTTCATTATTTTCTAACTCTTATCATTCATGAGATGAAAACAACACTTATTCACCAGCTAGTATTAACGTAATGGTTTGTTCTGTTTGAGAAGTGATACTGTTGGTTTTAGAACTGTGTCTGAGCACTATCTCTAAGCATATCAGAGATTGGCCTATCAGTAGCAGCCTGATACAGTTGTACACTGCAAACCAGTGACTTATTAACTTGTCATATTATTGTGAAGGATGTGTGTGGTAATCTGTAATTATCTGTTTCTGACTCACCGGAGATGCACTCGTACATCCCCTCCGCATCCACAGCCTGGCCACCACAAATATCTACCGCTGTGGCAAAGTTTAAATACTTCATACTCATCCACAATGCTATGTTTCCTGACCAGAACAAATAACCACCCATGAATGCCATAACTGTTTTAAGGTCATTTAAGCAGACAAAGGTCAAGGTCAAAGTTGTGGCTGAAACTTGGAACTGTGGTAATGTGTAACATCCAAGAAATGTACTTTTTATGATAAGAATCATCCTTTCAACCCTTCTACTTTGTAATCTTGTTTGGAATTGTATTCTAAATATATATCTTGAGTAATTAAAAGCATCATGCTACCAAAATATACTTTCATAAAATATCTATAACATAGTTTAACTCAGCCTGAAATATTCGTCATGTTTGTTGTTTTTTTATCTTGTTCCAACAAATATCTCTTTCAGCATCTCACGTTTGTGTATCACCTGTTAAAACAGGAGCTAAGATTACCTTAGTTAAACAATTTCTCTTTTTATGCTAGAAAATGTAGATTTGATAAAGCTGATCTGGCTGATAGATGCCCATTTGTCTCAAAATGTCTTCATTTCCGTACAGAGAAGGAAACACATCACTGTCAATTGCATGATCACAGTTCAGTACTGTGTTGACACTGTCAGTCTGGCATCAAGGGAACACAAAAAAAGGTGGGGAGGGGAGGGGTACCCTACTTGTTTCCGTTCCACTCACCACTGTCCATGCCAAAGCCTCGGGTTCGATTCTCCTCATGGATACAATGCATGAAGCTCATTTCTAGTATCCCCTACCGTGATATTGCTAGAACATTGCTAAAAGCGGCACAAAACTTACTCTCACTCACTGAGAAAGTGTAACAAAATGCGTCTGTAAATCCTGCTGCATGTAATAGCTTGAGCTGTAATGTCACCGATCTGATGAGAGCAGTATGTACTCTTTTACATGCCTTTGCTAACTGCTGACTCTCTTCAATCTGTTTGTGACTTGTGTGATACTGGATAGTGTGTGCAAAGTTTAAGCATTTGTAAATAATTAAACAAAGCAGATCTCTTGCAGACAGGCCTGACATGTTGATACACTGAATGTATTGGATAAAGCTGAGGTTCTCATTGACTTGCGACATTTAGTCTTAGGTTCTGTTTAAAATTATGATTTCCTGGTCAGTTTGGAAAAAAGTCGCTTGTTGAAAATGCTTCATCTGCTTTGAAACAGCTAAAATGGCAGAAGGGATTCCTGTGTTTAATACCAAAGTTGAAGCTCCTAGCTGTTCATTCACAACGCTTCTAGTCCTACAGTGGCAGTATTTTTATAACTGGTGTCACTGTTGGAATTTTCTCCCATTGTGTGAAGTGGGCTACTACTGGGTTGTTCAACTGTAGGAGACATCCGTTGTTACAGCTTGGAGCAGTGAGCTGCTGCTGGACCCCCCCACTTCCATCTCCACATTCCTGAGCATGCATCTGCTGTGTGTCATCTTCCTCCCACACCGCAACTCACATGGTGCACTGTGATGCACAGCAGCTGGCATGGTGATGCTGTGGGACATAGCGAGCTTGGACTGTATGAGATGGTGTGATAGACAACAGCCACACAGCTAATGTGACACTGTCATACTTAGCATGCATGCAGCTTGTGTGACACTGTCATACTGGACATGCATACTGGTCTTGTGACACTGTCATGCATGCAGGTCGTGTAACACTGTCATACTGGACATGCATACAGTTCTTGTGACACTGTCATACTTGTCATGCATGCAGGTCATGTGACACCATCATACTGAACATGCATACAGGTCTGGTGACACTGTCATACTTGGCATGCATGCAGATCTTGTGACACTGTCATATTTGGCATGCATGCAGGTCGTGTGGCACTGTCATACTGGACATGCATGCAGGTCTGGTGACACTGTGATACTTGGCATGCATGCAGGTCTTGTTAGACTGTCATACTTGACATGCATACAAGATTTGTGACACTGACATACTTGACTTGCATGCAGGTTGTGTGACACTATCATACTTGGTCTTGTGACTCTGTCATACTGCACATGCATACAGGTCTTGTGACACTGTCATACTGGACATGCATACAGGTCTTGTGACACTGTCATACTTGGCATGCATGCAGATCTTGTGACACTGTCATATTTGGCATGCATGCAGGTCGTGTGGCACTGTCATACTGGACATGCATACAGGTCTTGTGACACTGTGATACTTGGCATGCATGCAGATCTTGTGACACTGTTATACTTGGCATGCATGCAGGTCTTGTTAGACTGTCATACCTGACATGCAGACAAGTTTTGTGACACTCTCATACTTGTCATACATCCAGGTCTTGTGACACAGTCTTACTGGACATGCATACAAGTTTTGTGACACTGTCATACTTGGCATACATACAGGTTTTGTTACACTGTCATACTTAGCAAACATACAGCCCTTGTGCCCCTACGCTTACTGGCATCTGCTGGATGGATAAGACAACTGCTACAGGCAGCTTCAATAAGTACAGCACCATACAAGACTCATGCAGGCATTGGGAGATGATTCTAACATAAAACATGTCTGATACAGCTGGAAGCAAACCTTTCCTGGAATATCAGATTAAATGGCCACATCCACTGACTCGTGACTGACCTTGCCAAGGTCACAGCTGACTGAAATGGAAACCCTGTCAATAGTGGAATGGTAGAATACCTTCACTCCTCATGGCCCCTTACCAATACTTCCCTGTTGTTTCTACAAATGGTAAAAAAGTGGTAATTAAACAGAACTGAATATCTTCTACTTGTCCCATCATTGAATGCAGTAAATGCTTTTCAGATTCTTTACCAAATGTGTCTTTTTGTTGAAAGTTCAACCAGTAGAAATGAAGTGCAGTTGCACCATATAATATTCCATAAGCAGTTCATATGACTTATAAACAGAAACAACATGCTACAAATAATGAGTTTCTTCTTCATGGCTGTGGTGTGTGGGGGATTAATCAACTAAACAGATACAGATGGGTAGTTTTTGTCTCTCTCTGAAATCTAATGTTTTAATGCTTATATTATAGGTACACATACAGATTATTTGATTATTTCTAATTTTTCCATCAGCGAGATTTAAAAATACAAAACAAAAGTGGCATGTGTGCATTGTTTCTGAAACCAGCCCCCTCGTTTATGTTCACTTTTAGGTCATCAAACCATTGAAAAATATATCTTGTATTTTCCTATCGATAAATCAGTGAATTCATGTGGGAGTTTGAATGTAGTTGTTTCCTTGGTTTAAAAAGATTCCCCATCAATCATACAATAAGCCAGCATGCTTCAATCCTTGTCAATCGTCCCAGTTGAGTGTTTGTAATTAACCCATTTCTGTTATGTGTGAATGTGATTCATAAAATTGTTTGCACATGTACGTTCAATCATGAGCATTTCTACAGCAGCCAGCCCCGCCCCTCCAGTGATTTCTTTGAAGCTGTATATTCATCAACATATATGTTCCTAATTCCTGGGTCCTCCATTTCCCTGCTGATTGATGCTGTCATAAAACTGAAATTGACACACGAGAAATGTTTTGCTTAGTCTTTTTGCCCACATAAGCTTTGATACATGATTTCCTGTCAGTAATTTGCTTTCATACATAGATATTTGTTTTTGTGGATAGCTTGTCAAATTATTTGTCAAATCCTGCTTCATTTTTAGTATTGACACAGAAGTGTTTTTGTACCTGTCAATGTAATCAGGAAAACGGTCCAATGTTCTGGGTCTTTTTTGTGTTTACTTGTATTACTAAAATAAGGATTTGCTGGCTAAAATGGCTGTTGTGTTTGTTTCTTATGTACTTGGAACCAACAAAGAAGTGAAAGTTTGAAATACATGAAATAAACCTAGGCAGAGTCTGACTGTCAGATCATAAGCTGACCCAGAAAGATGCAGGTTAGAATTGTTTTTCAGCAACCCATGCTTGTCGTTAGAGGCGACTAACAGGATCAGATGGTCAGGCTCGCTGATTTGGTTGACACATCATTGTATCCCAGTTGCATAGATTGATGCTCATGCTGCTGATCACTGGATCATTTGGCTGCCAGTGCAGACTGCCACCATACAGATGGAATGTTATGATTACTAGATACCATTTAGAAAGTGGTCAAATGTAATTGCCATCACACAAAGGTGGCTAAGTGGGTTAGGTCTCTGTTAGGTGCCTGACGAATCCCATATGGGACTCAACTGAATAAGTACTCAAATTTGTGCTTTACTAAGAAAGTGTAATCCCAATTGGGAATATGTTACAGCTGGAATATTGCTGCGTGCGGCATAAAACTAAGCTCACTTGCTCACCATAGACAGGTGTTTACTGGCGCGATGACAGGGTTAAAACAGAAAGCATGCAAATATATACACACAATCCTGAAAGGTTTGTGGAACGCGGAGAGGTGAAAATGCCCCTTGATTTGGTATTATCTTGTAAGACAGTAAAGCAGAAAAGTACCTCAGTACAATGAAAAAATACCTGAAAAATCTTCATGATCCATAACATTTTATTGAGTATAGTCAAGCTATTATTATTATATACTGAACAGCAAAAGAAATTCAATTTTTGAAAAAAAGAAATCTAATAAATGTAAGCGTTCATTTTTATGTCTTTTATTTAAAAAATTGGCAAGAAGCTAGTTTGCGTTTCTTCTCCTGTTCAGTATATCTTTCATTATCTTAACATGGCTGATATAATGTAAAATATTATAATATAACACCAAATTGTTTATATTGGATCACTTTCTACAAATATTGGCAGCCAGAGAGATAAGGTGTTTTTGCTTTTAGCGTTTGTGGAATTATTGCAGCACTGTGTGCCTTATAAAGAGGAGGCTCTGGTATGTGATGGGAAATTGACAAGGCCGTTAGACTATGAGTAAGGCTTTTGGAATGACACTTAATTGTCACATATTCATTGAAAGTGACATCTTGTACCAGCTCATATCCTGTGGCTGTTTTTTTTTATTCTGCAGCATTACTGGGCTGGGTGCTGACATACTGGTTAATAAGCATGGGCAATGAACTATGTCAAGTTTATGATTTAATGGTACGCATTCCTGATTGTTTTATTGAGTTTTTTCTATAGCAGGTGCGCTCTGTAAAGCTCCAACACAGAGACCATTTAGCTGTTCTTCAAACTTTTGATTTTGATTGTGTTTCTGGTCCAAATGGGTTATTTTTTATATATGATGCGACAAGATAGGCTACAAGGATCAAGGATTGGATGCTGGTTTAAAATTCAGTAGGTATTTTTAATGGTAACATGGGTGAAACATGATGCTTTTCAACTGAAATGTTGGCTACTATTTACATGAGAGTTGCCCTGTATTTGTAGTTAGTGACATCACATGGAGGGGTGGTGGTTAGCCTAGTGGTTAAAGTGTTTGTCTGTCATGCCTATGACTGGGGTTTAATTCCCAACATGGTTACAGTGTGGTAAGCCGATTTATGATATTGCTGGAATATTGCTGCTAAAAGCAGCATAAAAACACATGTTAGATATAAGAAGCATCTTCATCGTAACAGTTTTGGTCCCTACTACTCTCCAGTGAATTTATGAGTGAGTGAGTGAGTGAGTTTAGTTTTACGCCGCACTCAGCAATATTTCGGCTATATTGTGGTGGTCTGTAAATAATCGAGTCTGAACCAGACAATCCAGTGATCAACAACATGAGCATTGATCTGAGCAATTGGGAACCTATGACATGTGTCAACCAAGTCAGCAAGCCTGACCACCTGATCCCATTAGTCACCTCTTACAACAAGTACAGTCACCTTTTATGGCAAGCATGGGTTGCTGAAGGCCTATTCTACCTCGGGACCTTCATGGGTCTCCAGTGAATGTATAATGTTTGGACCTTACCTCAGGACGTCAGTGGTGACAGACAGCTGTCAAAATTGAGAAAAGTCAAATAACACCTGTAACCCTCATGCGGATGATTGTAAAGGTTGAGTTATAGTTATCAAAAAGTATTTTTCATTATTTTACTAAATGCAGTGATAAATCAGACAATATATGTTATTGTTGATGTGCAAAGTGTAGTCTCATTAAACCAACTTGCGTTACACCTGGTTAGAACCAAAAGAGGACAAGGAAGGATAGTAGCTTTTATAACAGTGGAAGTGATCAGATCTTATCAAAACGAGAATCAGACTTGTAACAATCACCAGTCTTAGCAGTCAGTGTGTTCTTGACATTGTCCAAGGTCAACAGTGCGCATTTGTCCACATACAGCATTACTCATCAACCATCTGAATTCTGAGCTTAATTGTGCAGTTGCATACCATTGTTTCAGTGATAGAAAATTGATGAAATCTTCTGGGACGCTTTGAGAGTATATATATGATTTTGAGCGATATTGTTATGTCTTGTTGCTAACAATGATTCCCCATCTTTCCAGATAATGAAGGTCAAGTTCAGTGAAGAATTCACGTACACGTGTCAGTTCCATGTTTTGGTAGTGGTGGTAATCACTGATTTTGTTCTGACATTTTGAACCTTCTACCAACAGGACACACATCCACGGTGTATCTGCAGCATCTGCGACTTCATGGCGGAACATGCCTACATCATCAAGCGACACATGATGCGACACAATGCTCAAGGCTGCACCTGTGATCTCTGTGGCAAGGTCTACAAGGTCAGATAACTCATTATATGTAAAGGGGAAATAACCATTGTAAGAAAGAAAAGTGTGATAACTCTCCTTATCCATAAAGGAGAGATAATTCTCTGAATATGTAAAGGGGACATAACTCTCCTATTACATAAAGGGGACATAGCTCTCCTAATGCAACAAGAGGATATAACTCTCTAAATAAATGAAAGTGGACATAACGCCCCTAATGCATAAAGGATACACAACTCTCTCGGTACACTAGGTGGTTTCTAAAATACATTTCCAACACTCAAGATATCCATGTTCATTTGTTTTGCCAGTGGCAGTGGCATTGAGAACATCCTGCATCCACACTCACACTATATTTATGTAGAATTAAACATTACATTATTATTTTTGGTCATTCCCATTCAGCAGCTGGGAACCATAATGTCTTCACTTGAAAAATAGTTGTCATGGCCTAAAGCTTTGATCAAGGAACATGTCAGAAGTTCGAAATCTATTTTCCTCAGAAGTGATTGAGATAAAGTATGAACACTGACTACTTATGACATGGTCCCCTCAAGGTGACTGACAGAGATTGATGACTGAGACAGGCACAGGTATGATATTGTCAGCTTTACCTGTCAATATGGTCATTACTGTCACAGGTATTTCATTATCTGGGCATCAGTCCAGGAGCTAAAATAAATTTGTGAATGTCACATGGTGGCCAGAATATAGCAAAAATTCCTTACACAGTGTCCTGAAATAGATCTGCTTCGTTTAATTCAGGTGGCAATGTTGATTAATTGTTGTATTCTCCAGTCAGTCAGTGTTCACTCTGGATTAGGGCCAGAATAGGTATCTGTTTGTCAGAGAAGGCTCTGTGGTTATTGTGTCTGATCTTGGCATGCATGGTGTTCTTCATGCAAAATGTCAGAGGTTTTTCTGGCCCAGGACAAGCTAACTTTGCTGGCACATTGTTTACTAGCTTAAAATAACATTGACTTACCAGCTCAATGAAAAAATGCAACTGGAAGATATGGATGAAATGTGACCTGCAGTTGTGGTATTTTTTTTCTTGAAAAACATGGAGAGGTTATATCATTAGAGAAAAAAATGTAAAAATATTTGTTATGTTTTGTTGTTGATTTTGAGGATGATTGTAAAAATATGTTTTAAGTAATTATTCAGGTTTCGGTTCAACAAAGTCCATTAAATCTTCAGCTTCTAGGTCAATATTATGTTATATTACCATAGCAGTTAGGGGTGAATCTTTGTTTCCACTCAGTTAGGGGTGAATCTTTGTTTCCACTCACTCACTCACTCACTCACTCACTCACTCACTCACTCACTCACTCACTCACTCACTCACTCACTCACTCACTGTGTTGGAGATTTAATTGCATCATTCCCATGTTTCAGGATCAGTACATCCTGAAGATGCATATCAAGATGGTCCATATGCCAGCAGAGGTGTTGTTTGAATGCACAGTATGCTCAAAGAAGTTTACACGGAAAGCTCACCTCAAACGCCATTTACGAATACATGACCCCGAAAAGCCGTTCAAGTGTCCCCATTGCGAATATAGGTCAGTAATTTCAGATGCTGACTCAGCATTTAATGACAGATAACTGTCATATGATTATCTATTTATAATTGACTGAGGATGGGATGCCTGTCTGTCCTCTGTCACCTGTCTGGACAGGAGGACATCAGAACCCCAGACTTGTGTCATTATTGGCATTGTAGTTAAAGCGTTTACTTATCATACCGAAGACCTGGGTTTGATTCCCCACATGGGTACAATGTATGAAGCCCATTTCTGGTATCCCCAGCAGTGATATTGCTGAAATATTGCAGAAGCCATTATAACTAAAGTCACTCACATATGAAGTAAATCCCCAATATCCCATGCTCGTGTCCCCATGGAGAGACCCCTATATTTTTGTCTGTTTGTGGATTCCGGTTCAATATAAGTCACTGTTTTGTTCAGGGTTTAATATTTGCCATGAGTAGTTAACAACTTAAGCATCCATAGGCTGATCAGTTGATCCGAAATCCGTGTAGATTCTCTCTATTGTTTGAGTCAGGCATGAGGCCAATGTAGGAGCCTTGTCATTCATGAACCATGTATTTAAGTATGTGTTGTAATCGCATACCAAAGTTATTAGAATGGCCGAGTTTGCCATTTGTGATTAGAGAGGGTACAATTAATTGAGAATGTATAGACACAAAAAGTACCTCTTTGACAGCTGAAACTGCCTGAGTCATACTTGATTGATGGCTGACCTAAGGTTAGAATTCTTTTCATTACGCCATTATTAATGAAAGCAACCCAAAGCACATATATAACTGTCGCTCGTGTTGGAATAAAAAGAGCTCATCATTTGACATTCAATTTACGATTGTTATATGGGGTTTGTTGCACTCATTCAGGTCTTACTCACAGTATCTGCATTTGTCTGTGTTTGACATCCTGGGCTAATCTGAGGTTTTCTACTGAATCTAGACACTTTAAAACGTGACCGAGTGAGTTTAGTTTTAACCCATGTTTAGCAATATTCCAACACAATCACAGCAAAATCACTGAATATTGGCTTCACACATTGTGCCCATGTGGGGACTCGAACCCCCAGTGTTGGGCGTGACGAGTGAATGCTTCAATCGCAATTCTACAACACCGCCCTTTTTATATTGTAAAGTTATCCCTTCATGGTCATGAGAAGGAGACCTTTGGGGTTTTTGGGGGGCACAATTTGTGAAGTTTTTGCTGTGGGGTCATGAAAAGAATATTTTTTTTTTTGCATAATTGTTAAGTTTCACTATAAGGTGATAGAGAAGGATACCTTTGTTTCCTTGCAGAATTTGTTTTAGTTTTTAGCTTTAGAGTCACAAATAGGTCCCCTTTATATCTTGCAGAATTTTAAAATTTTGCTTGTAATGGTTGGGTGAGGTCTGGTTTGGGTTGATTGTTTATACTAAGTATAAGGGTGCTGTCTTGAGGATATCACAACTGGGTGATGTGGCTGAGGATGTGGTTTGGTCCTCTTTGTTGAAGATTTTACTTGTCATGCTGGAGATGCTGATTTACCTGACTAAAGCCCATTTCTGGTGTCAGCCACCATGTTGTATCTGGAATCTTGATAAAAGCAGCAAAAATCCATAGTCAATCCGGCTGTCATTTGGTTTAATTTATCTTTATCAACACCTTTCTTTTGTCTCTTTGACTCTCTTTTTGACTTTAATCTGTTTTGCTGTACTTTCTTTTCGGTCATTGAGTCTTTCTGTTCTCTCCTGCTGCTCATGACACTCCATGACAAATAGGACATGTATAATGTCAATTCATTCATGAAACATGAAAGTCATGAATAATCATGTTTTAACTCTGAAGGTAGCTGAAACTTTATGCAATATTTCAAAAGAAATTGTGCCTATGTGTGACATATAGGAGTGCATAGGCGGATATGCTTCTCACTTTTATTTCTGAGATCAAAGGAAAGAATTTTTATTTTGTTTGAAACTGCTGTAAAATGGGCAGGCTCTATGTTTTTTAATATCACTTTAAGCTTCGGGATGACAAATGTATGCATTTGCATTTGTTCATTCACAATATGTATATTTTGCACATGTCGCAAATAGCGTCTTAAATTCATCTAAATGAAAGTTCATGTGAAGGTTATAATATATTCTTTCATGTATGGAGGTTAGTCTAATTTCAATCCAACCTTCAGGTTGTAATGGTTTTTTTTTTCATAGTAATTTCTTACCCAGCTATGACATGAAGATGAAACAGTTTTTTTTGTATTGTTACTTTTCATCTCAACCTGTTTGTTTAAGGCTGTTAGAACAACTAGAGAAAGAAAAGCTTGGATGAGGTACAGAGCCTTGTAAATAAATTTGACTGAACAGGGATGTGTATGTTAGATCTATAGCACTGTAGTTCTGTCCTTCTAGGGATGTGTATGTCAGAACTAAAGCACTGTCGTTCTGTCCTTCTAGGGATGTGTATGTCTGTTGGATTGTATCGTCTGTCTGTCCTTCTTCTGATGTGCATGTCTGTTGGATTGTATGGTCTGTCCTTCTGCTGATGTGCATGTCTGTTGGATTGTATGGTCTGTTTGTGATTCTACTGATGTGTATGTCTGTTGGATTGTTTGGTCTGTCTGTCCTTCTACTGATGTGCATGTCTGTTGGATTGTATGGTCTGTCCTTCTACCAATGTGTATGTCTGTTGGATTGTATGGTCTGTCTGTCCTTCTACCAATGTGTATGTATGATGGATTGCATGGTATGTCTGTCCTTCTAAAGATGTGCATGTCTGTTGGATTGTATGGTCTGTTTGTCCATCTAAAGATGTGTATGTCTATTGGATTGTACTCTCTTTTTTGTCCTTCTACTGGGGTGGATGTCTGTAGGATTGTATTGTCAGTTTGTCTATCAGGGAATGTTTATGTCTGTCAGATTGTATGGTCTGTCTGTCCTACCAATGTGTATGTCTGTTGGATTGTATGGTCTGTCTGTCCTTCTACCAATGTGTATGTCTGTTGGATTGTATGGTCTGTCTGTCCTTCTACCAATGTGTATGCCTGTCGGATTGTATGGTCTGTCTGTCCTTCTACCAATGTGTATGTCTGTTGGATTGTATGGTCTGTCTGTCCTTCTACCAATGTGTATGTCTGTCGGATTGTATGGTCTGTCTGTCCTTCTACCAATGTGTATGTCTGTTGGATTGTATGGTCTGTCTGTCCTTCTACCAATGTGTATGTCTGTTGGATTGTATGGTCTGTCTGTCCTTCTACCAATGTGTATGTCTGTTGGATTGTATGGTCTGTCTGTCCTTCTACCAATGTGTATGTCTGTTGGATTGTATGGTCTGTCTGTCCTTCTACCAATGTGTATGTCTGTTGGATTGTATGGTCTGTCTGTCCTTCTACCAATGTGTATGCCTGTCGGATTGTATGGTCTGTCTGTCCTTCTACCAATGTGTATGTCTGTCGGATTGTATGGTCTGTCTGTCCTTCTAACAATGTGTATGTCTGTCGGATTGTATGGTCTGTCTGTCCTTCTACCAATGTGTATGTCTGTCGGATTGTATGGTCTGCCTGTCCTTCTACCAATGTGTATGTCTGTAGGATTATTGTCCCATCTTTTTCCCCTTCTAGTGATGTATATGTGTGTAGGATTGTACTGTTTGTTTGTCCTAGTGATGTGTATGTCAGTAGGGTTGTACTGTCAGTTTGTCCTTCTAGTGATGTGTATATCAGTAGGATTGTACTGTCAGTTTGTCCTTCTAGTGATGTGTATGTTTGTAGGATTGTATTGTCTGTTTGCTCTTTTGTACTATAGTTGCCACATCTCTGTTGTCCTTCTCAGGATGTGTATGACTGTACTATTGTCCTGTTTGTCCTTCCAGGGGCTGTGAACGGTCCGACATCTCCAAGCACCTGCTGATACATCAGGATCCCAAGCATGTCTGTGAAGTCTGTGGCAAGGCCTTTCGCCATGTGAAGAACAAGGAGCTCCACGTCAAGAGGTACACCTGACAGCATGGCTAGTTCCTGTCACTTCCCCTACACTTGCATGTCACTTATAACACTCCAGTTCCGTGTTTGGGGCAGCACCTTACTCCCAGTGCATGCTGTAACCTTGAGCAGATCTCCTCATGCATTCCACAGTTACATTAATCACACTTTATTAGAGCAGTGATGACAATTATCTGCTGCACCTACAGTAAGGGTTTGATTTATGGAGAAGCCAACTTTAGATTTCAGTGAATGATAATTCATGGCTGAATATAAACTGATATGCTTATGGCCAATTTTAGATTTCAGTGAATGATAATTCATGGCTGAATATAAACTGATATGCTTATGGTCAACTTTATTTTGTGAATGAGAATTCATGGCTGAATATAAACTGATATGCTTATGGCCAACTTTATATTGTGAATGAGAATTCATGGCTGAATATAAACTGATATGCTTATGGTCAACTTTATTTTGTGAATGAGAATTCATGGCTGAATATAAACTGATATGCTTATGGCCAACTATATATTGTGAATGAGAATTCATGGCTGAATGTAAACTGATATGCTTATGGCAATCTACTGCTTTGTTTAATCTTCTTTTCTTGCCTGCCCAAAGAGTGAGTGAGTGAGAGAGTGAGTGAATTTGTTTTAATGATGTTTTGAATTGAATTGTATTGTATTCCACTTATATCACCACATGTGAGCTTTATTTGAGGGGGAAAAGTCATGTATGTTGAGGGTTTTCTTTCCTGTCAGAGAAACCCAAAGGTCTTGAAATCTAAAGTTTTTATGACAGGAGGCAACACAAAACACATATTTTTTTATCATATCAGTGAAAAATATAATTTTAAACAAAACATTTTAGAACTGAAAAAAATATCCCTATAGCTTAGATTCAGACACAGCTCATGGCATGCAACTTTGTGCCAGCATTATTCCACTTTTGCCATGCTGGAAATGGTGTCATTTAACCAGGAGTGACTATATATTTTGTATTGTAGTTGACAGTGGTACAGAACTTTTGTCTGGCATAATGTCACTACACCAGACTTTCTTTACTAAGATAGCAACACACCTCTTTCTTCGGTAATGAGGTAACATCAGACTTTCTTCCCTGAGGTAGCAACATGTGACTTTCTTTACTAAGATAGCAACACGCCCCTTTCTTCAGTACTAAGGTAACATCAGACTTTCTTCCCTGAGGTTGCAACACGTGACTTTCTTTACTAAGATAGCAACACGCCCCTTTCTTCAGTACTAAGGTAACATCAGACTTTCTTCCCTGAGGTAGCAACATGTGACTTTCTTTACTAAGATAGCAACACACCCCTTTCTTCAGTACTAAGGTGACATCAGACATTCTTGCCTGAGGTAGCAACATGTGACTTTCTTTACTAAGGTCTTGACGTGAGACTTTCTTT
This sequence comes from Haliotis asinina, assembly GCF_037392515.1. Lineage (NCBI taxonomy): Eukaryota > Metazoa > Mollusca > Gastropoda > Lepetellida > Haliotidae > Haliotis > Haliotis asinina. The sequence continues at coordinate 39,498,526 of NC_090285.1, forward strand.
ACTAAGATAGCGACATGAGACTTTCTTTACTAAGATAGCAACATGAGACTTTCTTTACTAAGATAGTGATGAGACTTGCTTTACTAAGATAGTGACATGAGACTTTCTTTACTAAGATAGTGATGAGACTTTCTTTACTAAGATAGCGACATGAGACTTTCTGTACTAAGTAGATAGTTACATGGGACTACCTTTAGAGAGGTAGATAGTTACATGGACCTAGCTGTACTAAGGCTGATAGTGGCATGAGAAATTCTTCCATGAGGTAGATAGTTACATGGGACATTTCTTAACTAAGCGAGATAGTTGTATGGGACTTTCTTTACTATGGTAGGTGTGGTAGGGTAGCCTTGTGGTTAAAACCTTTGCTCATCACGACAAAGACTGACGTTGGATTCCCCACATGGGTACAATGTGTGAAGCCTATTTCTAATGTTCCCAGCCATGATATTGCAGGATTATTGCTAAAAGCAACATACAACTAAACTTACTCACTTTACTAAGGTAGATAGCTACAGGGAACTTTCTGTTCTATGGTAGTTAGTTACATGGCACTTCCTTGACTAGCTTGGGACGTTCAAAGTAATGCCATCGAGGTGGCCCAAACATTCACTTCAACAAGTGTTGCAACTTTTGATGCAGAGAAAGGTGTTTTCAGGAGGGTTTTTTTTCATGCATAAAGTTTCAAGATGAAAATGCCAAATATATGAATAATGATCTACCGTATTGGTTTATTCATCTTTCAGCAATTTTTGGAATCCGCCTTGAAATATCACATGGCCGAGACGATCTCAGTGTTATTTTTCTCATTTAAAAAGAAATGTTACTGGGCTATAATTATCACAAGTGTGTTTCAAATTGCTTTCATGATAGTTTACACTCCCCCAGAATGCACCGAGGAAAAGTTGAAATATTTCATAAAGACTTCATGTTTTGACCCCATACATGTGTTGACATGTGTCATAATGTTTTCACAGGTAATGGTCAGGCCTTTTTCAGGTTTGTAAAAAGATTTTTAAAAGAACTACATGGATATACATAAAACAAATGGATTTTAAATTACTTACATAATATTTGAAGTAAAGGATTGAGAAGTGGGCGAGAACAGTTAAACAAATCAAAAGCATTGTGATGTGTAATGGCATTTTTCGTGAACTTTTGAATTACTTTTAAAAGGTTTGCTATTTCGGGGCTTAGTGTGGATCTGAGGGTGTGGTTTTGAAATGCATATTTCTCCAGTGTTGGTTGACAGAAAGTACACACTGGTCTGTATAGCCAAATCAACATGATACAGCTAATCACACGTAATGCCAAATGAAAATATTTTGAGAAATTTTCATCCACATTTGGGAAATATTTTGATATTTGTATTTCACGTCCTGAGGGGCAGTTCGCCAGTTCACTCACATGGCGTAAATTGACAACACATTTTGACCTCCTCTTATGAAAGTTCTATTCCAAGATTCAGGAGCATGTGAAAAAAGCCCCGCCATCAGGAAACAATCTACATTACTTCCCCTTTCTTCTGAATATTGAGAAGTCAGCAAAAAATATATTGGGGCTAAATGGGAAATATCGCTATATATATAATGACATTCAGTCCCATTTTATGGATCAAGTGAATATTTAAAAAATATAAAGCTTCTTTTTAATCAATGAATTTGAATGAAAGATTATTAATTTAAATGAGGAGAAACGGAATGTTAGTGAATGTCAGGGGAATATCCCAGACAGGAAATATCAACTTTCATCTTTTCCTCTTCAGATGTCAACGTTAACAGCATTTTTTTAAACAGACAAATTACCATTTTTTATGTCATTGAATTGACACTTCACCTTCACGTTTGTAGCAAATCTATATATAACGTTCATTAATCAAAGGCAGTCAAATTATTATAGAATTCCAACCCCTTGGCCAACAAAACTGGAGAAAAATTGAAATTCTTAAAATTCTTATACTTAGGATATTTATGTATATTTTTAATATTTTTTATATTTGTTTCATTTAATTAAAAAATGTAAAACTCTACATTATATATAGCCTTTTATTGTTTGAAATGGAAGTCGTCTCTTTGGAGAATTTAAAAAATGTAACTTTATTACAGTTAGGGAAATTTTCTCTCATGTTTGGAGAACATGGGGTTTAATATTGACCTCAATTCAAGTCCACACAGGTCTCTGTGTATGTGATACCCTAATTATCATTGCTAGACTAAGGCTTATTGTAGTCGTATAAGTTTGGTCATTACCAGTGTATATTGTACATCCTGACATGTGATACTGCTCATACTGGCCAAGTGACCATTTCCTTCTTACTTACTAGCCATTACCTGACCTTTGATGTAACCTTTGACCAATATGTCACTTCCTGTTGGCGGAGATGGACACAATATGACCCAGTGCTTTGCATTCAAGTGCCTATTTTCTGCCTACCAAACCCTATAGGAATGCTTACAGGTGTGAGAAGAAACCATGAGTGAATGTGTGTGGATGGTTGAACAACTCCAGGACTCGGGGCTAGCAACCACCTGTTTTTTCCACACAGGCTGGTCTTGTCTGGTGTTAATACCGGACATTAGCATCGTTTCCACATTAAACAGCACTATAGTTGGGTCAGGGTAAAGTTGCACATAAGGATAGTGTTAGTTTCTTTGTTACAGTTCTGTGTAAACAGTGCAGGGTTACCTAAGGATTTTAGATGTGAGATAGGCACAGAGGAGGCTGCAATCAGTTCATGTATTTCTTTTTAAGGCCACAGGGAAGTTATTTAGCATTCTAAACTAAGTATCCCTAACAGGCAAATACAGGGGAAATGTTCTTTTCAAAACAGTTGAATAAAAAATTAAGTTCTCATATCTTTAGTTTTAGAAACATTTTAATGTATATTTAGGTTATATCAATGGTAATTTTCTAGAATTAAAAGCTTCTTATTCTTTATATGTACATTTTTCATTTTCCCTGATCCTGAAACTTCCTGGAAATAACATAGCAGTATTTAAAGCAAGTTTATTTAAATTACTCACATAACATTTGAATGATGAAAAAACCCCAGAGAATTAGATGAGATCTGTTCTATGAAGTTTTGCAGTTTGATGAGGAATTGGACTCAGTCCTAGATTTGGATAGTTTCAAGATGTGAATGACACTATGTTGCTTAAACAAGAAGTATATATTCTATGTGGAAGTGGAGGTTGAAGATGCAGAATTTCACTCACTTATTACCACAGTCTTTGATATCAGAATTTCTGTGCAATTATATAATAAAGATAGATTAGGGTACAAAACTTTCACTGATGTTTTCTATCACTGTACTTGTCACAATACAATGTATTTTACAGTATGCATTATAATTTATTTCACTCATTTTTGACTAAATTATATCTGTTTATTTTATGTTTGCTTTTTTTTTTGAAGAAGAAGAAGAAATGTTGATATGAAATTCTCATGTTTTTTGCTTCCAGACACAACGGTCAGAGAGACTACAAGTGTGGTGTGTGTGACTTTTATGGGTACACCTTCACCGATATCCGTAAACACATTGAAAGGAAACATGCTGATATAAAGACCTTGGTCTGCGACAAATGTGGTTCCGCGTTCAAGTCCGAGGCTCTGCTGAGGGTAGGTGGCGCTCTGAGGAAGTCATGCACATGTGTCGCTACTTGGGGCGTAACATTGAACGTGATCGTGATGGGGCAAAGGTGCAGAAACTATTTGCCAGGGTCCTAATCGGCATTGTTACGAGATTGCTATTGTTTTGGTTACGTATTGCTTGAGGATTAAGAATGTTAGATTTGCTCTTTTTGTTTTGAATTATTCACCTATATTTGATAGAGACATAACAGGTGGTAAATATAGGAGGTTATTTGTGAAATCAGTCGGTCTCCATCAAAATGCTGAATGTCGTGTTCATGTTGTGTCTCATGGACACAGATTGTTTCCTGACATCATTTAGCACAACAACTTACTTATTGGAGAGTTTTAACCAGTCCCTGACCAATGGGTAGATGAGTCACTCCAGGTCCTTTCAGCAGAGTCATAACAACCGCTGTCACCCACAGGGAGTATTGCCAAAGGGAGTGATTATTACATCCCTTCTAAACCAGGGTGGTCATTACAACTCTTCTCAGTACTAGGGATTCATTACAACCCTTCTCAACGCTGAGGATCCGTTGCAACCTTTCTCAACCAGGGTGATCGTTACAACCCTGTTCAGCAAGGGTGATCATTACAACCCTATCATCACTGGGGATTCATTACAACCCTTCTCAACCAGGATGATCATTACAACCCTCCTCAACCAGGATGATCATTACAACCCTATCATCACTTGGGATTTATTACAACCTTTCTCAACCAGGGTGATTGTTACAACCCTATCATCACTGGGGATTCATTACAACCCTATCATCACTGGGGATTCATTACAACCCTTCTCAACCAGGATGATCATTACAACCCTCCTCAACCAGGATGATCATTACAACCCTATCATCACTTGGGATTTATTACAACCTTTCTCAACCAGGGTGATTGTTACAACCCTATCATCACTGGGGATTCATTACAACCCTTCTCAACCAGGATGATCATTACAACCCTATTCAACCAGGATGATCATTACAACCCTATCATCACTTGGGATTTATTACAACCTTTCTCAACCAGGGTGATTGTTACAACCCTATTCAACAAGGATGATCATTACAACCCTATCATCACTGGGGATTCATTACAACTCTTCTCATCCAGGGTGATTATTACAACCCTATCATCATTGGGGATTCATTACAACTCTTCTCATCCAGGGTGATTACTACAACCCTTCTCAACCAGGATGATTATTACAACCCTCCTCAACCAGGATGATCATTACGACCCTTCTCAACGAGAAGAATCATGACATTTCATCTCACCCAGGTTAGTCATGACAACCCAGGGGAGTCATTGCAATTTACAGTGCCTAGGAAAGTCATGACAAGTATTCTCACCCAAGGGAGTCATTACAACCCATCTCAACAAGGAGAGTCTTGACAATCCTTCTCACCCATGTTAGTAATTACAACCATCTAACCCAGGGAAGTAACCCTTTTCAATCAGGAGAGTCCTGACAACCGGAGACAATAGCTGTTGTTGCGAGCCTTTTCACCCAGGGGAATTTGTTACAACCCTTTTTACTCAAGGAGCATCATTACAGCCATTGTCACCTAATGCTAAGTTGTTTCCCCTCATTGGACTTGAGGATAGTTGACTTCGAATATTGAAAGACAATCACCATTCCCTACCTCTCTGTGTGAGGTTGAACCTGGCATTGCTAACGTATTTAATATATAAGACATATATAAAAAACAACCAACCATGATTTCAATTTCACATAGAACTACCACACAGTTTCTGAAGCTGTTATTGAGGGATTACAGAGGCATTCCGATAAAAGCACGATTTGTATTTTTGTCAAGATGAAAGGAAAAGTGATGAATTGACAGTTTTTATGAGACTGTACATGTTTGAGGATACATATTAGAAGAAGAAAATCCATGTATAATTTCCCAGAACTGTTTCAGATTACAAGAAAAGTTATGATTTTCCTTTTTTTTCTATAAATGTGTTGAAACATAAGATACAAGCTGCGGAGATTTGATGATGATCTGCAGTGCCTGTGTAGTCGAGCTAATGGGTTTGAGAGGCTTATATTGAAGGAAAGTGATGAGTCGTCACATTCTATCACAGCTGGTATAATCTCTGGTAAATATGTCCGGGACAGGGTTGGATGACAATTCCAGCTGCCAGTCCTTTACAGACTCAAGTAGATTCTTTGTGCATGTGGACATTTTGTGAATTTCATTGACAATTTTTGTGTCGAACAAATTCTGCAGAGGAGCATGCCACGTGCTGAGATTCTCTGAGAGCCAATCGGCTGCTCAAGACATAACACTGAGATAGGTTTTAAAACTAATGAATTAAGAGTCTGTAGGTTAAGTTACATTTCTAGGAAAATGTGCAAATTTGGTGTTTTCGTGCTTCCGTAAACTGGAGATTATAACATTGCAATAGAAGCCAGTGGTGCATGGCAGGTCTGGTGGAGATAAACAGAGGGTGTAGGAGGAACACAGCAGGGTTGTGTGACAGAGATTTACAAGGAGGTTTGGGAACAGGCAGATTTGGTAGACATGCACTGGGAGGTTTGGGGTTTGGGACCAGGAAAATGATAGAGATGTATGGGGAGGTTTGGGAACAGGGAACAGGCAGATCTGATAGAGAAATTTCTGGGAGGTTTGAGACCAGGGAGCAGGTAGATCTGGGAGAGACATATTGGGACATTATGGACCAGGGAACTAGCAGAGATGTACTGGGAGGTGTGGTACCAGGGAACAGACAGATCTGGCTGAGATGTATAGGGAGTTTCAGGAGCAGGGAAGAGACAGTTCTGGCACAGACGTATAGGGAGGATCTGGAAACTGGCATAGATGTACAAGAAGTAATGGGACCAGGGAACAGGCAGATCTGACTGAGATGTACACCTGTATAGGAGATAGGGAGCTGATCTGCCTAAGGCATAAAAGGAAGATAGAGAGCAAGGAGGTCTGACATACGTACAAGTGAGGTTGTTGACCAGGGGCAGATAGAGAGCAAGGAGGTCTGACATACTTACAAGTGAGGTTGGGGACCAGGGGCATATCTGGCAGACAAACACAGATGGTAGGGAATAGGGACCAGTAGTGACAGATATACAGGGAGGGAAGGAGATGGTGAGCTGAAGACTGACAGGATAGTTGACAGCAACAGGGCAACTCATCACCAGACAGAGTTGCTTCCAGAAAAGCTGCACTTGAAATAATATACTTAGGCTGTGAAGTGGAATTTTAGGACAAACATGAAATCATTATTTTTTAGTCTTAAAAACATAAGCCTGCTATAATCCTAGCTTGTTCAACAGCTTTTGGAAAAGAAAACTCTGAAATAATCTGGATGTTTGGTTAATGTTTTTCAGCTATGCAAAATTCTTTAAGAAAATACATAACCCCTCTGTGTTGAAGAATTAACAGTTGATAGAAATGAGATGACCTCAACATCAGCTTGTCATGTTTCTAAAGGTTTAAACTGATCATATTAAAGCACTTAAACACAAGTGTATGAATTCCATGCACTTGCTCTACCCTTGTAAAACACAGACGTTCATGTAGTTCCACACGTTCCCTTGTAAAACAGGGACATTCCTTGTAGTACTTGGAAAATACAAACATCTCATGTAGTTTTGGTAAATTGCAGACATTTCATGCAGTTCTTATAAAGTACAGACATCTTGTGTAGTTCCACACATCCCCATCTTCTTATGAAATGCAGACGTTCCTTGTAGTTCTTGTAAATTACAGACATACTATGCAGTTATTGTAAAATACAGAAGTCACTTGTAGTTGTAAAATACAGACATTCCATTCTACACGATTTTATAGAAGTCACTACGAATTTTAGCTTCAAACTATGCCAGTACAACTGCACAAGAAATTCTACGAAAATTTTGAAAAAACATGGGAAATATAGACAAAAACATATATTTTTTTTATTAATTACATTTTCGGACTTCAGTTACCTTTCATTCATTAAATTTAATGACTTATTTGAACTGGAATCATTGCAGATAGCATAAGTACTTTTAGCGAAAATGTCTATCAGAAACCTGAAGCTGATATCAATACCTTTGTGATTTGAACTTCTTATTGTGTACCAGCAGAAAATGACAATCCCATTGGAATGATTTAACCACATGACTGCCTTCCGTTTGATTTTACAAGACCATATTTTCTGATGAAACATGTAAATCATGTTGATGACTGACTTCATGTCTTCCTACAGGACCACCAGAAGGACACCTGCGAGGTGCTGATGATAGAGCAGGCTCTTGCTATTGCAACATCCTCAGGGGGCACCAGTCAGGCCACCATTCAGATCCCCTCCACCTTGTCAGTGGATGGCAAGCACATTACTATTGATGGACAACAGATAGCAGTGGATGACGGCCAGCATATCACCATTGATGGGCAGCAGATTGCTGTAGATGGCAGTCAGGTCAACATCACCGTGGAACAAGTTATGACAGGTAGGAATTTGGACAGGGAACTAGTTTCCAATCTTACCTGATCTGGTCCTACAAGTCAAGCTTATTTTCATGATGATCATCTATAGATCTTTCTGTTTGAGTGAGTGTAACTTTATGCTGCACTAAGCAATATTCCAGCTATATGGCAGCGGACTGTAGATAATTGAGTCTGAACCAGACAGTCGAGTGATCAACAGCAATAGCATCAATCTGCACAACTGGGAACCAATGACCTGTGTCAACCAAGTCAGCAAGTCTGACCACCCGATCCGGTTAGTTGCCTCTTACGACAAGCATGGTTTGCTGAGGGCCTATTCTACCCTGGATCTTCACGAGTCTTTCTCTTTGAGCATGTGTATGTTGTCATGGAACTGTTTCCATGAATATTATATACTGCACTTGCTGGCATGATCATGGTCTTGTCATGTCTTAAAACGTTTCATGATGTCTTTGGATTGTTTCCATGTGTTTGTCTTTGCTGCAACATTTTCCAGCGTATTTTACCTCCTTGTACTCTTTCTGTGAGCATGTTATCCCCTGGAACTGATTCTGTATGTTATGACCAGAGATGGATTCTGTATGTTATTCTCAGGGACTCATGCTGTATGCTATCCAACAGAACTGATTCTGTACATGTTATCCTTGGTAACTGATTCTGTACATGTTATCCTTGGGAACTGATTCTGTATGTTAATCCAGAGGAAGTTATTCAGTGGGTATGATATCCTCAGGAACTGTTTCTCCATGTTATCCTCATTAACCTATTCAGTGTGTATATGTTATCCCGAAAACTTATTCAGCAAGTATGTTATTCCCTGGAACTAATTCTGTATGTTATCCCCAGGAACTGATTCAGTGAGTGTTATCCCCTGGAGCTGATTCTTTATGTTATCTCCTGGTTCCGTTGCTCTATTTCCCCATGAGTACCTCCAGGGCCTGTGGCAGTGAGGATGTCACTCCCATACAACTGATTTATATCTTCTAGCTGAGGTTTATCATGACATTTAAATACTCTACATGGTACAAGCCAGTGTGGGTACTGAAGGATTTGACTCATGAAGGTCTGGTAGAATAGGCTTTCAGCAAACCATGCTTGCCATGAAAGCTGATTAAGGTAGAGGTGACGATGGGGGTTGAGTTGTCAGGCTAGCTGGCTTGGTTGACACATGTCATCGGTTCCCAGTTGCGCCAATTGATGCTTATGCTGTTGATCACTGGATTGTCTGGTCCAGACTCGATTATTTACAGACTGCCACCATATAGCTGGAACTTAGCTGAGTGTGGCATGAAACTAAACTCACTCACAGAAGGATTTCAATATCTGCTGATACTGAGTATTAAGAGAGCTATCTATTGTCTCCAAAGTGAATAGAATGTCTGCTTGAATCGATCCCCAGACACATAACAAAAAACATTTAACAAAGTTACTTCTTGTTTCCCTGCCTGGCACTTTGCGTAGATGGATAAAATAGTTCAACTCAATGTCAATTAAATGAGTAGGGTGTTCAAGTTAAAATAGCTTGTATCTCAGTGAGTTGGCACAATAAAACAGACACAGGTATAAGCACATGCTCATTCATGCACATTGCACATATGTGCAAGCTCACCATTGTATAAGTGCAATAATCTTTACTGCACGTGCTCATTCATGCACATTGCACATATGTGCAAGCTCATCATTGTATAAGTGCAATAATCTTTACTGCACATGCTCATTCATGCACATTGCACATATGTGCAAGCTCACCATTGTATAAGTGCAATAATCTTTACTGCACATGCTCATTCATGCACATTGCACATATGTGCAAGCTCATCATTGTATAAGTGCAATAATCTTTACTGCCAAGTGAAACCCCATTTGATCCAGCACACCTCAAACCACTCAGTTGCACAAAACAGTATAAATATTCCACTTGTTGACCTTTTGTTCAGAGCACAAGAGTTATTTCCCTTTGACTGCTGCATCCACCCACATGCTAGAAGGACTTCCTGGTAGTATAGCATACATGTGTGTGTGTGTGTATATATGAGCTGTGTCAGGGGTGAAAACTGCTTACTCAGCTTATAACACTGAAGCTGGTCTGTAAAAGGAATTAAGGAAATACAATTTACAGTGTTTTTTATTTTATGCTTCATTTTGCTATCTGTTTTCCTCTGGATGTAGATTATATAAATCATCTTTAAAAACCTCTTCTGAACTTTGCAGATAAGTGTATTATTTGAATGCAATTTTAGTAAAAAGATTTCAATTACAATGTTTTGGTGTAGGCAAATGATATCACTGATTCAAATAGGGTATGATTAAGAGTTTTTGGGCAAGATGAGGTCTGACCTTTATTTGATGTTTAGCGTTTTAATAACATAAGTTCTTTGTCATCAAATCTTTCATGTAGAACTGATGTGTGTTTATGGCAGTTAATTCTGGTGCATAGATATAAATGAAAAACACATCTGATGTAGAAGTTGTCAGCTTTAAAGCCTGGTGTTGTGTAAAAGTGCTGTAACTGACAGAAATTGGTGATAGGGGCAATGTGTGACATGGGTGGGAGGCAGGCCTCACAGCCCAGCACTATCTATGTCACATCAACAGCTGAACAGCTGCTCCATGTGTCTGAGATTGTCAGTGACACATACTGAGTGCAGATGTCCCAACCCAGTAATAGCAATGTCACACCAACAGATGAACAGCTGTTCCATGTGTCTGAGATTGTCAGTGATACATACTGAATGCTGACGTCGCAACCCAGCAATAGCAATGTCACACCAACAGATGAACAGCTGCTCCATGTGTCTGAGATTGTCAGTGATACATACTGAATGCTGACATCCCAACCCAGCAATAGCAATGTCACACCAACAGATGAACAGCTGCTCCATGTGTCTGAGATTGTCAGTGACACATACTGAATGCTGACGTCCCAACCCAGCAATAGCAATGTCACACCAACAGATGAACAGCTGCTCCATGTGTCTGAGATTGTCAGTGACACATACTGAATGCTGACGTCCCAGCAATAGCAATGTCACACCAACAAATGAACAGCTGCTCCATGTGTCTGAGATTGTCAGTGACACTACTGAATGCTGACTTCCCAACCTAGCAATAGCAATGTCAAACCAACAGATTAACAGCTGCTCCATGTGTCTGAGATTGTCAGTGACACATACTGAATGCTGACATCCCAACCCAGCAATAGCAATGTCACACCAACAGATGAACAGCTGCTCCATGTGTCTGAGATTGTCAGTGATACATACTGAATGCTGACGTCGCAACCCAGCAATAGCAATGTCAGATGAACAGCTGCTCCATGTGTCTGAGATTGTCAGTGATACATACTGAATGCTGACGTCGCAACCCAGCAATAGCAATGTCACACCAACAGATGAACAGCTGCTCCATGTGTCTGAGATTGTCAGTGACACATACTGAATGCTGACGTCCCAACCCAGCAATAGCAATGTCAAACCAACAGATGAACAGCTGCTCCATGTGTCTGAGATTGTCAATGACACATACTGAATGCTGACATCCCAACCCAGCAATAGCAATGTCACACCAACAGATGAACAGCTGCTCCGTGTGTCTGAGATTGTCAGTGACACATACTGAATGCTGACGTCGCAACCCAGCAATAGCAATGTCACACCAACAGATGAACAGCTGCTCCATGTGTCTGAGATTGTCAGTGATACATACTGAATGCTGACATCCCAACCCAGCAATAGCAATGTCACACCAACAGATGAACAGCTGCTCCATGTGTCTGAGATTGTCAGTGACACATACTGAATGCTGACGTCCCAACCCAGCAATAGCAATGTCACACCAACAGATGAACAGCTGCTCCATGTGTCTGAGATTGTCAGTGACACATACTGAATGCTGACGTCCCAGCAATAGCAATGTCACACCAACAAATGAACAGCTGCTCCATGTGTCTGAGATTGTCAGTGACACTACTGAATGCTGACTTCCCAACCTAGCAATAGCAATGTCAAACCAACAGATTAACAGCTGCTCCATGTGTCTGAGATTGTCAGTGACACATACTGAATGCTGACATCCCAACCCAGCAATAGCAATGTCACACCAACAGATGAACAGCTGCTCCATGTGTCTGAGATTGTCAGTGATACATACTGGATGCTGACGTCGCAACCCAGCAATAGCAATGTCAGATGAACAGCTGCTCCATGTGTCTGAGATTGTCAGTGATACATACTGAATGCTGACGTCGCAACCCAGCAATAGCAATGTCACACCAACAGATGAACAGCTGCTTCATGTGTCTGAGATTGTCAGTGACACATACTGAATGCTGACGTCCCAACCCAGCAATAGCAATGTCAAACCAACAGATGAACAGCTGCTCCATGTGTCTGAGATTGTCAATGACACATACTGAATGCTGACATCCCAACCCAGCAATAGCAATGTCACACCAACAGATGAACAGCTGCTCCGTGTGTCTGAGATTGTCAGTGACACATACTGAATGCTGACGTCCCAACCCAGCAATAGCAATGTCACACCAACAGATGAACAGCTGCTCCATGTGTCTGAGATTGTCAGTGACACATACTGAAGGCAGACATGAAGGTCCAGCATTAGCCATGTACACCATCAGGTTATCAACCCTTTAATCTGTCAGAGATTATCAAGATTGTCAAGTAGATGAAAGCCTCACCTGCATACATTCTGCTGTCTCGCCAAATGTTTGTTTCATCACTCTGCTTTAAAAACTATGTGAAGGTAATTTTTATGTGTAAAAGTTCTCCATGAAATACCTTTTCTCTGCTACTATTTACAAGGTCTCAGTCCACAGTTGCATTTATGAATTCATTTCTGTTAAATGTGTGTCAGTGTGTGGATCAAAACACAACAAAGTCCATTGTTACACCAGTACCATTATCTAGAGGGGGATCAGAAAGAAAGTCACAGCAAAAATGTCACAATTTTGACAAAGAAAAAGTCACTGGAATAGAGTCATTCTAACCCGTTTTATTCAATTCAGTAATTTCTGTTTATATCACCATGATCAAAGACCACTTTAGTAAGAAAATACAGAGTACTTGCTCTAGCACTCAGTGAAAATCAGAAGCCAAGCCTTCTTCTTTTCAGGTAAATAAACAGACAGTCATCACAAAAAGCATTATAGCTAATTGTGGTCATAGTGAAGCCACCCAGTAAGACTGCCATATTAACAAAGAATAAGCAAAGCAATGAAGAGTTCTATCACGTTTTGTTTCTTGAAGGTCATGGGTTCCTTTAGTTTGTTCCTGCTTCAAGATAATCTACTGTCCCCTAATATCAAACTTTTAACACTTTCACAATGGAAAAGACCCATGACATTTATGCTTCATGATAGCGAACTGTTACTCATGTTATCAACCACTGGTTTGCTTTGTTTATGACTTAGCATCTGTTTATGATGAGTGTCATCAGAGGGGAAGGACATGTTAACCTTTTCGTGAACACCAGGTATCATCACAAATTCACAGCAATTCATAAACACATGCTTTGTCATGATTGCATGGTGACAATCACTGGATTGTGTGGTCCAGATTAGATTTGTTTACAAACAACATTATATAGCTGTAATGCTGCTGAAAGAAGTCTGATTTTGTCACATTTGTACAATCAACACTGTTTTTAGCAGTGGAAATGTTTTGTCACCTCTATTGGCCTATATCAATCATATACAGGCCAGCTTGATATACAGTCAGGCCGTGTTAGTCCGGATCCCGACAATCTGAATCCTGCGATATCCGAACAATAGCTAGCTGTAACCAATCTTGTTTACTATATAAACTCATTGCCCGTTGATTCATTAATCCGATGCTTCAGTCTCAGTATCTGGACATTAATTAGTGGTAACAGATTGGCTAGTTACACATTGTCACCTCTATTTGCCTAAATCAATCATTTACAGGCCAGCTTGATATACATGTAGTTGGAATATTGCTGGGTATAGCATAGTAATATTCATTCGTTAAAGATCATCTATTATGATTAGATAAACATACTCCTTTCCTTGATATCTTTACATGTAAGACTTCAAAGGTTACAATACTACTGAAGCCCATCTGTCCCATGACTGTTTACTCTTAACATGGAATAAATTAAGATAAATATCTTTGAATATTTGACACAGAATAGAACCCTATTGGTGTGAAATACATCATAAATCAGTTCTGAAAAAAAAAGTGTTCTCTTTATATCCATGATCGGCATACCTCCTGTGTCGTGAATGTACAAGTGATGTATGACTTTGTTGCCATGGAGACCCAGGATGAGCAATTTGTCCCATGTATTAGGATACACACATGCAGGGAGGTGAGTATCGGGTGTCACAAGTCCTGAGGGACTTCAAAGAAGCCAACCCTTTGATGTAGAGTGCCCCGATCCAGTCATTGTGTGGGTGGTGTTAGTTGTGGGGCCCAGTGTTGTGCTACATATTTACCAATGTTCCAATGTCCAACTGTCCTGAGAGGAGGGATGTGTTCATGGAAGGGACAGACACTTGTGTTGACACTGACCGTGTCCTTGAGGCTGAGGTCAGTTTAACAGGAAATGGCCACAAGTCCAGACAACTGTACACTGGGTGAGACAATGAGAGGAGATTATCTGGGAACATCCTGAATATGACCTTGCTATATACCTCTCTTACTGCTTCTGGGTGGTGGGGTAGCCTACTGGTTAAACCATTAGTTCTTAACACCGAAGACCCAGGTTCTATTTCCCATATGGGTACAATGTGTGAAACCTTTTCTGGTGTCCCCTTATGTAATACTGGTGGAATATTGCTATAATTTGTGTAAAACTATGCTTACTCGCTCTTTATGCTCTTAAGGGTAGACACCATGAGTTATCCTTAATTAAGTTCAGGCTTTGTCTTTATGTAAAGTGTCTGCATTTTTAGGAGAAAAGTATTTGTCCTTATTAGTTACTTAAATGTTTGATATAAAAATTAAAGTCAAAGTGGAAAGTATTCATGTCTGAATGAGAGTTTTTCCATGTTGTACATTTGGAGGTGAAAGTGCCACTTGACGATGATGGTGTGCCTTTGGTTGTATGGTTTTGTGATGTGATGGAGGTCTGCTTGGTATGATGGTACACTTGATTCAGGTAATTTGTCTATCCTGAACTATCTGGCTGTAGTAATCTGATTCTAAAGGTCTAATTCTGATGGTTTGCCCATGATGCTCTCACTCTGGTGGTCTGCAAAATGGTGATGTGATCCTGATGGTCTACTTTGGTGGTCAACAAAATGGTTTTCTCACACTAGTGGTCTGCTCATGGTTGTCAGACTGTGATGGTCTTCCTTTGGTGGCTTTACTCTCGTGGGCTACAAAATGGTTGTCTCACTCTGATGGTCTGCTTTGGTGGTCTGTAAAATGGTGGTCTAACTTTGATGGTCTGCTTTGGTGTTCTCACTGATCACTGGTCTGCAAAATGGTGATCTGACTCTGATACTTAGGCCCTGGCAATCTCACTCAGTTGGTCTTCCATGGTGGCCTCACTCTGATCTTCTGCCTTTTGGTCAGTGGTGGCGTGACTAAGATGGACTTCCAATGGTAGTGTGATTGGAGATCTGCCTGTAATGTTCTGAGGTTGGTTGTCAGACTCTGATGGTCTCACTTCTGATGTGACTGTGGTAGTCTGACAGTACTCTCCTGTAGTGAGATCTGGGAAGGTCTCACCAGAAGTATATGATGATGTAACCAGAGATTTGACCATGTGAAGGTCTGCCTTTTTGTGGTCTGGTAGATGTCCTCCTGTTGTGGCGTGTCTATGACGATGTGGTGGTGTGGTGTTGGCCAGGAAGCAGGAAGACAGTGTCAAGTGTGCCCCACTCTGTGCCAGGTGTAGGCCAGGTCATGGACCCACCTCTGACCTTGTTTAAGTACTATACACATACCAGGCCAAGTACTTATCTACATGGGGAGGCCAGCTTCCTCACTACACTTTGTCGTATATTAGAACTTCATGTCCCTTTGGTTTTCCTTTTCTGCTGAAATAAAAAAATGTCTCCCACAATATGTTTGATTGAAGTTTGTCAGACGTGAACACAACCATGGTAATTTCTTGGCATGGGAGGCCTTCAGTGGTGATGTGACAGCTCCTTGTGGGTACAAACCTGTGCTTGAAGATGCGAGTTCAAATTGGTCTTCAGTAACCTATGCTTGTTGTAAGAGGCTGTATGTAGTCATGACTTCTATTGAACATATGGTTCCTAACAAGTTTTCACTCAAGAACATTGCTAACAGAGGGATATAAGAACATTCTTTCATTCTTTCTTTTATTAATTCAGGGGTGGTAGGGTAGCTTGGTGATTGAAGACCCGGGGTTTGATTCCCCACTTGGGTACCCTATGTGGAGCTCATTTCTGGTGTCACCGACCATGATATTGCTGGAATATTGCAATAAATGGCTTAAAAATAAATTCACTCACTCACTCTATTTCCATGATTCTTGATAAAACTGTTATTTCTATTAATTTTAAGCATCAATCCAAGAAAATTGCTGATGGATATAAAACAGTATTCATTCATTCAATCATCCGTCCATTCATCAATTCATTATTCAGTCATCCATTCATCTATTCATTCATTCGTTCATGATTAATATATTATTTCTGTTTCGTGTTTAAGTGGTAGCCACATTAATATAAGTCTCTGAGCTATAGCTGCCATGACATGTTTGTTGTAGACCTACTTATTGAAATTTGACAATTGGAGTGGTCATCGAAGCTGAGTCCATGCACTGACTGAGTAGCCACATTCATATATGGCCTCCAACAATAGTTAGCAGTGGTTGTTTAATGGTGACAAGTGCTTGTGATACTCAGCGATGTAACAATACCCTGATCGTGTTTAGTGAAGTATCAAGCGTTTTGTCTAAGTAGGCTATGTTGGTTCAAGCTGATAGTGAGGTTGTTGAACCATGAATTTAACATACACCGTATTTCCTCAGAAGGATAGTCTTTGTAGGCACTGAGTCAAAATCCAGAGTCCAAGGCCCACTTAAATAAAGAGATTTTAATCCTAAGACAAACATAAAGAACACTTTTGGAAAAATCTTATAAAATTCAGTAGTGTTTAGATTGTGTTTTGATTGATTATTTTAGAAATTCAAAGATTATTTTGTTATTATTATTTCATATTATTATTTTAGAAGTTTTAAAAATGAAGGGTAGCAAAGTTCTATGTATAGTCAACTTCTTTATTGCAATGAGTGCTATAAAGAAGTTAGTTTTCCAAAGAACATGGTTTTCCTTCAGTTTTCAGGTTGCTTTGAGGCATCGCTTAAAAGAGTGGTTCCAGTTTTGAGACCATTTTTTGAACAGTTTGTAACTTGAGATGAAGAAGTATTAGCACTCTCTGATAGATGTCAGATCTTGAATGAAAATTTGTCAAAAATGTTGAAAAGGGTGCATCTTTTGGAGGATCTCACTTCTGTCTGGTGTTGATGAACAGTGATGTTGTGCAGGAAGTGGTTGAACTGCATCTGGCTGCAAAAGTGCCAGAGTCTAAATTGTGGGAAGTGAAGTATGTAGGATTCTCAAATGTCTGACTGACGAAGGTCAATGTTCTGCTTATCTATTATGGGCAATGTCAGAGTGAGTGAGTGACAAACCATGCAGCAAGTTCCTGCTAGATTGGTGCTGTCTTCATGTTGGTCATGTTGACACCTGGATATGAAATGGAGGTTATAATACCGAGGATTAGAGACTGCCAATCACATTATGGTCCAGACTGGAAAACTTGTACAAACTCATAGTTTCCCTCTCAAATCAAATTACAATTTATTAACTCTGTCACAACTGATTTTAGGACTGGTGGCAGTTTAATGAGTTCATACACAGGGACATTTCTTCATGTGAGAGTAAGTTGAGATGGGATGAGTATCCTATCACTGTCAGAAGTTGTGTATTTCGGTATAAGTAATCTCCCAACATGCATCACTTCCTCGACAGTAAACACAAGCATTCCAGCCAGGAATCTAACAGGACATAATTTGCTTAAGCCATATTCTCCTATCCGAAAGACTTCAGATAAACCCTGCACCCACAAATCTGGGTATGATTACCTGATAAGGCTGGGATGTAGGTGAGGTGAATATGATCCCAGGGGACCTAGGGGGACCACGGCAGACCCTCACTGCCTCATTTCCCACCTCAGTACACCCCCACAAAGACTTCTGTTGTGGCGAGTGCTGATCCTGGTGTCCACCCTGTCATTACCCCACTTTGGAGCCCTCTTGGTACAGCGGGTCGTCAGAGACCCCTTCTCAACACTCTCTGCTAAGAGTACTTATTATAGGGTTTATTTGTGTGGGTAAGAAAATGATGACTCTCTCCAAATGTAGGTAAATATCTTTCTCAAGCCAAATGCTTGTCCTTTACATTCCTCAGGTCATCACTTATGGAAGCTGTTTGCTTGGAAATCACATGATTGTTATGGAGTAGAATCCTTTAATAACTGGTCATTTGTTTTGGCCTTGTTGTAAAGGTCTCTGTGACGGCCCTACTATTGAATGTCCATGTTGTACAGTGATCTCTGCAGGGTCACTTTCCCAATCTGTTTATAGATGAAAGATGTGTTATTGTGGAGAGGTCTTACGGAGTAAGTGAAGAACTGTGTGAGAAATGTTTTCAGACAGATAGTCCCTGAGACAGTTATGTTCAGTTTCACTCAGACTCTTGCAATTACTCACATACACACACTAGTCCACTCACTTGCCCACCAGTTTGCTCATTTTCTCACTCACTTACTTGCAGTTCCACACATATGAAGACCTAGTCACTCACCCACCCACCATGCTACTCACTCGTACTCACTCACTCACTCACTCTCTCACTCATCAACTCTCTCGTCCTTTCACTCACTCATTCACCAACTTAATGATCTTCTCACTCCCTCCCTCACCCGCCAACCAACTCCCTTATTTTCACACTCGCCTACTCACTCACTCTCTCATCCTCTCATTCACTTGCAGTCACACACATAGACACACCTACACACACAGTCATAAGGTGTGCTGACATGACAGATCATGCCCTGATGGCAAGAAACAGTGCTCATAGCATCAATCACTAGTTTGTTATAGCTTACACAGACACTATACGAAAGTCTGTGTCAAGTAAAGTGTATCTCTGTCAAAAAAATTATATACTGAAAATGATACCAAGTATCACACTTCAAAACCTTTGTCACAGACTGTTCACAGATTCTCACCACTCCTGCTGAGCAAGATAATAAATATAAATGAACAATAAAAAATGACAACCATGTGAATAGTGTCACTACCCTACAAGAACAAGTATCAATAACCACCACAATGGGTAATACGCTGCCCATGTCTGTCCAGTCAACCACCAATTTCACATGTCAAAATACAAAACCTGATCTGATAACCAGAAATCAATAAGCAAATAGAAAATAATCACCAACACATCACTCCCATGCAACGATTGTCTACAAATGGAACCAGCTTCTCCTCTGTGTCATTGCCCAGTCAGCGTGAAGGGCAGACAATAGACTATGGGACCCTTCCACTGACAGTGTAATCACACAGTAACTCACGACCACTTCGTAGGCTATGATATTTGTCATAGTTTTCACACATAATTTTCATATGTGTCATTCTAGCTATTGCAGGATAATCATTCTGCTAAAGGTCATGGTGTCGGCCTTGGGGTGATGCCATGTATGGACAAGTTTAATGAACTGAGAGAATCCCACGGTGGTCAGCTAATGTGATGAATGTTTGGATGCTGTGTCTGCTAGGGTTTTATTACAGAGCTGTTGTGCTGCATGTAACTCATTTATTAGCTGGGACAAACTTTGTTGGGACAAAAGATACCACGATTGCTTCTTTTCCATCATAGGTGGTGTCTATGTGGTTGAAGCATTAGTTCATCATGTTGAAGATCCAGGATTGGTTCGCTACTTGGCTACAATGTATGAAGCAAGGTTTCTTGTGTTCCCAGAAATATTAAGACATAAAAGCTCATTCACTCGCAGATTAGGAAGTTATTTGATCAGAAAGGATATCAATTCTCATTTTCCCTAATGCTAAAGCGACAACAGTGCAGGTAGTATTTACCAAACAGCACACATAAAAAAATCTGTTCATCTCTACTAAAATTGACAATTAAACATGCAGGATGTGCATTGCAGTGATCAAGAAAACGCTTTGCAAATGATTCCTGAAGGTATACTGAGTTTCTCTACACTAAACATCACCTGTGCTTTAGAATTACTCTCTATAGGGATTGAAAAAGCACGAAGCTAATAGGGTGATTGTATGTATTTTTATGAGCCATTTCGATTTTCATTTGTTTATGTTTGTGATCTTTCCTACTGAAAAAAACGGCATCATAATCCTCCTTGGTGAAGACTGAACAAGTCTGTCTATCAGGGTCTGGCACAGAAATGTTAACAAAAATCTCATGTAAATACAACATGTGAAAGTCAAGATTTCTTCAGTATCAGGACACATATTTCTTGGCACCTTCATCTTTCATGAAGATGAAAAAAGATGAAAACCTTTTCTTAATTAGTTTCAATTCAGCAACAAGCTCTATGTTAGTATTTAACAGTTATAGCCTTAGAAAACAATTGACTTTCCCAAACTCTTGTCCAACTTAGAACAACACATCGTCATCCTGATATTGTCACACAACAGGCAAAAGAAAATTCATGCAAAAAGAGTTCTGTTGGCATTTGGCCGTTTGGATAAGGTTTGTATGCGTTTTTTCTTCCAGTGCCTAAAAAACAGATTCTTTATGTTATAATGAAAGTCAAGTCATAAGGTGGAAGAGAGCCATCCGAGGGTCTGAGTGACCTTGAGGTGATGAGTCATCTGTAGGTTACCTCCCTTTGACCATAGCAAAGCCAAGTCCTTCTTGTGCCAGCTGCACCTCTTCCAAGTGACCACTCGGAGGTGTCACAAAGCACTGTCCCATGTTTCCCATGTACCATCTTGGAAATAACAGGTTGACATGCCAAGCCAGTTCCCAGTATTTTTAGTGATAGTTTCATATTTTGCATGTTCCCACTGGAAGGAATCCTTGCATTTAAAGTGAGTGAGTGAGTTTAATTTTACACCACTTTTAGCAATATTCCTGCAATATCTCGCAAGGGACACTGGTAGTGGGCTTCACTCATTGCAACTATGTGGGGAATCAAACACATGTACAGGTCTTCAGCATGACAGGCGAACGCTTTAACCACTAGGCTATCACACTATTGCTTTTAAAGAGTAGAAATAATTTAAGAAAATCAAACATAAGTATACATTGAGCATCAACATTGATCACACATGAGGAGATGATTGAATGATAACTGAAATTTATATCAAGGTGTCATTGGATCTCTGATATGAAAAGGTTTCTTGTGTTTGAAAAACTTCTTTACATTCAGTTCTTTCTGCATGTGATATCTCTAAACATTCCTTTTTCCATTTACGTTATGTTGTAGATGGTAGAGGGTCCATTCCATATATTGAAAATTTGTGATATTTTGGAGGATTATAGATGTTTCCTTTGAAGTTGGAGGATTCCTTTCATGGTTTTGAAACATTATATGTATCAGCTGATCGTATTGATTGGGAAATCTTTATGTACACCTAGATTATGTATCAGGAGATCACAGGGTGAAATTACATTTCTCAAGATCATAGATGAAGATTCCAGTGATATACTGTGTCAAAAGTTTGTGCATGTCTGAACACCATTGTACTTTACCTGTATATCAGAAAGTCCCTGTATATCAGAAAGTCCTCAATGTGTTCTAGAGGGGTTTTGAACTTTGTGTGAGATGAACAGTGGATTGATGAGGCTTTAGGTCAGAGGGTCTTGGTGTTGTCCAGGAATGTCCAGATGACAGGTGATGGACGTCTGACTGTGATCATCCTGTATAGACTATTACTGCTTCCTGACTCAGGGAAGTCTGTGCTTTGATATGTAAAAGATTCATTTTCTAGTTAACTTCCTCTACTTGCTTCTCATATTTTAATGATTGACAAACTTCTGCATGACCAAATAGTCGGGGTGTTATCTGTGATAACAAAATATGATTTATGCTGGAGTAGAGCAGTCTAGATGTTGATCAATTGAGCCATGATAAAATATGCTTGATTTATAGCCGTTTGATAAAATCACCTGAGGTGAAGTGTTTTGTCTGTGAGGGCCCATGTTGTTACTGGACAATAGCAGTGGGCAGTCAGCTGACCAGTGTGTGCAGCCATCTGAAGGGTTACCTGACCCTGTGTGATGGAATGAGGTCAAGATTTTCCTAACTGGCCATCGTCAAGGTCAGGTGTCACATATATGTAACAAAATGGCCCAGCAGTATCACCTTGGCAGATACATCTTCTAGAAAAATTTATTTTCATGCTATTGATTGACTGGGACAGAATTGAACCCCTCAAGCCTACAAATGTCATAGTCTCCTCCCCCAATGGGGAATCGAACCAGAGTCTTCAGCACGACGAGCAGATATTTTTACCATTAGGCCACCCCACCTCGATGGTAATTCTAACAAGCATGTGCATCATGAATTGTGGCCATATTGGAAGGACTGATTATGTGTGAAATATTTTGTCACACAGATACTCCTCCAGGGCAACAGAAATGATCGTTTGGCAGTTCCATTGAGATGGGAAGACTTTTCCAAACAGCTGACTCAGCTATCTACTGACTAACAATGTTCATGATAGGGCTGACAACTGGCCGAAACAAAGACATTTTTAGCTCTGAGGTTCTACAGCAAAGATCTTGTGTTGGGCTAACTGGGACAGAATAGGCTCATTCACGTCCAAAACAAGCCTCCAGATGTACATTTCCACACTGAATGTCATTCAATTACCTATCCAACAGAACTATTTGGCCTCTGAAGGAGTGAAGTGGTTGCATATCAAGGTAGATATACACACACTTTGTACGAACACAGGAGTAGTGTGAATGGCTCTGCCCACATGGTTACAAAGATTTGTGTTAGTGTTTTGTCTGTTAACGATTTAGCCTACCCTTCACTACTGCCGTCTCATACACCAACTCCCTCCTCGAACCCTGCCCCTCAAGGCAAGTCCACAGCCGTTCAGGTGTCATTCATGTAGAAGTCCTATTTATTGAAGAGCACTTGTATTGATTGATATCTTTGATTTGTAATCTTTTTGAATCGTTGATGTTAATGAAGTATGATTGTGGAAAGTTAGAACTTCAGTTTGGGTTTTGTGTCAGTGTTTTTCAGTGTAATCAACCTGGAAGCTGTTCGGTCACTTCTTGCATATCTGGACATATTTGGTTTCTAACTTCAGGATAGTAAGTCCCTTTAGGGATTCTGGGTCTGATGAGGTGACCTCTTTCCCAGACTGGAGTGGACTGAGATTAATCTCGGGTCAGGAAGCTGTCACAGTTATGTTTCAGTAAAGATTGTTCTATGTGAATTGATGTACTCAGTGAAACATTGGAAATAAAGATGTTGCTGTATCCCGTGAATCACCCGTGTAACAAATATGAGGATGAAAGGATTAGTGAAACAGAATCATATTCCTTTGATATTATCGGTTTTCCCTTATCGTTGTGGTTGGAATGATGGACTATCTGGGTCACTTGAGACTGATTGTTGCTTTGTTTGAGTGGATGATGATCACTTTGAAAGGATGCTCTCCAGATACATGCTGTCTTGTCTAGTATACCATCCATACCCCAGGACTGGGTCACTGAAATAGGAACTATGTCCATAGGTCCACACAAAGGAAACAAGTCATAACCTCTCATACCTACCCACTCACTCACTCACTCACACACTCACTCACTCACTCACTCACTCACTCACTCACTCACTCACTCAGATGTAATTGTTACTTCCATTGTTCTCTGTTGATAAGTTGCAGTCTGTAAGTATTGCTGATCCCTGAAGCCCAAGGAGGCAGTGGGGTAGGCTAATGATTCAAGTGTCTACTGGTCACACTGAAGACCTGGGTATACTGTGTGAAGACCGTTTCTGGTGTCTCTGGCCATGACATTGCTAAAAGCGGCATAAAACCATAGTCACTCACTCACTCGCTTACTCACTCATTCTGAAGCCCAAGTTATGTTAAGATCTGTTCATTCTTGTAAGTTCAGCCTATGAAATACCCCTGAAATCTCTTGAAAATGATGTTAAGAGTTATTGTCATCTGCTTAGATAAAGTGTTCATAATAACCAACTTGAGATCTTCTGCAGTAGACAGACTTCTTTCATCCCTCCTTTAGAATACCCTCTTTGGTTTGGTGTCTAAATGCTTTCGTTGTTCATGTTTTTCACAGTACTTGTCCACTTCACAAACAAATATCAGCAAACAATGATGGTGCATGATAATCACCTTAACAGATTGTGGTAAAAATAAATAAGCAATTGATGATAAAATGACACATTTCTTATTCATATTATGGTTGCCGTGGACACGCTCTGTTGTTTACACATTGGCGATGCAGACTGAACTGAACTTAAAGTGGTTGTTGGAAACCAGAAACAGTTGTAGATGTTGTCCACACATTGAGTCCAACTGCATCTGTGGTTGTCACTTGAGATATTGACCAAAACTTGACTAACCTTAACATTAGTAGGGCTGGCTGAAAAAAATTGATAATTAGAAATATCATTGATGGGAAAAAACGATAGTTATTATCGATATAAAGATAGGGTCATCAGAAATATCTGACATAAACTTTTGAGAAAATAAAATTTAACACACACTTCTGTTTCTATTCATGGGCTGTTTCTAAATTATGTTCAGGAGGCAGTTTTGTTAGTGATCCATGCATAAACATTTCTTCACTCATTAGTGCGGTGAAATATATTCATTCTTCTAGAACTTTCCTTGGCAATTTTGCTCAAAGTTTTTTCTCTGATATTCAGGGATTACATTTAATCCTGTATTTGACTGTCCCCCTAATTTATACTCCTAATTTCAGGGTGCCTGGACTACAAAGTTGGAGTTCAAACATTCTTAAATAAAATGATTAATACTATGATGTGAATTGTATACTGTTATTATAATTCAGTTATTTTTATTGTGTTGTGGATCATGATTATCACATTGTTACAGTAAATTAATAACCCAGGTAGTAGCAGACTTGGTGATAACATTTTGTTGCTAGTTCAAAAAGTTTACTTTTTCAGCATCCTTCTGGACTCACTATTGAATATTGTTGCATCCATTGTTAATAATTTTTATGTGTATAAGACGAAGGAATGGGCATCCTGTCAATCCTGGTTAGTATCATTAACTGATTGATATTTATCAATACATAATCATTAGATTGATCAATATTACTGGCCATCCCTGAACATCAGTTAAAAGTAACAGCCATTATGTAGTTTCATCATGTCAGAAATAGTACTAACAAGTGTCTTTACTTTGATATTTATCAATACATAATCATTAGATTGATCAATATTACTGGCCATCCCTGAACATCAGTTAAAAGTAACAGCCATTATGTAGTTTCATCATGTCAGAAATAGTACTAACAAGTGTCTTTACTTTGATATTTATCAATACATAATCATTAGATTGATCAATATTACTGGCCATCCCTGAACATCAGTTAAAAGTAACAGCCATTATGTAGTTTCATCATGTCAGAAATAGTACTAACAAGTGTCTTTACTTTTAATGCTCCATTTGGTGTCTCTGATAACGAAATTACTAAGATTTTAACAGCCAAGAATTAAAATTCCCATTTGAAGAAACAGAATTGTCTTTAGGCATTAGTTGACTCATTTGATGAGAAATGATATTTTCACCATTAGACCTACGACGACTTTACTCATGAAACAAAAGTCCTCATCCTCACATGATGACAGCTGAATTTATTCAAGAGGTTCAAATCCAATTTTGAATATGGCCGCCATGTATTTTGTGTTTAAAACTGAAACAGTTGTTTGCCATTTGAAATGCTATTACTACTTACAGCAAAGAAAATCTAACTGTTGTGCATTTCATCAACATTCTGATTTAGAGAATATGGTTTAACGCAGCTTTTAGCAATACTCCAGCTGTATCACAGTAGGGGATACCAGAATGGGCTTCTCACATTGTGCCCATGTGGAGAATCGAATCCAGGCCTTCAGCATGATAAGCAAGCACTTCAGCCATTAGGCTACCCCACTGCCCCTCAACAATCTGAAATATATGTTCAATGTTTGAAAATACTTTAACTCAGTGTTTCTGAAGGAAATATGCTGTTAACTTCATATACAGGTGATCTACAGACTACAGCACTCTTTTTATGAATTTTCCTAAAAGATCCAAAACCTAATTTAGACATAAAAAAGTTAGTAATATGATAACCACAGCATTTCTGAATGATGATACATCGATCAAAGTCCTTGTAAGACACAGTTTAGTGATCCCAGCAGAAACCTTATCATAGTTGTCAAATATGTATCTTCACAAAAAAGACAACATGACACATATTCAGTAGTTGAGAGTATGAATGTTTTTTACCACTGATAGAGGGCTGCTCTTTGTGCAGACTACCAGCAGTGCACCCAACAACCTCCAGGGAGAGGGTCCTTTGTTCAACATTACTCTGTTTATGTTTCACAGATTTAACGCAAAAATGCTGACATTTAAATTCCTGTTCAGCGGACTGTGAATACAGCCTTGCTAGCTCTTCTCCTTCTTGGGTGACACGCCCACTAAAGTCCCACAGATTCTCGTCTGATGCTGGCTACTTGAGACCAGGATGAGGAGCTAATCTACCCAATTCTCTACTCTAGACTCACCAGTATTCAGCCACTGACCACCGGCTAATATAAATACTGTTTCCCTGACACATTATAGACATGTTGTCATGTAATTGAAATTCCAGGATAGCAGGTAGCTTTACCGGACAGAGGATCAAAGTTTGTTTACATTCAGTCTCAACTCTGTCACAGGGATGGATCATTATACGTCTTTATCGCTGTTGACTGTGATTATTATTACATTTAGTCGCAAAACCTTCATTTTGGACCATCGCTGGTCACTCCCAGTAAATACATCCTTGGATAATGTTTCATATAAGTGGCTTATTTTTTCATTAAAGTATTAAGAAATTCTCACTTTTACCCTTCACCATTTTTGACCTCTTGGCTAAAACTCGAACCCTGTAAAGGTTTATTGAAAGGCAAAGAATAATGGGGTAATTTTCTACATCAAATGTCTACCATCAACTTGCATATGTATAACAAGTAGTTAAAGTGTGTGTTTTCTGATTGTTGTATATGATTTCATAAACCACAGTGTTAAAAGCAGTTGAAGCTGTTTAAGATATGGAGATCGGTAATCTATTAGCCTTAGACAGCCTTGTGACTGGGATTGGGGAGATATAGAGGCTGAACTATCAATAAGAACATGAAGACATGTCATTTGCTCTGTTTCATGGGGATATTATAGACTGAAGGTACATGAAGTGGTTGTTGTGAGAATATAATTGAATCTCTTTATGCGGACAGTCTTACGGCTAAATCAAGGGCTCTCTGTTTACATACGGGAAGTATGAATGGGACATATTGTCGGGTGTATGTGAAAAACTTTTATCAATGGAGAAGCATGTGTGTATTTCCTACTGAGATTGAACTGTTGTATATAGGATTATGCTTGATGTTTGTGATCTCATTTATGCCTACAGTGACATTTGTTCAGCCTGTGAAGTGGTCTTACTGATGGCAATGTTATTATGATAGCATCTTTGTTGATGTCTCAAAAATCTTATGTGACATAATTAAACTATAAGCTCAGCTTAGGCGATGCCATATTATAGGACAATTTTTATGTTTCAAATGCCAAGTACTACGGGGACAGGGCATATGTACTTAGCAGCCCTTTACACAAATTTATGACTGTCTGAGAATATTGTGACTCAATGCTGAAAATTGATGTTCAGTACTCTGATGAATTACATCCTTTAGACTGAAAATTTGAAATTCTTAGTGATTGCAAGTTATTTTCCAGTGTTCAAGACTGGTTGTTGTAGAAACCCTAATACTAAGAGATACTAGTTAGGTTTAAGGACTCATTATGGTGAGCGAGTCACTGATTGAGTGAGTATGGTTTTATGCCACATTTAGCAACACATTGTTACCAATGTTGGGAATTGAACCTGAGCCTTTGGCATGACAAGTGAACGCTTTAACCTCTAGGCTACTCCTCCTCACCCTTATGTTGAAATACGACAGAAGACCTTTATGTTACTGATGTCATGGAAGTTGATCCACCATGGTTACTGTACAGATGTCAATTACGAGACTACAAGTTCGTCTCCAAATGTTCATCCTTCTGTTGCAGGCAGGATTTCCAGTATCTGTGCTACCCAAGTAAACAGTGTATTCTGTCCACAGTATTCTCCATATAGTTACTCAACACTGGAGGGTCCATACAACAGACTCTAGTTGCTCCAGTACTATACAAGCTGTAGATTCTTTATCAAGATAGAAGTGTCACGTTAGCTGTTACAAAAAATCTCCAGTGGTTTGTAATTCCCCTCATAACACTAATACCTGTGGGAAAGTTGAAAACATATTGTAAGGTGGACTGTAGCAGGAAGACTAATCACCTCCCTACAGCACAAATACCCTGCTGCATTCACCCTTGATTGCCCTTATTCCTGGTGAGGTCTGCTTGCTGGTCAATTTGTGTCACAGGATAGGAGGGTTATGGGGTTAGCTGATCATCCCCATTCACCACATCCTGTCCCTTTGTCTTCAGCATTCCAGCCTCACCCCGCTGATGTATCAGGTCCTCACCCACCCGACTTAACAAACTTATCAGGCCCTCACCCTCACCACCCACCTTCCACCCCCACCCCCACCCCTCTCTTCCAGACTGACTGCCACATCAGGTCGTTACCCAACATACTGAGTGAAATATCAGGCCCTTACCCCCAACACTGTCTGACATATCAACCCCTCACCCCTACAGACTGAGAGATATGAGGCCCTCACCCTACAGACTATTTGAATTATCAATCCACACCCACCCACCCACACACACACACACACCCACACACCCCCACTGACTGTTATATCATACCCTCACCCCTACAGACTGACTGTAATTTCAGGCCACCCCACCACACCCCACCCACCCCCAGACTGAGTGAGATATCATTTACTCACCCAGAGAGACTGACTGTAAGATCAGGCCTCTACCCCCACAGACTGATTGACTTGTTAGACCCTTCCCACAAAATAATGCTTGGCTTAGGAGGCCCTTAAGAAATGCCTACATTTCCGGTAACCTGAAACATTAATCACTTAACTGGTGTTCCCTGAATTAATAAACTATCAAACTTACTGTTAATAAATAGGAATGATGTCAACCTGTGTTGACATAGGGCATGTTACCTGAAACGAGTGTTGGAGGAGAAGGGGGACAGGGATGTATGCAGTATCAGGCCCCTCCCTTACTTCCTATATCTACCAAGGACACTGGTGGACTTTCCCAGGATAGCAATGTTGATGACTATGACTAAGCCACACACCCTATACTTATATCTGGGACATTATCTTGCATGCTTTAGTAAACTCCTGTAGGCCTACAGTGAATTCCGAGGAGATTCTATGCCCTTTGTAGCCTGAATAACCTGTACATGTTATCTTTAGATTTCAGAATATTCCGCTTTGTTAAATTTGTACTGGATGAAATATTTTCTGAATAATGTTTATTAGTGACACTCAGGATTAAAAATACAAAATATCTCACACTGTTTTCAGTATTGTTATGAAAGATGAAACTGCGTGTGAAAAGTAAATATGTCACTATTGCATCGCAAACCTTGTATCACAAACCTTGTATTGCAGCATATATTGCATCACAACATGTTTCTGTGTCCGTGATGCATCGTGATCCTTGTATCACAATGTGTATTGCAACACATGTGTGTCAGTAATGCATTGTGATACAAGGATCATTATGCATAGTTCATGTGGCTCTGTCAGTAATACATTGTGATACAAGGATGACGATGTTATTGCATCACAACCTGTGTGGCTCTGTCAGTATTACATGCAATACAAAGATGACGATGTGTATTGCATCACAGCATATGTGGCTCTGTCAGTAATACATTGTGACACAAGGATGACAATGTATATTGCATCACAGCATGTGTGGCTCTGTCAGTATTACATGCAATACAAAGATGACGATGTGTATTGCATCACAGCATGTGTGGCTCTGTCAGTAATACATTGTGATACAAGGATGACGATGTGTATTGCATCACAGCATGTGTGATGATGTGTATTGCATCACAGCATGTGTGGCTCTGTCAGTAATACATTGTGATACAAGGATGATGATGTGTATTGCATCACAGCATGTGTGATGATGTGTATTGCATCACAGCATGTGTGGCTCTGTCAGTAGTACATGCAATACAAGGATGACAATGTGTATTGCATCACAGCATGTGTGATGATGTGTATTGCATCACAGCATGTGTGGCTCTGTCAGTAATACATTGTGATACAAGGATGATGATGTGTATTGCATCACAGCATGTGTGATGATGTGTATTGCATCACAGCATGTGTGGCTCTGTCAGTAATACATTGTGATACAAGGATGACGATGTGTATTGCATCACAGCATGTGTGGCTCTGTCAGTAATACATGCAATACAAGGATGACGATGTGTGTTGCATCACAGCATATGTGACTCTGTCAGTAAGGGTCACCTGCTACTGCACATCATGAAGTCCATATCTCAGAAACAAACATAGTAGTACAACTGTAGGATAAGAAGATAATGTTGGTAATGATGACTATGATGACATAGACGAGATATTGTTGATGATGTCATTCAGCTGATGATTCAGACTGTTATTGATGATGATCGTTACAAAGCAGATGTGAATGCTGATGATATTCATGACATGGGAGACAACTATATCGAATAATAACAGCAACTACCCAAATGTGTTTTTGATGATTAAGCAATTTTCATTTTTCAGACTCCATTCATTTGATACCTACATAAAACATTTTTCAAGTCTCTGAGACAAAAGGCGTAAATCCCATGCACCAAATCACTTAACACAGGCCATGACATGGCCATATCTCACATAATACTGTATAGCTTAATGCTCCTCTTAGAGAAAGACTTCTTTAATACTTTACTTGAGTGAATGGAGGTAAACTTTCCCACGACACTGTATAGGTATCTTGAAGAAAGAGATTCACTGTGTACTGTACAAAGACGACTTGCTTCATCGACAGTGCCTCATCTGTCAACACCAAGTTTGTATATCGTGTGCACTCTCAACAGAGGTCTTTAAGAATTTCCACCATTTTGATTAGACAGTTATATGATCATGAGAAGACACGAGTAATAGTAAGGGCTATTAAGGGTGTCCCTGAGACGTAAATCCTCAATTAATATTGGACTTGATGGTGTCTCTGTATCATTGAGGAGTTTAGTGTTTGATAATGTATGGTGACAATGTGTGTTAATGGCATACTTGGACCAGGGGTCCTCCGTGTTCTTTGTATACTATCCTGCTTCATCAAACAATGTTTTAGGTAAATGTTTTATTCCTTCCAACACCACAGGATTTTAAATGTCTCAGTGACCACAAATACATCTCCAATGCTGTAGTTTTGTTTATGTCAGATTTTTCAAATAGTTAACAGTTATAAGGCTTCACCTTGTGTGAAGTTAGGAGCAGAATGATTAACAGGGAAACCTCACCTCTAGGGATGCAGGGGAGGAAGGGGTCATTAGATGCTGTAAAGGGAAAATACCCAGCATGGATTGCTGCTATGGTTTGGAATTGATCACAGTGTAAGACAACAGTTTTAGGGCCTGATCTCTGATGTATTATAGGGGAAGAACATGGCCTTGGTATGTTTTATTTTGCAAGGTCAGTTAGATACGATTTGGTGGTCACAGGGCTTTTATGGACTGAAAAGTGGATTGCATGGTCTTGATATATTGCCTGTCATCTTTGATGACAGCAGAACTTGTTGCTGACTGCTAGATGTTTGTGTGTTTCGTGTTTAATGCTGCTTTTTAGCAATATTCCAGCTAGATGCAGCAGTTTGTAAGTGATCGAGTCTGAATCAGACTATCCAGTGATCAACTGCATGAGCATCGATCTATGCACCTCAAACGACAAGCATGGGTTGCTAAAGATCAGTTTTAACCCGGATCTTCAGGGGCCCCAACTGCTAGATTGCCTAACCTAAATAGTCTGCTGAGACTCAGTATTCACTCGTGTGCAATGGCTGTTTTCATGACAGGTACCCATTCATCAACTTCTGCGACAACCACGACCAGTTAAACTGTCTGTCATGAT
This sequence comes from Haliotis asinina, assembly GCF_037392515.1. NCBI lineage: Eukaryota > Metazoa > Mollusca > Gastropoda > Lepetellida > Haliotidae > Haliotis > Haliotis asinina. Next base: position 39,530,972 of record NC_090285.1, read on the forward strand.
GATGCTTCTGTGGAGAAATACTCTGAACACATCCACATGTGTGGATCTGCATGATCATTTATCAACAAGTGCTTAGGAAAAATATCATAGTTTGACTGCCTGTTGGATCTTTGACATCTCCAAGATGATGAGTATGGTATGCAAGATGGTAATGGTGTGATATTGCCTCCTGCACTGTACAAGCAGCCATCTTTAGTCAGTCATGAACTTCACAGTCCAAAGATTTCCAAATTATTGGTGTTCTTGGACACTGACTTACTACAGTTCACACTGTACAAAAATGTTGGTTTCAATTTAAGCTGCGGTATAGAAGTTGATAAGGTAATCAAAATATTCTTGTAGCCTTCAGCAACATTGCACTGAGGGTCCTTGGATAAGGCATTAAAGCCTAGGACTCCTTGCGTTGTTTTTATCAGCATGCCCAATTCATAATGATCAAGGAGCGTATGACTCTCAGAGTCTCAGTTTGTGTATTAGACCTGATGCAGGACTTTTTTCGCTTGTTGATGGTAATGTGCTATCATGTTTGTCCCCAAAATGTAGAAAAATTTAACTTGATGAAAAATGGTAATTCAACTGGCTTAGTGCTGTCCTCTTTGTTGCAGATGATGATGAGGATCTGACCTTGACGGAGGACCAGGTTGTGGATGGTCGGATAGCAGTGAGTGAGTCACAGGTCGTAGACTCCAGCCAGGTCATGTCAGAAGTCATACACATTCAGCGCCAGGAAGAGGAGATGGAAGAGTCTGAGATGGAATCAGAGGGGATCATGACAATGGCAGAATGATCATCCACTAAACCTTTGATGAACTGAGTCTTCAAAATAAAATCATGCCTGTTGCAGAATAAGCTATTAGCATCAGAGTGTCGGAATCCTACTGCCTTTGGACATGACAGAATATCATTTTGATGAATCTGTGAGGGAGGCATTAATCTGATGCAACAGTTAGTACATGAACCAGTTGTAACACTGTTGAACATCTCCATGTTCTTCAGAGTCTCACCCTTTCAAGGAGTGTCACACTGTGCAAGGTAGAGTCTATGGTGCTATCACATTTACGACAATGAGATCTGCTGATCTACTCAGAATACTCGCAGACAAATGTGCTTTAAAGGAAAGAGATCTTCTCGTTGATGCAACCACAAATGACACCATTGGAGCTTACGATTTTAGTGGTGACACAGGAGTCCAGGAGCTAATTATTCAGGTGGTGTCAGGAGTCAAGGAGCTTATGATTCAGGTGGTGTCAGGAGTCCAGGAGCTTATGATCCTGTTTCTGTGAGGAAAAACTTCAGTATTCTGTGATTCTCATAACTGATCGGATGGGCGTTAGTATTATGTTATCTGGAGAATGTTGAAGTACTGGAAGATCCCAGAGAGGTGATTTTGGATTCTCCCATACTAGATCATGGCTATTCACAGCATGTTTTATGTAACTCACTATTCACCCAGCAGTTATGTTCAGAATCACCAAACAGTAAAAAATATTTCTTTGTCCGGGATTTTTTATTCCATATGAATCAAAAAAAAAATTAAAACAAAGAAGGAATGACTATATCCCCTTATTGCATGAATACTTGTTATCAGATTATGTGCCCTTGACCCTGTTTCAAAAGACAGTCATAGCATTAAAGCTATGGTAAGACTGTATTAAAATATAGGTGTTCCGATAGCTGTAGTACTATGTCCACTTGTGGATCTGGCTATGTATCAGCTCCATATGTGTTATATACCACTCAAAATATTTCAGGACAATTTTGGTGATCTGGCAGACTGATAACTGATAACTACATCAATATGAAAGAATCATCCTCAGGTCATTGTTTTTGTATTATTCCTACATGCAGTGTCAATAACTTTTGTTGATGGCATTTAGTGATACGAATCATCAGTTTAATTTTGCTTGGTGTTCAAGAGTCCCCTGCATCCCAGTATACACTCCAACTAGAGTTATAAACAGACCCAACACTAAGCTTCTTCAAACAGGTAATTTTGACAGAAAGTAGTAAGTACATAAACTCTAAATTTAATGGAGCCCAGATGACAGGGTTGATTCAGAACCTGAGAATAATGTAGACTTGCATTATTTTGGGCTTGTGCAAAAGAGCCATGTTGGAAGGTTCAGAGGCTGTACGACATACTTCAACCAACCTTGTGGATTATTGTAATGTAGATCTACATGATTTACTGAAGGTTCAATGAGACCTGTGTTCCCCGTCATGTCAAATGGTTTCATCTTGCAACATATCTGATATGTCTCTAAAGTGTTTATGCCTCAGAATAGAAGTTCTAAGTCCAAAATATATGTAACGGACTACAGTTTGCAAAATATATTTCGGTTTGACCCTGTCAAGGTCCATGTTAATAAGAAATAGTGGTGCTTACTGTAATATGTTAAGTTTAAATGTATCATAGCACATCTGCTGTCATGATACAGTCCACAGAATAAAGTCAACCATTCACCTGAAGTGTACCAATAAAGTGGATTATACGAAGTTGGTCTTGACATCAACAACATCAGAACAAATGGTTCACAAAGTCTGGAAAATGAGGCATCAATTGACCTCTAGAATGCTGCCACGAGCATGGACGTTTTCAATGGCTGTATTATCATCAGTTTAGGAAACATGTATTCCTATTGAAGTCCAGTGATCTTGTGTTACCTATTTCCTGGAAGCATGGAAGGGCATCATGTTCTCCACAATAGAACCTCATTGTCAGTCAGGATTATGGACGTACTGCTCATGCCAAGACTGGAGCTTCTACACGCCTGTCATCACAAAGCACAACTTTTGTAAGGGGATGTTATCGTTCATACACTCCCACATCAGAGACAGAGACTTCAGGTCATTATCAACGGCTGTGGATGTGCCCCGAGAATTATGGGAAGAATGTACATGGTTGTTACACCACCCTAGGGCAGATAGGGTGGGAGACAGGTTATTCCGTATGACAGACTTTCAATGACATCAGCATGCCTCTTTCATTACTGGACACATCTGCGGACAGGAGTTCTACATGTCAAACATGGTGTATGTCGGTGTGAATTTTGATGGGATTAGTACTGACCCCATTTAAACAAATGTTGACATGGTTTAAGGATGGTACTTTCACAAAGGACAGTCAGGATATTGAATGTATAGATATATGGAATGGCAAACATTTATTGACACATGGCTCGAAGAGACATAATGGGGTTTGGGTAAAATTTTGTGGCAACTAGTATCAGTATGCAATAATGTCAAGGGAGATTTTAGTATTTATCCATGAAATTAACAGAATTAATGATATTCTAATCAACATTTTTGTTACTGCATGTTATACAGACATTTCAATATGCTTAAAGTAGTTTTTGTTTAGGAAATTATTTTGACCAGTTATATCAATTAGGGACCAAACATATTGAGCTTGAGGTTGGGGTCGTAGAAGGTACCATTGAAAATATGTTTTTCTAAGAGATGTGTGATATATATGATCATGATTCAGATTCTTGAAGACCTTTTGTCAACTCTCAAAAAAAGCTTATTACATATTGGGGTTTTGTTAGATATGTCGAGACCCATGGCTTCAGTTTTGTTAAAATCTGGCACTGCAGCAGTACCTGAAAAAGGATTTAATCACCATACAAAATCCACCTCTTCAAGTATATCTTAGTATCACCAATCACAGTATTCATATGGAATCATTCCTGAAACAGATTCACACTTAGTCCTTCTTACTCCCACTGGATCCCACCATTGTACTGGGCATATCTGTACATATCATGGGTGGTCACATCTGGCAAAGGATTGACGTGACTGTATGTGTTTCCTCATAGAAGGATGGATTGTCAGCGAGGTGAACTGATCCTGTGTCTGGGCTTGTATGGTCCAGACTTTCCTTCTTTCTCACCACTGTGATATAGTTGTGACATTTCTAAGCATGGCATGAAATATTATTTACTTTCTCCAGTAAATGAAGTACCATACTACTACAAAGTACTGAAGCAGAAAGTACTTTCATTTCATCAGGCATGTCTGTAAATACTTCACATTGTACATTCATTATTTATAACATTCTCAACTCCAGATTATCGGTGCTGTGGACTTTGACAAGGACTGTGTTCCAGGTTCCATCTGGTCGCTTATCGTGCCAAAGGCCCTGGTTCGATTCCTTACTTTGAAGTCCATTTCTGGTGTCCCCTGCCGTGGTATTGCTGAGATATTGCTAAAAACTGTGTAAAACTAATCTCACTCACTCACTCTTACTGTATAGACTTGAACATCTGGTACCCAGTAACTACAAGCCAGGAGTTCAAATCCCAGTGATGATGAGAACCATGTCCAGTCACTGGAAGGTTTTGTCCCATTGTTCAACCTGTATAGCATTCATCATAACAACACCAGGAGTTATTGATATTCTTCCTCCAGCTCTCTCAGTCCTTTTCATTGGTTGCAGCAAAGGTGGTCTTGTTTATGTTGACTGTAAATATGATTGTTCAAATTGACTGTTATTTTTTGTTATACAGTTTAAATTATGAATAAACTTGAAGAATATATATCCTGACTTTCTTTGCATTCATCAAATGTAGAATGTGCACCTTCAAGAAATACATTCTGATTTTCAGGGCATTATTTATTGGTAAGAGGTGAAAATCAATTGTAACAGGTTGTCAATCTCCTTGACTAACATAAAACATGCACACGCACACACACACACACACACACACACACATACACGCACACACAGATGAGAGGCAGATATGAATTGTGTAGCCAGGTTCGTGTCAGTTTATGTGGCCCAACCACGTAGACCTTTACTCATGATATCAAACACTGGATTGGCCAAGTTTCAGTAAATAGTTCTGTATTACTGTACTGTTCTATAATCAACAAACACACCATTCTTAATCAGGGTACCCTACCTACAAATTAAGTTCCGCCACAATGTGCTTCTTTTGTGATGTAAGGTTTACATTAACATGTCTGAGGTCCCGGACTATAGCCCTTCATTTCTCACCAGCCAACTCATTCTTGTTGCTAATTCAAGTTACCAGATCCAAATGGGCTTTCTTCCCGATATAAAACTGTCACGCTTGATATGACTGAGATACTGTTTAAACAGTCTTTGAATCCAGCCCACACTCTCCACCCCAATGCATATTCATCTTTCCATGGAGAATTGAGACTTACAGAAAGTAAACTATTCATAACAAAACTAATAACTATGATCCTTCTTTTGATCCCAGAGTGTCAACACACTGCAGACTATAGTGCTTGGAACACATGCACTTTGTCGAACATGCCACTCGGCGTTTGATAGGGTTGCTATGCAGGCAGGGAAACTTCAACAGAAGCAGATACAGAATAATTCTGTCGTAGCAGCACGCATTGTCTGTGACCCAAACTGCCAGAAACGGCTATTTGCAGTTATACCTGCATAAATCAGCTGGGTATTTCAAGGTTGTCTGTACTGAATTGTCCACCTCCAGGAAGGGCAGTGACTGTGACTGTCAGTGAATGATCTACATATCCCCAAACCTGGTCAGATGGATTTTGGCCACACTGACCATGTGCTTACTTAACCGTGTAATCTAAACATTGTTTGCAGTAGTGGAAATGTGCATTTAACCATCAAATATAGGGTTACCACAAGGTTGTATGCTTTGCCCTATTTTATTGTAGTTAACCACTGACTATTTTACAGTTGGTATCCTTAACGACCTCGGATAGATCTTTCATCTCATTTCAACAATAGAGGCACATCTTTCAATCCAGATCCAGCTGTCGTGTATGCATTGTTCATTGTAACGCGCGTGTCAAACTCTGGTATATATTTTACACACAATTTAATCAGAAATACAGATTTGCTGACTTGGTTAAATGCATGCTGGCATGGAGGGAGGTCAATAGCAGATGACCATCGACCACATAGTTTTATCTAGTGATAAAGGGTATACATACAATCCCGGATCTAAACGGCCAACATTGCCGACAGATTTTCTTTATTTACGTCAGACCTCTTGATGTATAATACAAACATAGAACTTAGTTAAAAGTACAAAGAGTCGCACAAAAATGCGTTATGAGAGACGATGTGAAACGAAATAGCATAAAATATTTACATAAAATAGCAATATGTGGCTTATCACAAAGTACAATAAAAGTACATAATATAATGAAATAAACATACATTGTCAAAACCAAAATATAAAACAGAAATATACCATAAAGATGCTTTCAAACGATAAGGTAATGAACTAGGCTATAAGAAATATGCAAGGTAGTTAAAGTGTCTTTGCAGGTCTTGGCACTTCATAAAATCACTGAGGAAAGAATATAACCACTTTTCTGTACATCACTAAAAACAGATGGCAGGGCTCACTAAAACACATTTGACATACAGGTCATGTCTGACATCTACATATAGTGGTCAGTGCAGGAAGGCATGTATCATGTCTTCATCAGGGTGCGCATCAGTCCTGCATGCATGGGGTGAGCGGTAAATAGCGTGGAAGAGGAGTCGTAAGCCAGACTCTGCGATCTGTGTCAACCTCGACTACCTGGAAGAAAGGCGATATGTTATGAAAGAAGTTAAACTGAATGCACGATATGGAAGAGTCGCTCGCAAAACCAGTTAATGTGTAACGATGGTTATATTTCGAATCAGGAGACAGGTCAACAATGTTCTGATCTGAACTTTTTTACATTTTGTGGTTGGGTTGAGGTGTCAGTATTCGTAGAAGGATATTTGGAGATTATTCGTATAAGATACCAATATAAGCATACATGGTGTAAGTTTTATGTTCAGCCGGAACCCTTTAGAACCACGGATGACCCCCGTGTTACATATATTGCATTGGTTACATATATCTTTATGTATCACAATAAATGCTTGTCGTGATATGAGATATGGTTGCCAGGATCGCTGAGTTGGCTATCACGTCATCGAATCGCAGCTGCGTAGATGGATACTCATATCGTTGATCAGTGGATTGTCTGTTCCATAGCTGGAATATGGTTAAGTAATGCGTAAAAATAAACACACATTCATCAAATGGATATGCTACACTTAAAGTATCGCAAGTTTCAACCAAATTTAATCCCATCATTAACGCATGAATTTATTGATACCAGGGGAGTTAACGAACCAATTAGTTAATGATGACAATGATGATGATTAACTCGTGATAATTAATAAACATAACAAAACACAAATAATGAAATCCGTATACAGACTATCAGGTACGAAACGATTCTCCTTATTTCTATCAAGCACCATGTGTATATTTTGTGAAAAAATTATTGAATTTAGTCCTAATATATCAGCATATCCTCACTGACAGGTGACATTAATGCACTACATGTATGTTGACAGTCCGAGGTGAGAAAGTACTGATAACTGCCGATAGGAAGGTAGAGTCATGCTCCATCTACCTGGCGAGGTATGTGAGATATGTCGCCCCCAGTGGATGTGAGGTAAATGAAGCGGTTTCATGCATATACTTATCCATGCATCGCAGGATTTGAAGGTCACACCTACATCATATTATTTGTGGCTGTGAAACTTAATAACAAGTCATAATGTTTGTTTTGGTGAGATGTTTATTGTTGAAACTGGCTGTCTTGTGTGATGTTTATTTGAAAAATGAAATGTGTCTGTAATTAGGAGATTACAGTCAAAAGTGCCTCTTAAATTAGGAATGAGCACTACGATTTTGATTCATAATATCCGACATATGGAACAAGTATGTGATGTCTACGTGTTAGTCTACAACAGGCGGACGGTCACATAAACGCAAAAGGTCGTTGCTGCCAAGTGAGTAAATGAGTGAGTTTAGTTTTACGTCGCACTTTGCAATATTCCAGCTATATGGTGGCGGTCTGTAAATAACCAAGTCTGGACCAGACAATCCAGTGATCAACAACATGAGCATCGACCTGCATATTTGGGAACCGATGACATGTGTCAACCAAGTCACAAAGCCTGACCACCCGATCCCGTTAGTCGCCTCTTACAACAAGTATAGTCGCCTTGCATGACAAGCATGGGTTGCTGAAGGCCTATTCTTCCTCAGACCTTCACGGGTCCGTTGCTGTCAAGAAAAAGAAGAGCGGTAACGCCGGCTCATTGTCGATCGGTAAACATTATGTTTTGGGGCGAATCAAGCAATGCCACTAACGTTAAACAGGACGATCGTGGTAGGGGTGGCTAAGTATTGGTGTGGTGTGCGATCATTGTAAGCGGCAGAACTCATTTACATGTTACTCACGGACGTGTCACGGGGTAATTGTACCGTAGTAACATCTTGGAGGAACACATCCAACATGGACGTCGCTTTGTGTTTTGGGATGACAACTCCAGTACACACAGGGCTTGTATTGATACTGAGTACCTTCAACAGAAGAGCATGACCACCAGTGGTCAGCGCGGTCCACATTTGTCACCCATGGACAATATGGGACATTTTGGACGACCTACCATCATCAACAACCACCGAACATGCTCAACGAACTTGGTACTGCTCTGCATGAAGAATGGGACGGGATGAAACACGTTGACTATGGACTTTTGAGAAGGTGTATGCCTCTTTAAATCCGGGATTGTCTCGATAACAGAGGATTCACGAGATATAAATGAAAATGAGTCCGACCTTCTATTATAAATAACCTGATGCACACCAGGGCGTTTTGGCCAATCATCTGGCATACTTCATATGACTTTCAACGACCAATGCATGTGTGAGCCAGATGGCCATTCATATTGTTAAACTATATCATTAAATATATGAAACATCAAATTAGTTGTGACACCTTTTATCGAACATCTCCTGCTGTGTTTAATGGTACATATCCAAATTTGATATTACACGCTTGTTAGTTTGTTTTGTTTTTGTTTGTTTTTATTCAGTTTGTTTTCTTGTTTTTTGTTGTTGTTGTTTTTTGTTGTTGTTGTTGTTTTGTTTTGTTTTTGTTTTTTTGTTGTTGTTTTTTTACAGCCATGTTAATTATTCTGGGTCTCGTTATAGCACATATTCTAGTACAACGTGACATGTACCAGCAAATTGTGCATATAGTGCGTGATTGGTTTAGTGAGTTTAGCTGCGATACAGTATTCCAGCTATGTTACCGTGTTAGTGTTATCATGTGGAAGTCCGAAGTGTTGCTTCTAGCACTTTGGAGAGTGAACGAGTTTAGTTTTACGCGTCACCCAGAATATTCCAGCTACTTGTCAGCGGTCTGTAAATAATCTAGTCTGGACCAGATAATTCAGTGATCAACATAATGAGCATCTGCTGGGATACGATGACGTGTCAAGTCAGCGAGCCTAGATGTAGTAACATGATATATCCATTCATATGCTGACTATCGTACTGGCAACATCATGCTGCGTTGACATTCGGTACTTTCGGGACCACGAACGGGCACTTGTAAAGTTGTGAAGCTCAAAGGCTTATAACGAGGCCGATATATGGCGCCCAGGCCGCTAATCCCACCGTCTCCCTCTTGCTTCAAGCACGGAGTCATTTATTGTAAAGTCCCCAATGTTTCTGTTGCTAAAAAACGAACTGTTGTACTAGATATGGTAGGACACCGAAGGTTCATGTGTATGAGGTGTAACCTTCTCTTTGCCACCATCTGCGACAAGATCATGTTTGTTATGGCCCCTTACGGAAGGTCATTGAACGAAAGGTCATCGTCGTTAAAGGTTAGACACACACTACACACAGACGCCTTTCACATAAAACGGAACAGTTCACATCTACAAGCAGAGCTCTGTATATCTTGTCCATAACAGTCGCATTGAGCATGTGTTTATGTTGAATTTATTTGCGGAAAGTAATTCACACGTGAATAAAATCCAACGTGAGTACGTTGTGGTATGGCCGGGGCCTCCGTCGTTATTGCAAGGTTAGATTGTGTAGATTAACAAGGTGTATTCAGTAGACAGATAGGGTTACCCATGTACAGTGTCTATGTCCCGGGTGGATTATGGGTATCTTGAGGCAGATGGTTCACAGTTTATATCAAGGCACAAGTACATATCCACAACGTTAAATGGCAAGAAGTTTAACATGAGGTCGGACGGTGGAAAGGGTACCCGACAGTTTTAGATGACTTAGCCTTTTGAAGGTAATTAATGGTAATGAAATGTACTATACTGTGCATCCATCAGTTGTGATTCTGACTTTTTTTCACCTGGAAAAAGAAAGCATACACTTGTTTTTGAGAGTAGCTAAAGTGAAACAATCAACCAATGGTTATGCGATTTGGTACGGATATCGGAGTTGTGTTTCAATCTTTTGATATTTAATGTTTCGGCGACTGCCGTAAACCTTGTAATGTTTTTATATCTAATCGTATAATCCAACGTTGAGGTGTCTACATTATTTTATGAATTTGAAATGATATTCTCTTTGCTAGTAGAAATTGCATCCTTCTATTGCATCATTTTAATCTCATTTCCACGTGAAAGAAAAATGTGCCGCTATATATATTTCATACTGAATAAAGAAGTTGAATGTGTTGGATACTAGATTAAGTTATATGAAAAGTACACTTAATTATGACTTATTTAGAATAAACGGGGAAAAGAAAAGTACACTTAATTATGACTTATTTAGAATAAACGGGGGAAAATGACGCATAATGTCAGTGTGGCCAGGGATGTGAGAATGCTTTTCATTACTTCCCTGAATGTCCACTGTATAGTGTTCAAAGACATAAACTGCTCATAAGCCTTAGAAAACATTGTTTATAAAAACGCCGATTGGGATTAAACTTATCTTACATGGCAGTGCAGGGCTGTCACTTACTGAAAATCAGAATGTTTTCAAATATGTACATATCTGGAGCTTTCCTAAGCGGCATAATGCGTGCCCAACCCTTTTCTTAAATGAATAAAATATGTTTCACTTAATTCAATTTATCTTTAATTTGCCTAGCAGTTTATCTGAAACAATCTGACTCTATTTCCGTTCTGTTGTCACCGCGTATTTAACTGGGTACCCAACAGAAATGTCAAAACTCAGCCCATAATTATGTAGCCCATTCCACGTACCCATGGATATATATATATGTGAATCCCATTTCAGAGGTGATCGCTGGAACTTTGTTGGAATATTTGTAAGAGTGGTGTAGAACGCCACTCACTCACTCGTTCACACGGGGGTCTTCATCACCACTGCACTAAAGATGTTTTCTCACTCACTCACTCACTCACTCACTCACACTCAGGGGGGCAGCGAACACATGAACCACAGTGCTACCCCGCCACCTCCAGTTCATTTCGAACATGTCCCACCCACATACAACATTAACTTTAGTCTATAGCTCTGCTTCATCTGAGGACGAGCAGGACGCACATTCCCTCGTTTCCGTCAGGTAAATAAGCGTAGATAAACAGTGTGAACATCCCCTCTGTTGAGCATATACAGGTGAGGGCACGCAGGGGTCTACCCCGGGGCCCTATCCGGAAACCAGGTCAGAGGTAAGTGCCTTTGTCTTGACCAAGGTGTGACCGAGAGTGACCGATCGTTATGACTGACTAATGTCCAGTGATTGTCACCTCTTTTCACACCAACACCCGTTTCATCGACGCTCTCGTACATGACATGAAGCCTTAAATAATTAATAAACTATATCTGCCTGTCTTAAAGGGAGAGTACGCTCTTATTTCTTATTTCTCAAAGTTCTTCGAGACGCTGTATTTCAATTTCATGTGGAAAACTATCTGGGTATAATCTGGATCATTACAAATCAACTGGTATAGGTTAAGGACCTTTAGGGCTGTGAAAATAATTTGCTGGGACTGGCGTTTACCTGAATCTACACCCCCTTTAAACAATGATTGGCAGTGTTGCTCTATATACTAGTGTCTACGTCATACTTTTGATGGCGCAGAGCATGTCGTGTGGCACAATAAGTCTGTGTTCCACCGTGAAGATATTTAGTCCAAGTCGGATTCGAACCCGGGCTATATACGTATCGAGTGAATGTTCGTTGCATTTTGATATAAATATCAGTAATTCTTTTGTTTCACTGGGAAGGTATTTAGTCAGACAGAGATTCGAACATGGGCTTTGAAAGTACCAAATGGATGTACTTCGCACTTTGCTATATTTCATTTACCTTTAATTCAAGTGCACTAATGTAGCTTGAGTACATATGCTACCGTTTCGTGCCCTATGATGTCGACTTCCTCTCACACACACCCGTCCACAGGCCCCTTTCCGGCCATATTCATTCATACAGTACTCATACCAATATACATGTACATTCTTATGTCAGCCAGGTCTCGCTGCAACTGAGGCACGCAACAACCTCTCATGTCGTTACCTACATCGCCGCTCAGCCTAGTGATCTTCAACATCCTTAAAATCCGATTCATAAGACTTACTCTGACTGTTGACCCTCTCCCCCCAACCCCGCCCCACCGAAACCCTCACCCCCCATCCCATTCATGAGCAGGGTCACACCGTCATCACCCGAGGTATTACATGAGACGGACGCCTATACCCCTGTATCAAGTAGATAACGATATATCTATCTAAACTACAAAGAAACGAAATGAGGTCGCTGATAACTTAATAAAAAAGGATTACTTGCTAATCTAGATAAATTAGCTGGAAATATTTTGTGAGATAATATTCCGGAATCTGATGAGAAAATGTATTATTAACTGATACGTCCCAGTATTTCTTGGATGAGATAGTTGATGATGATGCAGATGAAGATCTGTAGCTATGGAAGAAACTTAAGACTCGGAACGGAATGTCTTGATTGGCCTATTGTGGTCAGCGGATAATATGAAGATATCTAATAGGCTGGTAGTTTATTGGAAAAAAAAGACGGAAATATTTCTTAGGAGGTTTTCAGGTACATTGACATTTCGTGGACATTGGGCTATACATGAAGACATCTAATCGGCTGGTACTTCGTTGAGAAATCAGAAGGTAATGCTTTTTCCGGAGTCCTCGGGTATATTGACATTCTGTAAGCTCAGGGTGGCCGAGCAGCGAGCTCCATCTTCCTTCTGCTAATGATTTCTTATCAAGATATAGACGAAGACACGAAAAGGAATAAAAGGTTTTGAACCTTGTTTGTGTAAATATGGCACAACCATCATGCAACAAACCAATGTTAAGAGGCACGAAGATAATAATAAAGGGTTCGAAACAAGGCCTTTATTTGGCGATGTATAGCACAGCCAACAACTGACATACCATCGTAATTGTAAAGGTTATAAAGGTAAAGGATTCGAGCCAGGCCCCAACTAAGAAATAATTCAATTAAAAATACATGGCATTGCCATATCATATGTTATACTTGTAGTGACAGACACTACTTTTAATACGTCATTCAGTTATAAACAACCAGCATCATACGTCATGCATATAACTGCAGACACACCTAATATCTACGCCAACCACATGAACTGTGAGTTTAGTTTTACGCCGCACTCAGAAATATTCCAGCTACATGGCGGTGGGCTGTCAATAATCAAGTCTGAACCACACAATCCAGTGATGAACAACATGATCATCGATGTGCACAATTCGGAACCGATGACATGGTCAACAAAGTCAGAGAGCCTGACTACCCGATCTCGTTAGTCGCCTCCTACCACAAACACAATCGCCTTTTACGGCAAGCGTGGTTGCTGAAGACCTATTCTACCCCGGTCCTTCACATGTCCATGTAATCTGAAAGACTCCGTATCATCCGTATAATACGCCACGCATACGTGTAACCATTCTGATGCATCATAAACGTGAGATCCCACGCACGATATGTACTTTCTAAACTCCATATGATGATATCATACAGGATATAGGATACATATTCTTAAAAAAGAAATAGTTGTACGGCAACTGTGAATTAATTGGGAACACCACTCGTAGTAGAGATGGCTGCAGATGTGCATGACCGCCGACGACCTTGAGAGACGATGTAGGTGAGATGTAAAATTGTGACCCTGTATCCACTAGGGACGCCCTGAACGGGGATCGATGTGGATTTGGAGTGTACCTGTTCTCTGTTCTATAGTCTGCTTCTGTCTTCAAGTGAGTGGATATGATTTTTTGACGGCTTTATGAACATTCCAGCAATGGTACGGCTCAGGAGACAGAAGAATAATTGGTCCCACAAATTGTACCAATGTAGGGAATCGAACCCGGAGCTTTAGTGTTACGAAAGGACCACTAGGCTACCACATTGAAGGGATTGGCCATAGCACGATGGTTTCAGCCAGTTTCCAGTATACCAAGAGACGCCCAATGCTTTGCAGAAGCGGGCGACAAAAGTACACACTCAATGAATGAAATCAAGTAAATCACAACTTTCTTGATAAGTACAATTTGTTAGATTTACAGGAACAATGCTTCATAGAGATTACACGACCTTCCCTGAAAGTGTCAAAATCAGGAATGCTGTTTTTTGGGGGTTTTTTTCTTTGCTCAAGACAAATCCTAACCCAGAACTTGGTAAATGAGTAAAATCAGGAATGACATTGTACGCACACACGTAGTGCTACTAAGTACAACTGTATGATGCGTTTACGTAGTACGCTTCCCACTTTTAAACTTTCTAGCCTGGAACTTTAAACGTCAATGCTCTTCTTTGTGCTTCCTCTTGGTATCAACATGTATATTTCATTATTTCTAACCCCTTGTAACGGTATACTCATGACAACGATTGCACTTTCATCGTTTTGGAATCTGAAAAATGCTAGTCTGAGAAAAGCTGGACATTTGAAGGGGGTCTACAATTATAGCATGCAGGGGTATTTATCCGCAGAGTGTTACCATATTTATTTTCAATTACCGGCAATCCGCCGACCGGGATAACAAGCAGTAGGTAACTGATCACACTCGGAAATCCCCGTGCGAAAAGTCGTTAAAACGGTCAATATTTGCCCCCATGCATGAGAAATATGTAGCAGGCAGAGAGAGCATGAGGCGAAGGGCGAGGTTGGTCGCCTGCCGGCAGTAGGTATGGGATACCTGAGTAATCCAGCTAATCTCCTTCAATCCAGGCTTAGTTGAGCCCACTTCCCCCGAACCTGCTGCCTACATCCTGTCACCTCTCAGGACTTCGCTTCCTGGTGTTAATCCCCATCCTTGTGGATATGTGTCCCTGCTCCACCCGATGTCTCTTCTTACCCGTTCGGTGCGTCCATGTAAAGCTAAATGTATTTCTGATGTGTAATGCTCGTGGTGTCTCTCCGTAACCCGGTGTCTACGTAGTCCTTTGTCTCTCACGGCCCCTGTGGTTGTCTCTCTTTATCTACTGATGTCTTCCTACCTCCTGATGTCTCTCACCGTCACTACTTTTGTTTCTCCCTACCCGCTGATGACTGTTGCCACCTCCTGGTGGCCCACACTGTCCCTACTGATGTTTCCCTGCCCACCGATGACTGTCATTGCCCCTATACATGTCTCTCCCTACCCACGAAAGTCTCTCACTACTCATGTTTCATCCTGCCTCTGCTGATGTCTGTCCCATTCTCCTAATGTTCATCACTACCCAACTGAGGCATTTCCTTACTCGCGATGTCTCTCCACATCAACGTAATGTCTCCCCTATCCATACCGATGTCTCTCCACACCAACCCCATGTCTCCCTACCCATACCGATGTCTCTCCACACCAACCTCATGTCTCCCCTACCCATACCGATGTCTCTCCACACCAACCTCATGTCTCCCCTATCCGTACCGATGTCTCTCCACACCAACCTCATGTCTCCCCTATCCATACTGATGTCTCTCCACACCAACCCCATGTCTCCCCTATCCATACCGATGTCTCTCCACATCAACCTCATGTCTCCCCTATCCATACCGATGTCTCTCCACACCAGCCTCCTATCTCCCCTATCCATACCGATGTCTCTCCACATCAACCTCATGTCTCCCCTATCCATACCGATGTCTCTCCACACCAGCCTCCTATCTCCCCTATCCATACCGATGTCTCTCCACACCAACCTCATGTCTCCCCTATCCATACCGATGTCTCTCCACACCAACCCCATGTCTCCCCTATCCATACCGATGTCTCTCCACATCAACCTCATGTCTCCCCTATCCATACCG
Source organism: Haliotis asinina (assembly GCF_037392515.1). Lineage (NCBI taxonomy): Eukaryota > Metazoa > Mollusca > Gastropoda > Lepetellida > Haliotidae > Haliotis > Haliotis asinina. The sequence goes on from NC_090285.1 coordinate 39,547,050, forward strand.
ATGTCTCTCCACATCAACCTCATGTCTCCCCTATCCATACCGATGTCTCTCCACACCAGCCTCATATCTCCCCTATCCATACCGATGTCTCTCCACACCAACCTCATGTCTCCCTACCCATACCGATGTCTCTCCACACCAGCCTCATATCTCCCCTATCCATACCGATGTCTCTCCACACCAACCTCATGTCTCCCTACCCACACCGATGTCTCTCCACACCAACCTCATGTCTCCCCTATCCCCGGAAATAGCTGGAATATTGCTGATTTCCTTAACCCTTCCCGGGGTCGTGAGGGCTCTGCATTGCTGAACGCTGCCCTAGCTGTCTCCACCTCTGGCGGTCATGGGCAAGGACTTGCTTCGTAGCGATGTTCTTCCCAGTTCACTCCGCAATGTTGTCCGTCCATTTCTTTCTCTGCCTGCCTCTTCTTCTTCCACCTTGAACTGTCCCTTGGAGGATGGCCTTCGACAGGCCATTGGCTTTTGTCACATGACCACAGCATCAAAGGTTTCTTTTCTTGACGGTGGTCAGCAGCTCTTCATAGTGTTTCATGTGCTTGGTGACAGTTGAGCGCACTGCTTCATTCGTGATCTGTTCCGTATATGAGATACCGAGTACTCTTCTCAGACATCTTATTTCCACTGCTGAATTTTTCTCTGCACTTGTGCTGTAAAAGTCCATGTCGCATATAAAACAATTGACAGGAATAATACATGCAGTAGCTTCAGTTTAGTTGACAGACTCATGGTTTTGTCTCTCCACATTGATTTCAGTTTTACCAGTGTTGCTGCAGTCTGCCCCGCTCTTGCTAGGACTTCGGTCTTTGCACCGTGTTCATTGACCATCGCTCCAATGTACTTGAACTGGTTCACAGTTTCGAGTTCCTGTCCTCAGACTGTGAGTTTCTTCTCCGTGGGCTTATTGCTGTTTGTCATTAGCTTTGTCTTTTCTGCACTGACCTCCATGCCGTATCCGGCAGATGTCTTGTCCAGGCAGTTCAAGATATTAGCAAGTTCTTGTTTTTCACCCACTAATGTCGACGGCAAACTGAAGATTTGTAATATGCTGCCTGTTCCCTGGTGTTCTTTAAGGGCATCCGTCGTTATGCGCTCAAGGGCATATTGAACAAGGCCTGTGAGAGGAGATAGCCCTGGCGGACTCCTATTGATGTGTGGAACCAGTCACCATCTGTGCCTTGCACAAGTAGTGCACTGTTGGCATTTGTGTACAGCTGTCTGACAGTGTTGGACACCTTTTGGTCCATGTTGTATATTTTCATCGTGGTCCATAATGCACCATTCCATACCCTCTCAAAACGCCATTTTAAAATCAAGAAATAGGTGGTAGATGTCTTTCTGGTGTTGACCGTATTTCTCACACAGAACTGATGTTGAAGATCTGTTCTGTGGTACTTCATCCACAACGAAAACCGACTTGCTCTCCGGAAATAACATCCTCTGCCTCTGGTTGCGGTCTGTTCATGGGTGATTCTTAGCATCACTGAGTGAGGTGTTGAACAACAAACAAACACGATTAATGCCTATACTTAGTGGTACAACTGTCTCTCTCTGCCCCTGTCTCTCTATTCCTACCGATGCCTCTCACTACCCAGCTCTCCCTCCTCAAGGGCTGTGGGTAGCCAAGTGGTTAAAGCGTTCGCTCGTCACTTTGAAGACCCGGGTTCTATTCCCCGCATGGGTACAATAAGTGAAGCCCTTATCTAGTGTCCCCCTGACGTGAATATTGTTAATAGTGGCTAAACGAAACTCGCTCACTCATCCTCCAAACCAGATTATACCACACCATCACCCGTACCTCCCCCATCCACAACTGATTTACCGTTACGACCTCCCTTCCCCTCCCTCCCCACCCCTCCCTCCCTACCCCGTCCAGTGTCCATGTTTCTATTCAAGTGGTGTGTCCTGATACTGACCCGCCTAAGATGCCCAATCCTGGACCCACCCGATTACTTCCAGCGTAGTTTTGTTAAAACCAAGTAGTTCTACCAGAGATGTTATATGGTCTCTGGCCTTACCAGCATTTCAATTAATCATTATTCTGTGCACTTTGTACTGAGTATAAATACGTTCATGTAGATTCCACCATAATCTCATGCCCTCTGGGTCTGACGACTGACCTAATTCCCTCTTGACTTTTCTAAAATTTTGGCGCAATAAGAAAATAACACGTCACAATTTAATTGTGAACTCACAAAGTATATGCCCATATTTAGTAGTGGTTACAACTGAATAGCAAGAAGCAAATCAAGAAATAAATCTGCTTAAGTGTATCAACTACTTTTTTCAATAATGACATGAAAACAAACACAGTTTTAAAGTTTATACTTCTTCAGTCGGTAGGGTATTTGTAGAATAAAATATAAAATATAAATTGAATGTATCTGGTAAGTATTCTGCCTGGTAAGTATGTCTGGTAAATGTAAGAATGTCTGGTAAGTAAAAGTCTGGTAAATGTAAGAATGTCTGGTAAGTATAAGTTTGTCTGGGAAGTTTAAGTCTGTCTGGTACGTCTGTCTGGTAGTATAAATATGTCCTTTAAGTATGTCTGTCTTGAAAGTATGTCTGGTAAGTATATCTGATGGTAAAAATATGTCTGTTAATAGTATACATTTGTGATAAACCTAATCATACAACAGAAGAATACAACGCTGAGGAAACACGGCAGGCACAGACGGGGGTGTGAAAACCGGCACTGAAGACTTCCTCTCAAGTTTTACACGAATGACGCCCACACTGTACATGACCACTTGTTATTCTCTTGCCTATATCAACATCTTTATCGCCCACCAACTCATGTTTGTTTACATTTCAGTGTCATTAACACACAGTGCTGTCCTTTCTGCCACCCTTCAGTTCACCGGTCACTCGCACTGGCCACTATCAGACCCGTGAAGGTTCTGGGTAGAATAGGCCTTCAGCAACCCATGCTTGCCATAAAAAGCGACTCTGCCTGTCGTAAGAAGTGACTCACGGGATCGGGTGGTCAGACTCGCTGATTTGGTTGACACATGTCATCGGTTCCCAATTGCGCAGATCGATGATCATGCTGCTGATCACTGGATTGTCTGGTCCAGATTTGGTTATTTTACAGACCGCCGCCATATAGCCTGAATATTGCTGAGTGCGGCGTAAAACTAAACTCACTCACTCACTGACCACTATCAGTCTGACCACTCGCATCATACCACTCATCAGTGTTCAACCGCGTAGTACAGCCTTGATGGGTACAAGCGAAACGCTATAGGTTTCTGTCGTTTCTCCAAATCACCAAATGTCATATAATTACTAGTTGAAATGATTTGTTTTTTTAACGGTCCTTGCCTCATTTTCATAAATGATTTATTAGTTACCAATGTACTTTCAAGACTAAAATGACAGAACGTCCATGTTCCACTGTGGCTAAAAAGGCATCAAACAGAAATTGGACATCCGTTGTAATAGATACGCTCGTGTTTGCCCGACACTTTATGTCGCATTAATTTTAATTATTTTTTTTAAATCTATTTTTTCACTTTGTTCCTTACACAATAACATAGATTAAAAAACACACAAAAAAAGAAAGACAAAAAAAAAATCCCACAGTTTCAACAATGCTGGCGATCACAACATAGCACTCTCTGTACATCTAGTCTAAATGTGTACAAAGTTTTGTATAAGGCACTATTGTTATCTCGATATAAAATTATTGGCCACTTTGAGTTCTCAATAACTGTAGTTTACTGCACCTGAGTATACTGCATACTGCAGTCACACTGTACTCGTAATGCTGCTTTTGTATAGTTTCAGTCAAAATTGTTTGGAGAACTTTTCACGATTCTTCATATCGTTGTGTATTGAATGACCTAAACTACCAGGAAAAATGAAATATCTCTTGAAATAAATATTTGACCAATAAATATAAACAGTACCAAAAGTTTAATACAATCGCCGAAACATTGAAAGACTAAGTGCAAAGTCCATAACAGACTTACGATCAACCACATCGCCATCATTTAACTATACTGACGGGCAAAAGAAACTTTCTGTTGCAACATGTATCATAATTTCAACAAATAAAATCATTATCAAATGCAAATTGCCCCATCGTTTTTGCCTCAAACATGAATTTGATTACCACAAACAACAGCGCCCAAACGCACCTCTTTACCACTTTCGACGAAAAACAACAAAATGCACGTGCTGTACATGTAAGGGTACAAGGCAAGTGTATGTACGGTATAAAACCACCCCACAGTGCCCAGCAGATCGCACTTCTACAGAAAAGCACTGAGCAATGCCAAGGTTAACTCCAGAAGAGTGAGATAGGGCTATCGGAATGCTGCAGATGGGCCCCACTACGGGTGACGTTGCAAGAACGTTCAACTGTACTGTCGTTACCGTCAGGAACCTTAGTCGGCGTTATCGACAGGCTGGTTAGGCCTCAGACAGATGCAGGACAGGCAGGCCAAGGGTGACAACTGCGCAGGAAGATCGCCACTTGAGGCTATTGGACCTGAGCAACCGCTTCCCAGCGGTGACGTCATCAGCAACAACGGCTCTCGATCACCCAGCCAGTCGACGGACTTTAACAAGAAGACCATGATATCGGGGCCTACCGACTGCACCGAGGAACGCTGGTAACTGATAGACATCGTCATCTGTGGGTGCAATGAACGACAACAGTTAGACGTCTGCAACTCCGTGACTGGCGCCGAGTTCTGTTTTCTGCCGAAGGCAGGTTCTGTATATCTAGAGGCGATGGAAGGGCTCGAGTATACAGGAGAAGAGGTGAAAGGACAGCTCGCTGCTGCGTCCAGAAAGCAGAGACGCATGGCGAAGTAAACGTTATGGTATGGGGTGGCATCTGCGGGGACCAAATGACAGAATTGGTGCTCAACAACGGTAATCTGACCTGCCAGCGATACACTGGACAGGTTCATCTACCGGCAGTTCTGCCATTCCTTTACCAACGGTAGGGCATGTTGTTCCAATAGGACAATCCTTGACCGCGCGTTGCTAGAGTTGTCCAGAACTCCTTTCACGTCAACAAATTTAACGTCCTTCCATGGCATGCACGCTCTCCTGACATGTCTCCCATGGATCACTTGTTTGATCACCTCGATCAACAGATTCGACGGAGACAGAACCCACGAGTTACAATTCAATAAATGGCTCACGCACTTGTCAAAGAATGGAGGTGTGTACCAGCTGACGTCATCAGACGCTTCACCACTACAATGTGAAGAAGACGCGTGCTTGCGTGTATTCAAGCCAGAGGTGGAAATCCCAGATTGCTGTGTTTCACGTTTGGACCGTCTAACAGTGAAATTTCTATTTTGACCACTAAAATGTGTATATTAAGTCAAAGTTTCTTTTAGAGCTTATATTTTTTGTACTGAACATGTGCATATGTCATTGCTTAACAAAATACAACATTCAAATTTCACTAGTCTTTGTTCTTGTCGTTTTTTCAAGCCATCAAATTGTACAAAGGAAAAGTTTCTTTTGCCCGTCAGTTTATTTCTTGGGTCATTTTCAGCTATTGTCAAATATTGGTGTATAGGTATAGTTTCTTTTGCTGGGTAGTGTTCCCGGCATAAACGATACATTCAATAGGTTGCCAAAAGCAGGGGCTGAGCGGTAGCCTAGTGGTTACAGCGTTCGTCGTCGACGAACGGGTTCGATTCCCTACATGTAATGTGTATTTCTGTCCACCCCACCACCCTCTCTCACTCACCTCCACCCACCCTGCTAAAAGCACCGTAAAACCATTTTGACCAAACGTAATTTTCGTCTGTTTTCGTATTTAACTTTGATAAAATATGAAAATGCTAATAGAGGACTTCATTGTTTCATACCTTATTAGAATCTCACTGGTGACTCGTGGTCAACCTTTACACCATGGTCACTTAAGCTGATGAGACAGCGGCAAACAAAACCTACACCCTAAAAACACCCCCGTGAACCCGCGGGGGCACCTCCCCAGTCACACGATCCCCGCACATCAATGTCCCCTTGAAATAATCCTCCCTGAGGAATTCCCCTTCTGCTGAATAGGCGCTCTGGTAGGTACAGGCGACAAAAGTTGGAATTTGTTGACAAGTTCGGCTGAGTGTCAGTGGGCCGATACGGGTGGGAAAAACCTACCCGTTCAACGTTGGCACTTGAATGAGGTAGGCCAGGGTTGGAAGGTTACGTAACTGTCAACATGCGTGACAGCGGGTGTTTCTGAATAAACAAAACAGAAATGTATTGAGGGAGTGACTGAGTGGGTGAGTCGGTGGGTGGGTGAGCGGGTGAGTGAGCGATCGAGTGAGTGGGTGGGTGGGTGAGATAGAAAGGGGGCAAGTGGGCGAAGAGGATGGCAGGAGCAACATCTCACTTTTTTCTCTCTCTCATCCCACCTCATTTAGTCTCTCTCATTTCTTGCCTTGTCTTGTGAACTTTTCTCTCTTCCACTCTTGGACCCGTGATGGTCCCGAGGTAGAATAGGCCTTCAGCAACCCATGCTTGCCATAAAAGGCAACTATGCTTGTCGTAAGAGGCGACTAACGGGATCGGGTGGTCAGCCTTGCTGACTTGGTTGACACATTGCACAGATCGATGCTCATGTTGTTGATCACTGGATTGTCTGGTTCAGACTCGACTATTTACAGACCGCCGCCATATAGCCTGAATATTGCTGAGTGCGGTGTAAAACGAAACTCACTGACTCGCTCTTCCACTCTTACACAACCTTTCACATCCTTTCTTTGCCTCAGTTACACCGTCTCTCTCGTCCAATGTACCATCCCTATTTCTCTCCCCAAAACTCCTCACACGTACCCATCTATCTCTCTAACACTCACACACAAACGCGCGCGCACACACACACACACACACACACACACACGCACACACGCACGCACACCCCTTCCACCTTTGTGTACTCTTTCACCCGCCTCTCACAATATATCATAACAACAATTCATGCATGCTAAAACCACACATGTCATCTGTATCACTGGTCAAATCTTGACTGACAGCGTCCTCCGTATAGTGACACCTTTATTATATTCACCTGTATTTAAGATAATAAACGCAATCTCCATTCAAAGAGGAACATTGACAGCTTCCGGCAATAGAAAAATCCCACATTATGAATTTAATACACGGAAACAGCTCTTTATATACTGAGATAAAACAAATAAAGTGACATGGGAAAATTCAAGGGTTGATTTAATATTGGCCAAGTTTCACCAGCAGCTTTGAATAGCGCTGTGGGAGGAAATTTGAGAATAAATAAACGATCACTGCCATGAAGAAGTGTTCCCTTATTTTTTTCCCTCAGTATGTGTGTAAGGGTGATTATTATAGTTCATAAAGCTATGTAAAATCCCTTTGCAGATGATTAACACCATTAGACTGATATATAATAAAACAACAATGGCTTCCGTTCTCAAGATAAGTTCATAGTATCATATGTCTTTAAACCCTATCAATGCTTTCTGACACACTGTCAACCACCCGGTTCATGTATGTAGAGAGGACATACTTTTCCGCATGGTTTAAATGCACTTATCAAATATCATAGCTTATTGAAATCCCTGATCCTGTGATAGTCGTTTATCATTATTGGATTATATTCTATTGATATGTTTGGTCCTTTAGGGGCTTATTCTCTTTAAAAGGTCTTGAGTATCGATTTTAGTGCATTCTGGTTTAAATCTGGGACTTGGGTATGCCTGTTGTAGTTTACATAGAGTCACAGTATGACACGTTGAAGGGGAAACAGATCGAGGGGATTATTGATCAAGATATTTAAAAACTGTAAATGTAGTTTTGGAGGATAGCAGAATTCAGTCAAACACTTTTTACATCTTTTTAGGATTGTGACAGTTGGTGCATTTGGACACCTTTTGTCTATTTTACCACATTTATGTGTAACTCCGTAGCATTATACAATACAATAGCATTTTGTGGGAAGGAAGTTTAAGCCTAGTGAGCAATTGCATTTTAGTACAGCCCACATACAAGCTTAGTCTGGAGGTATACGTACACATGTCATTAAGTAACGGACTGATAAAAATAATTCTTTTAAAATGAGTCTTTTTGAAGTTAATTTGCTCCATGACTGACCCAGAGCTTACAGCGGTGACAGTCTTGAGTTAAAGACGTTTCGAGAAAGAGTTATCACCCAAGAAAAAATGGGCACGTGACGCAAGCGTGTAACTAGTCTAGTGTCTGAAAATAATTGTGTTTGAAAGACGAAATGTGTAAACTGAAAGAAGCCCTTGTCTTACGAACTCTTCTCTCTTCCACTCTTACACAACCTTTCACACCCTTTATTTGCCATAGTTACACCGTCTCTATCGTCAAATCTACCACCCAATACTTGTTTGAGAAGAACGCGAGCTTAACTGTAAGAGCAAGGGAAAATGGGACAGTAGAATATTTTTGCATGCTTTCTTGAAAACAAAAACATCCACAGTAACAATGCAGTTCGTTCGTTCGTTCGTTCGTTCATTCATTCATTCATTCATTCATTGTTCTCTGTCGGTGTTTCGTTACACGCTGTTTCGCGATGTTCATTGCTGAATCCATATACCATATAATTAAAGGCATAAGCTTACATAACCTTACTCACACAAACAATCAGAAATAGACTTCTTCCATGTCCGGTTGGTCAACAAATGACCACGTCGCAATGAGTTACCTCCCCTTGACCATAAGTCGAAGACCTGAGGAACCTGAAAACCCGAAAAACTCGACTTCAGCTGAGTCTCTGGGGCGAACATTTGTTTGATGATTGTCCTTCCGACAACGATTTGCATACTTGTGTTTGTAATAGTTTTATCCGCAAAATTTAAGAGCAATTTATCACCTTGACATCCCACTCATAACATCCGCGACTTGCAGCCGTCAAGATCTGTCAAAACACTGGGCTCGGCGTCTTTGAAATATACTAACGTGACATATTTCACGTATTTATTGCTCACGTTTAGAAAGGTACAAACATTCATACATTGATGTGAATGTATAGCGTGTCTGATTCTCATGGATTAAATATTATCACCGCATTTGATCCTGCGTGCAATGTAAAATAATGATTAAGCCTCATTTATTGGGGCTGGTTTTAACTTTCCTGTAGTGAGAGTTTTAAGGTGTTAAACTGTAACGGACAACACGTCAGTATCTTCAAATACTGATTGAAAATGTCCCCCCTCCCTACCCACTCCAGTCGTGAGCCTTACCCTCCCTATCATCACCCCACTTCCCTCTTATTGCGTCATGTCCAAGGGTATCAGCTGTACATCGCCCAGATTGTGTTGTCCCGTGTTGTACTGACCTACCCGATAACACGACAAGCTGACAAGACCGCCATCCGGCCTGCTGTGCAGGTGACTACTTAATGACGGGTAGCATCTGACATCGCTGATGCAGTTGTTGCTGCAACATGCAGTGTAGGGCGGGCATCTTTGTTGTAACATGGAGATAGTTGATATTACTGACATAAATCCAATGTTTGACATTGAGGGCGGACATCTTTGCTGAAACATGGAGATAGTTGGTATTGCTTACATAAATACAATGTTTGACATAGACTGACGTAACTGGCATCATTGTCGTTATATATGCAGTGTTTGACATAGACTGGCGTAACTGGCATCATTGTCGTTATATATGCAGTGTTTGACATAGACTGTCTGGCCGCATTGCCGTTGTATCTGCACTGTCTGACACAGACCGATGTAACTGGCACCATTGCCGTTAAGCCTGCAGTGTTTAACATAGACTGGCGTAACTGGCATCATTGCCGTTATATCTGCAGTGTTTGACATACCTTGACGTAAGTGGCATCACTGACGTAACACATGCAGCGTTTGACATTGAGTTACGTTAACAGGTAGAAGATGCCGCAGACACAAGACGTGTCAAATCTTTTCCTGTAAATACATTACTTAGTTTAACAAATAAATTAAAATTAGTTCAGATTCACACGTTCTACAATGTCAGAGTGACAACATCAGCCCACACACGAGACAACTACCCCTCAAGCCCAACACTTCTATTCACAAACCTGGATCATATACCTCTTATATAACTCTCCATGCACGGGAGCCATCATTCAGGGGACTGACACATTTCTGTTATTTAAATATCCGACGCAGCGTAAAGGACAGTATGCAGGGCATAAACACTTTAAAAGGTCTGTATATGAATACAAATTATCAAATTCCAGTGATTTTAAATGGAGTTTGTTGCGTATTATTAAAATACACACAGGACATATTTGGAAAAAAAATCTCTATGGTGTGAAGATGTTTCTTTAAAGGGGTTTATAGGAACGCATTTACGCTGCAATGCCTATGTATACTGGAAGTTTATTGGAATGAAAAGATGAGATGTGTTAAGTGTCGACTGCAGGGTTTAACTACATGTATCTGTTTCTTGATGCTAGTGCGCAAAGATGACATGCGGAAACATTTAAACCAGCATGCTTTCAACTGTCCTCATGGCCGTATATTAAGGAATACAGTGCAATTTACTGCCGTTGTATAACATATGTCCGTTCATCAAACACACTTTTCAAAATACCGTTAAATCAGCTTAGAAATACAAGTGTGATACAATTCGTGTATTCACGTCAGAGAAGGTAGAGATGTACAAATTTAATACTATCGTTCAACCCTACAACCTAGCGGAGTCTTAATAACATGAAATCAAGGGGAACAGTTTTGTATGTCTGTTTTTTCAGATGGAAACTGTTCGATAAACATATAACTGCATGGATACTTTGTCAGATCGAAACTACGAACTGTAAAGACGGTTCATGCAGATAAGGCCATTGGCAAGATCTTGTATCTAAATGTGCTGATGTGGGCATTCTTTCGACGCGAGATGAACGGGTGGTACAATGTGGCAACAGCTGTCTATTCGCTATCTTACCCAGATACCCGACTATGTGGGAGTGGGGGACACTAGTACAACCCTCTTAAAAGCGTGTTAGGCAAACAAAATGGCGTTTTTAAATAGCCCGAGCAGACGACATCCGGTCTCCCAATATGGCCTCCATTCATAGCTTCTCGGATAACTCAATATTGCTTAGTAAGGGGAAAATTAGACTAAGCCCTCTATTCGTTGTGAGAATTCGACTGACGGCATATTATTTTATCAATTTACATAAAAAATCTCACCTTTAACCTGTACACTGTTAACATATTGATATTCTGAAGGCAAGGCGAATTGTCACGAGGGATTGATCCAGAGAGTCACGCGACTTGAAAGAGGAATATGCAAGATATTGCAAGTGCACTTGATGGTTCCACAATCCCCATTGACATCATTATAGAATAGTTTCAGTTAAAATACGTCCATTTCATACGTACCATTGAACTAATGTAATTTTAAAAGCAGGGGTAAACAAAATCCCTCTCATTCATACAGTGTACAAATGTTTACCTAATTGGGGTGACATGCCTGTAAGTATTTGTATAGGTACAGATGTCTTCTCTTCTGTTTAAAGCGTCCGTTCGTTACGCTGAAGACATAGATTCCCCTAAATGGGCACAGTGTGTGAGTCCCATTTCTGGTGTCCACTGCCGTAATATTGCTGGAAGATTTTTGAACGCGTAGTAAAACCATATTCATTAGCTCCCTTTAACAGTGGAGCATGTTTGACGTGTGCCTGTATCTGAAGACATCTGCGTTTTTTGAGAGGCAAATTAAGTCTGTAATAAATGACCACTAGACTGTCACTATCCACCGAATAGATAAATATAGCAGTAGAATTTAAGTCGTGGTTTCAACACGAATCTTGCTCATCAAACCCGATATACCAGTCCCGGGCAGACGTGGATCCCCAGTCGTGTGACCTTACACAAACATACTTAACTAAAATACTTGGTGCGAGAAATCATGTACGACATTCAAAACACTTTCCTAATTCAACGTACTGTCTTTTTCTTCCAATGTTTCAGAGAACGGTAGGACAGGCGTATGGTTAAAGCGTTCGTTCGTCACGCCAAGACCCGGGTTCAGTTCCGCACATTGGCACAAAGTGTAAAGCCCATTCTGGTGTTCCCTGCGGTGTTAAAAGCTGCGTAAAACCATACCCACTCAGTTGTAACGTAATGAATACACGCGAAACACCTTTGAGATGAAACTGCTGACTACAAAGCAGTTATTTTGATATTGCGTTGGACATTGCTGGAATATTGCTGAAAGCGGTGTAAAGCTAAACTCACTCACTCCATTTTGTTAGTCTGGTTTTCTACATTCAGAAGTCTTTGAGCCTAGTTACGCAGATTCTGCTATTGCGTTTATATGAACTCGTAGGAAGTAACAAAACATTCATGCAACAGTTTACATACAAGGCGAAAAGGTGTGAAGCTATCGTAATGAGTTAATCGGCTACAGCAATGTGTTAGAGTTATCTCCCCTGTCTATCACCAAACGTGTCTGTGACGTCATCAGCACCGCCCTGCGCAGACGATAAACTACGATTTCAACATCAAAGACAATCCTATTACTCCGTTAAAACAGCGTCGCCCCGAAGCGATAAAACAGATCCCTGTTTCGAAAAAAGCATTCGAAGGAATTCCAAAACCTTACACCTGCTAAATGTACACTTCTTTGATAACAGACCATCGCAGATGGCGCGCTCTTATTGGTTGCGGACAAATGCAGCAACGGGATTGGTTGACATACTGCGGCTATTATCATGAATGGGTAGATTTCCGATTCATTAGTTGCTAAGATAGAACTGCCCGGGTAATAACTTCGCTTAAAAATTAAAATACAATACAATACGTGCACGTGGTTAAATGCGTCACACTTCAACTTACTGAGGATTTTGAATCTCCGTATGGAGAAAAATCAAACGTAACTGTCATCAGTAGATGTAACATAGCAAGGAATTGTTTACTGAGGTAGCTTAGCTGTCATTGCGTTAAGGCCAAGGTCCGACACCAACATTAATTGAGACAAAGTGAAGCCCATTTCTGTACCCCATGCTGTGATCTTGGTCAAATACTTCTTAAAGCGGTGCAAAACAGAACTCACCAGGGATAATCTACAATCTCTATATAGGCTCCCTGTTCGCACAAAGACTACACCAATGTGATTCCCATCTGCATTTTGTCAACAGTGGACAATCTGTCCACTAGACTTCTTACCATGAGACCCTTCTCGATTAGACTAAATTCTGACATACAATTACATATATGATTGAACATATTTCAGGGAACGCTTGAGCATAATAAATTGACTGTCAGGTCTCTAATGATATGCCGAGGAAACTGAGATAAAACTCATTGATCGTTTTAAAAATATTCTCATGAGAACCTGCAATGAGATGGGTATAGGTCTCAATTGTCTCCTCCACAAATCGTCCTTATATTCATGGGATGTCCCAGTTTTGGGGAAGACGTGATGACGCAGCGAAATGCCTAATGTTTTCATGTTTCCGAAACACTCTTATACGACATTGCGGCAGATAGCATCATGGACACATTTTAAACATATTTTCACGAGAGCGTTAGGGTCGCAGGTCGGACATCAGAGGGAAGATGAATACAAGATGCACTGGTATGGAGTACAGGCCGACACGGTGTATTTGTATGTGGACTGTTGGCGGGACACATCCGGCTCACTAGGTGGGTATGTTGCATGTATGTAAACTGTCGAGTAATACTCAGTAGAAACATTATAGTGGCTTTAACATAGACGCAGCACGTACAAATTTGCCCCAAATAAAAAAATATAAACTTTCGTTATGATTTGTGTTTAAACGCTACACTAAACAGGAGTTATCTCCCTTGGACCCGACCGCGAAAAACGAGTGTCTTCGCTTATGAGGGCGGTAGGGTAGTCTAGTGGTTAAGCGTTCGCTCCTCACACCAAAGACACCCGGATCGATTCTATAAATCGGTACAATGTGTGGAGTCCATGTATGATGTTCCTCGACGTCATATTGCTGGATTGTTGCTTGAAGCGGCGTAAAACCATACACACTCACTTCAATTTCCACCCTGTTCAATCAGCTTCGATATAAACACATCGAATAATCTAAATACACTAGCATTAGTGATCACATAAAGAGGAGAAACCAAATAAACAATAAAGAGTAATGCGTCTGAACACAATTTACTAAAACGGAAAAAGTGAACGAAACATTAAAAAACCCTCAGTTACTTCAGTTCCTTTTAAAATCATTACAGAATTTCTGAATCAACCGATAACCCCAATTAAAGCATAGACAGGTTTTTATCGGTTTCGATAGCACACAGTTAAGTTAAGCCAGATAAAGTTTGTTTGATATTAACCACAAAGGTTACGAGAGACGTGGAACAAGGTAGCGGTCAAATGTTAAAGATTTCATTATCAACACGCCGAACAGACACAGCGGGCGATGTGTGTTGATCTATGCACCAACAGGTGCAAAATGTACAGAGACAGGTGCACGAGCCCCATGCATGAAACTACTGTCCATGCGTCCACCATTCAATAACATATTTAACACGTTTGAGGAGGCACGTCTTGTTGCGAGTTACGTCACTGCTAAGTGACTTACGTCAGTATTACGTCATAATGCGATAACTGAGAGTGTCTTATGTGGTAACAAGCAATATCTCAATTAAATAGTAGCGTTGTATAGAAGGAATGACCTTCCATGCTGTGAATCATCCCCTCCCCAAATTTTCCCCATCCCCCTAGGCACGGAACAGAGTCATCAGTTAAAGAGATTGTTAACAACATCACAAGCGTTGAGTCAATTTTACTTATCAAATGTGTAGAGACAGTTGGCTATCTATTGTAGTTTAGTGTTCGGATTAAACAGCGCTGTAGCGAGTTAATGAGCTCTTTCGTGTCAGGTTGTTGAGCCAGAGTTAAATACATGTACGCGTATTAAAGAGGTCGGCCTATCCGGGTTAGTTGAAAAAACACCGGGGTATGTGCATGAAATTTATAGTGACACGATCTGGACGCGTGGGATTTGCGTAAGAATTTATTTTCTCCTGGAGAAAGACTGTGTCCTTGGTCGAAGGGGAGGTGTTAGTCTGGTCTTAGTCCCGTGAACCAAAAGCTTGTTCACTTGCGTTTGTATGCTGTAATTGAAAGTATTTGAATGGTGTTATAGAGTGTCGATCTACGGAAAATTCGAGCCACGCGAATGTCTTTTCTAAGGAATTGAGTTTGGGTAGTTCACTGTACCTGTTATTTTTGAAGAGATAACCTTAGGTCATCATTTTTTGTTCGGTATTTTGTCGTTAGAATTGATTTTCAGCAAACCCATGCTTGTCGTAAGAGGCAGGCTTGGTTAGATGCGTCCTCGTAATATTTCATTTGCGCGGATCGATGATATGGTATCAATCACTGGATTGTTTGGTCACAATTCACAATTGCTTCCAAATGAGGGAATGCACTGAAAAAAAAAAATCCGTGATCTAACATTTCATGTCATACATACTGCAAAACAAACCTCGGTGTATTTTTCATAATACATCCGAAAGATGAAACAAGCTAGCAAGGGGGCTGTGGGGTGCCTACAGCGTTTGCTTGTTACGCCGAATGCCCAGGTTCAACTACCACATGGATACAATGTGTGAAGCCTGTTTTTGGTATCCCCAGCTGTGATATTCCTGGAATATAGCTATATGCGGCGTAAAACAGACTCACTCGTTAAAGATACATTATCCAACACTAGTATTGATACAACAGGTTAAACTTACGCAGTGTTCTTAAACAACACATCATCTCTTAAAAGCTGTTAGTGATCACGAGCAATAATTTCCAAAGCCGTTGTTCCCTCGATCTGTCATTATTGTACCCCCTAACAAATACAACAAAAAATATATATTGCTCGCCAGCTATAATCTTTTAAAAATATTTCAGAATCAGTGCCACGCCGCTATTATACTTCATGCAAATATAGTGGACCCGTGACCCCAGTATAGTGCTTGTTTGACAATGTTTTGCACTTTGATTTGCTCCTTCCGGGAAATTCGTTTAAAATCTTTATCCAAGGTTGTAGGGTTGACCGTGCCCTCCAGGCCTTATCTCCTGGGGGTACATCAAGGGTGTCTCGACCCCCCTTAGTCCTTAAAGTGCAAGATAGTGCAGCCTAGTTTCACGTAGATATAGCCCAACATTGTGAATGTGGTCCTAGGGTTTCTAATCCCCTGGAATAGGGGTGTAAGTAATGTGTTTGTAAACAGACACGAGGAACAGACAACCATTTGACGTTACGTAACGTCAAACGCAGGACGAGACGTCATAGGGACGTCAGAACGAAGTGTTAGTGCAAATCTATTAGGGAGGAAATACCCGTGAGTTGATAGTACCGTAGATATCTACTGATAGATTATCGCCTATGGGAATGTACATACCATCGGAACAGACAGCCGTTGGTTGTGATGGATCGCACGTTTCACCGATAGGCACAGGGCGGTGTATATAGCATTCTATAAATGTTTTCCGTGGAACCTTCACAATACTTACCTCGATGTCAAACATTTCCATAACAATAGAACCTAAACATTTTATATGAAACACACTTTTGAGTTTATTTTGAGTTAGATGATGTATGTGGACTTAAACGGGAGTTACATTCATCACTAACTTCGAAGAAGTTAAAATAGATAACATTTGATTTCGTTTTCAGTACAGTAAACTGCGTTTATACCGAACACGCTTCTAACGAACTGACGGGTGTAACGAACTGGGTTTTTGTTTTGTCCCTATATTCTATATTTAGTGGAAATGTGTGTAACGGACTATGGTTACAACGAGCTAAAAGCAGTGGTCATGTGTACTTCAGTTCGAGTTTACCGTAGTTTACGATTGTATTCCTTGAAGGTTAATGAGTATAATTCTCGGTGGTATGTTGATTGTTCTGATCAGCGACATTTTTAATATAATTCTGATAAACGGTTCCACTCACGCTGACAACAAACGTTCTGCTTTCTCTAAAAGCATACATTAGAAAACAGTTGCTCATTTCTGATGAAATGGATTACAGGGTGTTTGTATCTGTCACTCAAGCCGTCCATCACTGTCACGCCGATGTAGTGATATTGAACACTATAGCACAGCGGCCGGTGATACTGGCTATACTCCATGTATTAGACTCCTCAGTCAAGTCTGTCAAACTGTGACATGCCAGAGAGTACAATATCACTCTTAACCGAGAAACAGGCATGTGACAATCATTTGTTATGTAATGCGGAAATATCCGTGATTGATGTACGCTGATGATGCTAGTTTAAGAGCAAAAACGCCAATTAGGGATTAATGAATGAATTACACTTCGTGGGAAATGCTTCAGAGGAAATAATGTTGTTATATTGCTATATGGGTCAGGGCAAAAAGTGTAAATAACGACCTTTCAATTGTAAACTAGGCGAGGAGCTCACGGAACAAGTTAGGAGAGAAAGAGAGAGAGAGGGGGATGAACAAAGTGCATTACCATCTATCATTTATGTACAGTTGTGCAGTATTCCTGTTCACTGTTTTCTCCCTCTTTCGTTCTCTCTCTTTCTTTCTCTCTCTTTCTCCTTCTCTCTCTTTCTCTTTCTTTCTCTATTTTTCTTTCTTTCTCTCTTTCTCTCTCTCTCTTTCTCTCTCTCTCTCTCTCTCTCTCTCAGCCACACACACCCAAACCACTTTTCTTGCACTTCATTGTGAGGCCGACATGCCGAGATTCTAAATGCAGTTTTACCTGAAATATTCATGAGCTGAAGTTTATTCCTTATGCCTGACACATTTACATTTGAAATTCTAAAGTGAACTATATGCATGTATACAACATCCAAAGGTATTCCTGTCTGGTTGTCTATCATAATACACATATTAATACACAAAACACCCCGGTCTGCAGTACATCATATTTAATGAATGTAATTTGAACAGTCGCGCCATAATCTTCATAAATCAAGCGACAAATATTCTAAAAATCTGCATAAACACAGTAAATGAATCACTTCAAAGACGTTTTCTACCTGGCCCTGTAGGAAGCGGAACATTGATAACAAGTGGAGAGATTCCCCTTGCCATAACAGCCCCGGGGTTGGGATTATGTCTGGAGGGGACAGGATTCATGTTGACTCATTCCATTCTTAGAATTAATCCCGAAGCCAATTATCTGATTATCAACAAACCAATCAATAGATTATTTAACTCTCGTTGTTCCGCCCATCTCCGTAAACAAGCCGCACACAGGGTGAAATACGCCCTGTGTCTCGCCGACACTGGGACAGTCCATTCATATTGCGGGGGTTGGAGTTGGAGTTGGAGCGGATATTGATAAGTAACATCCTTGTATTAAATGTGAAAACAATCATCAGTAGAGCACTGTTAATTTAGGTATCTGTGTAAAACTGCGCCTCTCACATACTTACATATACGTACATTATACAAGTACATAGTGCATGTAATATCCCTGGACCCCTCCATGTATATAGAACTGACCCATGTGAAGTCCTCTCCATTGATGAAGATACTACTGACGATGTACAAACGTACCTGGGGTCTTATTGTTTACCCCTCGCCAGGAACGCCGTCCCTCCCCTCTCTACATTGTACCATCAGGCTCTCATCTTTGCCAGAGTGTTTGTAAATCAGCTCTGATGAGACAGTCGAGTGTGCGGTAATCGGCAACAAGGGACAGATTATCGGAATGATTGTCCATAGAGATTCCTCTCAGTACATTAAAGGACGCCGACATGCATTACGTCACAAAGATGGTTACCGTTTGGGAACGAAACCGTGGGATCCCAGATTTCTGTATGAGTTGATTTCTATTGATGGCCACCTTTGGAATATTCTAAAAATAAGGCCTTATCTAATTTGGATCCATCATGAATTTGCCATTGAAGCTCATTCGTCCATATTCCTATTGTTAAAGGATAACTGTAAAGTCATATTTTAAACAACATTGATACAAAAACACATTTAACTTCGGACTGAGACGAATACTTCAGAAGCGTCGCCGAGCCAGTATTTGACAGGATTTGAATTAGACGCTCAGACCCTGAATATATGTAATTTGATAGAAACAAATTATTCCTTTCAAGCTGAAAAGGACTCCCAATGAAAAAGGAAATTTTGAACCCGAGGAAATCTATGCATGCTTCATTTAGAGCTTAAACATTGCAGTAATGGCTTGGCAGAACGGAAGAAACTGCAGTTTAGGAATTGTGAGACAGACTAGGCTTGAATGGTCCGAGAGATGTTTCAGGGTCATTATGAAATTAGTGCTAATGTATTATTATGATGATTATTGTTCCATGTGTTCGTGTAGGCGTTCGCACAATCCGTCTGTTTTTCTTTCTGTCACATTTTTCTTGTAAATCATGGTCGTAAATAGACCAGTCAGTGTTTTTGATAGACAGAAGCACCGAACATTGTTCCTTTCCACAAACTAAGGGCGGCAGTGTAGGTACATAAGTACAATGTCTGACATCAACGTCTGGGGTTCATTGCTAGAATATCGCGTACGCACTCTTCGACTTACTCAAACACAAGACCACCTTAGGACTGTCAAAACGTTGAGACTTTACGATATGTTAGTACTAAGATTGCTTCTTGGAAAGTGAACAACTAAACAACATTGCTTTGTGAAATGGGCCCTGAACAACACTAACATACACAACAGTGACAGTGGGGTAACCAGTGATGTTAGTGATGCCAGTGATGCAAGAGGGGTTCACTGAGTCACGCTTATAAGGCATATATTCCCATGTGAGTGAGTGAGATTACCTTCACGCCACACTCGACAATATTCAGGCTATATGGCGGCGGTCTGTATATAATCGGGTCTGCACCAGACAGTTCTGTGCTCAACAGTACTCAAAATGAGCAACGATCCACTCAAGTGGGAACCGATGACATGTGTCAACCATGTCAGCGAGCCTGACCACCCGATCCCATTAGTCGCCTCTTACGACAAGCATCGGTTACTGAAGATCACTTTTAACCCGGAATTTCGTTCCATGTGCACTATAATAGATGTGAACGATCCTTGCAATGGCGTTAACGGATGTATAGAAGGTATAATTTGTGTCCAAGACAACCAAATTCCAAAATTCAGACATAATCATCGTATTTTGTTACCGCCTTCTACCGAGCAGAGTTGCACACATAATGAACACAATTTCCAGAAGAATGCCCCCATTAGTATTTGAGAAAACCAAAAGGACTTATGTACGTATCAAGCTAACTACCGTAAAAAAGTTCAGGAAAGCAGGCACACCCTTCAAAATAGTCCAAAAAAACTACAAACCTCATCAAAAAGCTACCAAGCTGTAATACATTTCATGAAATATAGTTTAAGACAATACTACTGGTTTTATACCAAATGCATGTATGACCATTGCAAAATATCTTTATTTCTTTTTTGTTTCATAACCTGGTCTGAAATCGTCCCAACGATAGCCAGGTTTCGAGTGAGTGTGTTTAGTTTTACGCCGCAGTTACCCCACCACCCCGAAAGTTTCTGAACCCGATTGAAACACATTTTCACAACTGTTTTCATGTCAAGTCACTTTTTCTGAATCAAATAGTTCAGATATTTACACATTTGGCAAATGAACGTACTGGGATTGTGCTGGACGAAAGTTATGAATTTAATAGGAAATATAGAATGTAATTATTAATGGTTCTATTCCAGGGCTAAGATTCAGGTGCTTAGAGTGTTGAACGTATATGAGTCTGTCCTCGAGTCGTGTGAAGACTGTTGATACTATCAATCACTGGTTTCCTTGACCCTGATTACAGTGTTTAGAGGCTCTTTTAATATAGCAGGGATAGGCTGTCACTTACGAAACACCTCCTAAGCCGCCCCAAACCACCTCTATATATTCATGCAAAACAGGATGGGGATTGTTTTGTGGCATTGTGGTTCATGCAGAAAATCCGGGTTCGATTCCCGACAAATTATCCCAGTGAGTAAAATTTAGTTTTCGTGATATACATCAATTCAATTTGGTGATATACATTTCGCTAAAAGGGATGAAGAAGCACTTTCTCTCACTAGCTCTAACAGACTCATTTCTTCTCACGGTCCCAGTCGTCGTGGTTAATTTGACCAGTCAGCCATCGTCTCCGGCCATTACGACGTTACGTCACAATCTTCTGCTCCACTTGACCAACCACTTAGTCACGCCGCTGACCACAATGCACTGTTTCTTTAATAAACTAATTATCCAGTTATCAGTGGCTGAATCGGAAAGTTATCCCCCATTACAGCGCCAGGTGCCTGTTCCCACAGAATACCTCGAACATAACCACAGTGCCATACCATTTATCCCGGAACCGAGATGACAACATCTTCGACCCCTGCTGCTCCGATTGATGAGGGATGACGATTAAGAAAACGATTGCATTCTTGATGAAGAGATCTTTCTCAATCAGTTTAATCCGCGTTAAATCAGACCGAATAGTGTGATTAACTTTCTGGATGGGAAACTGACTTTGTGACCCATTTCTGAATGTTGTAACACTCTACAGGGATTTATCTGAGACTATGACTGTCCAAGCTGGACACTGGCAGCTCCGGACGTCTTGGACATTCAATGAGAAGCTGTCAGCCTCGGCAATAAACATAATCCACATTTATCCAGAGTTAGATAACCGAATGATTTACGTAATCGTTTTACCCTTTAATCTAAATCTCGTATGTGAAGAAACGACGGTTTTGATGGTCATCAGCGAGTGATTTGTTGGCAGGAAGCTAGTGGCATTGTGGTACCTTATCCCGGGTTACATTGTAAACCGTTTTACCCTGTAGTTGTAAGCCCATGGGATTAGGTTCTTGTGTATTGCCTGGCATGAAATCCAGAGCTGAGCTAGGTCGCGCCATTTTCTCCCTGGGTTGCAAGGATGATCGCTCGGTTGTCACCTTCAAACTGGTATGGGGTGTGATGTGTATATAAATTAGGCTACCTAATAATGGAAGTGAGTCTCTCTCTCGTGTCTCTCTGTCACACTCTCTATCCCTCACCTTCTCACTTCCTTCGTCATGCCGAAGACCCGGGTTCGATACATCAAATGGGTACAATGTGTGAAACTCATTTCTGATGTCACCTGCCTTCATATGGCAGGAATACAGCTAAAAGCGGCGTAATCCACGATACGAGTTTGCAGTCCCTCACAAGCCTCTGCGCGCTGCAAGTTAACGACTGAAACACAATGGCGCATATTAATTGTAAAAATGAGAACAGCAGAAATGATGCATAAACATTTCTTGGAGAAATAAATCGCTCACTTAACAATTACACTGAATCGTTTGAAGTCTGCTTATTTCCTTTTTATGCTTATTACCATTCATCACAAAGACGTTTCCCGAATATGTCACAGAACAGTGCTTGACATGCTCTCCATCTTCTATGAACGTCAGGTGACGTTATTGTCGGAGAACGTGACGGAACGTTGTATATCTCTGACACGTTCTCTCTGACTGGGCTTACTACTCTTTAACGACTTCGCGACAAGGGCAACATTTCTTCGTAGGAACAAAAACGACATCTTATTTTTCTGACCTGTTTTGTTCTCGGAATATCATGCGGACGGTAGTAGTGTAATGGTTTACTGTTAGTGTGGAATCACAGGGTAGTGAGTAGTGGTGGTTGAAGATGTGGTAGTAGTGGTAGTAGAGGTGGTTGAAGGAATGGTAGTAATGGTAGTAGAGGTGGTTGAGGGAGCGTTATTAGTGGTGGTAGAAGTGGTTGAAGGAGTGGTAGTAATGATAGTAGAAGTGGTTTAAGGAGTGGTAGTAGTGGTAGTAGAGGTAATTGAAGGAGTGGTAGTAATGGTAGTAGAGGTGATTGAAGGAGTGGTAGTAATGGTAGTAGAGGTGGCTGAAGGCGTGTTAGTAGTGGTAGCAGAGGTGGTTGAAGGAGTGGTAGTAATGGCAGTAGAGGTGATTGAAGGCGTGTTAGTAGTGGTAGCAGAGGTGGTTGAAGGAGTGGTAGTAATGGTAGTAGAGGTGATTGTAGGAGTGGTAGTAGTGGTAGCAGAGGTGGTTGATTGAGTGGTAGTAGTGGCAGTAGAGGTGATTGAAAGAGTGGTAGTAGTGGTAGTAGAAGTGATTGAAGGAATGATAGTAGTGGTAGTAGAGGTGATTGAAGGAGTAGTAGTAATGACAGTAGAGGTGATTGAAGGAGTGGTAGTAGAGGTGATTGAAGGAGCGTTAGTAGTGGTAGTAGAGGTGATTGAAGGAGTGGTAGTAATGGTAATAGAAAGTAGAGGTGGCTGAAGGCGTGTTAGTAGTTGTAATAGAGGTGGTTGAAGGCGTGGTAGTAATGGCAGTAGAGGTGATTGAAGGAGTGGTAGTAGTGGTAGTAGAGGTGGTTGAGGGAGTGGTAGTAGTGGCAGTAGAGGTGATTGAAGGAGTGGTACTAGTGGTAGCAGAGGTGGTTGATTGAGTGGTAGTAGTGGCAGTAGAGGTGATTGAAGGAGTGGTAGTAGTGGTAGTAGAGGTGATTGAAGGAGTGGTAGTAGTGGTAGTAGAGGTGGTTGAGGGAGTGGTAGCTGTGGCAGTAGAGGTGATTGAAGGAGTGGTACTAGTGGTAGTAGAAGTGGTTGAGGGAGTGGTAGTAATGGTAGTAGAGGTGGTTGAAGGCGTGGTAGTAGTGGCAGTAGAGGTGATTGAAGGAGTGGTAGTAGTGGTAGTAGAGGTGATTGAAGGAGTGGTATAGTGGTAGTAGAGGTGGTTGATTGAGTGGTAGTAGTGGCAGCAGAGGTGGTTGAAGGAGTGGAAGTAGTGGTAGTAGTGGTAGCAGAGGTGGTTGAAAGCGTGGTAGTAATGGTAGTAGAGGTGATTGAAAGCGTGGTAGTACTGGTAGTAGAAGTGGTTGAAGGAGTGGTAGTAGAGGTGGTTGAAGGCGTCGTAGTAGAGGCGATTTAAGGCGTGGTAGTAGTGGTAGTAGAGGTGGTTGAAGGAGTGGCAGTAGAGGTGGTTGAAGAAGTGGTAGTAGAGGTGGTTGAAGGCGTGGTTGAAGGCGACAATGACACCTAGGTCGGGTAGCTGGCGTAGTATTGTTGATGTTGTTTAGTGTCAGTGGTGGTGGTTGAGGTAATGGTATGGTCCTGCTTGTAATGTTGTATTTGGTATTCCATGTACTATGCTCATACAGTAGGGTGGAGGTGGTGACTGAAGTAGGTATCGATGCGGCAGTGATAGTAGTTGTGGTGCTGTAAGTGTTAGAGGTGGTTGAGGTATTGGCATCATAGTAATGGTAGTGGTTGTGGCAGTAGTGGTATCTAAGCGTCTTGTGCTTGTGTAGTTGAAATGTTTTTCTGCTACTGTTTTCAAGGTTGTTTCCAATGATTTATTGTGCGGATGTTGTAATACAATACAGGATAGACATAGCACTTCTCGTATGACAGGCCTCCACGAACCATTGACATTGTCGGCATTCAGGTCTGACTGGGAGGAAGTGGGATAGTCCAGAACTGGGATTGGGGATTCGTGGGGGTCAGGCGCCGGACACTGTTCCTTCTTACGCCACACTCACATCTGGACTGCATTCAAGAAGCAAACTGGGGCGGATGAGGTTTATTGGCTACCAGAGGGAACTCCACTAATTTGATTGAGTTTTCACCCTGGATGAGCCAACGAAATCTTTTTCAAGGTTAATGGGATATTCACATCCTTGTTTGGCCGAAGAAACAACATTGCACCCTGGACGCTAGCGTCCACCAATAAGGTAAATGGTCAGTCGCCGCTGGACTCTAGTTACGTCACAGGTGGACAATGAGGTGTTAGCAAACAATAAGATCGGATTTTACAACACACTCAAAGAACACATTTAATCTGCTGATTGGTCATTGCGGGATGTAATTTGACCCTGAAAAGACCATTGATGTCCATGATGGCACTGTCCGAATGTCCAGAATGGCTTTATTGGAACCGCGGTTAGCTATTCCACAGCACTGGTCTCTATTGGAGGTTGGTCTTCCGTCTGAGAGAAGACTTGAGTAGGGATTTGGAGGAAGAAAAGACTGACACTGATTAGTAACGGGCAAGATTTGTTGACTTTATCGACAACATTCGGATTAAAGACGCAAGTCTGGTTTTATTTCAGCTTAGTGTCATCCAGTGTCGAGAGAGGTACTTTGAAGATCCATTCCTTGGAAGACAACCGACTCGGTTGTACAATACACCAGAAGCTCTCGACGGATCAACAATGGCTGTCTGAACAACCCACATTTCAATAAAGTTGTCATCTTCAAGGGTTAGCGATGGAATGTCTTGTGTTATGTAATCTACCAGCCACATGCTAATAGATGGTGTAATCATTCTGAGATATCTGTATATTTTATGGAGCCAGACACACATTTAAGACATGCATACCATCCTATATATGTTTTGACGAGCATGAGAATGTTGATATAGTATGAAAGATATATCTTATCTCAAAAGCATGAGCAAACACTTAACAGTCTTGTTGCAGAACAAAGAAGTTTTTATATTCATATAAAGCCGATTTATATAATTTGATTTTTCTATAGCAGATCATTTTTTTGTATATTTAGTTAACATTTCATTAACAAGACTAAGTCATGTTTGTCACATGGTGAAATTTATGTGTGTCGACTAAAGCGGACTAAGCTTTTGGACAAATGAAGAGCTGATCCGGAACCGTCAACTCATAAAATATAAATAATAAATACACAGCGGCCGGAATATCTGCTCTGATTCATTCCACACATATGAGTTAAACATACTTTAGTGCATTGTATTACAGTAAGATTCGGCCCCAAGGGAAAATAATATGGTTCAGGGACAGTGAAACATGCTAGGTTAAGATCTGTAACATGTAAACATGCCGAGATTGTATATATCTCGGTTGTCGTGTCCTTTGAGGAAATGCGTTAAGACACTCCAGTAACAACATTTAAGTGATGTAACAGTTGTTAGCCATGATATACCTTGTCACGAGTATTCATTAGGTTATGAGTGTTCACATAATTTTCTCTGTGTACTTGAGCCGTTGTAGATGCTTCCTTCTTCTTCATCATGTGATGAAGGGTAAAAAGTGGACCTGAGCAGTATGTACCAGACAGAGCTTGTTATCCATCATGAATGTTCCATGATTCCATTTCTAGATTCATATACAGAAACCTATTCAATTCCACTATCGCAGATAAATACGATATGGCACAGGTACATCGCTTTTACCATGTTCCAGTTGCTGGGATATGTGCGTTATACATATCCAATAAAAAATGTTTCCCAGGAGGTTAAAAAAATTATATGCATATGTTGTCTAAGTTATCCCACCACACAACGTTCGAATCTTATCAGCTTAATCTTAGAAAATTATAGTTATTTGAAGAAGCTACCATCGCTTCAGATTAATATGTAAATTTATTCACATTCTTATTTTTTCAGTTTTAAAAGACCATTAAAAATCATTCCGACACTTTTATGGCATCGGAGTGCGATCTCTAGGAGAGATTGATCTTCATCGACAGAAACGCAAGAAAGATCTTGTATTAAATTTCTACAAGTATTCTTCAAAGGTCCGTTTTCTATTGCACGGGATTGAAATGGAAGTTCTTCTACCGGCCAGGAAGAACATTTAAGTTAAATAAAACGTTTTATGGTTGACGAAGTGTACTTGCTGTCGGCTGTTTATGACGTTGCTGTCACAGTAGACGGAGAATGCTGGAATCTGTATGGGACTACACGCGCTGCTGTGACAAGGTACGGAGTCGGCAACTGCGGCGCCCTTTGATGTCTTCTTAATTACTACAGGTACAAAACCTAGGTGTGTGTTTAGTGGATGTTTCTTTGTCACAAACCGTCCGTTTTCGCCCCATGTTGTTTAGTTAGGCCTTTCACAAGTTAGTGTTTTTTCACAAAGGTCGTACCGTCAGCGTGAACTCAATATAAAGGTGAGGGGAAGAGGATTGCGAGTTTTTCACACATTTCTGAGTTTGACTCTGAACGGAATTTTCTTTCGAAATTTTCTAACAGGGTCGACGAACTCAAGTGTGTTGGTTTAACTCTCAATTAAGTCCATACGGTCAATATATCGATGTCAGGGTGAGGTTGGCCCCGCCCTAGATTCCCCCACACTTATACACATGTGGAGTATTGACTCACGGGTCTGAGGCTCGGGGTTCATATATTAACGCCACTTTACATTGGGGGGGATCCAGTTGTGACTGCATTAAGGGACATGCGGTTTGGCGTGTATTTAACAGACGTTTCTCAACAGGGTCGTCACGTTGCCGCCAGTACACTCTGTTTACTAATATTTACTGTGGTGTAGGTAAAGATGGTGCTTATAAGGAAATAGGTTATATACGATGTTGTTCTGTTTGGGGTGCTATTTAAGCTTGACATCAGCATGATCATGTGTCAGAGGGTAAAGCACTGTGTGACATGCGTCTCTCGAATACAGGCGCTGTGAGAATCTGAATGAAAGAGGAAACGACAAGAGAAAGTATGCGATATTGGTTAAATGAACGAATAAACGTACAAATGATGAATGAATGAAGAACGGAGGGATATACGTTTTATCTTTCATATTGTAAAACATAAGTCTCGATCTACGCAATTTGGATATGATATATGTCAGCCATATATGACCACCAGGCTAGCTATTCCCGAAACGTTCGTAGATGTACGAACTTCTTAAACCCATTCTTAACACACTGGCTACGATCAAAGTTAAGAATTCGTAGAGCTACGAACATTTCGAGAATAAGGGCCCAGATCCCACAAGTCGCCTGTTATGACAAACATGGGTGCTCGGAGACCAGTTCTAACCAGGGTTTTAATCAATGGATAGAGGATGGATCGGTGTATTGTTTGATTGTTTGTTTGCTTGACGGGTGAAGTCTTACGTGTATTAAAAGGTCACCGATCGCAGATATAGCTGATGTTACCGGGGGAGTATCAATATTCAGTCGTAGATATAGCGTGTCAAAGTTAAGTAGTAAGTCGAGTTGTCTCCCCTTGACTGCCTGGCAATTAATTGAAAACGCAATCCCCTCAACGTTCAGAAAACAAACGGTTAAACATTTGTATAATGATCATGGCCATAAATTTGGCCTAAGGTTTGGTAAACGATTTTCAATCAGTCAAAAATCTTAATTTAGGAAGACGTAAATGAATTGGGTTCGGCAGCTTTGGATAAGAAGGAGAAGAGATTGAAAATGGAAGGTAATGATTAAGGTTAAAACTTACAGATAATTTTCACGAAACCCAGTTACCCCATTTAAACTAGAATTAAAACAGTTCCAGAAAGTTAGGAGATTACAAACATAAGGAACCCGGGGTCTGCTTTCTTTTGGGCGTTGCAGAAAGGTCTCGTTTGGAAGAGAAGATAATGTGGTTCAGGGAAGATTCCTTTTTGTTTAGGTGTTTATGGTCTGTGGGCTGTAAGAAAATCTGATAACGGTAAGAACCTTCTACGATGTGTATTTAGGTGTTTGATATATTTAATAAACGATGTCTTAATGATATGTTGATGGTATACGTAATGTCAGTACTATATAACCTTCGAGGGAAGCCATTGGAAGGGGTTGGAGGAGGGGTGTGGGGTTGGGGGTTGGGGTGGAACTACAGACCGCCCTGGTGCAAAGAACGTGTGTCTTGCAGACAACATCACCCACTTCTTTGATACCGCACTCTTCACAGGCTGTTGCAAAGTAATACGTTCTCTCCCAGGGATCACCCGAGCCGCCCGGGGGTCACTCTATCAGCCCGTGGGTCAAGCCTCTTGACCGAGTTGCGACTTCAGACCCCTTGAGTCCATTCGCAGGATAATTATGCGATTCCCCCAGCTTACGACCCACAGTTGTACGCCGTGACTAGATGACATAGCCAGTAGGAGTGAAATTTTCTGATATTTATTTAGAGCATGTTCCCCACCCTGATCACAGAGCGTGGCCGATGTATGGACCTGAGTGGTCACTCCTTACATTAAAGGTCAGTCCAGAACTGACCAATCCTTTTCAGAACGTGGTAAGCAGTAGCGGAGTGCCCTCGTCCCACGCCCAAACTTCATTTCCGAATCCAGACGAATTAAGCTTGATATGAACTTTCATTCAGTTGGATTAAAGGTGGATTAAAGTTGGATTAAACTGTCACCAATACACCCAAACAATTGGCGGCATTGACTTATTGGCTCAATATGTGTGGCATCGGTTTTCTGAAAAAACAACCATCAGCTCTAAAACAAGATAATCCCCAGCTTTAAATAAAATATCGGAATGCGACCCCAGGCAGTAGGAGTGGGGCGATATCACTGTATCTTAACTCTTTTCCTAATTACAAAATTGGTTATTGCCACAGACACTGAAGCTGTATTTTGTCCTTCAGTAGGATAAACATCCTCTCTTGGACAGGAGAGATTAATACCAGACGGGTGAGAGATTGATGACCCATTTTTTACTTTAATGGTCTTTACGAACCTTTAGGAGGAAGCCAGATAGAGCAAGCGTCACCTAGTACCGCAGTGGAGGCCTGGAGGTGATAGGTTTCTTGGACACTGGAATTCTGTCGCCATTTTGAGAAACATACACGAACTCTGAGCGAGTGGGTTTGTTTTAACGCCACTCAGAACACCGTGGGTGAACGAAGTACTTTAGGTCAGTTCGCGACAGAATATTCAATAATAATTCAATACTCAGTAATTATTCAATGATCAAGAATAATTCACTATAATATAATAATAATTCAATATTCAAGTTATTTGTTGTCTTGAAACACCCTTTACAAGACTTATACATCTATAGCACATTTACATAAGTTAGCATTACCTACGTCACTGCACACAGTAGATGAAAAGCAGTTTTATGACTTGAGCCACAATAGTGGGCACTAATGGGGCACCAATGAGGCACCAATGAGGCACTAATGGGGCACTAATGAAAATCATATTTTCATGAATAATGTTAGAAACACGTTTGGAAGTGTCTGACTAGGGTTGACTGTCATTCCTGTAGAACTGACTTCGCCGATGTCTTTGTTGTTGCTGCTGGGGTAGATTCCTTTCATAAAGGTAATAGGTGCAGGAGGAACTGAATTTCATCTGAAGGTTCGTTTATGTTTTGATAGTTAACTCGATCTGTTCAGCGGGTGTGATGCTGTACCTGTCTCTTTAAAGTTGTTCGGCATCTGAGGCGACATATAGTGGGTGAGTGAGTTAAGATTATTTGTAACATTGGCAATATTTCAGCTATATCGTGACGGAAAATATCGTAAAAACGGATATTAAGTGGAATCAAAATACAAAACTGTCGACGGTAACATAACTGTATTATCACAGACAGAAACATAAAAGAAATCTAGATTATTTTAACTCTAGAAGACTGGAAAGCTATTTATCGCCAACAACGGAAGGTAGATCACCACACTAGAGAACAAGGTGACTTCCAGTACATTTGCTTCCTGCGTGGTCCCCAGCTGGATTTACACCATCCCCTAGCCATACATTAAAAGCACACATATTCCACGTCTGAAAAGCGTGGACAGATTAAACTGACCTTTTGGGGAGTGAATCGACATATAAGTTATATATGTCACATGTATATGTATGATTGTAGACCGATATGTGTATACAGGTTTGTTGCTGACGACAATTAATCTACTGATGGCTTACAAGATGACGGTGTTAGGATTTTAATGGACACGTAATGTAGCTGCAGCAGAGAACATATAACAAAGGCCACACATACATAATAATTTGTTCTACGGTCTCTGGTTGCAGAACTCCGTTCCATCTTCCAATGTGTAACATGTTCAAGTAAACGCGACGGAAATGTCTTAGTGTTGGTAAATGTATTATTGATGTCAAAAACGATAAAACCATTTCCATGACAGCTAGATTTTCACGATTCCGGCTGGATTAGGGGCAGGTTTCTGTACATCACTGTCCAGTGGGGATGTTTCTTTACATCACCAGTTGCACACGTCATAAACACATGTTAATGCTATTCAGTTTTATTTAGAACCAAACAAGGGAACAATATAGTAAACTGACAGCATAGTCATCATTTGTTAATACACTTTATCATTACAACAAACTCAAATATAATATTGCCATAGATACGGGAGGTCATTTTTGCCATAAAATGAAATAAATATTCATGAGAACTGAATGGATGGATTAAATCGGAATTGGTTTTCGTTACAGAAATCATGAAGTCATTAAACACGCCCTTCGTATAACATTAAGAGTCTGATGACACACATCTTTATCTCGTTAAATCCCACCTGACACCCTGGTCCATTATAGGGGTCATCGACACTTGACCACACCTTGAATAGGTAATGCGTTGTTCATTGCGATCTCTGTTGTAGACGGGGTTTTGATTAAACATCCCAACCGCGTCCAGAACAGCAAGCACGTCGTTCAACACTGATGACGTAACGTAGTTGCGTCAGGGACATTGACGTTACATTGTGTTGTGTTTATTGCGTGACGTGAACGATACATTAAACATCTCTCGCGAGATTGTACAATGATTGCGTGATTTGACACACAGTTTCATATCTTATTACACTTGTCTCTCTATTTAATCCCAACAGCTTTATAATAGAACTTGTAACAATAGACACTGTACGGGCTGATTGAACATTTAACACGACTCGTCAGTGTAAACAGAACGAGAAGCAATCCTCGCAGATTCCCGTGGGTCACATGACCCTCGACCTTGACCCTCACCCGCCACCCACGTAATGTCGTGAGTAAAGTCTCGTGTAGCGCGAGATCGCCGTGACCTACAGGACTGGACAGTGGGGTTTCATTCATGGGATCAAATTCCCTGGCCTGAATCATACACGGGCGATTAAGTTTTTTACGTTTGATGGCTCGGGGATAAAGGGAAGGCCCTACAGCAATCTGTCTGAGTCTACCATCTCCGAGTTTATTTCACAAGTCTTTTAAAGGAATAGGTACTTCAATGACACACACACCTGTATAAACGGGCGATGAAAATGGAATTTAAAAGAATTTCAGAATAAATGAATTTATCAATTAAAGTTTTTATTTGAAGGCTTTGGGTGTTATTGGCGTGTGGTCTGACATTATTTTGTTTAGATATTGGTATTGAATGGGCGGACGTTCAACCTTGAAATTCTTTGTGGACGAAATATTGGCCGAGGTTTGTCGTTGATAATTTACACCCACCTCTCATAAAGTTCGAGCACCGAGTAACATCTTCATCTTGATATTGACGAAGCAGTGTACTACTGCAAATAGCCTTGCGTGGACCATACCCAAATATTGCATTCCTATAATATTTTCGATCTATTTTGAGGTGTTGGGAAAGCCTAGTCGTCAAAGCGTTCGGTCGCCACGCAGAAGACCCGGGTTCGATTCCTAGTGTGTGAAGCCCATTTCTAGTGTTCCCCGTTGTGACTGAATATTGCTAAAGGCGACGTAAAACTAACCTCACTCATCTGATCTAATTTTATTGTTTTCAAGAGGGTAAAAGAGTCAAGTGTTGAAATCGTCCACACCTCACCACTTGTGCCCTGGTCTCGCACAGAAACCAGAAAATCCGTTCTCGAATAAATTTATAATCACCCTATCATCTGATCTCACTCACGAAATTCTCTGTGCCCCCATCACCTTCGCTTACCCAGCCCATGCTTAGAAAGGTGATCAAATCTTCATGTTGCCTTTTCAACACTCACGACTTAACCTATAAAAGTATATTAAAATTTAATCATTCTGTTTCATAACATATTTTCAGATACTGCATGTAACTCTAGTCAAAATAATTATGTAATGTGTCTAATCTGGTACCCACCAAAGTGCATATATTTTATATTACTATAATCTGTGCATTATTCTGAATTTCAGATAACCTCTAATAAAGTAAAAACCCTTTTCAGTGCATTTCGTGAGAGTTATGCTGTAATTTAGACATCGGGTAGTTGTCAATGTCTATATTTTACATTAACTTGTACTTTTAAAGACTAATAGTAAAAGTCCCGTTATTCGACGTCGGTTACCATGGGAGATAACCCGCGTGGGCTGAACACGCACCTGTTTTGACGAGTCTGCTGGTCAGTCTGACCACCGGGCAACATACGGGGGGCGAGGTATTGTAAACAGATTCATCTTGTCACGAATTCCTCGCCTATTCAAAATGTTTTAATTCCGTGGAGTGACCCTTGGCCAAGGGAAATTTTTGTGAAATTTACGCGAGTGTTGAAGAGCACGTGCTGGACATTCTGGTCAAGTGGCGCCCTCTCTCGGGGAGTCGTGGCATCTCGAACGTGTCTGATATTGTCAGAGTCGTTTACGAGATCAAAGAAAAGACGATTCCCGTACGATGTAATACACACTGAGTCAAAGAGTCGAATGATAACACACTTGCACAGCTGATGATGGCCGACATTGATTGGAGGCCTGACATTACCAATAATAAACAACATTTAAGGCCCCACTGAGTGTGAAATACGCATCATGTCTGAAAGCGCGCGTTAAATATCCAAATCATCATCATCACAATCATCATCATCATTACCAAGGTTGCGAGACGGGCGTCGCTGTCGCTGTGCGAGTACATATGACATACTTTTTAAAACTGTGCAGAAATATATGTGCTCCTCGTGAAGACATCGGGTTCTTAAAAAAACGTCAGAAAATGTGCTACCGAAAAGAAATATATATTTGGACATACCTTGTATAAAGTCGACCACAGAAGGAAGATCCACACTTCGTGTGAACTTGAAGTAGAAACTGAGTGATACCAATAACATCGGACTTTGTACATTATACCCATTTAACAAGAAATTAATAAATTCCATATTACATTGACCTGCCCACATAACTTACATTGAACAGAAGTCGTGAAACTCGAATGCATAGCAAAAGATATAATTCGATCGCTTCATATTACACCACAGTCAGATATACCAAAGACAGCTAGTATTGATGCATAAGAGAAGACTACCCAAACATAAGTTAATCAAATAACAGCGATTCAGAAGCAAGGGGCGCCATATTTGTATATGCCAATACGAAAATGATGACTCTAACACTCAGAGCGCATTTGCATTCATGTGAAGAAACATTTGTGGTAATGGATAACTGTATGAACACATGCCCTCACAGTATCCCAGTCGATGCCCCTGAGTGGCACTTACTGATGTCATCGGTTCCCAATTGCGCAGACCGATGCTCATGTTGTCGATCTTTTTGTCCTGACTGGATTATTTACAGATCGCCGCCATTCACCTGTACTATTTCTGAGTGAGGCGTTAAACAACAAAACCGCCAGCTGTGGTGCGGATGATATAGAGACAACAATTTGTGTATTTGTAGGCATTAGCCATCGACGTATGGATTGCACACTATCATGTCTTCTTTTAGACAGCATATTTTCTCTCATTCGTGGAGATTCTACCATTCTTATACCCTCTTTTTTTCCTTCTGCTGGTCGCGTTCTCCAAGTGGCTTTGTGATCTGGCTTCTAACACGGTACCGATTCCTGTGGATATTTGTTGGAGTGCTTCCCCGAGGGAGGCGACATGGTAAACCGATACGACTGTCGGGCTCCCTGCAGTGTGCCGAGTCTCCGGTCAGTAATTCGACCACCATGATGGACATGTTGTTTCCATCACCACTCCCTGACCAGTCACCATGCGTCCATTCACAGGGTCCAGTTACATTGACATTTGGTTCTTGGTTCGAACCCAGGTTTTGCTAATGATTCATAGCTGTAACGGATGGCGAACACTGCTGCTGAGCATTGAACTGTTGTTTGCTTTTCTTTCAAGCGACCTGCTAGATGGCGCTATCCAGTTTGTTATTGTTTCTTTTGAGGAAAGTAATATTTCTCTAGATCGGGTTGTCGTGGCCCTGAAGTTCCTGTAAGGTAATAGTAGTCAGTAAATGACTGAATATTGCTTCGCAACGCTCTTGCTATGTTCCAGCGATATCACGTCAGGGGACACAGATGAGCTCAATACATCGTAAATTATGGAGAATCACACTAACAGGCAGTCTCTGAAATGAACATATTTTACTGAAAAAATGTTCATAGTTAAAAAAATATAATGAAATGGGCTTTCTTTATTTTCAGAGGAAGCTAAGGAAATCTAGACATGTCACATTGTCTACACTTGCGTGGGCTCTCTTGGATATATTTGATTCATTGTCTGTCTGACAGATTCGACAGACTAGTGAGGAATAGACTAAAATCTTTCGGCATAACGTGCGGACGCTTTGACCACTGGGTTAGTACTCCGCCCGCTTTTACAAAGATTGTTGCTCATGACGCCAATCACCAGATTATGTATTCCAGGGTCCTTCATTTACAAACCGCCGTTATATAGCTGGAATATCGCTGAGGTAAACAACAAACAACAAGCAAAACACTCCAGCGCCGTGCTACTAACCAAGTTTTAATTGATTCCTTTTTTCTGTGTCTATGACACTAATTTTATTACACAGACAAACCATGTTTATGAATCCATCTTTGAGCTTATATCTGTTAATGTTTCAAATACCGTTCAAACCTTTGTATTTTCAAACCTAGACCTGTTAAAACTGATTGGCTTCAGCAATTCAGTGATGCAGCAGTTATTGATTACGAACAGTATGTACATTCAAAACTTCTTAAGTGGAAAAATGTCATTGATCGTTTTATCTTTCTTCACATACAAACATAATATCAGTGATATTCTAAATGCCGTTGAAGAATCACTATATCAGTGCATTAGAAATCCACGGATTTATAGTATGATGACAGATGGAATGTATGTTCTCCATACAAGAAGGGTTATCCACCACACCACCACAATATCACCCTCAAATACAATCGTCCTCTGAATCGAGGTCAGTTCGGCCACGAGGTGAAGTACTAAAGTTTACTAAATTCACATTAATTGGCAAGTCGATAAATAATACACACGTTCCATTCCGAAAACCTACTTATCATGTTGATCAAAGCTGGGCTAGAGAAAAGAAACTATGTTCTATAATTGGTTCCCGTTCTGAAAAAACACTATCCGGTTACCCTGTTCACAATACTAGCGGCCTGGTCGTGTTTGGACGGCAAATATAGCACTTTATCAACAACACCCTTGACCAATTATCCAAATTAATATAAATGGATATACTTTTATCAACAATGGTAGAAAGAGAGTTTCCCCGAATGTAAGGAAACCCTTGAAAGGGGAATGTATGTGGAAACATACTCCTTTAATGACAACCAGAGTTCGGAGCCTTTGAGGTAAAAGTCTGTATTTATCTGTATCATCAAGGTAGAGCTGGTTCGCATGAGAGCCTTGTTTCATATTTATTGTTAAGTACCTCAGAGCTGAGCCAAAGCCCAGAGTGCCAAAGCTAATGGCGGAATATTCAACGCACGGATTTTAAGATCGGGTTTCGTCCCAGTCTTAAGGTCCGAACAATACTTTTGTTTCGTATTAAAACCGGGACCCTATAGCTGAGGGTATTCGAATCCCCTGGGAACGGCTTAAGTCCCGGACGTTTCCTTAATAAACCTTGATGTGATGCAATCAGGCCCTTGTTATTAGTCAATTTGAGGCTGTGAAAGGATCGGAGGGTCAATAGAAGGTGTCTCCTTATATTAGTGGAGGCTACGTTAGGTGTCACAGGGCGTGCCCCTTGTGGGGAGGGGAGGGGAGGGGGACTCTCAATTACGCGCCTATTGACTCCTATGTTTATCCCCGTGGGCAGTGGTCACTGTATGGACACTGTATGGACAGAGGTGACACAGGAGGACTCAGGGTAAATAAAGAACGCGGACTGATTATATAAACAACTGAGTTGTTCTTCCCGCGTGTTGATTTGCAAGGGATGTTTTAAAATGTAGTTTTGGTAATGGATGAGGTGTCTAGACAATGACTACTGCTTGCGTTGCTGCTGCTGCTGCTGCTACTGCTACTTCTACTACTACTACTACTACTGCTGCTGCTGCTGCTGCTACTACTGCTACTACTTCTACTACTACTACTACTGCTGCTGCTGCTGCTGCTGCTACTACTACTACTACTACTGCTGCTGCTACTGCTGCTGCTACTACTACTACTACTGCTGCTGCTGCTGCTGCTACTACTACTACTGCTACTACTACTAATGCTTCTGCTGCTGCTACTACTACTACTACTTCTACTACGCACAACCAGGGATAATCCACACCTATCGGCGGCTCCCTGGTACAACGTTTACCACTTAAACAGAACGGTCAGTTCAACGACCTGTGTTAGTTCGATTAGCTCGTGTGACCACAACGGTTGTGCCACATAGGTACATGTAATTACTGTTCCTGTCTGTCATAATACCCGTAGCCTTTGAATAACGGGTTTAGTGGATGGGCAACTTTGTCACTTTCGGGTTTTAGAATGGCGTTAAGTTCTACTGCATGCCCTAGTAGTCTATGTTTTCGATACCGTTAAATACAACGCGAACAGCTACAGTCTGTTTGGCAATCTAGGAGTCGTCAAGGATGCTGTATAGATCATATCTACACCACACATACTCCCCCTGACCTCGTCAGTTGTCAGTCCACTCTACACAAAAGACTACTACTATGTCCGAGAATAAAGTCAACTGACGAAGCTTTGATGTTCCGACCACGAGCGATACCCACATATATAGTTTGATCTCGTGATTAACGCTACTAATTACAACCTACCTAACTGTTCCCCATCTCCACACCTGAGCTTACCTGTACCAGGTGTGAACTCAAGGTTTGCCTTTGTAGTTACCGCCTCTGCATAACGCTGATGTTTTGAGTGTTTCCGTGTCTCGTGGTCTTTGACAGCAAGCTAAGCTCCGCATCACGTTCGTAATTATTTGATGGTATATCGTCAACATGATTTGCCGAAGTCCTAACGGCGTTGACGACATTGCCATCCACGTGATAACGACTGTGTGGTGGAAGCGTATACTTCGCCGTGATGTGAGGAACGTTGTGATGTACGTATTGGTTTCAGAGGTACACTTTCAAAGAAAATTATATTAATCAGACAATGAGCGAATAGGTTGTTCCTGTATATACAGCGTGACTGCTCATTGCTCTGATCGACAATCTCAAACAAGCAAAAAAGATAATGATGATGATGATGATGATGATCCCGGTGACGATGCTGCTGCTGACAACAATGATGATGACGACGCCAACGATTGTGGCGATGATAATGATGGGGATGATGAATGAATGAATGAATGAATGAATGAATGAATGAATGAATGAATGAATTGGGCTGATCTGATGATGATATGCCCAAACAGCTGATGTCGTGTTTTGGATTGACAGGGGTTTGGCCAGGTTCCATTTGGGTATGATATATAACTACATGAAAGTGATAAATAAAGCACGCCCTAATTTGTCTGCATGGCAGTTTTTATGGACATTGTCAGAAGAAAGATTTTATGCCAAAAAGCCAGCTCTGTTATCGTCTTCTGTGTCTTTCTGTCATTTTTATTGCATAACGCGGACGTCAGATTTGACAGGGGTATAAGGGCGGACCATCTAGCCCACTCTACCCGACGAGCTAATCCCACCTCCACCCACCCTGTATTTTAGGGATTTTTTCTGACACTCTCAATTGTTGCTGAAACTACAGTCTAACAATACTGAAGATTACAAGAGTCACTCGATGTTTAAATCTGTCAGAAGGAAGAGCAGTACTTAGATTGGGACAGAGAATGTAGGCCAACGCTGAGACGGTCTTTGTAGGGGCAACGAAGCAGTATAGAAAATATTGAGTAATTGGACAGGCTCGCTCCTATATCACTGTGGGGGTACAGGTCCTGAATACGTGAATGCTATGAAAAGGGTACATTCTTTCCTTGGCCACTGAGGTCGGCCCTGGCGATATCTGATAGATGTGGCATCCAATGGTGCTGCAATTGTTTTGTTGCGGTTGAATCTGTGATTGTCCATGACATCTTCCACTTGATTAGCGCTTAAGTGACGGGGATCGCTTGACGTGGACCGTGACGAATGACGGTGTGTCTTCTTTGTTGACCGTCCTGCTATTCTACATGTGCGCATATCTATCTATCTATCTATCTATCTATCTATCTATCTATCTATCTATCTATCTATCTATCTATCTATCTATCTATCTATCTATCTATCTATCTATCTATCTATCTATCTATCTATCCTTAGAATTCTCCCAACATTGTCATTCTGTCTCTTTCTTCCACTCAACCCTACCAAGCCATTCCAAGTCAATTCTTCCGTCCATCTTTCCATTTATTCTCTCTCTCTATCCCCACTCTCTCTCTCTCTCTCTCTCTCTCATCCCGCCTTCCTCAGTGTATACACATGCATACGTTGACATGTGGTATTTTCAGAAACTCAAGGAGTGAGATAATCCGATTTAACGGCCTTGGTAATCCATTAAAGGATCTCAAGTTTGAACTTCCGGGGAGAATGTCAAAAGTAGCCGAAAATCTCAGATCCTTACTAAACACAGTAAAACTATGTTTCCAGAGTGAGCTCTAACGACAACAAAAAGGGGCAACGACTCTTTTGAGGGACATCTGTTTGTCGATTGGTTTTTGTAGATGACATGAGTGACATATAGACAGTTGTATACAGTGACAGGAAACACTACACGGGTGTGGTAGGTAATCTTAACAAATTTCTAAAGCTAATGTAGCAACCATCAGATTTCACAGGAGATATTAGGCGGTCGCTGTATATGTCAACATATGCGTACCTTGTACTTCTAATGGCGACCATGAGATCTAACAAAAGCCATTTGATGGATGTGGTAGGATAACTTAACATAAATAAGTGTACTTGGTACAGCTAATAGCGAGCATCATATCTAACAAAGGACATTAGACGAATGTGTTAGGA
Organism: Haliotis asinina; assembly: GCF_037392515.1. Lineage (NCBI taxonomy): Eukaryota > Metazoa > Mollusca > Gastropoda > Lepetellida > Haliotidae > Haliotis > Haliotis asinina. The sequence goes on from NC_090285.1 coordinate 39,586,857, forward strand.
TAACAACACATAAATGTGGATGGTCCGAGTGACGAGCATCATGATCAGATCTAACAAGAGACATTAGACGAATGTGTTAGAATAACCACACGTAAATGTGGATGGTACTAGTTACGAGCACCTGATCTAACAAGAGACATTAGACGAATGTGTTAGGATAACTTAACCTAAGTGTACATGGTACTAGTGACGAGCATCAGATCAAACAAGACATTAGACGAATGTCTTAGGCTAACTTAACATAAAAGTGCATGGTACTTGTGACAAGCATCAGATCTATCAAGGGGACATTAGGCGTATGTGTTAGGATAAACACACATACTTATTAAGTGTACATGGTACTAGTGACGAGCATCAGATCTAACACGACACATTAGACAGGTGTGTCAGATGTTAGCAAATAGCTGTAAAAGTAGCGATAATGTTTTTAGCGTCAGTCTTAAGTCATAAGATGTGTATGCTGAATAACTATGCCTGGGGATGTTTATATCTGATGCTAATAGCTAAGAACAGGCAAGAGACGGATGAGGCTATCCTATCGAAATGGCACCGGACGGTAGTAATAGTGTGTGGTGACTGCCAGGATTAACAAGGGACATTAGGAACTTTTGAAGACGGTAATCCTAATATCCCATCTGTATAAAAATCCAGTGTCGCCACAATATACGCTTTACTTAGGATAGGATTATGGACAGCTAATGGCAAAGTCTTGTTAATATTCTTTTGACGGAGACATATTATCATCGTTTCGTATGGTTTATGATACATCATTTCTCAGAAAATCTTTAACGCTCACGCGGAAACATTATGTACGATATCCCGAGCTTAATGCTGTCAACTGAAAATGACACTGTATTTTTTTATTGCCAACAATAGATACTTGACCCACACAAAAGTAATTCATTCACTGACACCAACGGCCTTGTCTACCTGACACCGGAAGTCACGTGACCAGTGTCTGTCATTGTATCCGATTTGACTACAAGCCATTATCTGCGGGATATATAGTTGTTTAATTCTGACTTAGTCCTTCCGGCTTTGTACGGAACAGATGAAGTGGACATCCTTAAGCCGGAGTGTATGTTACGATTAAGTAACCGGTTACTAACCGAAATATTTAGATGGACTTTTTATGGGGTGGAACCCTTAAACTAATGACGCTTAAAGTTCACACTTTTCGGTCGAGCGGCATTTTATACTAGGAAAGCTGTGGGGTCCCGATGGAGGGTATTGTTTCATTAAAATGTCAGTTACATTTTTAAAGAAAGGATACGTTTTATCATCGTTTTGATGGGCGCAAGCTGTTATTTGATTTACGTTTCTCTCAGTTGGCTGCTGTCCGGAATGTTCATGACATCTGTTGCAAATGGTCAGTTGCTTAGGGGTCACAACGTTGACAACGGATTGTAATTTCTATTGCATAAAGCATGCTTCAGCAATCCGCCTTGGTTAATATTCTGAAATGATCTGTGGCATTTGGCATAAATTTTATTCAGCAGAGCCGTGATTTACCCGATAATGAAATACCGCAACAGCTGTGGAATCGTTGGACTGACAAATCTGTGACAATTGATGGGCGAGTGAGTGAATTTAGTTTAACGCCGCTTTCAGCACTGTTCCAGCAATATCACGGCAGGGGACACGATATATTCTTATTCTTGAAGAGCTAGAGAATTAGTAGTCAGCAAGTGAGTGAAGTAAGCGAGTATGGTTTTGTGCCGTTTTCAGCAGTATTCCACTGGCAACAATATCACGGCGTTGGACACCAGAAATGTGCTTCAGATATTGTACCAATGTGGAGAACCTAACCCGGATTTTCGGCATGAACAGCGAACGCTGTAACCACTAGGCTATCTCGACCATATTCATGTTGAAGATGGTTTGGCAGGCAATCATGCTGATGACGGGGATGATGATGACGGGGATGATGATGTCAATAAAGCTTGGTAGCGATGGTGATGTTGACGATGACGTGATGACGACAACAACAATAATGATGTGGATGATGATGAGGATTGTGACGGTATTAGTGACGTTGAAAACGAAGACAAGGATCTTTACAGGGATGTCGTTGATGATGACGTCGACAAGAACAACTTTGGGATACTTGAGACTGAAGAACGCCAGAATGGCAGCTAGCCTTGTGATGAGAGTGTCCGCTGGTCAAGCAACTCACCGAGGTTCTATTCCCACGATGTTTAGGTTCCATTCGATCTAAACTCATAAAACACATATTAAGACTGACACTGACGTGATGTTTTTGCACTTCAAGACTCATTAATCATTTGACTTTCTAGAAAAATCAAGTTTGGACGAAACCCGTTTCTTGTTGCTTGTTATTAGTTTAAAACCCAGAGCTACAATTCCTTCACTGGAATATCTCGACAATATTTTATGAGCAAATAATCATCGTGACCCATGTGCACTTAAAATACAGAAAAGACTTCGTCGATGACAAGTCGGCAAGTTGAGTGAGGTGATGCCATTATGAGGACCGAAACAGCTAGCGATGAGGGGTCAAGAATATGGTTCAACAAGCCTGTTACAAACCTAATCCTCCCTGCAATGATTAGACAGACATCAATCAACTGACCAAGTCTCTGCATAGACTGCCCGTGCATGACCCGCCTCGTAATGGGCCAGAACTTCACCCACATTGTTTTTGACACAATGGATGGGTTTACTCGTTGGATTTATGATCTAAATTACTAAAACATTTTCTGGTAACAATGCCTTTTAAGGGAAAAATCGTTTTCGGAATGGCTTTTTGACTACATGTCGAACCTTACTAACACTGTGGAAACAGTTGGTTAATGAAACGGGTAGCGTTACATTAAGCCTGTTGACCGCTTTAACAAGTTGGCCGGACCCTAAAGCACATGGGATGTGGTCAGCAGCTTTTGTGTCCGGACGCATTATTCAATTATGGGATAAACTGACCAAGCCAGTGTTTTCTTAACGACTTGTTCTGAAAAGCTGGCACGATATATTCGACCCGCCATGGAGGTAGATTACAGGGTGCATGTCAAGTGAAATCCCGCTTATACGGACAGTTGCTGACACAGAACCCGTTTTATGAACAATAACAACAACGACGACGATGGTGATGATGATGATGAAGATTGTGATCTTCAGGATTTTGCGTCGTATCATTGGTCTTGATCTCTCATGAGAGGCGTCGGGGTAGCCTTGTGTGTAAAGCGTTCGCTCGTCACACCGAAGACCCGGTTTCGATTCTCAGCATGTGTACAATGAGTGAAACTCATTTCGTGTATCCCTCGCTTTGGAATCTATTGCAAAAAGCGACGTTAAACCATATGTTTTGATATGTTTCAGTGATCTAGAGCGTTCTCAGGAGCTCCAGCTTGCCAGGTGTGAGAATGATAATCAATAAAGCAACACAAGATTTTGGGTCCCCCATCAAAATGAAAATGTTTCACTTGTGGTTGGCAAGCTTACGATAATATTTCGAGCAGGCACCTACCCACTCTGTTAAAGCAAATACTTCCTGCTCAGTGCATTAAAAAACAACAACACTGAAACTGTTTTCAAACTCCATAAGTCTCTTTAACACAAACCTGAGATTGCAGGTCACACCGAACAAGTTCAACTTGACCTACAAATAAAGAAATGAGAAATCAAAAAGAAGAAAAAGCCCAAAACAAAACAAACCAGGTATGACGATCCAGAAAACTATTTCAGTTAATCAGCAAAAGTTGAGATACACCCATATGCATAGAAAGTCGCGAACATTATTTCATTGTGAGGTATGAATGAATATCATAGTGCTATTTGTATGAAAATATATGCTTAACCACACAGGGAATTTGTTCCACTGAAAGTTTAAAGCTGCACTCAGCAATAGTCCAGGTATAGCTGCACCCAACAATATCCCAGGTATAGCTGCACCCAGCAATATCCCAGGTATAGCTGCACTCAGCAATATCCCAGGTATAAGAAGTCGTCAATGGACGTGGACTCAATTCAACAAATGTTCTAGAAACGTACGTTCCTGATACAGTGTAATCCCATATATGAAATGTGTTATATATGACGGCGGTGTGTAGCTATTCGTATCTGGACCAGACAATTCAGAGATTGATCTTATGAGCAACGATCCACGAAGTAGGATCCGATGACACCCACTACCCAAGTTAGCGAATCTGACTTTCAATCGCCTCTCACTACAAGGCTAGGTGTCTGTGTATCATTCCAACCCGGACATTTGAATCTGAAGCAGAAAATGGTGATTTAACAGAAGTGGGTCTCCAGATATGCCTTAACAGAAGTGGGTCTCCAGATATGCAATAACAGAAGTGGGTCTCCAGATATGCCATAACAGAAGTGAGTCTTCAGATACGCCATAACAGAAGTGGGTCTCCAGATATGCCATAACAGAAGTGGGTCTCCAGATATGCCATAACAGAAGTGAGTCTTCAGATACGCCATAACAGAAGTGGGTCTCCAGATATGCCATAACAGAAGAGGGTCTCCAGATATGCCATAACAGAAGTGGGTCTCCAGATATGCCATAACAGAAGTGAGTCTTCAGATACGCCATAACAGAAGTGGGTCTCCAGATATGCCATAACAGAAGTGGGTCTCCAGATATGCCATAACAGAAGAGGGTCTCCAGATATGCCATAACAGAAGAGGGTCTCCAGATATGCCATAACAGAAGTGGGTCTTCAGATACGCCATAACAGAAGAGGGCTTCCAGATATGCCATAACAGAAGAGGGTCTCCAGATATGCCATAACAGAAGTGGGTCTTCAGATACGCCATAACAGAAGAGGGTCTTCAGATACGCTATAACAGAAGAGGGTCTTCAGATATGCCTTAACAGAAGAGGGTCTCCAGATATGCCATAACAGAAGTGGGTCTCCAGATATGCCATAACAGAAGAGGGTCTCCAGATATGCCATAACAGAAGTGGGTCTCCAGATATGCCATAACAGAAGAGGGTCTCCAGATACGCCATGAGTATTCACAGAATATTGCACAATTCGTTTGTGACAGCAGCTGTAACTCCATCTTATACACCATCTGCATCATACACGTCACTCCTCTATCTTAGCGTAATAGGGGCGTTGGGGTAGCCGTGTGGTTAAAGCGTCCGCTCGATCCCCAATATGGGTACAATGTGTCCCCCGACATGGTATTGCTGGAATATTCTTAAAAGCGGCGTAAAACCATACTCACTCACTCACATGCATCCATGAGTGACACCTGTCCACAAAACAAGGTAAAACTGCTGACTACACTACAATTAGTTTTGGTTTGCTATGGTCAATGGAGGCGGCTTAAACACATTAACCACATTTTTTTCCCGCAAGGCCAAGACGACTATGCTTGTCGTAAGAGGTGACTAACGGGATCGGGTGGTCAGGCTCGCTGACTTGATTGACACATGTCATCGGTTCCCAATTGCACAGCAAGGTTAAGCCATGCATCTGCCCCCGACCACAAAAATGCGGCGTGATGTCACAAGCTTTTTGGGTCGTGAAGATAGTATTAACAAACCCGAGGTCTTACAGCAGATATTTAGCACAAGGTCCCCTGATATGTAGTTAATAATACGTCACCTTCTATATACCTTTTCTATATATATACTAGTATGTGAAGATCGTGGGAAGGAAACCCCAGACAGCTCGTCTCCGACATTGCTACATGCATTAACACACATCGGCGTGAATCATTTCATTGCATAGGTAAACAGTTTCAGTCAGGGCTTTTTCATAAATGAATCTCTATTTAATTTTAGTATGACTCAATGCAAGTGGGGGCGGAGATCGGACCGGGCCACACTGGTTTGGGAAATTTAATTGAATGTGTTTTGGGAGATGTTTGTAAGGAGCAGTTTATTTTTGCTGTGTTATCATTCCATGGAAGTCCACATTTTATGGACGCTGGTTATTGGTGATTGTGACACTGTAGCGATATCTAGGGTACAGTCGATACGCTACTGAAGCGAGTCTTGTCATAATGCTCTAGAGGGGTAGCCTAGTGGTTAAAGCGTTCACTCGTCACGCCGAAGACCCGGGTTCGATTCCCCACATGATACAATGTGTGAAACCTATTTCTGGTGTCATCTGCCGTGATTTTGCTGGAATATTGCTGAAAGCGACGTGAAATTATACTCACTCACTCTTCAAATTGCTCCGAATGGGACACTGACGGTAACGTACCGCCAGCGTTGTCACATATGGTTCTCATGACACATTCTCTACGTATTGTCAAATGTGAGACTTAACTGTTTTAAAGGCGTCTGATGCCGCGTATCTATGTGATAAGCCCCTCTGTAGTGTGTTTTTAGAATTTTTAAGCGCTCTTTTTCCTGACGGCGTTCTTTGTATGGATTTGTTTTTGTTTAGGTTGAGGCTGTCCCCGTTGCTACACCGCCACCCCCCACCCCGCTCACCACCACCACCAACAACAACAACAAGAACCCCTCACCCCTCCCAAAAAAAAAAAACCAAAAAATAAAAACACAAAAAAAAGAGAAGAAAAAACAAAAACAAAAACAAAGAACAAAGCAAAACAAAATAAAACATAACAGCGAACCACTGTGGTATAGTGGTAAGAAAGTGACTGATTGACTGACTGACGTTTGATTGTGAAGATAACAATGCGACTTCAGCACACAAATGATCATATTCATAATAAAAGTTGTTTTGTTCTAATGTTAGAAATTCGTAGTTAGATTACGCCATTTGGGTAACGCCATTCAGTGTCATTGGAAACGGCATTTAATGGCATTTCACTATGCAATCACGTCGGCATCATGGAAACACACAAATGACTAGCATGACTATCTGATTCTCACAATAACACAATTTCACCTTGTTTTATATCTATTTCTATGGAATTTCAAACGTTTATAATATTTGCTTTTGTTTTGGAATTCAGCATATTATTTATTACCTTACGGACTTGTCCAAACATAGGCAAGGTGGTTCATCGCCACCATTAGCCTGACCACACATTACAGGCATTGCTAGACAGATTGTACGTCCATGCATTGCATATTCAAGACGATAACATCGAATACACTTTTCACCTTCCACTGAACCGTGGTCGAAACAAACAGATTTGAATTAAAAACGTTATTTACGAGAACGTATTTCTCGAAGACTGCACATGTAATTAATGTTTTGCACACAAGAGCATGTCCCATGCTTCTCATGAGGCACTTGCAGACATATATTTTATTGTCGAACACATTGAACCACTTAACGCCTACCGGAGCTGAGCCCTTAAAAATATATATCCAGAACTCCGGAATGTTCCAAAGCCAACCATTCACAGCGTAAAACCACACTTTCTTTGAAACTCCGTAGGTATTCTGAAAGTATGAACTAGTCATTACTTTTGCCCATAACGAAGTGAAAAACAAATCAAAACTCATGCCTCAGCGACCTTGTAAAACCCCAAACCCTTTTATGCTGCTCGCAAATGGCCACAACTCATTCGTGACCTGACAAGCGCGGGCAGTCTGATACGAAACACTTTCCGGTGTAAACATGTTCACATGTGAACGGCCACTGGACAACACCTTCACACTGCTTGGCCGCATCTGTGTCAATATTTGCTTTCTCCCAGAAACAGTAACACACAGCTAGTACGAAGGGGAATAGAACACAAAGTCACCTTTGACCTTGACATCAAATGTCACTTCCGGTGACTTTAAAGCGGGGCCATTTTTAATTGAGCTGTTGGAAAAAATAATATGATTTCTTAGCATTGAGAGTAACGTTTCTGCTTTCGTGTTTTTGTTTTGTGTTCGTACATGACCCGTGGTGTTGGTGTCCAGAAAGGTGAGAGGGCCATCGAATAGTCAATACGAGTAGGAATGCTGAAAATGTGCACTTGCCCGCCAGGCAGCGGTTAGTAATATTGAAAGTAGTTGGACAAATTGACGCTGTTGCTAGTGTCAGAGTTACATATGACTAATGTTCACCTTCTTAGAAGAAAATTGTGTTTAAATTGGCGTTAATCCATCATCATCATCATCATCATCATCATCATCGGTGGGAGAGCCAACTGGTTAAAGCGTTCGTTCCTCAAGCCGAATACCCGGGTTCGATTCCCAACGTTGATACAGTATGTGATGCCCATTTTTGGTGTCCACCGCCCTTATATTGCTGGCATATTGCACAAAGTGACTTGAAACCATGCTCACCCTTTCTTCATCTTCTCAGAAATATACTATTACTTTTTTTATGGTCAACGCGAATATGTGTCTTTAAAAGAAAGTAGGCACTGTATTATGTGACCCCCATCTTCTTTGATACAACATGTAGAAGTCATCTGTTTGATACTCACTGATATGACGTATGTAATGTCAATTACATCACCGTTGTTGAACAACAAGAGGACGACATATACTTTACTTTGTTAGTTTATAACTAAAATAAAAAGTAGAAGCTTGATATAAAATGACATATTCTATATTACATAGTTCATTAATTTGACACGTCTCTGTTTCTTAATGTTGGAAATTCTCCTTTCCCGAATGAAAGAAAGTGCAATGTTTCCGATAGTCGAAGACTTCGAGGTAACAGGGCTTTGTTTTCTTTGCCATTCAATCTATGACTGAATATAAAAAACCTATCATAGCGTATTCCCTCAAAGTCTTCACTGAGGAACGTAATCTGCTTCTTGAGTAATTCTCATCACTGCTTCTGTCAAATTTCCTCAAAGCACATTAGCGGAATTCAGAGCTAAAGGTGTACCTAAGTAAGTGCTTCCTTGCCTCGGAGCTCATGTTTTCGCATATGTTACGGACTTTAACGTATATAGGGATCTGTTCGGTCCATAATTTCCTCAGGCCCCTGGATGACTGACATCTGACGACATAAACATACCATAACTCTCGTATCAGGCGTCTTTATCGCCATGAAATATTGTCACGTGGCATACTTGAAATAGTAGGCAGATCCACGTAACTCGAGTCTTCCATAACATAACATGGTTTAACTCGAGTCGGTTATATTTACCTGCAAACTACTCCTGGTATAAAGCGCCACCAAAGACACTTATGACACATCATGTTTTGGATTAAGTGTGCGTTTCTATTAAAAAGTAGGGACATGTTATTGTTTTATGTCAGACTTTTATCGTTAGAGCTATGTACCTGCTCGAGTGAGGGATATGTCTTAATTAGGGCGAGGTCAGCTGTTTCGTGGCTCCGTCTTAACTTCGTGTGTTGCCATGGCAGATGGTTTACGGAGTCGATGATACTTGGTACGGGTGTACTGATCAGCAAGTAAAATTTAGTCAAACCTTTAAGCTTTCACTCATTATATGATAACAAAAAATAGTTATGTGATCGATGATTCATAATATCATAATATCGAGATCACCTACAAATCATTAATCTCGGGGTCTGAGAAGCGTAGGTGTTGGGTGGGGTGGGTGTGGGGATGGGGGTCACGTATATATCTGGAACAGTTGACGACCAGCTTCGACGAATGTTAGAATCAGTCTGTCCTTGGACTTGAATCAGTGAGTGAGTGAGTGAGTGGCTGAGGGAATTAGGGGAGGGAGGGTGAAGCTGGGACAGTGCCGTTAGTTCGGGTTCTCTTTTTACCTATTAGGAAGCGACATTCACAGGTAATTGAACATTTCTTTAATTATATGTCAGGTCGGATAAAATACAAACGTGCATATTACACTACAAGACATTCATCTTTTCCAAATTTCAGATTCCGATTCCTGTATTAAATAACATTAACATAAAACGCCATTTTGATAACCTTGAAAGTATAATACAGAATCATGTTAATAACATTCCATCCATATAACCTTGAACCGCAAATAGAGTACATTCAATTTCACGGTCGTCGAAGCCACGTGTAAGAGAGTTATCTCCCTTCCACCAGGTGCTCCCGAACTCGTGCAAGCTGTGAGTGGTTCAGTCAGACGTGGGGCGGGCGGATCAACGCTCAGAGATCCTTCTTAGCCTCAATATGGTTTGTTTTGGTAACACAACATCCAGTTCCTCTAGTATTTCATGATAATAATCCCGGTGTACCTTAGAATCAGCGTATTTGGTACGGCCATCACCAAGTAATTTGTTGAGATAAACATTTAGGGGAATTTCACAGCGGTCAGCAATATAGGCTCAACTTATGACCATGCCTGCCTCAGTCTCCGAACCACACTGTTTTCCCTACAGTCTCTCGCTCCCTGCATTGCTAAGGCTCTAAATAAAGCAAGTCTAGATCTACATTTCTCCGGTCTCCTAGAGGTCCTTTTCAATTTTTATGGGTTAGTTTGTTCCTATCAAACTTTTACATATTCAGAGACTAAGCATTAGTCTACTTGTGACCGTTTACCGAATGCGTCTGATTTGGGGTTTGTTTGTTTGGATTTTCTTCCATATGATTTGTTTGTTTATTTGTTGTTATTTTGATAGTAGTAGTAATAGCAGTAGCAGCAGCAGTTGCAGCAGTAGTAGTAAGCGAGTGAGTTTAGTTTTACGCCGCACGCAGCAATATTTCAGCTATATGGCGGCGGCAGCAGCAGCAGTAGCAGTAGCAGTAGTAAAATAGTAGTAGAAGCAGTAGTAGTAGTAGTAAATTGGTTTTGTTGGTTGTTTAACTCCGCAATCAACATTCCAGCTATATGGCGGTTGTTCATCAATAACTGAGTTTGGGCGAGTCAATCCAGTGATCAACAGCATGAACATCAGTCTACGCTATTTGGACACGATGTGTCAACCAAGCCTGACCACCCGATCCTGTTAGTCGGCTCTTACGACAAGCATGGGCTGCTGATGACCACTTACCCGTACTTTCTCGGGTTTGGCCAAAAGCGGATGACGCTGACTGGTCAAGCTTTAGGTCAATGCAGTGTCTAATACCGCAGGATAACCTCCCTGATTCATACTTGCAGAAAGGTGATGTAAGTGCAGTGTGTCTACAACACTAACAATGACGACCATACGGATTAATCCTTTCTGGCTGACATGAGCTGGTATTTAAAAGAAAACCTTTTATCTTACCTGACAATATCTACTTCAAGAAGCATATTTCCTCCTCGCACCCACCCCCTTTGTGACTGCCGTTATCGTGGAAGCGTTTATCTTATACACTCCGAACTCTGGGCTGGGAAATTCCATTAATCTACCCGTAAAGAGACATTACATGCAACAGGTGACACCTCCAGCATTGACAGGTATTGTCTGGTGCATGTATATAGTTAGCCTACACCTGTTTGTTCATCAGCACGGCAGTATCTATACCGCTACGATGAGCCTCTGGTATGTGGATCATCGATAACCTGTGGTATGTTACAAAAAATGTTAAATGATGTTTTCCTATTTTCAAACACAAATGTTTGCGTACGCGTGGTTCCGAACCTTGAATTTCTGCAGATGTGCGAACACACCGACCATTCGGCCATCCACGTCTGTTATAGATGAGTCCGGTAGAGTGAGTGAGTTTAGTTTTAAGCCCTTTGTAGCAATATTCATGGCGGGGACTCCAGAAATGGGCTGCACACGTTCTACGTGTGTGGGAAATCTAAGCCGGGCCTTATTCTTGACGAGCGAGCACTTTAACCACTGGGCTACCCCTAGGTGTTTGGACAGAACAGACCCAGGTGGTAGTAGTGTGTCTGTATGACACGTATTTCAGCCTCTAACTGCATGGATGGTTGCTCACTATCGACAGGCCTGGCAAGCCCAGGGCTCCTCTGTATCAAATACCCAGAGAATATATTAAGACAGGAATCCAAGTCAAGAATGATTTGTAAAGCACAGATTCGGAGAAGTGTTTTTGTCTTGCTGTTTTACGCCGCACGCAGCAGTATTCCAGCTACATGGCGGCGGACTGACCCAGTGATCAACTGCATGAGCATCGATCTGCTCCTGTTACGACAAGCAAAGGTTACTGAAGATCAATTCTGTCCCGATCTTCACATGACCTCAGAGCAAGTCTGTATCGAGGACCCAGAGAGTATATTTAGAAATAAATCTAAATATCAAGTCGAGAATGATTTTTAAAGACTACATTCGGAGAGAAAGGCTGCTCCGGAGCCGAAATAGAATTTCGATTACGGTGTCAGATCCTATTGACTCACTCACTTTAATGAAGGATAGTCATCGAGCGCTCATTTCAAGCACTGTTTAATCCATAAACAGAACATACAGAATCACGTTGCGTTACGTACACGAAGACTTTTAACACATAAATCCTAACTGACAGGTGGAGCACTAATCTTCTAAGGATGAATGGAATACCACGGTGAAATAATCCGATCACGTCTTTCGCTATGTCTTCCAGCCTCTGGGTAGCGCTTGATGTCCTCCTTTACGTTAACGGGAAATTGGGACAATTTTTCTTCTGCAGTGAGCATCGAGCCGATGACAGTTGGTGTCTGTTCGGCATCTTAGGTATCTGGGTGTATATGGAAGATACCCGGTCATGTAGGAACGCTGGAATGTCGTGGGTGGCTAGTGACGGGTGATGGAGAGGCGTGAGAACGTGAACCCTTACAGTGGCCATCTGTGTTGTTGCGGTATCTATACTAAACACCATTAGTCGGGGTAAGGGAGAGATAGAGTGAGAGGAAGGTAGTTGATTATTGAGCTGGTGACATTTGTTGAATGGGCTTGGTGAAAGCACTGACGAACACGACACGGGAACAACAGCGCAGAGAACAGTAGTACAAAGAAAAGTCAGCTCGACGTTACTGTAGAAACTGATTGAGTGAGTTAAGTTTTACGCCGCTTTTAGTACTGCTTCAGCAAATTGACGGGACACCCAGTCTAACTAAACTTAGCCTCAGTATTATTCGCTACACTCCTAATCTGAGTCTAACAAACCCCTGTAGGAGGGCGCTTTGGTATCCTGTGGGCGAGCTAAGACCGTCCAATCAAACGTGAGACGGCCTGGCGGATTTAACCAATCAGACAACGTAATTACTCTTTAGGGTTCGGCGGGACTTACAAATTCCCCAGTCACTGATCTCCCAACAAACGAAACTCCGCATAAAACAAGCATATTTGACCTGCAGTATATATGCTGAGGGCTTTCTGATGACTTGGCTACCATTAGCCAATATTTCCGCAAACTGACATCCTTGAATATTGACGAAAACGCTATTTTCAGCCAGCGTTTATTCACTCTTTAAGCTCTGTAATCTCAAGGGTTACCCAACGCGACCTCCTCAGATTAGGAGTGTAGCGAATAATACTGAGACTAAGATTACTGGGTGTCCTCTGCCGTCAGTTTGCATTATGTAAAGAAACATTAAATGAACATAGTTTGCGGTCAGCAGAACAGAGTACACCCACATTGTGGACAGAAAAGGTCGGCGTACAGCCAACATTTGCTAAAGTAATAAGATCAACATATATGCTGCTTTGATCACAAGATCAGCGTACATTTGGGAAAGTCCAAGATCGGTGGGCAGTGTACAGATTACTTGATCAGTACACTTTTTAGATCACTGGATCCAATAGATCAGCTTACAGCGTACCTTGTGTAGATCACTAGATCACTAGATCAGCTTGTAGTGTACGTTGCCTAGGTCACCACATCAGCTTACAACGTACATTTGCGAAAGTCCAAGATCGGCATACAGCGTTTCGCAGGTCAAATGATCAGCTTAAAGTCAACTTTACGTAGGTCGCAAGATCAGCGCACAGCGTACGTTACCAGATCAACATACCACCAACAATGCGTAAGTCTAGTTAAGTGACCTAAAGTTCATTTGCATATTAATGCATGTACAAGGTGAATCTCATATGTACGCTCCTGGCTAGCTATTCTCGAAACGTTCGTAGCCCTACGAACTTCTTAAGCCCATTCTTAACACATTGCCTACGATCAAAGTTAAGAATTCTTGGGGCTACGAACGTTTCGACAATAAGGGCCCTTTTGCTTAATCGCCCTACGTGATTGGGAGAGGATAGTCACACTGTGCCTCTGGTCTCAACGCCGTGCATCGCATCACGACATCGTGCACGACGACAACTGATTTACGTAACCCTAACTACCAGAATAGACCTGTCTTGCTGACTGCTCATGAAAAACATTTAATCATTGTCATCATTAGAGATAGACAGAGCTTAATGAATACAATCACTCCCAAACAGTCTACAAGATCTGTTCATTTGAGGTTACTCATGGACTTATCTTTAGTCTCTGAATGTACATGTGCATATTTGTAACAGACACAAAGGACATTTCGAATGACAGAAGACTAAGTGAGGCTTGAGATTCTGAAAATGAGGAAAAGTGTAGACTTGTTTTTCTGCAGTTTGTCTCATATTCCCTCAACCTCGATATTTTCTCTTTTCCCTAGCCCTGTCTGCAGTTCCTAACTGAAAGACACGAACCTTCCATTACATTTAAGTCTGTTCTTTAGTTAGAATGCAATTATGTGTTTCTATGAAGACCATATGTATTCAGAGAATGAGGGTCAGTGTAGACGGGCTGGGGTCAGTAAGTGTATCTGGCCAATCAGAGCTGCAGAAATATAGACGAACATGACCACAGAATGAGGCTAATGGGAAAACGGTTCTTGTTGGTATTTAGTCTAAACAAATAAGACTACTATTTCGATTCAAAATAGCTCAATTAAACTGTATTTTATAAACATGCCTGAAATTGGTGTTTCAAATTGTTTGAAGAAGTCTCTGCATTTTAAATTGACACTGGCTGTTAGTGTTTACTTAAAAAACACAGCACGGTATCTGCTCCGTGCCTATTTAAAGCTCTCTCTTCATTATGACGGCATCGTGTTGAGAAAAAGATTCAGAAAAAACATACTAACTGAAAACACTAGTGAATCTGCATATCGTACAGTAGCACTCGACTGTTATATTTCAATTAAGTACCATCAGCTAAACATGGGGCAAAATGGCGGCAGAAAAAGGTGACCTCTCTCAGTGTCAATATTTTTTGAGACAACAGACCTAGTAGCCTCTGACACTTGCCACCAGAGGTCGCTTTAGCCTTGACCTGTGACCCGTCTTGGGCAGACGGTGATTAAAATAACAACACGGAAGTGTTACGCTGACGAAGCCCGAAGACATGCGCAATGCACTACTTCTAACTGATTGTGAAGATTAGTATTAAAATTAAGTTGATAGTTTGCCATCCATAAACTTTGTTTTGAGCAGGGTAATGTGAGCGCTTAAACTGTTCTTCTTACAGGTAAATATTAAGGCGTAATATTAATGCCAACAAATTCATGTTGTGGTATTTGTTTGTGACTTATCTCTGTCCACCGATGGACAGAGTGGCTGAGACCACATCTCTGTGTCCCCAAATCTACGTGTCGGCTTTACGTCCCCATGTCTGAGTGTGTTGTTTCTTGTGTTCAGTTCCAAGTGTCCAAATAGCTGTATCCAGTTTTCCGTATCCAAGTCTCCCCTCTGTTACCCGTCGCTGCATTTCATTCTATCGTGTGCGTGCGCGCAATCCTTGTGCCCTTTTGGTCGTGATCCATGTGCCCCTGTGGTCGTGATCTACGTACCCCTTATTGCTGACACTTGTGCCCCTAATCCCTATTCCTCTGTGGTACGGATATATGTGCCACTGTGTTACCAGTATATGAGCCTCTTTGGTTTTGGTCCATGTGTCACTTTGGTCCTGATGAACAGGAACTCAGTTGACATTTGACATGGGGTATCAACAGACATGAAAAAGTTTTCTGACGGGATTGAAAATTACCCATAATGTATACTGCCCTTTTTTCGATTGATTTTCAGTCTGTCCACAAACACCATGTTAAATGGACACTTCTTTGACTTGAGCTAGATGTGGATGATAAGCTAGAAATCACACAGCTCTCCATCTTAGATATTTACAAACCCAAAAGCACGCTCATATGGAGCTGACAGAACCATGTGCAACATCCATGGTGAGCTGGGCTTTGAACCCAGGGCCAGGGGTATAAGTATCCCGCTCGCAGTTACTGTGAACACAGATACTGAAGCTGGGTGCAATGTGTAAAGTCATTTCTTGTGTCCCCCGCCGTGATATTGCTGGGATATTGCTGCAAGAGGCATAACACCAAACTCACACACTCATTTACTCATAGATATTAAAGCACTAGAAATGACACTGAAGTCATATTTGTAGGTTATAGGAATCGTAACAACTCACATAAGAGCTGATTGATTCACAACTCATTTAGTTATACCATCTGATGTGTAATATAACAGAATGAGGAAAACGATTTCTTGTTGTAAATGTGTATTCTTTTGCACTGCGGACAAAGCAGATACATTGGATTCTTGTTTTGGATATTACTTCAGCAGCAACGCATTCCGTTCAGCATGCTAGACACCTGCGGAAGGTCGTTTGATGAATGGGAACCTGTTTTCATCTAAAAGGACCAAAGGAGCTGATGTTCGCCGACTTTTGTAATTTCCATGCTGGCCAATTCCAATAATGTTGGTCAGCCAAATACTGGACGTTGTCCAAATGACGCTTCCACTCTTTGATACAACTTCAAAAGATTAAATCCTTGACGAGCTGACAATCTCACGGGTGTGTTGTGTTGTAAAATTCATTAATATCCCCGACCACAATGGAGCAGCCCCTCTTCCCACTGTCTCTACACGATGCCCACAAGTCTTGTATAACCCTTCTTCAGTTCCAGCCAGAGACAACCAGAGCATGTTTAACTGTCAAGGACCAAACATTTAGACAAGGAATAGTCCATCCAACAAATACCAATGACCCACTGGCTTCCATTGTGTCTGACACGTGCAGACCTGCAGTGACGCAATGCAAATATGACGTCACAAAACCCCGCGATGTTCTCGTCCGGGTTTATGTATGTTGAGCATTTCAGGGAGGATCGTGACACGATGCTTGACCGATTGAGATGAAAACATCAAATGTCGTCTGCTCTTAGCAAGAAGACTTTTGGAGGATTGTTGATCAAGTGTGTCTCTGTGACGTAGAGGAGACATGCTCACTACACCTTTTAATCTCCAGACATCCGGACATGTTAAATGGCATCGGTGACACGATGGTTGTGAACGCATGGGGGTGTCTTAGTGTCGGTGGGAAATACTTCATGTGACCATTGGCTGTATAAACGGATAGAAGGGAAAATATGACAATAGATTAGAGGCAGAATGACAAACCATGCAGAATTCTCCTTATCACACACGCTCAACTGTTTGGCAGCCACTACCGCTCAGTGTCGATGGATATCACCCGCGTTGTGTTTTGTTGTATCATTGTGTCACGTTGCCTTATTGCACCACTGTGTCACGTTGCCTTATTGCATAACTGTGTTAAGTTGTCCTATACACTGTTGAGTCTTACTACAACACTGAATATGTCTTAACACAACACTGAATATGTCTTAACACAACACTGAATATGTCTTAACACAACACTGAATATGTCTTAACACAACACTGAATATGTCTTAACACAACACTGAATATGTCTTAACACAACACTGAATATGTCTTAACACAACACTGAATATGTCTTAACATTCATAATATCCTGGAATGTCACATTTCAGTTTAATGCTAACACATCCTATGTTTCGTTTTGGCCGTTATCACAATGAGTAAAATGCAATTAAATATAATTATTCAATAGTTGAAGAATAAAATCATTTGCCCTTTTTCGTTTTTAACGATCTACCATGTTCCCATTGCATCATCATCATCATCATCATCATCATCATCATCATCATCAGCGTCGTGGTGTCAGCATGCTGAAAGACAGGGATTGATTCTTTTCATCATTAAATTGTGTACATCATGTTCCTGTTTTCAATTCATTTATTGCAGGAATTTAGGTAACAAGTGGATAAACCTCATACTAACCCACACGATCAATTACGTATTCAGTCAAACCGAAACCTCGGCAATGTTTGTGGTGTTTTCTGTTATTAAGCACCAGGTCTCGTTTACACCTGTTTACATATTCCTGGAAATATTCCTGGCATACAAATATTCCTGGAAATATACGGGGGATTAATTTGATATATATGCAGCAGCATATGTTAGTTACAATATTCTCTGCTTAAAGTTGATTCACATCCTTAATTCGTTGCATTTCCATGTTTGCCCGAGCGGTTTTCTGAGTCATTAGTAAAAGACACATGGACAATGGAAGGCGTACAGTTAAAAACCGGAAACGTCATTATGCGGTCTTTGTTCTGAAGTGGTGAACGCTTACGTCATGCCACCCCGTGACCTGCCGTATCCCGCTGGTTGGGTCTGCAGGATGGGGTGGGGACTCAATGATGCTGTCATAACAGATACGATTAAATATGCAACCGTCTCATCACATATAGATTTGCATGGTGGGTAAAGAATAATGTTTCACTAGCGGGTCGCATATGACGTAAACAATGTCATTATCTCCCCGTAACATCCGGTGCAACATGTCGATGGGGATCGGTCCGACTCAGGAACAATGTGTTTTCAACTTCCCATGTTTTAGTTCATTTGAGAGACGTGGTAGATTAAGGCTGTTTCTGTTACCGTCAGTGTCGAGGGCTGTCGTGTTACTGGGCGGAAAATTCACTGGATCAGCTTCACGTCTGTCCTCGCGAGAAGTAAAGATGACATAACACACAGATGATACATTGTCGCGATCATAATAACCACGTCACCTTCTGTGAAAACACAGCTACCTCTGACCAATGCACATTGCCTGCGGTGATTTACGGCGAAAAGGATGTTTTTAATTCATATTCTAAACAGAAACACTACGTGTGTCTCTCTGCTTCTTTCGGGGATTTGCGAAACATCCTGCTTAGCGAGTTGGACGAGTCCTATGTCAAAATACTTGAAAGTTCTGTACGTTTTAAAAAAATACACTCAAAACAATATGTATCCCCTTCTATGATTTTCCGTTTGCTGATTTTAAGAGTACCTTATCTCAACATACCTTACTGAAATGGAGACATTATCTTGTCTGACTTTGATAAAAACGTATAACAAAAGAGCTAATAAATCCAGCTTTGACAAATCGCACAGACTTGCATAGACTGCGTATTACTGTGGGTGTCAAGAGGTGGGTGTTTGATGGCATGGGACTGGCTACATAACTACATGTATAACATTTTACTGGAGACACCGGTTTAAGTAACATCTATAGTGTTTTTGTCATTATCGCTTTTGCAATAATAATTCACCTGTCCTTAAATTTGAACGAAATTGTAAGTGTAATCATTGAATGCTCAGAACTGTGTCGTTATTACAGGACAACGCATATCATAATTATGTTCCCGTCTCTTCTGGTTACGTTGACATGTACTTTAGTCACCCGTGCCTAGATCGATGTTCATGATATTGATCCCTGGATCGTCTGGTTCAGAACTGACTATTTACAGACCGCCGATCAAATAGCTATAATATGTGCAGCGTTAAAACAACAATAGTGAGTGAGGTAAGTGTTATGTCGTTTTTAGCAATATTTAAGCAATCTGAGGGCAGGGTAGACCACAAATGGGCTTCATACATTGTACCCATGCGGGAAATCTAGCCCGGACCTTCGACAAGACTCCCTAAACATCAATAAACAAAGTGACCAAGCACTGTCGCTGTGACATTTATTCAAATTTAATTTAATTTCAAAATACGTTAGCAGCCCCTTACCATTATACAATGAGCATACAATAATATAATAGCAGTGATGATGATGATGATGATGATGATGATGATGATGATGATGATGATGATGATGATGACTGAGCTTCTAGTAAGAGTTTAAGAGTTACAAGTGAAGGTTTCAAAACTTCTTCAGGTCAGTATCATGCGACGTCAAGTTGAGGATTCGGGTCATAAAGAACCTGCTATGACTATTTCCAGCTGAAATATGTGTGAGTAAGCAGTACAAGTCAGAAATAAAACCACAACGACTCGTTACTTTGCAGAATTTCTCACCGGGCTTGACCTGGAGGTCGGATTAACACATAGCTGAGTGATGACATGAGTGGATACCGGTCACCGTAATGTCTTCTGTAGACACATGATATAGGTGAAACACCTTCCCATGTGAAGGTAGTCTACATCAACACATCAGCTGATGGAATGTCTACATTTAGCTCTAATGGACCAGCCTGATGACCCAAGTCCATTGTTGATGTGATGAACTGAAGATGTGTGGATATTTCTGGGTCAGAGAGTTCCGGGTGTGGTTCTGCGGTTTATTGAATAGGATGTAAGTGCATATATAATACACAAGGTGTCATTTACATTCCTTGTCTGTGACCTACTGATACAGTAAACAATTTGCGGGGTATTTCTGTCACTTGTGGTAGCTAACTTGATAGTCGCCATCAGTAAGTATACTTGGCTGATGAAGGGCCGTAGATAGGGAGATATACATTGGGGATTCAACACCTGTACGTGTGTCAGGTGTTTACCTACATCTCCTCGGGTTCCCTGTTAACTTAACCCTTGGCTAATATTTTCTCTACTTAAGAAATGTGTTTGCGACTGTTGAAATAACACAGAACGCTTGTGATGTATGATGTAGGTGACCGGAGGCCGCATATTTGGGTAAGTTTCGGACGGAGGGGTAGCTCAGTGGTTAAAGTGTTCCTTCGTTATAGTCAGGTTCGCTTCCATTTGTACAGCATGTGAATCTTATTCGCGTGATATTAGTGAATTATTGCCAATGCAGCCTTAACACCAGTTCCCATGTTCCCCTTGTTTTATAGTTCTGTCGGGTACCCATGAACACTGACGGTACATTTATGTGGTTTGAAGGTCTTCGCTTGGGCTCAGTATGTACTTACCTAGTCATGCTCTGACAATGGTAAACTAGATACGTAAACTCATGAAAGGTGGATGGACTTACCTTTTCGCCAACTCATTATCCTTCCAGCTGTTATAAAACTATGCTAAAGCAGTTGTCTGCCCTTCGTGGGGTCGTGACTTTGCAGAGAGAGAGAGGGAGAGAGAGAGAGGGCGAGAGATAGATAGATAGATAGATAGATTTAGTAAGGTAACGATGTATGTACCGTTCAATTTGGAGAGAGTTTACGTCATAGGTTTATACAGTGGCATGGTTGATTTTACAAAATGTTGACAATTTCCCAAAAGTACTTAAACGTAAATTATTGAGAAATACATTGATTCCATACATACTGGGTTCCGTTAGCAAAACTGTGTGATTTTGTTTTCTTTTTCTAAACATTTTTCAGAGAGTACGTATTTTAAAAAAGTAACATTTTAAAAAGTTTATGAAAGCTAAATTTTAAAACACGGTCTTTGATGTATATAACCCATTAACGTTCCCACATTCCAAATAAGTTGTCTATAAACAACAATATAAACAATTCAGCAGATAAATAGCGATGACGCAGCAATGTTTATTTGGGCGGTATTGACCCAGTTCTTGTGGAAACTAATTAAATTTACCAATCAGATCGTGTTATGATGCATATGTGTTGAAGAGACAAGGTAGGGTAGGATAGGAGACAGGAGGGGAGACGGTACAGCCTCTGGCAAGGCTATTAATATCAGGTGTTGTCAGCTACACTATTCCTACACTTTGTTGACTATCTCTTACTTACATCAAGTATAAAAGCAAGGATATGGCACATATGTGAACCGGTTTGTGAACACAAGGCGTGATATTAAAGAGACAGAACCATACTTCATCATAAAGCAGTCTTCACGGTGCACTGAATATTTATATCAACATATTTTCATTCCAAAGTAATGTGACAGGTATGTCATTAATTGACCGATTAGTAAACACGGACGGGTTGTAACGCGACTACCTGTAAATGTAATGACCTAATTCTGTATTGACATATACGAGGAATTATTGGACATATGTAACACACGTACGTACGATACGTACGCACAATACGTCAGTTTGTGTATTCATTGCCCGACTTCAGCTCTGATTTTGTAGGTCAAATAAAAAGGTAGAGAAGTAAATTGAAATAGAAAACGAGTGGCAGATTATACGATAATTTCGACATGACTGCATAGATAAGTAGGTATGGCGCTAAATGCCAATTTGAACTCTATTCTAGTTCTATATTTCGACATATTTGCGTTGCACTTTCGATTCTTTATGTTTATTAGGTTGGAGCGCTACAATGAGCTTGATTCTTAATTCGAAATGTCAATCGACGAAACCTTGTAACTTGAAACAGCGGAAATACTCGGTTTCAAACACGACCTAAAGTGTCGTCAAGAAACATTACAGGTATCATAGTTACCATGGCAGTCGAGTAAGGAACAACCGAGATCCTGACACGCCAAAGCGACACAACTCTGTATGGTAAATATGTAGACCACACGTCCTTGTGTGCTGACGTGCAGCACACAAGACCAGGTGCTCATGGTGTCAAACATTGGATTGTCTGATCCAGACTCGATACTTTACAGACTACCATCAAGTAGAGGTAACCTAGAAACGCTGGAGACCTTGGCTCCATTCCCTCCAGGGGTACAATGTGTGATCCCCATTTATGGTGTCCCCCATCATGATATTGCTGGAATATTGCTAGAAACGGCGTAAAACCCAACTCACTCGCTCACTACAGTCGGTACTCAACCTGCACAAGGAAGAATCACAGCAAGTCTAGCTTGATCATAATCTCGCACAATTTACGGGTATCCGTACGTAAACGCACCAGCAAAGTTCCTTTGATCCTGTCTCCACTTACTACGTTCCTACATTCCGTTAAGCCAGGTCTAGGAGGGAGGTCCAAGTACGCCGTGACTTCCTTTAAAACAATCGTCTCTCTCTGACCATGAAGACTTCTCGACGCAAGGACGAAACAAGCTGACTAGGCGAATCAGATAAGACGTCACCGACGCTGCATTGGTCTTCTTTACACAAGGAAAATATGTCTTATAATGCTGGAATATTAATACAATCGTCGGAAAACTAAACTCACTCACATGCTCACTTCGTTGTTTGACCTGAGCATGATTTTCTTGTCCAACATATATAGCTATATCCCGTGGACTACGTAAATAACAAAATACACTAAATACGTATACACTTAAGGTAACGCGTTCATGATTATGTGACGATTCAGTATACTTCCGGCCGGCTTTATTTGGATCTAACCTCTCTCCATGGACCAAAACATGCCACAGAAAGGATGAACATATTTCCGGTTAAATTGATTAGAATAGTGTCTGTGAAATCACTGGGTAACATGACCTCAGTTTACAGTCAGTCAGAGTAGAGATTCACATGAAATCCGCTCTACTCCGTCCGCTCGAAAACCTCCATGCTCATTAAAAGAAATCCAAGTTACACTACAGCTGAAACACAAGGCGACGGAAGGGGATAATTTGTTCCCCCAAATTGTGAAATGAGATGAAAGGCTTAGACGACGCGTATAGTGTTTCGCAAAAAGACTTCTTCCTCCGTCGACCCATCATTAATGAAGTGGACCAATCTTGAATTAACTGATGCCCCTTGTATCACTACCCGTATCAAGGCTCCTATTTGGGACGTTATATCACCCCGGGTAGTGGTATTGGTATCATTCTCCTTCCATTAAATTCCTTTGAAGCCCTTGTTAGGTTTAAGTGAGGTATTTAACGGGTGTTCATAGTGCTTGTGGAGGTCCCTGTTGGCGCATATCTGTCAAGGGATCGCATCAGATGCTCGCTATCACGTATTCCTTTACCACCTCCCACGGGAAGGAAGAGGGCATAAGGATTCCTGTTCAATGTCGCTTGAATGCGTTTTGTTAATTGCTTTATCTTTTTACATGTACATTGATGAGAAGTGAGAGATTGTGGATGACGTCACTGGTGTTTACTCCCTTATATGGTAAACTGTGTCACATGATTGCAGACATACTGATATCGTTGATTGTGTAATTTAGACAGGTAGAGTTTCCTTGTTGGGAGTGTATCGTGTGTGGCTCATGGTAGATGTGTAATGTCTAAGAGTACACGAAGTAATAAGATCTTGCCAGCTGTAAAGCTTGAGACTGACACGAGTCTCGGTGTTCTTGTCTAAACAATACAAGAAATTTGTGTTTGGCTACCGAGTTATCACGCAGCTTGGGCGGTATACTTCCCAGGGAGCTGAGAATGTGCTTTAAATGCACAATTGATGGGTAATATTTATATAGCGCCTTGGGTATGATTTTGGGCTTGGACAAGAGGAAAGACAATATATATTTATAATGATGATCGCCATCATCTCAATGATCATCATTGTTATCACAATCCCCATCATCATCATCATCATAATTATCACGCTGTAGGGCTTGGACATGGCGAGCTACAAAGCAGTAATGGTGATGATCATCATCATCTGTCACTATCGTCGTCATCAGAAGCAGCAGCAATAGTAGCAGCAGCAGCATCGTCATGTACTGTCCACAAATCAGGTATCAAATCACCAGGCTACGTATACAGGTGTGCTGTCGGCTACATCTGGGAGGAAGACAGATCTGTGACGGGACAGGTGTTTGCCGTTGTCTGTAGATATCAGGTTGAAGTAGGATCACACCAGTCTATGTTTGTCCCCTAGTCTCCGTATCCGCTTTTGAATACTGTCCATGCTGCAGGTGCTCGAGATTCCTTCCATCAGCTGCGGTAAGGCAGCCTAGTGGTTAAAGCGTTCGCTCGTCACCCCGAAGACCCTGGTTCGATTCCCCACATGGGTACAATGAGTGAAGCCCATTTTCTGGTGTCCCCCGCCGTGATATTGCTGGAATATTGCTAAAAGCGGCGTAAAACTAAACTCACTCACTCATTATTTAGGACGTTGCTGCCATATTGCAACAATCAATGTGTAATTATATGTAGAGTATAATATCAGAAACACAACAGGTTACAGTATCCGTGACACCATTCTACAGGTATTATATGGAAATGTGCATGCTTCTTCCGAAGCATTTTAAACTTATTTAATCGTTTTAATAATAATCGTATTACAGTACAACATAAACGGCGACAAATGATGGTTGTTGTTGCATGTTGTCGAGTGCCGCACTTCGTAATATTCCTGCTTGACGAAGGTGGTCTCTAAATAATCTTGTCTGGACCAGACAATCTAGGTACTGACATCACGAGCATCGATGTACCCCACGATGTTCGTGCAGGCATCAATCAAGTCATTGAGCCTGACCACCGGATCCCGTTAGTCGCCTCTTTCCACAAGCATGGGTTACTGAAGGCCAATTTTAACACGGAGTTTCAAGGATATTTACATAAAATAATGTTAATCCTTTTTAGGACGTGCCAGTTTCAAACGGAAATGAAGACACACACCTATGTTTTATGAGGGATACAAAATCGCCGTTAGCAATAACACAACATACAGATATCTTCGTAACAACAGGCGTTTTTTTTTCCAGTTGTAAACTTTTTACGTTCCCATTTTGAAGTGTTTGGTCTGTTTTGCCCAGTAGTTCGATCGCTTTCCTGTCAGTTTAGATACCAAATTCGCCTTGAAGCTATTAGACACCCTTCAAAGAGCTATAAATTCTTACAGTTTATAGTCAGGCGCATACTTCCACACAGGCAATCTTCGAAATGTGAGTGGGATGAATATCTCAGGTTTGTTCTCACCGTCATGACCAAAGGTATGCAAATGATTTATTACATATTAATGCAGATAAACAAAAGAATCAGGAATAGGACGCACGTGGAGATATGGGGTCTTCTCAGTATAACAGTAATCACTTCACGGAGAAAGTTGTATCAATCACAGGGCTGAACCTGACAGCGCGTTAATCGTGTATGTGACTCAGAATCACCGTTTGTTTATAATAGGACTTCCAAAGAGAAAACAGAATTTTTCCTGCCATAAATATCAAGGGGTAACCTGCCTTCCCACACTTCTTCCCTCATCCATCTTACCCGTGGGTGACGGACGGACATTCCTTCTCACACCCTCGTTATCCTGCCCCATCTAAAGTAATTCGGACATTACCAGAAGCTTATCCGTGCGACATGCCCTATGTCAGGGAGATTGCAGGTCGGACCTGCAGCCACACACACATTGGAGACGACCAGCACTGGACTGTCCACAGTGTCACCGTCCAGCAGCATCGGACCTTTACCCGCTGACCGACAATTCCCCTGTTGTCCACACAGATCGGTCAGATGATAGCGCCATCAGTTTCAATGCTGATAGAAATGCGAGTTGGGGTCTTTGGGTCATTGGTCAATGTTTTTAATTTATATTTCAAGTCCAGTAAAGTCTGGTGACGTTGTAATCAGATATAAATGACCAGGGTGGAAGGATTACCGTTGAATGAATTCACGACAATGCTTGTGTTGAATAAAATTTCTGAAAATTTTCACTGTTACACCCGAAAGGTGTTGTGCATGAGATATGGGTCAGGCAGTTGATACCTGCAGGTGTGTGTGACGTTTCGCTCCACGCTGGGTGGGAACATCATGTTTTTCGTGATCAAAACGGTCTGTGCATGGTCAGTAGCCTTCAGAGTAACAGAGATGCTGAAGGCGTTGCAACCACTTCTGATACGTGCACACTGCACCAGGTCCTTTTTCACCTAGACAGACAGACAACTGCGGGTAATTCTGCTTCAGTTCTTCTGTGAGCTCACATAACAAAACATCATCACCATCGACAGCAACATCAACAGTAACACAATCACCACCACCACCACCACCAACAGCAACAACAACAACAACAACACCGCCAACAACAACAACATCTACTACTATGTTAAAGATGTGAAATTTGAAAAAGAAAATCTGAAAGAATTATATGCTTTTTCTTTCTTTTCTTGTGCATGAGCAAAATTCACCAGGATAATTTCATAAATGAAGCTTACCAATTATTTTAGATGTAATGAGTCAACTACTACTGCTACTACAACGATCACTTCTTCACTACCAGTACTGGTACTGTTGTTGTGTCTATACTGCTACAACAACTACTACTACTGCTGCTACTACTACTACTGCTGCTGCTGCTGCTGTTGCTGCTGCTGCTATTACTACTACTACTGCATGGTCCCAACAAAGTGACAGAGGCCTGTGATCACCATTACCATTGATTACGTTTCTCCCACGTAAAGCCCGTGAAGATCCGGGTTAAGCTGACCTTCAGCAGTCCACGCTTTGTCGTAAGAGGAGACTAACGGGATCGGGTTGTCAGGCTCGGTGACGTGGTCGACACCTGTCATCGTATCCCAAACGCATAGATCGATGTTCATGCTGTCAATCACTGAATTGTCTGGTCCAGACTCGACTGTTTCAGACCACCGTCATATAGTCGGTATATGGTTCATTTCTACTGCAACTATAAGGACAACAACCACAACCACTACTATCAGTCGTAGTACCCCTTTACGGCTGACCGTTATATGTAGGTCACATAGCGGTACTCAGGGTGTTTGGACACCGTGTTACATAACACCCTCTTGTGACAAGCAGGGCGGACATCCTATTTACGTGGCTGACCCCTATATGGGTATTGATTGTCCTGAGCTCGTGATGTGAGATAAGGGTCTCCCTAGACGGTCAATTTGTCCACCCCGGGTCCCCAACAGTAAATATCTAAACACCCCAGGGAATGGTCAGCTCTCAGGCTTTTCACCAGTCTTCATTTTGATTTCAGGTTTTGTAAACTGTGAAAAACAGGTAATGAGTTCAATCAGCAGGTACAAGAGCATCCACGTGACCCCTAGGGCGAGGGTCGTGACCTCAAGGTCACTGTCATTGACTTGAACAATACGGACGAATCCCTGACCCTCGTGGCTGGTAGGGTTGGCAGGAGGGAGGAGACAGCAGACATATACACAGGGGTCTTCCCCGGTGGGGTGGGGAAACTCTAGACGCACACACGGAGAGGGAGTATAGTCTTGGAGCCCATTAGGCTGATGGGAAGATATACATGAGAGGAGATAACTGAGGTACATAATTATAGATGTTCACTTGGGACGTTCGAAACTGGTTGACTTTCAATGTGTATTTGACACTTTTAGGGGATGGGTAACCGATGGACTTTGGACAGATACAGTGACAGTAAATGAAAGACATTTCATATACAGGTACACACTTTAGAGCGAGTAAGTTACAGACTTCTATCATATACTGTGGAGTCAGTAAGAGATGGACATTGCACATACAGACACACAGTTTAGAAACAGTAAAAGATGGACTTTGCACATACAGACACACAGTTTAAAGACAGTAAAAGATGGACTTTGCACATACAGACACACAGTTTAGAGACAGTAATAGATGGACTTTGCACATACAAACACACAGTTTAGAGCCAATAACTGATGGACTTTGCACATACAGACACACAGTTTAGAGCCAATAACTGATGGACTTTGCACATACAGACACACAGTTTAGAAACAGTAAAAGATGGACTTTGCACATACAGACACACAGTTTAAAGACAGTAAAAGATGGACTTTGCACATACAGACACACAGTTTAGAGACAGTAATAGATGGACTTTGCACATACAAACACACAGTTTAGAGCCAATAACTGATGGACGTTGCACATACAGACACACAGTTTAGAGACAGTAATAGATGGACTTTGCACATACAGACACACAGTTTAGAACCAGTAAATGATGGACTTTGCACATACAGACACGCAGTTTAGAGACAGTAATAGATGGACTTTGCACATACAGACACACAGTTTAGAGCACACAGGTGGACGTCTCTCGTACACAGAAGGGCTAGTAACTGATTGACTTTGCCTACACAGGCATACACTTTAAAAACAATAACAGATGGATTTCTTTCAGATACAGCAGAGCAAGTAACTGGATGGTTTTAGACATACACTTTAGAGTCAGTAACAATTGGACTTCTCATATACACATACACACATATGCACATATACACACATGCACTTTAGCACGAGTAACAGATGAACGTCTTTCGTATTTTCAGAGAGAACTCGAGTAACAGATGGACGTCTTTCATATTTTCAGAGAGAACTCGAGTAACAGATGGACGTCTTTCATATTTTCAGAGAGAACTCGAGTAACAGATGGACGTCTTTCATATTTTCAGAGAGAACTCGAGTAACAGATGGACGTCTCATACACATATACACACTTTACATCCTACTCATGTAAAAACACAGATAGACACACGTAAACACATATACACCTCCATAACGGCGTCCACACGTCCACACGTCCACATCTACATTCACATCCACAATACCAGCACCTCCAGCATCACCCCCACCACCAACAACAATAATCTACGTACATCTTGCGTATATACGTTTGTATATATGTAAAGATACTACTTAGTCCGGGTAACTGAGGGACAGACTGAGGGGAGAGTCCAAATGACAGAACTTGAACACACAAATGGATCGGTTTATAGCTTGATAGTCTTGCTCTTGAGGGTCTGGAAATCTCGAGTTGTTTGTTAGCCACATTGCTCATCGAGATATATATGCTGTTGTGAAGGCGAGTAGGTGAATCGGTGGCCATCTGGGTGGGCATAGGTTGGGCGTCCGATTGATTGTTTCCAGTTAGTTTCCACCACTTTGTTCTTGCTCAGAACCGAAAGATATGTGTCTTCTTAAGCATATGACTTTGATTGAAACATGCTTTCTTTCAAAAAGCAGTAAAGGGGTATCCGCTAGAAAGAGATGTTATTCGCTAACATGCTTACTCGGTTGTATATATGAGGACAAAATATAAGCATCCATCGTTTGGCTGTGAAGTATATTGCATTTAAAGGTTTACTTGGGAACTTCAGTTATTACACATGCCAGTTCATTAACCGTTAGGCATATTTAGAGACTGTTTGGACGAATGACGTTGATTGGTGAGTAAGTGAAAGGCCGAATGAATGGTGGGGTGAGTGAGTGAGTGTGTGAGTGTGTGAGTGTGTGAGTGAGTGTATCTGTCACTTAAAAAAAAAAATATTTAGAGATAACATGCATTTTTGTGCCGCGAACAGGTCCAACAAATAGCAAATGAGATAAGCCCTAGATTGTTGATTCCTCAACCCCCTCCAACCTGTACAATACCAGCACCTGTCTTTCACCCTGAAGAGTGTCCAGGTACATGGTGATGACGGCAGTAAGGACGGCGGCCAGGTCAAGCTGGTCAGTCTATTAAAGATAATGGTGTAATTCGAGGACTAGACACAGGTCTGCTTCACTGACAAATTGATCCACAGACAGACCAACAATTGTCTCGCCTCTCACGTTGATCTCGCCTTCCATGAGATCTCGCTGTGGGTGAAAGGGACTCAAATCCCTACACAATGCTTTTGTATTCATGCGCCGATGTTAACAATGTTTGCGCCTATTGTTCAGGAAGTGTGTATACTAATGTTTGTATATTGTTACTCTTCGGGATCAATTTTCCCAGTGCACTGTGACAATAAGACTTTTATCTGGCCAGCGGTTTGACAGGTACTTGTGGATCTGCCCATCCGATCACAAGGTATATCACTCACTAACTGTGGGAAAACTGCAGTGGAATTCCAGCGTTTTGCAAATTATAACCGTTGCTACAGACAGGTGTCTCATCAATGCCAGGCAACGGTCGGGCTACACTGAACATTTAGTAGATTCTTTAGGATCAGAACGTTATTGTGATCAGCGATTTGCATTTGTGTCAACAGGTGTTTTTATACACCTGTGGGTTCACTATTGTGTTGCAATCCATTTGGAAGAGATTTTCCTTTACCATACTTTGAGAAGCAGCCGTCCATTTGTCCTTATTGTTCGTATATTTAAGCAATGGGTTTAGCGATAAATAGTTTGTTAATAACCGATAAATGTATCATGTGCATTTGGTAAAGTAAACGTTCTTTTGAGATGTGAATATTTGTGTATTCACGTTATATCTACACAATGACATGCATTCACGTCATGTCTACATGCATTTACGTTATGTCTATATGTATTCACGTTATGTCTACATGCATTCACGTTATGTCAACATGCATTCACGTCATGTCTACATGCATTTACGTTATGTCTATATGTATTCACGTTATGTCTACATGCATTCACGTTATGTCAACATGCATTCACGTCATGTCTACATGCATTTACGTTATGTATATATGTATTCACGTTATGTCTACATGCATTCACGTTATGTCAACATGCATTCACGTCATGTCTACATGCATTCACGTTATGTCTACATGAATTTACGTTATATTTACATGCATTCACGTTATATCAACATGCATTCACGTCATGTCTACATGCATTTACGTTATGTCTATATGTATTCACGTTATGTCTACATGCATTCACGTTATGTCAACATGCATTCACGTCATGTCTACATGCATTCACGTTATGTCTACATGAATTTACGTTATATTTACATGCATTCACGTTATGTCAACATGCATTTACGTTATGTCTACATGCATTCACGTTATGTCTACATGCATTTACGTTATGTCTACATGCATTCACGTCATGTCTACATGCATTCACGTTATGTCTACATGCATTCACGTCATGTCTACATGCATTTACGTTATGTCTACATGCATTTACGTTATGTCTACATGAATTTACGTTATATTTACATGCATTCACGTCATGTCTACATGCATTCACGTTATGTCAACATGCATTCACGTCATGTCTACATGCATTCACGTTATGTCAACATGCATTTACGTTATGTCTACATGCATTCACGTTATGTCTACATGCATTTACGTTATGTCTACATGCATTCACGTCATGTCTACATGCATTCACGTTATGTCTACATGCATTCACGTCATGTCTACATGCATTTACGTTATGTCTACATGAATTTACGTTATATTTACATGCATTCACGTTATGTCAACATGCATTTACGTTATGTCTATATGTATTTACGGTATGTCTACATGCATTCACGTCATGTCTACATGCATTCACGTTGTCAACGTGTATATTGTATTTTCGTGTCATATACATGTATGGTCATGGTGGATCTACGTGAATTTACGTGAAACACCATCTATCCACGTTATAAGTACTTGTATTAATGTTATATCTACATGTACACTAGTCGGCCATACAGATCCTAAGCATACTCGATGCAGCGGAAATCTGGAACATGTCGTAAATCTAAATTACCACAGTTTCTGGAAATAACGTTCTTATTTACTCGATTTCATGTATATGATTTAGGGAACTCATTTCTGTTATATATCTTTATATATCTGAATATATCTTTTTCTGACATTATATGCTGATGCATATCTACAAGCATTCACATATATCTACAGGTGTTCTGAAACAGGTTTGCTAACGGACGCTAAGACATTTATGACGATGAGAGTATTCGTATCACAGATGGAAGTTTTGTATCTACCTGTACTCACATTACATCTACAGCTATTCACATTATATCAACATGCATTCACATTATATTACTAGTATTCAGATTATATGTACATGTATTCATTATATGTACATGTATTCACATTATATTTGAATGTATTCATATTATATCTGGATGTGTTCACACTAAATCTGCGAGTATTCACATTATATATATACATGTACACGTATTCACATTATATCTACATATGGTCATATCATAGCGTATGTGTGGTCACGTATATCAGTACAAAGTGCTAGGTCATTGTTCCATATGCCTGTGAACTCTTCCTGAATATGTATATGACACTGCCGAACCAATCTTCAATTCAGACCTGGGAATCACTGAATCATGATCCTTCGAATGCGATCCTTCGAATATACTTGAAGTATAACAACACAGATAGACACAGGAAAGCACGTGTTCACTTGAAAATTGGAAGTGACGTTTTCGAAGTCTTGTTAGCTGTATATCTGTCATACAGGAAACTTATTGTGCCAGTAAAAATATATCTGATATAACCAACAGCTTTATCAGTTCTGCACTTCTCGAGCACCATCAGTCCATGTATATCCACGGGGTGGTAGCCTAGTGGTCAAAGCGTTCGTTCGTCACGCCGAAGAACCATGTTCGATTCCCCACATGGGTATAATGGGACGCCCGTTACTGTTGACCCTCTACATTTGAATTCAGGAGGTTATAGGTTTCCCCAAACCCTTCTCTTTCAGTTATTAAACAAACGGTCTATTTCAAGGAACGTGTTCATATGCATGGTGTGCATTTAGAACCTAAACATATTTTCACAGACTGTGAATGTATTTTCAAAGCAAAAGCTAAATATCCTAGGACTAACATAACGTCAAATATCACGCCAGGGTCAAGCGAAATGGAGGTTGATAACACGAACGCCTGTCAGAGTACTGTGAACCTTTACTGAACCGGAAGCTCCACAACGACCCTCGGGGGAGTCTAACGCTTAGTCCATGGAAATATATGTTTGATAGTAACAAATAAACCCATTTAAATTAAAAAGGAGTTCCAGTGCATTGGGAGATTCTGGGAAATCTAGACTGGCTTCATTTAGGTTTTAACATTCCAGGAAGGGCTAGGCATTAGGGAAAACAATGTGGTTTAGGGACTGCGAGATAGACCAGAGTCTCCAGAACAGTGCCAAACGATGTTATTGCCGCATCCAAACTTACGATGTAAATGTGTAGTCATAACATAAGCAAGACTACATGTTTTGCATCTTTAGGAAACTCCAGTCCCCCGTTTCAATGAACCTGCTTTTTCTATAAAATATGCAGTTTTAAAGCTGTACTCTGTCTCTCCATCTCCTGGGGTACAAAGCCAGATGAAGACGTGTGTCAGTGGCAGCCACAACCATGACCATCTGGAGACCACACAACTAATATTGTCCTCGCGTCATCGTGGCCATAAACCACAACTGCACCATTCACCGGAAATATGCGTGATATGCGCACGCAGCCTGTCAGTGACATCCGCTGTCAGTTAAGCAGTGTGAACTCTACGACATCGGCATTTGCCATTTATCCAAATTGCGGAATGAAAAGATGCACGGAAACAGGAACTGAAAATCCATTTATCATTCCGGTGGCTCGAGTACTGACCGCTTGACCAATGACCCTCTCTCTGGCCATGTCGATGACAGCAGTGGCTAGACACAGGCCATACATCAATATGCCAGGTCTAGATTTTGTCAGAATTGCAGTGTTTGAAAGTTTTCGCTGATGAACGAAGCTGAATTTATTTGAGTGTTTACTGAAATAGTGAAGGCTCGTGACAAAAACGCATCACAGGGTTGTTCAAATCCATTGACTGAAATGTTAAACGGCCAAATGAAAACGCATACCATCTGTTATTAGTTTGCCCTACAAGTGAATAGTTTTTTCTTCGCATTTTAATTGTTTTGAAAGGGGTGTGATATCTGAATATATACGATCTGCATGGTTTAATGCAATGCAATGACGCTCCTTTAATTTACAGCACCCATACTTCCCGTTGAAGGTCCAGGATTAACAAAGGTTGTATATGAAGAAACTGGCATTGCCTCTAAATAGCATTTGAAGGATCTAAGGTTTACGTGCAACTTAAGGTTTGACTATCTATATCGTGAGTGATTTTTTCTCTCTCTCTCTCCCTTTTCTGTAATCGTCTCTTCCTGTCTCCCTCTTACTCTCTCCCTCTCTTTTTTTTCTCTCTCTTTCTTTCTCTGCTGTTTCCTTCATTCTCATTCTTTCTCTCCATCTCTCTCTTCCTTTCTCTCTGTTTTCCTCTCGCTCTATTCTCTCTCCCCTCCCTTCCTGCCCACTCTTTCTCTCTCAAAATGTATGCATCGCAAAGTTAGGATAATAGGATAACAATATATGTAAGCATGTGTATCTATACCCATCTGGCAAGGCTTCTGTCTCTCTCTCTGTCTGTCTCTCTCTGTCTGTCTCTGTTTGTCTGTCTCTCTCTCCGACTCTCTCTCTCTCTCCTGAACAGATATATTTTCCGTTCTGCCCAGCCCTTTTCGAAATGTGAGTGCGGCGTTAAACTGAATCCATTCATTCACTCTTTCTGCATCTCAAGATTTCTCCAAGTTGTGAATCACCCATGTCTCTCTTTCATAATTTAAAGCGTGTTGTTTGTTTCTATCAAAAATTATATATTTTCAGACACTAACCGTAAGTCTGTCAGTTTATCAATAGCCTGATATGCACAGACAATATAGATAAGGAATCGTGGCACTGACTCAGATTTATCATTCATATTAGTCATACAGCTCTACCACACTTTCAGATGCATGAAGCTTCAGTTCACAATAAGGCCGGATATTGATCATATACATGCATTGTGATGGTGTTATTCGCTGACCAACGTGACTGAATAACTGAACAATATAACCCATACCACCGGGCACCGTGACAGCAATGAAACAGTTTGAAGACGTGATTCCAAAGGGTACTGTGGAGAGAGTAGGGATATTATGGTGCATGGGATGATATGAGGTGGAAATGTTGAACCTGTGCTTGCGTACATCTCACTGGTCAAATACCTTCCCGAATCGGCTTATTGCTCGGGTGATGCAGCTTGTAAAGACGGGCCTCGACACTAATCCCTCATTTCGGCCTTACTAGGTGTCGCGCATACACCGCAGTGATCTCTTTAGTAAATCACTGGAACAGAAGATAGTCTGAACCCAGCTGGATGGACATGTAAACCGATCTGAATCAACCAAGTAAAAAATAAATTCATATTTGTTTGTTTGGAACCAGCAGAGTATTAGCGTAGTGGGGTGCGGAGGTTGACTTGCAGGGAAAGGGGTGACGGAGTGGCGAGTGTGGGGTACGACGGATCGCCTCTGTCGCCATGGCTTATTAACTTCGTGAAACGCATACAACCATTCATAAATAGTAATATTGTACTTTTCAAAGGCCCATATGTTCCGGTTAGAGTACATTCATCCACGTGCATTGTATTCAAAGATCGTGCATGTCACCTGCTAACTTGACCTGTGTCGTGGCAGGTTCAATAATACATTTATTCAAACTAGCAAGATGTGTAGTAGAATGTAGGGGCGACGTGTCTGTAAGGGAAGGGGAGAGAGGTGGGGTGAGAGGGGTACATCTCTGTATTAATGTTAAGGGTGGACAGCATGGTCAGTTGAGTTCACACGAATATGAAACTGATGGGAGATCCCCCCGGCACCCCATTCCCAATCCGTACTCATCCCGTTACTATTTATTGATGCTAAAATCATATTATAAATGTAGTGTTTTAATATTGATGTATTATTATATAAATTATCATTACTGTGCTACCACGTTTCGTATCAAGTTTCGTATTTTTCGTATTAGGTAACCAGTGTGCGTTGATCCCAAACTGCGCTGACCCCGAATTTCTCGCTTGGGATTATATCATCAGTATTACCAAACCTCCCTATGTATGTATACGAATAAATATATCGACATCTTTGCACTTCTGAAAATGAGGTTGCGGTGGGGTAGTGTAGTGGTTAAAGCGTTCGCTCGACACGCCGAAGATCTAGGTTCCATTTATCACACGGGTACAAAGTTTGAAACCCATTTCTGGCGATATTGCTGGAATATTGCTAAAAGCGGCGTAAAAACATACTCACCCACTCTGAAAATCGATAGGATTGTTTATTAACAATTTATTTGTTTTTCCTTTCGATTTTCCTTTCCTAACTTTTGATTTTCAAAGGTTTCCCAACTTTTAACTAACTATTTAACCTCCGTAGTTTGTAAACACATTAATGACACTGATGACTAACAGGAGGGTTACATGAAAAGTACAAATTCCAAACGAAATTTGGAATCGGATCCGAAAGAGTAAACGCTCCGATATTTTTCAGTCGGTGATAAGATACCATAAACTGATTCCCGTCAATCACGCTAAAGAGAACAAATGACGCTGAGACTGATTTTGCCTGCAACATCAAACATGTACCTGTGGCATAAAACTATCTATTCATCATCATCACTGAGACAGGCGTTAGCATCTCACAGTGATGTGGCCATTCCGTTATGCAAGTCTGCCCCTTAATGAATCTTAAGTACAGGCTCCAGGTTTCTCAATAAGTTCGCCGGACCAAACCGGGTGGAAAACGACTTCAATTCTCGAGAAATAATTATCTATAATTTGTAGACGGGTGTCCAGTTCAATTTATTGGGTATATGGGTGATATCGGGATGGGGGGATGAAAGACATTAGTGAATCCCCTGGGGGTAAGAGATAGGCTCGTGCTCACGGTAAGCGTTCAAGCATACGCTGTCTGCTTACATTAGGTATACCTACTACCGCGGTCAGTGTTTGTCCGAACACCGATTGTCCAGCATCAGATGTGATTATGAGTACATTATCGGCCATTGTCGACCTGTCCGAAGTCGGACCTACATTGAATGAGGTTTTTGACAGATTATTATTGTCAGCGTTGTATACAGTCGAATATTGAAGATCGTATGCATGCAGCGCATCATTCTATTCACTGTGTATAATCTACGGCACGAACTCGATGTATTGTTCGTGAAAATTGTCCTCGCATTGATGGTAGGTAGATTTAGACTGATAAAATAAGTCGATGTTTTCTCGCCGTACTGTGAGCAGAAAGAAGAAAACAAGAAAAGAATCAAGGATGAAAGAATAAAATACAATGTATCCATTAGGGGGGTTCCATTATTGAAGAGGTTGTGGGTCATGAATAGACTGAATGGATTAGTCTATCACAGACTTGATGTAGACGTGACAGATGGACATTGACCACAATGATATATTGTTAAGATATACGTATTAAATGGAAAATATGAATGTACGAAGGAATGTTGAACTTAGCAGTAACGAGTGTTGGTAAGTGCATCGGAAATAAAACTGCTACTGTTTGAAGTCCATGAGAGTGTGGTATGCGGTATGATATACCGACAAAGGGCTTAAAAACGCCTACCAGTCGGACTTCCATGATGAAGATCCGACGCTTTAACCACTGGACTAACACACTTACGCGTATCAAAATGATGTTTTAATGATATAAGATTTCTGTGAAGGCAAAAAACTGTCTTGCTTATGATCACATTTTTATAACGATGATTATTATTAGGAGTGACTATAGTTATAAACACCAGTGAAATTGATCCTTAATGTAAATGAACAACCCGTTGAGAACTATGTGTCAAAAAGCCATCATTTCTTGTCAGCAAAATATACCAAAACAGTACCAGCCAAATCCACAGGAATGCGTCTCACGTCTTAAGAGAGAAACGTAATAGAAACGCCTTACTGTTAAATGAACCAACCTGGAAGGTATGTAAGATCACTTCTACTTTCTTGCTTTTTGTAATTTGTTTCATCCGTTATAGTTATGCCTCTGCTATTTTTCAGCAGCCATATGTGGCTGGTTTTGATGGATCGTAGAGATGGTAATTGTGTGGCATTGTGATTTATATCAATTTCGTTGCACCGCCATCACTATCCAAATCTACCTACCTATAGTGACAAGAGCCTTTTTTTGCATCGAATTCGCAGAATCCTTTGTTCGGTGAACGAAGTTAATCATAGATCTACTGATAATATATAGGTATGTGAGATATGGTTTAATCAATGTTCCGTATTTTATACTCTTGTGGTTTGCTTGCTGGTCAAAGCGTGAGCTTGTCACACTTAACAGCCAGGTTCGATTCTGCACCTGGATACAAGGTGTCAAGACCATGCTTTGTCGTCAGCCGGGGAACTTTGATGATTTATGTTTACCAACAACTGTTTCCACTGCAAAATACAAGTCCGTGTATGACGACTATATGTCCATTACCATGACGTTTGGCCACGTGATATTAGAATTAACTTACAGCTTGGCGTTTGTGGCTGTTTCTTTATGAATATGATCTGCAGGTCATGATATGGTGTGTATCATTGCCCTGGCAGATGTCCGGATCTCTGCTGCGGGCGTCATACAACTCCAAGGTCACCGCTTCCATTGCATGATCTAGAAGAATAGCCTCATCCGGGAGAATGTGTGCTGGTTACCCAAGATTGAAGTTATTCTGAGAAATTGGAAGTATTTCGGGTTTTCCCAGCAA
Source organism: Haliotis asinina (assembly GCF_037392515.1). Classification (NCBI taxonomy): domain Eukaryota; kingdom Metazoa; phylum Mollusca; class Gastropoda; order Lepetellida; family Haliotidae; genus Haliotis; species Haliotis asinina. The sequence goes on from NC_090285.1 coordinate 39,625,726, forward strand.
TGATCAAGTCCCGAGATTCAGCACTTCGCCTTGGCCCAATCTCAGGCTCCACTAGACTAACTCTTAGTCTCTGAATATATATTATTTTGATTGTAACAATTAAACACATTGACATTCAAAAGGAGCCCGATTTAAATGGGATATTCAGAACTTGGGGAAATCTAGATTTGCTTCATTTAAGGTTTTAGCATTGCAGGGAAAGCTAGACAGTAGGAAATGTAATGTGGTTTAAGGACTGTGAGACAGACTATGGTTCAATATGCAATATATTGAACAGAGCGTCCGTAGACTCACGTTTCGTCACTGTAAATATATAATTAGTACTATTTTCTTTTCAATTTAAATGTTGTTGGTTGTTCTTATTTTAAGACCAAAACACAACATTTAAACTGAAAAGGAGTCATTGTGGCATGGGGGATTCAGAACCTTAATTTGTTAAGTTCTAGACTTGTACAGTTCAGATCTTTAGCATCATATCGATGGCTGTTGAAAGAGAATATTATAGTTTATGGATTTTGATACAGTCTAGGCGTGCAACAGCAAGGTTCAAGATTCTTTGTCCTGCGAGGCAGACATGATATAATCAATGCTTGATTAATATTAATCAATCAGCGTTACCTTTCAAACTATGATCGCAATATCACTTTTAATCGCAACAGCTACTGTGTCTGTAAGACATGATATGGCGTATATAATTAGACACACGGGGCAACGTGTTCCTGTTTCGTGAATGGCCTGTAATAATTTAACATTTGAGAATGTCATTTAAGTGATTTACGCCAATTTTTGAAAAACGCAATCAATCTGATTGCGAATGATAACGTGACAGGACACACTGTGGTGTCTAAATCTGATCAGTTATTGGAAAATCTGAATTGTCTCCCCTTCACCGATACGATCGCATTCAAAATTGTAGAGAAACAGTTCGGTCAAACGAACGTCACCTGTGTTTACACGAACCACTGCCATGAGTCACATCTATGTGAATTTGAATGTTTCAGTGTTTCAGTGACTCTGACACCAGTACACAAGGTCTGCATGTGACGACGATGAGTTATCTGATGGTCTGTGGGTGTACTTGTCACGGGTTACAAACAAAAACGTAGAAGAGTTAATTTTATGAGTCTGATTTCGGTGCTCTCTGCTATTACGAAACAACCAGGAAATGGAACTGTAATACAAAGTTGCTGGAGCTGAGATCTGAGTTGGATGGGTTGTTTGTTGTACCAGATGTATGAGATGGCTGATAACTTAACTAACGCCTAGTCTATGAATATATATATAAGAGACAAACGATTCCTTCAAAATTGAGAAGATCCTGAACCTTAGAAAATCTAGACTTGCTTAAGCAGGACTGTGGAACAGCTAAGTGGTCCAAAATATGGACTTTCACCGTTCATGCTGAACACGCACGTATTTTCTACTGAAATGGTCGTACAGCACTCTCTTGTACCCGAGTACTAAGGCATATACTGTAGTATAGTTTCGAAAAAGTGAAATCTCATAAAAGTAAGCGTTCACGTGTATGTCATCTGTTTAAAAACGACGAAAAAAACCCAGTTGCGTTTCTGCTGCTGTTCAGTATATATTACCAAGCGTGCGTGCGTGCGTGCGTGCGTGCGTGCGTGCGTGCGTGCGTGCGTGCGTGCGTGCGTGCGTGCGTGCGTGCGTGCGTGCGTGCGTGCGTGCGTGCGTTTAAAACCCCCGAAAACAATTTCCACGTCACGCGAGGCTTAGACCATTATCCATTTTATACAACTCTTTACATAGGTAGGGTCAATATTCAGTCGTTCTGGTGAGTGCAGTAATATCATTTGAAAGCAAATTATCTATTTGCTGATGAGAGAACATATTAGTGCCTTGGTCTTTTACTCTCAGTTGTGGATTTACTTCTCTCTCTTTCTGGTGTTTGCTTATTATTATCAGTATTCTTGTTGTTGTTGTCATTTATATTTTTATCAACATAAACATGTCCCTCCCAGTCAGCATTTCAAAAAGAGAGCATATGTCCTCAAAATGATATATGAATCAGGATGAGGGACAGGGAAAATACACTTCTCCCGATTTCGGGTCGTAAAATGGTCGTATCGGTGTTTTACGGTGTAGATTCCTATCAGTGTTTAAAAGTCGGGCATGTGTGAAGCATGGCCCCTAACCACTCCTCCACACTCCTTCCGAGAACTCTACATCACCCCTGACCTCTAGTCCGGTCACTTTCCCATACCCGAACGTTGTTAACAATCGTCTTCACTCGTGTCATTCCGTAAACGTCCTCGAAAAACACCGAAAGGTTGGCGAAACCTCTCGTCAGTGAATAGCGTCTGTGTCGCAGAATGTTTCAACTGAAGTAAAATAGAATATTCCGGACGCGTTTTTTTCTGAAGATATGCAGATATTCGACACATCTACACTAACACATTGATATTGCATGGTTGTATTGCTCAAACGTGTAAGATGTCATAGCGGCTTCTAGGTTTGAATAAGGGACGATCGGATAGTCTAGTGGTTAAAGCGTTCGCTCGTCCCACCGAAGACCCGGGTTCGATTCCCCATATGGGTACAATGTGTGAAGCCAATTTCTGGTGTCTCCATTCCAGTATTGCTGGAGCGGCATTATGTGCAATGTACAAAGTACTGTATGAGAGACATCTGTTCATGCACTCACTATCTGTGCACTGAATTATTGAAGGTTTTAGGGTCCCTGTCGGATACTACAGTCCGCGTACAGTTTTAGTTCAGATTCTGTACGGAATACAAAACATTTGTACCATGGGTACACGTGAGACCTCGACATTTAACGTGTGATTAAGACATCGAAGAAAACCTGTACACCTTCAAGCATGTTCTATTAAAATCTATTTCTGGACCCCTTGAATATCCGTATTAGAATTGGTCTCCAGAAACACAACTAACGGGATCGGGTGGTTAAGCTAGCTGACTTGGGTGACACATGTCATCATATCCCAACTGAGTAGACTGGTGCTCATGCTGACCGTCACTGGATTGTCTGGTTATTTTCAGCCCGTCGCTGTATAGCTGGAATTTTGCCGAGTGTCGCACTTAGCAACAAACCAGCCAACCAAGCATCTCTGAATGATTCTTGGGCAATGTTTATTTAAAGCTGACACACATTTACTCCAAACTTAACTTAAAAGTGAAAGTGAAATATGAGCAAAAATTCTGTCGCTCGAGATTTGAAAGAGCTTTCATTTACCTTTTCCACACAAGGTGTTATCATGTCGGAATAAACACGACCCGTGCTCAGTATGACCGGTATGCGACAACATGGAGACAATGCGGAAGTAGAAAGTACTGTTACTCAAAGGAGCTATGTGCCACCGTTGTGTCGGGGCAATAGTCAGCAGGGAACTTTCATCTTGAAGACAGGTGGGCGTCCAAAGATGGCATCACAAGAATTGCACATGTCTTTGACCACTGTTATCGCTAAATCACAGGAAAATAATGCGTAGAAGACGTAATTGACTGTTAGGCAGAAAATACACTTTGGTATGTTAATCAATACTCGGAAGGTGTGGTGAAGGTGTTTGGGGCTCAGATATGGAATTGCAATCCCGTAATTATGGCTTAACAACGTCCTAAATAACTTCAGATTAGCGTGCAGTCACGTGGCCTGATCCTGTGGGTGTTTTGGTGCTGTGGTAAATATAATACATACAAAGTAATCTTGGTGTAATGATGTCATAGGAAATTATATATGCCGTTGTAAAAGTAGTTGAGACGTTCTATATCGGTGTGAGTGAGCGAGTGAACTTCGTAGTGTGAACAACTCGCAGCCAAATCCCATATGAAGGGAGGATAAAACTTTACCCGCCTTTCTTATACCCCCAATAAATAAATAAATAAATAAATAAATAAATAAATAAATAAATAAATAAATAAATAAATAAATAAATGAAAAACAGTGAAAAATAAAAATAGATGAAAAAATAGAAAAAAAACCCCAACCAAACATAATAGCAAAAAGCCACCCCATAACCCCAGCGACCTCTAAACAAATAAAAACAGGACGAACCGAACCTAAACAGAAAAAAACAAACCACGTAAATCTTCCTTTTTTTCGATCATTAATCACTACCCTACCTCCCTACATCGAGACATAATTTCGCAATAAGCCACGTCAGCTCGTGCGTGAAGAGGTCCTAATATAACGCACCCGTTGACACACCCAAAGATCTGTGCATAATTCTTACACAGAGGATTATGGATAATCTCGTTATGCGCGATATCTCAACGTGATTCAACATCATAAAGCGATCGCCGAACATGACCTTCAGTGCGCATGTTTTCGAAGTGCGGGGGTGGCACAGGTGTCACGTGCTCCACTGATAATTCCCCGACAAGGATTTGTTTTGTTTCCCTGTTCATGGTGCAATGGATTCGTATTCCGCGAGCCATGCCAACCCTTACACGAATATATCCGCAATGATAGACTGTAGACCATAGAAACAGAAATCAATAGGGCTAAAAATCTAATATCTTACAATATTCATGTACACTCATTGTCTGAAAATGTTAAGTGTGGTCTTGAATGAGAGAGACTCTTTTGATGTCTGCACGCGGATATGTAGTTCAAGACATAATATTGATCACACTGAGATATATTTTAAACACGTCCTTTTTGTTAATTCCCATTGTCGCCATCAGTGTATCACACTTTCGTTACACCCGAGACGAAGGAGCATTACGTCAATAATATAGCACCGACCTCTGTACACTCGGAACAAAAGTGCCTGGTTATTCCGATGGGGTTTCGTGACATTCAAGTGCATTTTTGGAAATGTCACGAAATATATATCTAAGTTTATTATGTGTGTTGGCTGTATGTAATCAACCTTCTGATTTATTGAACCAGATAGTTTTCAGAAATGTGACAAGGAATATTCCACCGTGAGCTTATTAATTTGTTTTCTAACACAATGATTGTTCAGTGTCATGCAAGTACCTTATCGATGACAAGATGTATCAAAGGATATGTCCTGTTCCATTGTGTGGGTATACAATAATGGTGTGCTGTGTACTGAATGGAGGCCGGTCTTTGTCAGACTGTGTATGCATCAGACAGTAGGTGCTAACAATAGCAAGACGGCCTAATACTCAGGGTATTTGGGGGTATGTTAAAGCTTCTGTTCTATCAGTCGCAGTGTGTGGTTTGGGGTTGAGAGAAATTTCAAGTGTTTCAGCAATTTCATGACGTGTAAGCTTTTGTATATGTTACATAGTAAAGACAGTTATCATTTTTGGGAAACCATAGTTGCGGCCCTTAGCCGTGTCAGGATCGGTTAGTTGTGGATTTGAATCTGAAATCCACCTGAAGAGATTCAATATCGTTTAGCAGATACCAGCTTGAGGTTGACACTTCACATCTCCCCCAACAAATACACACACAGACACACGCACACACACACACACACACACACAGAGAGAGAGAGAGAGAGAGAGAGAGAGAGAGAGAGAGACAGAGGCAGAGACAGAGACACACAGACTGGCACAAACACACGCGGAAGAAAAAGATAGATATAGAAAAAGAGAGTGACGAAGACAGAGAGATGAGACAGACAGAGAGGGGCGACAGAGGCAGGGGCGAGAGAGAGAGAGAGAGAAGGGGGGGGATAGGGAGGGGAGTGGGATAATATCCATCGCCATCATCAACAACAACAAAACCCAAAACAACGACATTATTTCATAACGACTTGATATCTAACCTGTACGCATATATTAACTGTTGTTTTTTTCTATCAACAAGATAAACAGTTTAATGTGTTGATGTTGCGCGTGACAAACCGCCAGAGCCATCCCTCCTCGGTTCCTGGAGCATGTCGAGGCATACAGTGTTCCTGAAATCCCGGATCCAGTTCTGTTTCGAGACATATGACACTAATTAGCACTCATGGAGGACAATCAGCCATGACGATGTCAATCACGATTTTGAACAAGGTCGTAATTTGCATTCTACGTTAATCATTAAAAAAAGATCCTACAAGTGGATATAGATGGACCATGTACTATACTCCCTCATTTCAAACTGCAAATGAAACTGCGTAGCAATGTTTGATGCACGTGTTTGTACATCTATCCTGACTCTAGTAAACTATCTGACAAGAGAAACAATACACTTGTAAACCTGATTTAAATCAAGAATAACCACCTTATTTTAACATTACTGGGCTAATGTTCAAACTACCTAAACAAGAAAATACACCAGAATTGAAAGACCATTTCCTGATTTTTTCTTTAGTATCCACCATGAAATAAAGCGACTTGGCACCATCAAATATGGATATATAATCCCTTTGTTAAAGTACAGTACAGTCCTTAGTACAGCAGTTACCTTCCAAACCTAGAGTGAATGAGTTTAGTTTTATAAATACCATTTAAGGGCAATCACGGCTGGGACACCAGAAGTGGGCTTCGCACGTTGCACCCATGATGGGAATCGAACACGGGTTCCACCCCGGCGTATTTACCAAGTCAAGTCAAGTCTTTATTTCGTACGAATGCCTTCTGACCATTTACCAATGGATAGACAGTTATTACAATGTATAACGAAGTTGCACTGGTACTCTGTAACAATGCTTAATTTAACATAAAAGACATGATGGAGTACAAGTGTATTATCCATTTACCAACTGTTGTCGTTGCTTGAAACTCAAACATAAATATTTACAACGATTATTTAATAACTCACTTGATAAAGAAGTTAATAATTGGTTGAATCTATAGGTAGACGGACTGCCGTTGTACCTTTGTGCTAAATAAGAGTTTCTTAAAAAATCTTAGCACTTACATATAAGTATAAAGTGAAATTCATCTTTTCTTCATTTATCAAATAGAGGGGAATCGAACCCGGGTTCCACTTCGGCGAGGTAAGTGAGCGCATTAACCATATAGCTACCCCACATATACTCCAAAGCAGGACGACGCGCAATTTGTCAGTGCAGCATTTCGTATCGTATTTGCTCCAGGATCTGCTGGTACTGGGTTCGAATCCCTGCGTGTGAGGCTTGGTATATCAGTGTTGTATCATGGTCGTTGCCTTCACCGATGCCTCGGCCTGCGTCACCTGCAGTTACTTTGAACCTTTTAACCCCTTTGGACCAACCCATTCAGTCCATGTTTTATCCTTTTAATTCCGAACGCGAGACGGGGTAAGAACACGTACCTGTTTTAACATCTTGGGGCATGACGCGGTCTTTGAATCGAAACACCGATTTTTTCCTCTCTTGGCGGACGCTTTATCCACTACACCACCATAGTGGTGTCCGAGGTCCAAAACATGAAGTAGTACTGTCATTATGAGACAATAACTTAAAAGATTATCAACTATTTTATTCCTGTTTGTGTTAGATCATCATAGATCAAAGCAGTTTATAATTATAAGTTATCAAATGATCTTTGTGCACAGAAAGCTGATACCCACGTTCCAATGACGTTGCGCAACGCTCTGAAATATTTTCTCAATAGAAGCTCTCTGGGTTGGAAAGTGTATATGGGGTAGCGGGGGAAAGGTCCACCACCATGTACCCATCCCACCCATGCTGTCTTACGTCTCTGATATAAACCCTCATAAATGAAATCCCCTCTTAAGTGTCATATTACATATTAACTCTGTCAATTACATAGACAGTGTTCGTCTGACAACTGACCAACTGACCCGCACGTCAATGCGAAGGTCGGACGTTATACGATACAGCGTTTGTCACATGGTGACGTCAAAAGGCGGCATGTATTGACGTGTCTTCTAAAGCTATGTCCGTTCTGCGCGTAGACCAACTTGAACAAACTCATCAGTATATGTTTTAAGTACAGTTTTTCTATTGTATTGACACGTTTACCAGTTAAACTAGATTCCATTAGTTCGTTCGACCATACCCTATTTGTGTGTTTCGCCCAAATAGTGAAAGACCTGTACGTTTTCGGGCGTCCCTCCCACTCAAAGCCTGACGTGAAAGACCTGAAATACTGTTCCCCTAAACCTCACTCACTCACTCTTACATTCACACACTCACTCACTCACTCACTCATACACGCACTCTAACACTCTCTCAAACACTCTCACACACTCACTCTCACACTCACTACCATACTCACTCAAACAATGCCTCATTCACCCACCCACTCTAGCACTCACTCAAACACTCACTCTCACACTTACACACTCACTCACACACCCACTCACACATTCACTCACTCACATACTCACTCAAACACCCAAACGCTCACCCACTCACACTCTCACTCTAACACTCACTCACTCATACAATCACTCATACACTCACTCACACATGCAACTCTAACACTCACTCTAACACTCACTCTAACATACTCTAACGCTCTCTCATTCAAACACTTACTCACACTCAAACACCCAAACGCTCACCCGCTCACACACTCACTCTAACACTCACTCACTCATACAATCACTCATACACTCACTCACACACCCACTCTAACACACACTCACACACTCTCTCATTCAAACACTCACTCACACATGCAACTCAAACACTCACTCTAACACTCACTCTAACATTCTCTAATGCTCTCTCATTCAAACACTCACTCACACATATAATCCTAACACTCACTCTAACACTCTAACACTCACTCACGCACACACTCACTCAAACACTCACTCTGACTCTGTCACTCATTCACTACATGTGATGACGTGATTTGACGCTGGTGACATCTGATTATGGTATGACGCTGACGACCTTTATGATGTCATTATATGACGCTGACGACCTTTATGATGTCATTATATGACGCTGACGACCTTTATGATGTCATTATATAACGCTGACGACCTTTATGATGTTATTATATGACGCTGACGACCTTTGTGATGTCATTATATGACGCTGACGACCTTTATGATGTCATTGTGTGACGCTGACGACCTTCATGATGTTATCATATGACGCTGACGATCTTTCTTGAGTTATTATATGACACTGACGACCTTTGTGATGTCATTGTGTGACGCTGACGACCTTTATGATGTTATTATATGACGCTGACGATCTTTCTGGTGTTATTATATGACACTGACGACCTTTGTGATGTCATTGTGTGACGCTGACGACCATTATGATGTTATTATATGACGCTGACGATCTTTCTGGTGTTATTATATGACACTGACGACCTTTGTGATGTCATTGTGTGACGCTGACGACCTTTATGATGTTATTATATGACGCTGACGATCTTTCTGGTGTTATTATATGACGCTGACGACCTTTATGATGTCCTTCTATGACGCTGACGACCTCTGCAATGATGTGACGCCGATGTTCTCTGCAGTGTCACTGACTCAGTCTATCACTTACTCAGAAACGAATCATTAGAATAGGCCATCAGCTACCCATGAAGGTCCCGGGGTAGAATAGGCCTTCAGCTACCCATGAAGGTCCCGGGGTAGAATAGGCCATCAACTACCCATGAAGGTCCCGGGGTAGAATAGGCCATCAGCTACCCATGAAGGTCCCGGGGTAGAATAGGCCATCAGCTACCCATGAAGGTCCCGGGGTAGAATAGGCCATCAGCTACCCATGAAGATCCCGGGGTAGAATAGGCCATCAGTTACCCACGAAGGTCCCGGGGTAGAATAGGCCTTCAGCTACCCATGAAGGTCCCGGGGTAGAATAGGCCATCAGCTACCCATGAAGGTCCCGGGGTAGAATAGGCCATCAGCTACCCATGAAGGTCCCGGGGTAGAATAGGCCATCAGCTACCCATGAAGGTCCCGGGGTAGAATAGGCCTTCAGCTACCCATGAAGGTCCCGGGGTAGAATAGGCCATCAGCTACCCATGAAGGTCCCGGGGTAGAATAGGCCTTCAGCTACCCATGAAGGTCCCGGGGTAGAATAGGCCATCAGCTACCCATGAAGGTCCCGGGGTAGAATAGGCCATCAGCTACCCATGAAGGTCCCGGGATAGAATAGGCCATCAGCTACCCACGAAGGTCCCGGGGTAGAATAGGCCATCAGCTACCCATGAAGGTCCCGGGGTAGAATAGGCCTTCAGCTACCCATGAAGGTCCCGGGGTAGAATAGGCCATCAGCTACCCATGAAGGTCCCGGGGTAGAATAGGCCTTCAGCTACCCATGAAGGTCCCGGGGTAGAATAGGCCTTCAGCTACCCATGAAGGTCCCGGGGTAGAATAGGCCATCAGCTACCCATGAAGGTCCCGGGGTGGAATAGGCCATCAGCTACCCATGAAGGTCCCGGGGTGGAATAGGCCATCAGCTACCCATGAAGGTCCCGGGGTAGAATAGGCCATCAGCTACCCACGAAGGTCCCGGGGTAGAATAGGCCTTCAGCTACCCTCGCTTGCTAGAAGAGGCGACTATGCTTGTCGTAAGGGGCGACTAACGAGATCAGGTGGTCAGGCTCTCTGACTTCGTCGACACATGCCATCGGTTCCCAGTTGCGCAGATATATGCTCATCCTGTCGACCACTGGAATGTGTGGTCCAGACACGATTATTTGCAGATAGCCGCCATATAGACGGAATATTGCTGAGTTCAGCGTAAAACTAACGTCACTCACTCACCCACTCTAACTATTTCAAACATTGTCCATGTAAACCCATAATGTTATTTGTTAATAACACAATTCAATCGATAAAAAAGATTTGTCAGTTTGTACAGTGGCAAAAACGGTAAAACGTCGTTCGGCTGGTTTGTTCAACGTCGAAACTGACCGCCATCCAACGCACGTAACTTAAGAATCAAATTACTTCACTGATATTAAACAAAGATAACGTTGTAATTTGATAACATTTAAATAAATCAGTAACTGAAAAACCATCAATTATGTGTGCGTCATTGACTGCAGCTGGTAGCTTGTCTATCAGGCCAATCATTGATATGAGTTGATTAATAGCCACTGTTGACGTCACAGCGCGCGACGTGCGCGATCCTGCACGAGTTGTCAGTCCGGTTCTCGAGAAGGGAACTGTTCGTGGTCATTACTAAGCGAGGAATGTGGGTTCGAGGGTCTTGTTGGTTGTATGAGCGTGTGGGCATGGATTATACAATGAGTGAACATCAAGTCTCTTTAAAGAGAAAGTCAAAAATAAAGATCTAGCGTACTTAACAACCTGGCGAATAAACAGATCGTAGCTAAACTTGCTCCGTTAACGCGTATATTTTGACCAGCTTTAGAGATTCCAGATGTATCTTTCGTTATCAATCCAGAAACACATATGATCGCAGCGATACGCTAGATTCTACGTGCTAAACCCGAGGGGCACTATGGGGTGTGGCTCTACATCCCAGTTCTCTCACTCGCTCACTCATTCACTCACTGATACGCGCACTCGCTCGCCCGATTCCACACACTCACAGTCTTCAAAGAATCCAACTATTATCTTGAACACACACACCCGCCACACACACACACGCACACACACACATGGGTTTGAAACCCATTTCTGGTGTCCCTCGACGTGATATTGCAGGGCTATTGCTAAAAACGACGTAAAACTAGACTCACTCACATTACGTGAGGCTGACGTGCTCCTGATATCTTGGTGTGACGCTGACCATTTACCAAGACGAAAGATGGCTTTTGTCAGTTTTATATAAGCTTCAGCATCCATCACGAACGTATACAATGAACAAACCCTCTACAGTGATGTAGTTTTGTAGATATTTGCTGCCACTTTGAAATTCTTTATCACAATCACGTTATCAAACACGGGTTATCTCATCTCAATTTGTATTTGTTAACGTCAGGAAAATAGCATTAATATTACTAGATGATGCATCAGTAACCGCTCTGACGTACACTATAAACACGGGCTCTATCTGAGTTATTTGAGTGAGTGAGTGAGTGAGTTTAGTTTTACGCCGATGTTAGCGACATTCCAGCAATAACACGTCGGAAGACACAAAAAATGTGGGGAATCAAACCCGGATCTTTGGCGTGACAAGCGAACGCCTTAACCACAAAACGTCCCCACCGCTGTTGACGATGAGTGCTTTGCACGTACCTGGTTAAAGCAGCGATCTGTCTTGTATCTATACATAACCTACGAACAATGTTGAAGATGTCGTAATTCTTATTGACGTTACCATTACAAAGACACAAAAAATGTGGGGAATCAAACCCGGATCTTTGGCGTGACAAGCGAACGCCTTAACCACAAAACGTCCCCACCGCTGTTGAAGATGAGTGCTTTGCACGTACCTGGTTAAAGCAGCGATCTGTCTTGTATCTATACATAACCTACGAACAATGTTGAAGATGTCGTAATTCTTATCGACGTTACCATTACAAAGCCGCCGAGAACACTTACACTAAGATTTACTGCACCTTGCAAGACTAACCCTGTCTTCTTGCACAACAGTTAAAATCAATAAATTCCCAATGTAAGTGCAGAACACTCAACGTACACTTAAAGCCTCCACAGGAATTTGTGAACTAAAAAATACCCAACAAATTAAATTTAGACTGTCGTACAAACGGTAACGTGATATTTGCTTATCAAGGTGTATTTGAATCTAATGTAAATGCCGCTATGAATATGGGAGGTTGTTCTCGCTTTGTCTGAGGTCACTTGAGGTCAAGAGTTGAGGTACCCAATTACGTCGTAGGACATATATATGTCTGAACACGGCCTGTTTTGTAAGTACATTGTGTACCTAATCATAATACTCTATAGCAATAAACGATATTCAAGGGGTTGTTATATAAATTTGATACCCACTATGCTTTCCTCAAGGGCTTCCCTTTTGTTCGTTGTTCAAACTATTGAATAGGACTGCAATAAAATATTGATAGGGTTTGAAGTGATTTATCCAAGCTTCCCGATCAGCCTGGGATCTATTTCAACATGAAATGCTTTCAGCAACTAAATATTTTTCCAAGAGTGCCAACTGTATGAGATAAGCGTATGAGTGCGTTTGTCATCATAACAGCACAGTCTACAAGTTGGGCAATCACATGTACGATTATGTTCGGGTCATGCCGTTCGAAAAAATAAAGATAACATTTGTAGATATCCTTTGACTAGAGTCATAGGGTTTAATGAGAATTTAGTATCCATTATACGTGGAGACTTGGGAATATTTCACTACGTAGTATTTTCTATGTAGGTCTTATATCTAATATCTCAAGTACAGTGTTGGGGTCAAAATCGTTCCCGCTCAGCGATGTATTGGTGAGACTCTAGCCTTGCTCCGAGGCTCTACTAAATAATTGGATCATGGACAATTCTATCCTTCGAATATATAGGCAAATCTAAATACGCGGACAGTAAGGAACCAAGAATGTATTACTGCTTTTTAGAAATTATTATTTAAAGTATTATTGTTTACCTTAGAGGTTTGTGCAAGTCGTGACACTCCCGTTTGCTGATCTTTTACAGTGGAATATCAATATTCTAGACCCAAACAACCGTCATCACAACGACGTATGCGTCTGCGTCAATTGTCGAGAAACAGAAAGAATACTTTTGAAAACTGTTTCCAACGAAATGTTGCTTACACTATGAAATCGTCAATGGTCTGAAACAGTGTGCGAAATAGTTTCCAAACTAGCTATGCCTAGTTTATCGGGCTAGCTTTGCCTCAATGTTACTAGCCCACAAAGTAATTCACTGCCCGAAAAATAAATGTACACAGAGGTTGCTTCATTTAGCTGCCACTATGGTGCACATTTTTATTATAATCTCGCACGACTTATATTTGAAAGTTTTGTGTAACTTAACAAGTTGAAGAGAGTGATATATTTACAAATGGCTCCATGAAAGTCATTAGCCAGTCGAGTCAGCGACTGTGGAGACTTAATGGACCGACTGGATGTATACTAGCCACGAACCAGCGGGCCTGTTGCTATTTTGCACACAGGACTGAAAGCAGGCACTGAAACACCGTAAAAAATAAGTGATTGAGGTTATACTTCGCTTTTGGCAATATATGTCAAAATATCATGCGATGGAGCAGCATTTTTGTTGTGGTTGCGGTATTCTCTAGTCATACCAAAGATACGGGTTCGATTCCCCACACAGGTAAAACGCCTTTATATCAACCGTGCAATCCTAAAACTATACTCACTCATTCCTCTTCAAAGAAGACGAAGATGGTGGATCTCAAAACGAACAAAACAAATCAATCACAGTCTTTTTCAAGAATACTGTTTTCTCAAACCACCATCTCTAAACCATCTAGAGCAAATAGAATGCAGATATCCCACAGTCGGGACGTTTGGCTGTCGTTTGACGTACGCGAAATAAAGAGCTATAAAGTCTCTAAATTAGCATCATCAAAACAGGATATGCCAACGTGTATTTGTAAATATATGCAGCAGTAACGTTCATCAGATAAGGAGGAGGAATGCTCTCAGTGACACTTAGCCCAATCAAGATGCCATTACAAATTAACGTCGACGTTAGAAATACACTTGACCAAACGTTCAGGGTCCCAATCTGCACGTGCAATCCGTGCCGTCTAACGGCTTTATGACCTACGGAAAGCGATAGGGCATTGTTGGACTCTGAAATATGCTATCAAAATAGTTGTGATCACTCATCAAAAGAGGCCGCCATCTCGCTCCGATAACCGCGTCACTGGCATGACGTAATAACTTGACCAGTCTCGCGGCCGGGGACTACTTTCATATGACAAGTGTGATGAGGTGGCGGCGACATCAAAGGATGGTCAGTCAATTCCTCCCGTGATGGGATGAAGTAGATATGAAGTATGTCGGACAGTGTCCGAGATGCTAGTAGGAGGAGGGCGTCTAGGGTCATTGGTCAAGTAACGCCGGGGACTATTTAGCGGCGTGATACGACGTGGAATGGGGGTCAATGGGTAATTAGTCTGGTTCGTTCGGGCGGCACACATACCTCTTACGTGATCGGTTGAATCACAATGGAGTAGATGCAGATTCGTGCTGTCACTGACGTGGGGGGAAACGTAGACTAACGATAATATATAATGTTGAAACTGACATTCAAATGGAAAAAAGAGCCCCAGTGAGCTGAGACACGGAGACATCTAGACTTCCTTCATTAAGAGCCTAAGCATTGCAGGGAGGGCTTGGCAGTAGAGAAAATAATGTGGGACTGTGAGATAGTCAGTTGAAACGTGGTATCTCTAGCTGTAGATTTAAGGCTCGTTTCAGAGCGCGATCTTAGCGCTAGGTCTGACTAGGATCTGTGTTTAACATACTTAAATCGTTTGTGAACGAGTGGTATTAAGAGCCGTTGTAATTACAGCTCTTGCAAAATAGATTAGGAACAACTGTAATGGCTCTGGTAAGCATAATTGGGATAAAGTTAGCTTCAATTATAGCAGCAGTAGTAGTAACAGTAGTAGAAGCAGCAGCAATTAACAACGGTAGTAGTAGTAGAAGCAGTAGTAGTAGTACTGGTAACAGTTGTAGTACCATCAGCAGCTTAAGTAGTAGTAGTAGTAGTAGTAGTAGTAGTAGCAGCAGCAGCAGCAGCAGCAGCAGCAGAAGCAGCTAGTTACTAGTATTAGCAGCAATGGTAGTGGTTGTAGTAGTAGTAGTAGTAGTAGTAGTAGTAGTAACAATCAGCAGTAACAACAACAATAGTAGTAGCAGCAGCAGTGCCGGCTAAATCGACAGTAGTATCAACAATGGTGGCAACGTCAACATCAGTAGAAACATCGGCTGCAGTACAAAACTGCCAACCGCAACACAATTCGTGGGAACAACACGACAGTTGTAACCGCAGTGACGGCAACATAATCAGCACCAACATCGACCGTTGTAGCCGCAGTGACGGCAACATAATCAGCACCAACATCGACAGTTGTAGCCGCAGTGACGGCAACATAATCAGCACCAACATCGACAGTTGTAGCCGCAGTGACGGCAACATAATCAGCACCAACATCGACAGTTGTAGCCGCAGTGACGGCAACATAATCAGCACCAACATCGACAGTTGTAGCCGCAGTGACGGCAACATAATCAGCACCAACATCGACAGTTGTAGCCGCAGTGACGGCAACATAATCAGCACCAACATCGACGGCATGCAGCAGATATTATCGCCAAGCCTTGAACTGGCCCATCAGCATGGGAATATATAGAGTATAATCTGCTTCATCCCTTCTAGATGGGCAGTTGTCATGTAGACGGGTACTGAACACACCACGACCTTGCCAATCAGCAAGATTTGTGTAATTACACAGATAATGGCGGATATCTGCAGTTTTTCCTACAGGCAATTATCTGTCGTGTGACACACCACAGTGAGTGCCACATCGGCTCCATTAGCAGATTGACATGGGAAACTTGAGTCCAGTTGATCTGTTGGTAGCAGCACTAGTAACATATAGCAGCAGCAGCAGCAGCAGCAGTAGTAGTAGTAGTAGTAGTAGTACTGTACTGGTAACAGTATTAGTAGTACTGTACTGGTTGTAGCAATAGTAGTAGTAGTAGCAGCAGCAGCAGCAGTAGTAGTAGTACTGTACTGGTAACAGTATTAGTAGTATTGTACTGGTTGTAGCAACAGTAGTACATGTAGTAGCAGCAGCAGCAGCAGTAGTAGTAGCAACAGTAGCAACAGTAGCAATAGCAGCAGTAGTAGTAGTAGTAGTAGTAGTAGTGATAGTAGTAGTAGCGGTAGCAGTAGGAGCAGCAGCAGCAGCAGCAGCAGCAGCAGCAGCAGCAGCAGCAGTAGTAGTAGTAGTAGTAGTAGTAGTAGTAGTAGTAGTAGTAGTAGTAGTAGTAGTAGTAGTAGTAGTAGTAAGAGGAGGAGGAGTTTTTAATCAATCTGGAAAAGAAATATTGACAACATGGACAAAGCCTTTTTGTTTGTACACCTGAGCTCTCAGGGAAAGAGACCTATTCACTCGCAAAGACGTCCAAGGAACATATTCAGAACGTGTGCATCTCTTGTAATATTGATGCCTGCTATTTCCAAGATCATTGGTGCCTTTCTCTCCCTATTGGTTTAACTGAATGGGACCCTTTACAGATAAAGCTCAAGCTTTGTTTCTGCAAACCTCGAATAACCTTCGTCTACTGAATAATTCATCGGCACCAATGCCACCCGGTAAAGCTATTCAAATCCGCAACGTTAAACATCCATTTTCTGTTTTCACATTGTAAATTATTTAGATCTGGCATCAATGTGTAGATTGAATTATTGGTGTTACCAAGCACTTATTCACACAGACACAGACAGACACAGACACAGACACAGACACAGACACACACACACACACACACACACACAAAAGCGTTTTTTTCGTTATTGAATTCGATTTTTTAACTTACACCTATGTGACTACTGATCAGACAGTGCTTTGAGAATTACTGGGGTTTTTTTTTTGTTTTTTTGTTTGTTTTGTTTTGTTTTGTTTTGTTTTTTTGGGGTGGGTGGGTTAGAGAAATTAAAGATTTAAAGAGAATTCAGTGTTAGGGGATTGTTGTTATGTTAGTTGGAGGCCAACATGAGGCACCATTGCTCTACAACGTTTCAACCATGATACTAAAGACTCCCTCATACCACCATAGGAAACCTCACATCCTTCAACCCATTATCAATCAATTCTACAGTTAGAAACGCTAAGGAATACTACGGCCTGGGTAACCATCTAATTTCACCGTATTAAAACGTACGCATTTTGATCTATTTCAACATACCACTGATTCATTTACATTCCATTACAAAACACTCACACATAGTTCGATCTGGCAAAATCACTTCACAAACAGATGCATTGCTCAGATGTATTGCCAGGATGTATTGCTGATTAAGTCACTAATAAGTTCCACTCTTAACCTTTCTGATGTCTGGTTTCCTCAAACATACCCGACATGCGACCCTAAATTCCTTGGCCAAACAGTTTATGAAACAAGACTCCTATAATTGTCACTGACAAGTGACTGCAATTCACGGTCAACCGCCATCGCCGGTTATAATACATCTCCTGCCATATATCTACATAGTTTCTTAATGCCACTCAACCAAATGGAAGCCCTTTGACGCCGAAGCACGGAGTACAGATTACCATACGATGTGTGTAATTCACAAGTTTTGGTCGTCGACCTGTGTCTACCTGTATTCACGTTGTTACCTGCACGACGTCTCTTTGTGCTGATTGATCCACAGGTAAATATATCAGGAAGATTGGGCGATAGCCATTGTCCGGGGTTTGGACACATACACGAGCCAAGATGCAAGGAACGTTTCCATTGCTTAAGGAAACCCCGCAAACACGGCGCATAGTATATACGTAAAACAGTTCATTACTCTGGTGGTCAAATATTTGACGGCGATATTTATTTGTTATCCTGATATGTGCTCGTTGTGTACACAAATGGAGCACCGGGTGCGAATCTTTTAGAGGTCTATTTCTTGGGTGTGTTGCTCGTTTTAATGGTTGTACGATAGGTGTGTCCGAGAGTGTCTGAGACAAGGGGTGTTATTAGTGTATATGTCCCCACTTGTTAGACTCTATAATCCCGAGGTTTAAGATAACATCACATCTCAATTGAGAGTACATAATTTAGGGGCATTGGTCTGAGTATTTATGAAATTTCGATATTCATGATTTTAGGGTGTGTTGGTAATGTAATATTTGACAAATGGTTTGCAAACAGTTTCCTTTCTGTAGTGCTTCCAAAACCATTGACCCCGTTTGAAGTATATGCCATGAACGAATCAATATATATAGTCTGGTTCATAATTATTGAGAATTTTTCTTCTTACTTTGAGCTATCCTAACACCTCAACTGATTCACTGATACTTAAAACTAAGTAATGGTATAAGGGAGGTAACTCATCTTGGCCTACTGAGTATAGTACAATTAGAGTTACCTCCCCTGAATTTGTAGCAGACGTCATTTTCCTCAGCACTGTCAACAATGTCTACTGAAGATAAAAGAAGGTTGATTTTTGAGTTGTGTAATCAAGGAATTGATGATGTAAATACATTGGCAGAGAGGACAGGAACTCCTCTTTCTACTGTGTATAGGATTAGGAAGAATTTGAAAGAGGGAAAGGATTTGGGGCACCAGAAAGGAGCAGGGAGACCCAGAAAATTGGACTTCTCAGATCGCGTCCGGCTGGGAATTTTAGCGTCTAAAAAGCAAAGGGCAAGCATCTCCAACATCAGGTATGAAATGATAGAATGGGGATCAACAGTTGTATCAAAATGTACAGTTAGAAGAAATTTGATTGATCTTGGATGGGAGAAAAAGACTGGAATTCCTTCTCCTCTCATGAAACAAGAACATAAAGACAGGCGTGTTGAGTGGTGTTTGACACATGAAAACTTTGACTGGGAAAATGTGATTTTTACTGATGAAAGCTCAATATGGGTATATCCCAATAATGTGAAAATATGGACAAAGTCTGCGTCAGCACCGTTGTATCGACGACCTAAATACAGCCCAAAGTTTCATGTATGGGGAGGGATATCCTTATTAGGAACGACCCCGCTGTGTGTGTTTGAGGGAAATCTGACAAGTCAACGCTACACTAACATATTAGATAATTTTCTCCTTCCAAGTGCACATGTGTTTTATGGAAATGACTGGATTTTGCAGCAAGATAATGATCCTAAACACACCGCAAAACATGCCAAGCAGTGGTTTCAGGAGAAAAATGTGACTGCATTACCATTTCCTGCATATAGTCCTGACTTAAATCCCATTGAGAACATTTGGGGGATGATGAAGGAATGTGTGAATCAAAAGGGGTTGACAAAAATTGAAGACATGAAGAGAGAAGTGGTCCGATACTGGGACAGCATAACTCACGAGACACTAACCTCTCTGATAGGAAGTATGCCTACCCGTGTTAGACTGTGCCGTGAAGCTCAAGGAGACTTGATAAAATATTAAATTGTTACCTACACAACATGAAAAGGTCAGTTCACTTTCACAATACATTAAATTTTATCTGATTTGTTCTCGTTTAATAATATGAAATGCTTTAGCTATTCTCAATAATTTTGAACCATACTGTATTTTACGTCTGTAATGTAACTTAACATGTCCATAAATGAATGAATTTATAGAGGGGCTCGTCACATTCGGTCGAGTTCCTAGCTTTGCGTTTCCAAGCATTCTCGACAATACTGATACAAGTCCGTGTGTGTGTGTACGTGTGTGTGTTTGTACGTGTGTGTGTTTGTACGTGTGTGTACAAAATCGATACGCATTTTTCAATACATTAGCATATAAACAGAATTGTATAATCATGAGCGAGTGAGTGAGTGAGTGAGTGAGTGAGTGAGTGAGTGAGTGAGTGAGTGAGTAGGACTTTGCACCGCTTTTAGCAATATTTCAGCAACATCATGTCAGTGGAAATTAGGAATGGGCTTCAAACATGGTACCCATTAGGGGGATCAAATTGGGGTCGTCAGCGTGGCGATAGGGCACTTAAACCACTAGGCTACCCCGCCACCCGTTGTATAACGTTCTAAATTTATTATGTAATGAAAATACAAATTTAGACAACAGAAGAAAAAAACAGTACAGTTTATACTGTACAAAAGCAGTACAGTCACGATATGACTGACATGTTGCCGAGGTGACTTTCACTCACCCACTCACCCACTCACTCACTCACTCACTCACTCTCTCACAAGAGCATTACAAACTAGACTAGCATAATTTTCGTAATCGTTATTTTGCATGAAATCATGACTTTTCTACTGCGAAACAACCATACAAAGTACTGTACAGCATACATACACGTTTTTGCGATACAACTCGAATACAAGCTCAACCATATACCGCAAATACAAGTTTTGAAGTACAAAACGAACACATGCAAATGTTGACAAACAACCTAAATACGGGTTCCGTCATACAAGGGAAATACAAGATATTCCATACAATGTAGAAGTTCTGCTGACACACCATGTGTTGTGATACGTACCCCAGGGAATAGAACCCGGACTTTAGGCGTATCGAGCATTTTGGGGCTAATGGGCTAAACACCCTGCATCGGGACAATGTGTGACATTTTTGTGTCCCCGCTGCAATATTGTTTTAATATTACCAAAAGCGCAGTAAGACTCACTCACTCACGGCGAACACAGTCAATCATCCCCGAAACGGAACCCCGTTTATCCGGTCCCTATTGTAAACTAACATCAAGATGAAAGACGTATATCAATGTGATCAAATGTCAACTGTTACCATTTATTTCAATAGCCAGATTAGGAAAATACATAAACCAACCAAACAGTCTCACTGACCCATTTCACGAAATGCACGGAACTATCTGTGAGAATTAATATCAACACAGATAATCCCCCCATTCAAAGACAGCGTCCACCCGTCAATACCATTTCTCTTAAAATCAGTGTATAGATCGAAGCAAAGTTGATACACATCGCCACCTTCCGCCATCACAAATTGAATTTTGATCGATTATACAGTGATTTATACCCACTTGTAAGACACAACAGTCATTTCCACCGACCTGATATTGTATGTCGATAGCGACCAGCTAATAGATCTACACGTATCAACCACAAAACAAACTGCAATGAGATTTATTAGTTGATCCCGTTACATCGACGCCGTGTATTAAGAAAACCCTTTTCCCATTGAGCGTTATCGTTTGATTGGACCTATAAAGAACTATGTACATGGACAAATTTAATTAAAAACTTAAAAGAATGAAATCGTTTTATTCTCATGTCCAACAACTAATGACAAGATCAATGAGAGATATTCCCTAGCAGCACTGACAAATAAGTCGCTTAGTGCAGTTGAACTAATACCTGGTTAAGTGAATAGGTGAATAGTATCGACAGGTGTGTATTAACATCTGATGAAACTTTGAATTAAGAGACTAAAAACTAATTCGTCGTTGTTTCGCAAGAAAACAGATCATTTATCCGTCTAGCGAGAAAGGTTACAATTAGGGTAATGAAATTAATGAAAGGTAAACAACTGGTTTGTATGGTAAGCTTCCAAGACTTATAAACATGTCACAACACAACATTTACAAATGCCATGTGAAATTATGGTGTCAGGTATTTTTCAAAACCAAAATATATGATCTTTTATATTGTAGATTTCTCTTCCACGTGGTAATACAATCCCGTCTTTCATGTCATGCGATCGTGCTGCAAGGATTATCCACAGGGTGAAGTTTTACATGATAAACATTATTTATCGCTATCTTTGTAGGGTATTAAATATCCACATGATAATAGGTGACTATATGACTACATAGAGTTAGTAGGCATGTATGTTATTTTAGAGATGATAACGGTAGATCAGCGTATTTATTAAAAGCTCATCAGTATTCATTTATACATTGATTATGTTTTTTGCCCATGGCGACTTTGACTTCGGGCAGAGAATATCGTGGCTTCAAAGACTAGTTTGCAATGTTTTCACCCGATTCAGCATACACGTTACGTTAGTACACGTTACCCTTTTATAGTATCATAAAAGAAGAGGACTCTGATTATGGCTGAAGAAAATAAACTATCTTGTCAACAGCTGTTGAAGAACA
This sequence comes from Haliotis asinina, assembly GCF_037392515.1. Lineage (NCBI taxonomy): Eukaryota > Metazoa > Mollusca > Gastropoda > Lepetellida > Haliotidae > Haliotis > Haliotis asinina. Next base: position 39,648,224 of record NC_090285.1, read on the forward strand.
ATCCAGCGATGGAAAAAATAAACACTTGAGAAGGAAGTCGATTTTCCCTTTCATAAAATATTCAAAGGTCAGATGACTGAATAGTTTTTGTGGCCATCGAATTTTTGGCACTCTTATGACTCACCTTCCCATCTTCTGAATGGCTTATTTACCCGTGTCCCTTCAACAGTCTGCTCATCTGACAAATTTCCGGGCTCAAAGGCTTGCTTATCAGACAGACTTGAATACTCTAATGTATACTTACCTCACAAATAAATTCACTCTAAGACGTGCTTATCTTACAAATTTGCCCACACTAGACCATACTTACCTGACATATTTGCCCACACTAGACCACACTCACCTGACATATTTGCCCACACTAGACCATACTTACCTGACATATGTGCCCACACTAGACCACACTTACCTGACATATTTGCCCACTTACTGCCCAAACAATGCTTACGTACATTACGTATTTGCGCCCTTAGTGTATTGCTTACCTGACAAACTGACCCACTCCTTGTCTGGCCTACCTTTCAATTTCTCCCAGGTTGTGACCTATTCAGCTGCCAAATTCGCCCTCTTTGTGTCTTGAGTACCTAGCACATGAAAACATTCTGTGGATTACCTACCTGACAAATTCACCGAATCCGAGAACTGTTCAACTGACAAATTCGCCAACTCTACGTATTCGTATGGCAAATGGTTCCCTTCCATACGTTGTATGTTGTCATCGTTGGTCCTGTTTCTCAGGCACAGTTTGTTTGACAGGCCTCGGCAGGCAAAACGAGGAGAAACGTGGTATTTCCTGAAATACCTCATATTGAACTCTGTAGGAGGTTCAGTCGGGATTTTCAGCCAAAGTCTCAGACACAGCATGCCAAAGAGTCCGTAACACTGATCTCGGAATCACATGAAGCTCATAGGAAGTAATCCCGAGGATAAACAGTTGATACAACAGGATGCGGCTTATCCCGAAGCTATCTACGTGTATGATCTGGTGTATAAGCTGGTGTTTGTACCACCATCAGCTAGGTGAGGTGTTGGTATCTGGAAGCATCAAGAACTCTCAGCCCCCAAATACAGAACACCCGGTGTTTCTATGACAATCTCACCATTATATACAACGTAAGTGAATAAGGACGCTGATAGGTAAGAAACCCCAGTATACTGAGCACAGGAACCTCATTACAATTTTACCTTTATATAGAACACCCGGTAGTGCTCTGTCTACAGCTCGTTCATACAATTTAACCGTCACACCGGGATATGCAATGTCAACAAATCAAGTATATAGAACACCCGGTGTTATTATGGCTACAGCTGCAATCTAAAGAATACATGGACTTACTTTCTCAAAGCCTCCACGTGTAATTTAGCCAAATGCTCCATTATACGAAACGCCCGGTATTAAAGCTCAAATCAGTGGGAATAAATTATGAAATAAAATGTTTGTTTTCTTTTGTTGTTTACCGCCGCACTCATCAACAGTCAAGTTATATGGCGGCGGTCGGTAACTAATCGTCTCTGGACCAGACAATCCAGTGATCAATAGCATGAGCATCTATCTACGCATTCGGGATACGATGACACGTGTCAACCTAGTAAGCAACACCTGGCCACTCGATCTAGTCATTCCCCTTTTACGCCAAGCATGGGTTACTGCAGACCAATTGTAGTCCGGATCTTCACAGGTCTGATTCTGATTAACCATGACGAATACGGTTCTAACTCAAAGGACCGGACTCCTTAGTTCAACTAAAATATGCAACAAGGTTCCGGGACCTAAAACAGTTCGTCATATCCGTCAGTTCGTTATAACCGGGTTCGTTATAAACACAGTTTACTCTGTATCTACCTTAAACGTCACTTTACCAAGACGTACTTAAGAACTTGAGGGAATAAAGTACACAAAAACCAAGAAAATACAAGAAATGAACAAGCGAGACAGATCAATGCAATGCTCAATACAATGCTCAATACAATGCTCTTACGATGTTTAATTAAGCTCTCACTGCGTTGCCCTTAAGTCTGTCTGGCAAAGGGAATTCCATTGATAATGGAATGCCTATTGCTATTATCAATATCGGCCGAGAGCATCTTGAATGTCAATCAATCGACAATGGTATTTGGAATGCTGGGTATGTTTTGGTCGTTAATCACAAAATTGTTGCTCGGTTTGTCCAGTCGAATACACCACCAATTCAAACAGCTACACTTCACCTTTGAGAGTGAAACTTATCACAAATGTCCACACCGTTAATTCCATGACATCGATAGTGACATGCCAATCGCTATGCAGATGGGTCACGTGAGCAATCATCGATTATATTGTTATCTTGAGAACCGTTAGATCGATTGAATCGGAAACTAGAACAAATATTGACATTTTTAACCATACAATGGAATGTTATCGGCTGGAGTTTGTGTGTTTACCTCTTCAAGAGAAATGCATTACCTCGCGGGAATTCTCCAAGATTCGACCGTAAATCACTCCTACGTATGTGTGTAGCACTTGACCTACTTACTCTGCCCGTGACAACACGGTCAGGAATGGGTAGTTGAGGGGTGTCAAGTGGGGTCGCCGTCTCCCCCCACAGGTCCCCGCCCGCCATCGAGGATTGGCTATACCCCCATGTACTTGTCTTTACTACTGTTTGCCTACTATACACCTGCGTCATATGACGTGGGCACTCTCACCTTTAAGGGTAGTTTTGATTGATTGGCATCCATGTGTGTGACGCCAGAGAGACGAGTTTGCGCGCAACTGCTGTGTACAGATATAAGGACTAATGTACTCTTACCATCACGTACGTCGTATATACGTACGGAGTAAAATACTTAAACCATCACAAACTTTATACTACGTAAAGCGTAAAGTACGTGAAATTGCGCAGTGTTCTGTCACCTTTACTGACATTGTGTACACACAAGGTGTAAAGTACCGTTGCCATCACAAACTTTATATATTCGCAAAGCATACAGTAGATGGCTCTGCGCAGTGTTCTGTCACGTCTATGTACATCGTATATACGTCTGGATTAAAGTACTTTTACGATCCTGTACGTTATACATACTTTAAGCGTAAAGTGGTAAGTATGTTAAAGAGGAGTGAAGTTCTGTTATCATTACGTACGTTATACTTACGTAAAGAGTAAAATGTTGTTACTGTTACGTATATCGCAGATAGGTAAAACGTTCATTCACCACCTCGTAACTAATACATACGTAAAATGTATGGACATTTCACCATCAGTTCTATCAACAAATAGCAAAGTGCAACGTACGATAAACATACGTGAAGCGTAACGTATTGTTACGTACAGTAGACGCATGTATCACGAACACAACAAAGACTCTTTTAAACACAGTCACCGTATCGTTAGTAACACTTTCAACGATATATACCTCTATCCCGGTATAATATGTCACACTACACGTGTGCTATACACACACTTATAATACGTCAAACTACATGCGTGCGGTACACACACGTATCCTTTTTTGTGCAGTGGATTCATGGTTAATGACCTTAGTAATGGAGAGAAGTAATTCTAAACTGTAATATGCCTTTAAGCTCTTCATGAAACATTTCGATGACATACTGGTCGGATTGTCCGAATTATGAAGGTTCCGGATACTTGCTATGTAACAATAGGGTCTCGTGGTCGAAATTCCATTAAGCGGGGAATCTGGTATCTAGAGGTTCTTCAGTCATCATTCTCGGGTATTCACTCATTACACCTACTGATCCCTTGGGGTTGCAGGTAAAACTAGTGCAACAAGACACCATAACAACCGAAGGAAGATCCGGGTTCCTTAGCTTTAAATACCTCTCAACATTCTCAAGTTTGCCAGGACAGAGATCAAACATATTAAAACCGAGCCAGCCTATAGAATATACAAACAGGGGGCAAAACACGTAAAGCCTGGGTGTTTAGACAGCCAGGTTTATGATCATTATGGCTGAGTAGCCAAGAAACTAGGGACGAGGGGAGAAGATACCTAAAAAATCCAAACTACCCACAAGAGTAGCGCGACTTTAAAGTGATTGATTTGCGGAGACCAAACTTTGGACGGGTTGCCCTGATCGAATCTGCCACGGTGACGGAGGTACCCATAATCCCCTCTCGGTGGTTTCCGGGATGTCGGGGTACGAAAGGGATCGGGTCAACAGTCTCATACAAGGTGGGGAGAATTGGTATGTGTCCATACTGTAGGTCAGTCAAAGTATGGTGCATGTTGTGCTCGTTTTCTACATCGCTATCATGTCCTAAAACATATGTGTTGGGTCATTGATGGAATCCAAACACAACTTTCCTCACTAAACTGATAACCTTTTTTTCAACAATACTTACGAAACCTTATGTTTCATATTTTGATCGTCTGAACGTTAAACGTTTATGGTAATAAAACAATATTAAATGTAACAGCATTATCAGCATTTTTTCTCTATATACTACTTGTTTTTTTACATCAGTAGAAAGGCTACTTGGCTTATCAGCTCCATGTCATCGTATCCCAGTTGCGTAGATCGATGCTCTTCATATCAATCACTGGATTTGGTGATATGTATCTTCGTGATGTAGTTATCACACTGTTAGTTGCGGCGTGTAACAACAAACAAAACAACAGCAATTAACATCGACTTTTAAAAGAGCACCTGAAGTGAGTGATTGGGTTTAGTTTCACGCCGATTTTAGTAATATTCCAGCAAAATCGCTGCGGGAGACACCACAAATGGCCTCACACATTGCACCTATGTAGGGAATCAAACCTTCGGCGTGACGAACGAACGTTTTAAACACTAGGCTACCTGCGGACAAGTACGCATTTGAGTTAGTGTATTAACCCGAGAATGTTTGTATTTTGTTTGTCGATAACCTCGAGCATACATGCTGTAATAAGACCTTCACAGAATCGGGTACGAACAAATCTCATGCTTAAGGTTCAATACGATATCAAAAGAGCCATGGCTTTAGGTGTAATTTCCTAATATCTACGATACTGAACTGATAATACTGAACTTGACGTGCCAAAAGTGTTTGTAGTCAATTGCATAGGGAATAACTTTCTAGAAGAAGGAATGAAAGATTAATTCTTTGATTACATATTTTGAACTCACACCGCCAAATCTGATAAGCCAATTGCAGGTACACGTGCAATGCATATATAAGCGCTTAAGTAGACACTGCAGACACAAGTGCAGAGTTTTAGCTATGTGTGATATTATAACGAAAAAAGGCGCCTCTTATAATTCATTTCTCATTAGGTTTTCGGTTGTCATTTGAAACCGTGGTCAAAGTAATGTTGAATGATAAAAATATTTGTGTGCATGTTGAATCCGGAGGTACAGAGGTACATTTCCGACATCTCAGGCAGGTGACCAAACAAACCCGTAACTTTTAAGCAATGCCTGACTGACAAACCAGAACAAGGACTAACGATGTGGGGTTTCGATTACACACAAGCCAGAACAATGACTGACAATGTTTCAGTAGGATGACACACAAACCAGAACAATGACTAACGATGTGGGGTTACGATGACACACAAACCAGAACAATGACTAACGATGTGGGGTTATGATGACACACAAACCAGAACAGTGACTAACGATGTGGGGTTATGATGACACACAAACCAGAACAATGACTAACGATGTGGGGTTACGATGACACACAAACCAGAACAATGACTAACGATGTGGGGTTACGATGACACACAAACCAGAACAGTGACTAACGATGTGGGGTTATGATGACACACAAACCAGAACAATGACTAACGATGTGGGGTTACGATGACACACAAACCAGAACAGTGACTAACGATGTGGGGTTATGATGACACACAAACCAGAACAATGACTAACGATGTGGGGTTATGATGACACACAAACCAGAACAATGACTAACGATGTGGGGTTACGATGACACACAAACCAGAACAGTGACTAACGATGTGGGGTTATGATGACACACAAACCAGAACAATGACTAACGATGTGGGGTTACGATGACACACAAACCAGAACAATGACTAACGATGTGGGGTTACGATGACACACAAACCAGAACAATGACTAACGATGTGGGGTTATGATGACACACAAACCAGAACAATGACTAACGATGTGGGGTTACGATGACACACAAACCAGAACAATGACTAACGATGTGGGGTTACGATGACACACAAACCAGAACAATGACTAACGATGTGGGGTTATGATGACACACAAACCAAAACAATGACTGATAATGTTTCAGTAGGATGACACACAAACCAAAACAATGACTGACAATGTTTCAGTAGGATGACACACAAACCAGAACAATGACTAACGATGTGGGGTTACGATGACACACAAACCAGAACAATGACTAACGATGTGGGGTTATGATGACACACAAACCAAAACAATGACTGACAATGTTTCAGTAGGATGACACACAAACCAGAACAATGACTAACGATGTGGGGTTACGATGACACACAAACCAGAACAATGACTAACGATGTGGGGTTATGATGACACACAAACCAGAACAATGACTAACGATGTGGGGTTATGATGACACACAAACCAGAACAATGACTAACGATGTGGGGTTATGATGACACACAAACCAAAACAATGACTGACAGTTTCGGAGCAACAAAGACGAGAGAGCGAAGCAGTGATATCGCCGTCATTTCACCGGAAAGAAAGAGGTGACGAATGCCGATTGAATGATCCCATCCCATGAAAGAGATACTTTGGCAATGTTCCACAGAATTTTCAAATGCCTTCGTTGGCACCACTCACAGACAAACATCCTGCTTTTGTTGGTATCCTGTACAGATAGTGTCGATATTCATTCCCTTGTCACGTGGTGATGATTAATGTCCAAAACATTTTTCTAGCCATTTTGAAATCTAAGTAGCGTGTCACGTACACGATGGCAATTGACATCATTGATTAGGACGGTGATGGGCGTCATGGTGACAAGCGTCGCACAATGTAGTGACAGTTGTGACAATACACAATGCGACGGTCAGTTTCAGATCAGGAAATCATCGTTAAGTCTATTTTATGTCTGTTTGATCGTGTAAATGTAACCTGACTTGATCAAAATGACCGAAACAAGAAATATCGAGACCTGATTAGGCTGGTGAAAAACACCGTAGTTGGTATTTCCAGGACACAGAACTCATTAATTTACCAAAGTATATTTATTTTGATGTCACGGGCTCGCGAGTGGGATTTCATGCAGTTTGGAGCTGTATTGCAGACATATTGAGCGTGTCCGACAAATACGATACAACACAATGATAATAATGACTATGTATAAAGAACCTATCTTCATGTATTTGTGCATGATAAAAACGCAAAGGCCTTATTACCTGGGAAAACCCTAACTGTGTGGCGCTAGAAGGTTAACACTGAGATTAATTATCCCACCAGGTACCCATTTATCGCTGGATGAACAGGGGCTATTTATGAGCAAACACTCGCAAGATGAGACTACATAAACACATGGGCTTCGTTGCGGGTCTGGACTGAAGTCCAAGAAACTCAACTGATTTGTGACCTGGACTCCATGGACAGGACCACACACCAATGGAATGCAATACACGCGTTTGAGGCAAAGTTCCAGGACCACGTTATTTTCTTCGGCCTAACTTATCTCCCCCATCCCCACCTCGGAGGCGTACCTACCCCATAACGTGGAACCAGCAGGACTCAGCAGTAAATCATCCACACGTCCTCAGCTGTTGACAGCTTAATTATATCTATATATCATCAAACTTGGAAAATATATATTGATATCGATTTGTAATCGGAGACCATGGTACTAATGACATTTGGAGTCTGATATATGTCTGTTTCGAAAATATATAACCTCGCCGGTCAGTCAACGGAGACCACGGTTATCCGGACAGATATATTCCCGATGAAATAGCCTCATCATCTCATGAATGGAATAGCAAATAACTGTATCTATGTTTTTTGCTGGAAGTTGTTATTTATTTTGTTGTTGATAATGGCGGGGCTTCTATATTTATGGTGTTTAAGATAAGTATTGTGTATGTAACACATGTGTGAAAATTGTAGACAATGACCGTTGATGGATGGATGGATGGAACAATCTTCCATCTAACCTCAGAACACAACCAGATTATTCTGTCATTAAATCAATTCAAAAGGCTTGTATCATTACTGTAGCATTGTGCGTGCGTGCGTGCGTATGTATGTATGTGTGCGTGCGTGGATGCGTTGTGAAGGTGTGCTTCTTTTTCTGCAAAGAAACATCCACTCAGGCCACCCTTTCCTGGACAGTACCATGAAACGGTATCACTTGCATAAGTCAATATTGACAATACCCCTGGCGTAAACATAACAGTAACAGGTAAGTCTTCCGCAAACAAAGCCTAGGTAGCCTCAACACCTCTTGGATACAGAACATAAAAGCCATCTGAATCTCATGTCTCACTGACCTAGATGCCGACGACAATCAATAACATTCATTCAGTGTATTTGTATCGCTTTCTTTCGCGCTATTGAGAAAATCATGCGTGTGTGAGAGATGTTGATGGTATCGTCAACATCGCCCAGGAACTCTATCTCCAAAACGATGTAGATCTTTACTTTAACTAGAAAGTCGGTACATTTCTTTTATAGACCCGCTTCAACATTGACATGCATCAGCAGCCTTCTAATCGTTATGTTGGAGAAGAATGAGTGAGTTTAGTTTTTCACCGCACTCAGCGATATTCCAGCTATATGACGGCGGCCTGTAAATATTCGACCCTGGACCAGATAATCCAGTGATCAACAGCATGAGCATCTATCTGCGCAATGGGGAACTGATGACATGTGTCAACCAAGTCAGCGAGTCTGATCACCCGATCCCGTTAGTCGCCTCTTACGACAAGCATGTTCTACCCCGGATCTTCAAGGGTCTGTTGGACCAGAAACGTTATTTCCATTTACACCGAGACTGCCATCCTGCAAACCATTCTGTAGCAGACAGGCACCGTTGACCATCGCTTGACACATCGTGTTGCACATCAGACACTTGCTTGCTTTCTCCTGTTCCATTTCCGTATGGCTGATGTGATCTATAGATTTCCTTTGATGCAGGTGACCAACCGGTGATATCGATCTTTAGGGAATTGCCATCGTCCAGGGGTTGTAAAATCGATGCATGATTCCTCTCGTCCTCGTTGACATCGACATTTGATTGACAGCCGCACATGCGATTAGAGCTGTTACTTTAAAAAAGATATTGTTCGCCTGCACGGAACGACGCCATAATTCGCCAATCAGTGTTTTGGAGCCTGAAAGATATTCCTCTCATGCGAAAGCCGCAATAACAACATTTGTTATCATCTGTTGGTGATTTACAATGTAATAACCTTGGTAGCGTGGTCCAAACAAGAATATTCCTCAAGATCACCCAACAATCACCCCGATGACATTTGACGAACACATCGTGTAATGTCAGTGCTTAAATATGACAGATGAGAAAACTATGTTAAGCAGATTTGTTTTTTGTTTTGGGTTTTTTTAAGTCAAGGCTCCCTGTTATCAAACAATGAACCAATGCGTTACAACAACCGGTATTGGGCATTGTCTGTTGTCTGTTCTGAAACCCGCATTACAAACAAATGTAACAAGTGTGTGTGATCTACATGATATGTCACCATGCACAGACTAATGTCATTAGCGTGTGGATCCTGATTAAACCCCCATTACGACCCCCAGGGAACGCCGGTTAGAGACGGGTGTCGGTTTAATACATGCGTATTACCCCGCAGCCTCGAATCCCGTGTAGAGAGTGACAGAGATTTAAACAGATATCGCTACTCGTGGGGCAGTGAAATTAATTATTGTGCAGGTGACTGTGAAAAACGGTTCACTATTGTGATATAGGTAGGAGTAAACTACCAAGCGAACACTATGTCCCCATGTTTCATGCTGAGACGTACACGGAATGGAGAACTTAAGAAAAACGATGCAGTCTCTGAATATATATACATGTATGTGTTTGAAAGTAACAGACTCATTTGAAAATATGAAGCTGTGCCCCTGTGATTTGGGAGATTCCGAACCTCGGAATGCCGTAGAATTACAGGAACGTTGGCAGATTGGTGAAAGTGTTCGCTCGTCACGCTGAAGACCCAGTTCGATTCCCTACATGGGTACAATGTGTAAAGTCACTTTCCTGCATCCCCCGTCGTGATATTGCTGGAATACTGCATAAAACTAAACTCGCTCCCTCATTCACTCTTATCGAAACGAACCATCCACCCTCCACTCTTTAGCAGATGCTCGTATTCCATTACTTTCTACCGTATGTTCCAGCAATGATGTCTTTGACTAATCACACGTTGTGCCCCGCCCCTCCTCCATCACGACCGGTCAGGGATCAACACAATATTGATTTCAAGATAAACCAAAGTAGCTTACACACAAATGAATCTTAAGTGGCCGTCACCAATTATCTCTGTATTGTCCCCTCACGACGTTGATGGGCACAACAATTCAACGTCTTGGACAATCGACCATCGACCTTGCCGGGATAATCACGTAGTAGATAGCAGCGTTAACGCGAAGGATGTGCAGTAGTGGATGTGATGTGACACGAAGTTTACAGCTCACAAATCCACGATCGGATGCCAGTGTTAAAGTATAGCACTTAGGGTTTTCTTACACCATGCAGGGGGCGGTGGAGTAGTCTAGTGGTTAAAGTGTTTGCTCGTCACGCCTAAGTCCGTGTTCGATTCCCCACATGGCTACAATGTGTGAGGGTTTTTTCAGGTGTCCGCTGTGATACTGCTGGTTGCTTTTAGCAATATTCCAGCAATATCACGACCGGGGACACCAGAAATGGGCTTCACACAGTGTACCCATGTGGGGAATCGAACCCGGATCTTTGGCGTGACAAGCGGACGCTTTAACAACCAGGCTACCCAACCACTCCCATATCGATGAACCTTGCTGGTCACTGACACACTTGTCAATATTCCTGAGATACTATTGATACTATTATCTGCCATTCTGAATATTCGCAAGCGGCACCTGGTGTTAACATATATAGGCCATGGGTGGTAATTAGTACAACGAATGCGGTTTTCAGATACGTCAACGTCACCCAAAAGAATACAAACCACATTTTACAGCATACAGCCATCATTTTCTTTGACCGGATACATTGATATTTTTTTCAACAGCTGAAGTAGGTCCCATCCTTCACTGTGAGTGTTTAATGGGATCGTAGAGAAGTTCACAAACCAGAATAGGTAGGTATGGTATATTCAACTGCTCAGGTATAATACAAAATACCAGACTGATCTACCCGTCAATAGTCAATTACCCTGCCACCGTTATGTGTTCAAAACACCATGCTGATTTGAGGGATCGCTTGAATGGATTCACGTTAAATGATCTTAAAGGGTAGCCCTCCATTTCTATCTTGTGTACGACAGGAAACATGGCCCGAATGCGTATTTAAGTGTTGCGACTTGACGTGACGATACGCAGCCCTCTATCGCTTAGCTCTTTGGTGCTTTATGTCGTCATTGATGGGTAATCAGGCGTGAAATGGTTGTTCATTCGTAATAAGTCACAACTTATAAGCCCGTGCATTGTCGGAGCTCAACATACTGAATGTGTGAGGACAACATGAATAATCAGGAGCCGCGTATTATACACCAACATTCTTCTACATGGTTTCAAGACGTGCTGTATCTACGTTCATGTGGTATCCCCAGGTAGAGTGGTGGAGCGATGGTTGGTTGGTTGATTGGTTGTTTTTTAAAGCCGCTCTCAGCAATATTCCAACTGTATGGCGGGTGTCTGTCAATAATCGAGTCTGGACCAGAAAATCCAGTGATCAACATCATGACGACCGTTCTACGCACCTGGGATACGATGATATGCGGCAAATCAGCAAGCTTGACCTCACAATCCCGTTATCTTACAAATGTGGTTATTGGAGATTAGTTCTAACCCAGATCTAAACGGGACGGTGGAACGGTGGACGATGCGCGTTCGGCGTTGAAGAGTTCCGGGTTCGAGCTTCAACTCATAATCTTTGATAGGTGTAACCCTAACTGCATTTTCCTCCTTCATACTTCCCTCATCCCCATTTTCCTCATCGCTAAGGAAAACGGAGTGGGCCTATTGGGCAAGGCGTTCGCTTGTCACACCGAAGCATTTAGTTCGATTTCCAACTTTGGTAACTTTTTACCCATTTCTGGTGCCCTCCGCCTTACTATTAAATGCATGCTTCCAACCATTAACTATTTTATTTTGCGACGTGAAACGTGATTCACCCACTAATTATCATCGTAGTCAGCGTCGTCAACTCGGCGTTCCCCTCAGTACCACGACAACACAGTACTCATCCCAAATAGACACACCTCTGTAAGGAGTCGAGGTAGGTTAAACGATGAGGGTACCGTTGTACCAAAAGCCTAAACGCTATGCATGACAGTCGTAAGTCTACTTTGATGTATGGGGGTTTCGATCGCGTTAAGATCGTTTTGCACAAAGGCACCGACATGGACAGATCGGTGTCTTACTTTATTGCATATAATCTTAACCGGACGGTTGATGTGCATTATATCAATCACTTGTATGTCAGGTTCAGACGCGACTATAACCAAGATATTGTAATCAAGGTTGACAAACGTTTAAGCTAGGCATTAAATGATAGTGATAATAAAAACAGCAACAAGCAAACGAACATACATTGTTCCAATAATCTTCATCGACATCGCTAAACACGTTTTACAGTCAACATCAACGTTAATAGCAAAGTAACTACCGTTACCACATCATCTACGACTGACACATGTACATCCGGGTTAGAATTGGTCTTCAGTCACCTGTGTGTCATAGGTGACGACTAACGGGATCGGGTGGTCAGATTTGCTGACTTGGTTGACACGTCATCGTATCGTAGATGCGTAGATCGAAGCTCATGCTGTTGATCATTGATCTTCTCCAGACTTGATTATCTGCAGAACACCGGCATACAGCTGGCATATTCACTCATCAACCCACTTATCTACTACTGTCTAACGCTTGTATACTGCGTTCACTACCTGTAAACTGCATGAACGCTGAGGAATATGGATATCTGATTCAATCATGAATAGTAGTTGTGTTCCGAGCACGGCAGTATATAAAGGCCGTTATACAATTTCATGAAAAAAATTACAAATGTTATTACTCTTTCAAAAACGGAAGTTCGAGGGGTGAACCGTCGAACCCATCATTCAAATGACGTTGCTGGGTGGTAATGGTTGTTCCTCTGCCTGTCGCTCGGCATGTGGACGATAAAAACCAGGTTGATTGTATACTATCCTTTGGTGGTGAGTATTACACTGTTACATTGCAATTGGAAAGAACAGGCAAGCACTCAATGAAACACGCACGTACACATGCACTCTCGCACGCATGCACACACTCATACACACATACATTACATACGTACACACACACACATACACACACACATGTACGTACGTACTAGTCTGTCTCACAGTTTGTCTCACAGACCCTGAATCGCATTATTTACCTGCTTCAGATCCCCCCTGCAATGCCATAGCCCAAAATGAAGCAAGGCTAGAAAATCTTCCAACTTACTTTGACTCCTTAGATGGGTATATATTTGCTGCCGTCAGCATTATATATTCAAGGACTCAGCGTTTGTTACACACACACGCACACACATACTCGTCGTTGAAATCCTGAACGTGACATCAACCCCATTAACACCATTAAACCCCACGTGCATGATTCGATTGGTTCGCCCCCTAATACATCTCCAACAACACACACTAAAACCATCGTCTAACCCAGATCAACATCACTAAACAAACAACCCACACGGCAAGATACACAAAGGCGAAAATATGTAGACGGGCAGTCCTTATGTACAGAATGAAAAATTATATGAGGTCCATCCACCCGGATTCTGATACCTCAATGAGGCAATGTCACACGTCCGATCACGGTCGAGACTGTTCGAGAAGTCAATTTAATCTATGTCAACGTGACCTAATTTTTTCTCGAGAGCATCACGCAACATGCACTGACATGATGTCCTCAGCAAATATTTCTTCCCACGGGTCTTGTCCGGCGAGGTGATATTGATAACCATATATCTATAGATCTAGGTGTATGATTCGCAGTACATGCTTGATGTAAAAACATAAGACGGACAGCAGCAAATCGGCTACATATTTCATTCGTTTACACCGAAACTCCTCTCTTTGCTGACTCGTGTTTGTATATAACGCTATTAAACAGAAATCGGAAACATGTGCAAGATCGCCTTGGCCCGCGTGTAAGATATACACTCGAATCTGAATGTAAGGGAGTGGGCACAAACAGAGGAAACTGACATTATTGATCAAATAGTTGGGTTTCTAACACAGAGTGGGGCAGACTGTCTCGTCATTTGAAACTTTAACACAGGTACACTTTTTCATTTCTCAGTTTTATCCTGGATGTACTTTGAAGAACACTATATTTTATCATTTGACTATGTGTGGAGTTATTCGGTCATGGCATCACACGTTGGCCATAATGTTCACTTACTTTCTAGGTTAGCTATAGTCTTATGAATATGTCGGGTGTTCGCTCGCTTGTCAAATTAACTATGGCCAAAACAAAATGTCTGGTGTTCGTTCAGTTCTCATGTTTTCTAGAGTGGTAGGAAACATCATGTGTTCGCATAATTGCTTGTCAGATTAACTATAGTCAAACTAGAAGCTCTGGTGTTTCGCCCGTTTTCTTGTTTATCCAGAGACAGGGGAAAATCGGGTGTTCGCTAATTTGTTAGGGTCATTACAGTCCATGACAAATCGGGTGTTCACCGACTTGCCAGATTAACTATAGTCATTAGCAAAAAAGTCTTCGCTGAAGTATTAGGCATTCTATCCATGTGACAAAAGAGTGATCGCTGAATTGTTAGGTTGACTATCCATTTGACCAAGACAAATCAGAGTTCGCTGACTTGTCAGGTTGACTGTAGAGTGTTCACTGACTTCATGGGTGCCATATATGTCGCTGTCACATACGTAATACTTCTGTATTCATCAGCTATGTCGTTGACAGTCCACATGCGCACTTCATTTTATTCACACAGGCAGTTTTGATCCAACAGACTTGTTATACCTCTTTAACCGCATGTATCGAACATTCCAGGACAATTAAACATTGTACAACCATACCTCGAAGTGTCCTATATGAGAAAGTTAAGGGCTATATGAGACTAGAATATGCTTGAATCCCGTGTACCCCGCCGTGATATTGCTGGAATGTTACTAAAAGCGGCGTAAAACTAAACTCACTCACTAACCTAAATTATCTAAAACAAACTTCTACACTACATAACGCCGTGTCATTGTTTATTTACCTAGCTGAAGCGCAATGTCAACAAATCACCGTCAGGGCTATTTATACTACACCCTAATCTTGCTGTCCGTTGATGTCAAAACAGTACTGAACGACTGAAACATCATATTTCTCAAACTCGTGATTAAGTACAAACATCACGTCGAGTAATTGCATAAACACTTCGAGTTGTACGAGGTTCTACACAGCCACAAAATGCCCAAGACTAACTCAGAGACAAAGCATTTACAGCGAGACAATCGTTAGCTCGACAAATCAGAGTTTAGCTCGACATATCAGAATTTGACTGTGTTGAATTTGATAAAGCAGGTGTGCTATGTTGGTATTGCATGCGGACAGTAAGCGAGCATCTAATTTGTGTTCGAAGTTTCCGAGTTAATGTAAAACATGCACCCCTATGGATTTATTTATTTATTTCATTTGTTGCATTTATTGACATTCTGCACCGTTCACCGTTTATCCTCAACTTGTGGTCACTCACTCTTGAAGCTAGGGTAGCCCTGTAGTTCGCTCGTTCCACCGAAAACGTAGGTTCGATTCCCCATTTGGATGCAAAGTTTGAAGCCCACTCTGTTTTCACGCGATACATCTGAAATAATGTAAAACCATACTCGCTCGCTCGCTCTCTAATAACGTTGTAGAATCTTCATCCAAATAGATATCTGAAAAGGTTCTTTTCTTAACAACTGTACGTTGTTCGTTGATTTACGATTATAAGTGTATCATAAAATTCTCCAAACACATTATCTGAACTGCAGTCATGTAATTTGAGGATATTATACTGAATGTAGTCATGTAATCTGAGGATATTATACTGAATGCAGTCATGTAGTCTTAGGATGTTATACTGAATGTAGTCATGTAATCTTAGGATGTCATACTGAATGCAGTCATGTAATCTTAGGATGTCATACTGAATGCAGTCATGTAATCTTAGGATATCATACTGAATGCAGTCATGTAATCTTAGGATATCATACTGAATGTAGTCATGTAATCTGAGGATATCATACTGAATGTAGTCATGTAAACTGAGGATATCATACTGAATGTAGTCATGTAATCTGAGGATATCATACTGATATTCATGTGCACTCGAATCATGTGCCGAGACATTTATTAATCAAATGTCAACAGTTACCGTCAGATCTATTCTAGAAGGCCCGATATCCACGTGAACACGTTGGCAAACACTCGCTGGGGGTACGTTCGCTATAACATCACTGAATCATACCAAAACAGCTGATCGCAAAAGTCACGTGTGACCTCCGACCTCTGAGACTCAACCTACCCTGCAATGTAGAAATCGACGCATTGTATTTAAACGCGAATATCTAGGCGTGGTCCCTGCTAGACACGAAAGGTGATATTTCTTAAGCACCTCTCTTGGTAATGTCATAAAAATTAAATAGGTTTTCTGTTTATGCTAACGGGTGTGCTTTTTAAAGCCGATCCTTTGACAAGTGTTATTACATTGCTCATTTAAATAACATTTACCAATACGCCGCATTCTAACACAGATTAAACAGTCAATCAGACTTTTTGTAGGACTACACGTTTCTCCGATAAAGGCCTAGAGTGTTTTGCATGTGTGTATGCAAAGAATGTTTTTATGGTATATTCAGTGACTATAGATTCTGTGCACGCACATGAGCTTATCGGGTAGATAAAATACATACCTTAGGTGTCATAATAGATCCACTGACACGCAGCTAAACCAAATACCATTCCACGAAACCATCTCAGCGGCACGCCTGTCATAAGACAGTGGTAAATGTACTGGGATATACTATTATCTTAATAGTAATTAAGACGGTTTTGTTGAACGTGGTTAGACTATCGTACGGAAATATTGCTTGTGTATAGGATAATGTCCGAGTAACTCTTCATTCGTTGCAAATAATGAAGCCGAGGCTCCGGAGGGGACGAGGCACATTATTTGTTGTGGAAAGAAAATGTAAAAAATACCAAAATGAAGTCTTTATACTGAAACTGTTACACACCGCTCCATTCCTGAAAAGCATTGGAGCAAGCCGACAATGGAATGACGTCACAAATGTAATTTTAAAAAAGTTAACGCATAGCCTCTTTAATGAAGTATGTGAGTGGGTATAGTTATACAGCAACTTTTAGCAATGTTTCAACATTATCACTGCCGTAGGCCTCAGAGTTAGACTTCACACCATGTATCCATGTGGGGAATCGAACCTGGATCTGAAGCGTGACAAACGGACACTTTATCCACTGCATCTATAGTTTCCATGGCAATATTCCGGCAATATCAGGATGAGGGGCATCAGAAATGGATTGCACGCATTGTACCCATGTAGGGACTCGAACCACGGCTCCGGCGTGGCGCGCGAACGCTTTAACCGCCAGGCTACCCCTCCACCCGGAATGAAGCATGTAAAAATAAATGCTATTTATACACGGGGCATTCTGTTGAAAAGAGAAAGAAAAATACATCTCTGAGTTATTTGGACAGAAGAGTTTCCCTTTATGAAGTACGTGGCTTATGAGCCTGGCCGTACCACATTAGTATGCACACGCTAATGTTCATCAGGTCGTCAATCATTGCGGTCTGTAGATCGATAAGTAATTTGTTTTAAACGCCTTAGTAATTTTTTTCCCGTTTTTGAGTTCCTTTGTCACTTCCAAGATGTGGTACTTAGTTGATATTCACTCTCCGTGTATAATCGACGACCATCAATCACATATTGATGACATAACGCTGATAAGTGACTAATCGATACCCAATCCCTCGACGCCGGGACAACAAAAGGTCACCTGTTGGGTGAATCACGGACTCGGGATATGATCGAACCATTCACAAATCGGGTTTATGACAAATGCCTTGAAGGTATCGGCTGAATGGATATGAATGTCTTGTGTGTGGTTCTCGGTAGGGGAGAGGGGTGAGAATATATTAGTATATGTATGAATATATCACTTGAGATATATACTCAATGTCGTATTTATAATTTATATGACCTCGACTTTGAATAAAGGTCCAGGGCGTGAACATGGAAGCGGTCAGTATTGTAAGCTGGTCAATAGAAAGGTTGCTGGTTGCTTGAGGGGTCAGTCTGGGCATGGAATGACCAGTGGAAGATACCTGTGTTGGTAATTCAAGCACATGGACCATTGCAAACTATATCAGTCCATGAAGGTGAAATTGCATGCATAGTTGCAACCTGCACCACACTAGGTGTAATGGAGGTGCAGGTGTAACATGAGATAAATGCCTATCAGTCAATGCATGTATATAGTCAAAGTGCATGCAATGTTAGCAGCCCAACTGGGCAACGGCCCGTGCACAGTTGTCAGCTTATCGGCCCACAGCTGACAAAAACTTATCATATAAATGACAAAAGGCAACAACACATGCAGTTACGGGTGCAGTTAATGTGACATGCAGTTATCAGTGCAATGAAGATGACATACAGTTATCAGTGCAGTTAATATGGCATGCAGTTATCAGAGCAATTAATATTGCATGCAGTTACCAGTGTAGTTAATATGACAATGTCATACATTTATCAGTGTAGTTAATATGGCCTACTGTTATCAGTGCAGCTAATATGGCATGCGTCAGTGCGATTATTGTGGCATGCAGTTATCAGTGCAGTTGATATGGCCACTGTGCATGCAGTTACCAGTGCAACAGTACATGCAAAATTGTCAACGCTGTTTCTCAGGTAACACCCCGTGCATCGCATTTGGTGCAAATAAACAGTGAAAGTGCATATAAAGTACACCATGAAGGACAACAGCAAATACCTGTACAGTGTTTTACACAAGGGTTAGCGTTGAAACCAGCTGCGCTGTGGTAAATGTGCATTAATACATTAATCTCAGTGCAGTATATGGAGGAGACATCAATCCAGTGACTCTCTTGGTACTATCAAGTCATGACAAAACCCGGCCGTATAATGTGTTCACTCACCAAGACTCGATCCTCTACACGGGCTCAATGTGATACGCGAAGACCTGGGCTGGAACTGATCTTCAGTAACCCATGCTTGTTGTAAGAGACGACTAACGGGATCGGGTGATAAGGCTTCCTGACCTAGTTGACACATGCCATCGTATCCCAGTCGCGTAGATCGATGCTCATGCTATTGATCACTGGGTTGTCTTGTCCAGACTGAATCATTGACATACCACTACCATTTTGCTGGAATATTCCTGGGCGCGGCGTATAACTGAACTCACTCAAGGTCTGATGCCCATCTATGTTCACCGGCGAGATGCATCTGGAAAGGTTTTGAATGCGGAATAAAATCTGAATACCTCACTCGCTCATTGCTATCGACTTTATCCCATTATTCTTACTTAAATTATGTGGTAATGTTGCCAGTTTTCACGAGTAGCATCCATTCTGGCTGCTAAAACTGGATCAAACTGATCCATGAACAATGACCTGGACGCTTTAAGGTATTACGTCGCACGCCTTTGTGATACACTGACATTTCTATCAGTAATGTACGGATTGTGCGGTGTACAGATTAAGGGGTATGCATGCAGTTGCGTTTTATTGTTACTGTAAATCGTCATGTGCGGGTATTACCTTTTAGGACCAAAATGCTTTGTAAAATGGGACGTGATATCCCTCTCCTTGAAAACTGTACTGGTATTGTACCCTATGTTCAAGTGGGTGTGAACTGTCCAGACTGCAATCCCCACACTCCGATATCCTACTCCACCCAAGGGTGATACCCGCATTACGAAGCGATAACCCTTTAATTGCTGATAACTTTTCGTAAGATTGAAGGCAAGGGAGATAATCTCAAGACGAAGAAGTATCAGTGATAAGCAGCTGTTAAATTGTTTATTTAGCAAGTGGTTGAAAGAAATGCAAAAGAAAAAAAAAACTCTTCAAAAACGATATTTCATAAATTTAAAGCACAAAAGCTATTGCACTTTTAAAGGGCATCAAATACCCTCACATGCTCACCTGACAAAATATGGACATCACAAACATGACAATCTAAATAGGATCCAATCACATACCTTTTACGTAATAATACGCCAACAGAATATTCAACCGTAGCTTGTTGTCACGTGTGGATCACTTGAGAAATGCATAAATACAGACATAAAGATTACGATAATGGGAAAACATCACATAATGCATCACACGATCAGATATAGTCAGAACAGATAAACAAAGCATGACGTTCTGAAATCACACAGGATTAGTCACGTATTGTAATCCCCATGTCAATGGCGTAGGCCGTGTACATTTCAGTCTTGTACATTTCAGACGAGGTGCTTATTGCCGGTCTGTGTATTGTCCACAGAACTGTGGTATATTGCACATAATCTACAGCCACTGGTGTTGAATAACGGAAGGTGTTATCATAAAGTGCTGTCATATACTTCAAAGTGGAGACTTTATTAGTTTGAACTTTGGGGTAATGGGGTCTTTGCTTGTGCTGGTGATATATATTATAAGTAAACACGTATCAGATGAAGCACAGCATTGACGAGATGGTTAATAAATGAATCTCACTGGACGAACGCCAAATTCCTGTAGACATTCTTTCATAAGGAATGGAATGGCCATCGTTCTTTGAAAAGCATAATCAGTTTTATCTGCCTTTGATGATGTGATTTGACCAGCCAATAGAGAGAGAGAGAGACGCGTATAGTGAAGTAAAACAACATTGCTACCCTATGTCAGTACCGTAAAAACCCGTTGCTCAAGAAACAAACATGGCTAGAGGAAGGTGGGGTAGCCTAATGGTTAAACGTCCGTTCGTCACTCTGAAAACCCGGGTTCGATTCCCCACATTTGAAGCTCATTTCTGGTGCCCCCGCCGTGATACTGATGGAATATTGCTAAAAGCGGCGTAAAACCATACTCACTCACTCTGACAAGGAATGCTTCAAACCTTTGAAATTTATCGATCAATTAAAAATTCAAAAGCAGTCTACACTTTCTTTTGCCCGTTAGTGTTTATATGTTTTGATGTTTGATCGGCATTTTAGAAACTGATGAATAAAAAATAATGCGACGTCTTGTTTATTGCAAAGAGCGACGTTTCGGTAAGCAAAGTTAAGCTTGAAAAAGGCATAAGAACCTCCAAGAAAAGTAGCTCGATAGCAATCAACTCATTGTTGTTATAGTTCTCGTCTCTATATGATGGATATGATGCTTTTAATTTAATTCACACACCTGACTCACACATCGAGAACCCAGGTGTACACATTCCATTACACGGTATCTATGGATATGTTACGATTGAAAACCCGCACGACATATCGACTCTTCATCCTGGGAGAAGACCTGATTAAAAGATCGGCAATGCTCTCGGGGTGATATAGATTACTTGTCCCCCTATCCCCGTAACCTAGAAATTTAAAGCAATATGGATCAAACTATGTATTATATTGCTCCATGTCGTCAATGTTTGGGATCTAACATTTATATCGCATCGTCTAACATGCTCCTTAATAACGGTTGATCTTACTGTTTGTTTTCCTGCGGCCGTTACTGAATTAGACAGGACTGGTTGTCAGCTTCTTAAGGAGGATGTTGACAGGAGGAGGCTTGGGTGATGACAGGTGACGTAATGAGATATATACACCCGTGATTTCCTCATAAACCCCCTTCAATAACTTGCCTCCATCGTTATTGTCTGAGAGGGTAATTATCAACGGAGCTGGCGAGTTATCTCGCCAAGAATTTAGAGCTTTTGCTATCGCGGTAAACGTGATTAATAATGTATAACAGTTATGTGAGCTACCTTCATTCATCTGTCAGTGGCGATATAGAGGTGTTGGCAGGTATGCTGTAAGATCGGTTCAGACACAAGTAGGACATACTCCCGGAGTGCCGATACCGTCATTGTGTACCACATCGACGTAGCGCTGGTATTGATTCAACGATTGATGTCTTGATTCATAGACTGATGTCTTTGAATCGAGATTTGTTGGAAGTCTTGCAGGCATTATCATTTCATTCCTTATTTGTTGCAGCTGGTGATTGTCAGATATAGTTGACAGATCGGACAATGGCACCGTGGCGGATATTAACAACTGTGTCGAAAGGAGCCCACGAGGCGTAAGAAACAGCTAGATAGTATGTCAATCGGACGATGTCATCTTACGGTATCTGAAGATGTACAAAGATTAAATGGTGCGCCATATAACTAGGATGGTCACTTACATACTGATTTATCCAGTCTCAAATTCAGAACGGATTGAGTAGCGCCAGGGAAAATCGTTCGATTCACATTTGGTGCGAAAGACATTGTTTTAACTGTAATCAGATGATCATGTGGACGATGTTAAAACTGTCACTAGATTATACCGGAATGTATTACATAGATTTACAACAGATTATGCCCCGATGAATTACATACGTTAACAACAGATTATACCCCGATACACTGCATAGGTTAACAACAGATTATACCCCGATGTATTGCATAGGTTAACAACAGATTATACCCCGATGTATTGCATAGGTTAAGAACTGATTATACTCCGGTGCATTATATAAGTTAACAACAAATTATACCCAGGTGTATTACAGAGGTTAACAGCTGATTATACCCCGATGTATTACATGTACATAGGTTAACAACAGATTATACCAAAATGTATCACATAGGTTTACAACAGACTATACCCCGGTGTATTACAAAGGTTAACAACAGATTATACCAGCTACGTACAAGTTGACCCTTGACCATGTACGTCGACGTACCACATAAGCTGACACTAGACAGTACCACGATGTATCACATAAAAGTTGACCCTTGACCATGTACGTCGACGTACCACATAAGCTGACACTAGACAGTACCACGATGTATCACATAAAAGTTGACCCTTGACCGTACGTCGATGTACCACATAAGCTGACACTAGACAGTACCACGATGTATCACATAAAAGTTGACCCTTGACCGTACGTCGATGTAGGCAGTACCACGATGTATCACATAAAAGTTGACCCTTGACCGTACGTCGACGTACCACATAAGCTGACACTAGACAGTACCACGATGTATCACATAAAAGTTGACCCTTGACCGTGTACGTCGATGTACCACATAAGCTGACACTAGACAGTACCACGATGTATCACATAAAAGTTGACCCTTGACCGTGTACGTCCATGTACCACATAAGCTGACACTAGACAGTACCACGATGTATCACATAAAAGTTGACCCTTGACCATGTACGTCGACGTACCACATAAGCTGACACTAGACAGTACCACGATGTATCACATAAAAGTTGACCCTTGACCGTACGTCGATGTACCACATAAGCTGACACTAGACAGTACCACGATGTATCACATAAAAGTTGACCCTTGACCGTACGTCGACGTACCACATAAGCTGACACTAGACAGTACCACGATGTATCACATAAAAGTTGACCCTTGACCGTGTACGTCCATGTACCACATAAGCTGACACTAGACAGTACCACGATGTATCACATAAAAGTTGACCCTTGACCATGTACGTCGACGTACCACATAAGCTGACACTAGACAGTACCACGATGTATCACATAAAAGTTGACCCTTGACCGTACGTCGATGTACCACATAAGCTGATACTAGACAGTACCACGATGTATCACATAAAAGTTGACCCTTGACCGTACGTCGATGTAGGCAGTACCTCGATGTATCACATAAAAGTTGACACTAGACTGAATCTCGATGTATTACCTACGCTGTACACAAGGATGTACCCAATTGCATCACTTACAGGGCACTCGTTTGTACCCGATGCAATACTTAAGCTAGCACCATTTAGTGAGGAAATATATAAAACTGGAATGCGTTTGTACTCAGGGATGATGACATGATCAAAGCTTGCACTTGATCACCTGGGTGTGTTGATGGATGAAGGTTCAGATACAATTATTAGCTGCAGTTAGCACTTTCCTTGCCATAACGCAATACATTCCCCAGCACGTTGTCCGACCGTTGAGTCTGACGTTCCTGTAACGTAACAAAAATATTATTCGTCCGTCAGGCTTTGAAAACAGGGCCAGAAGCAAGAGGCCATCGATTCTAGATTCACTTTTCATAAGCAGCAGCAATCATCTTAGCCTCAACTTGAGATCCGCTTTGTTCGTGCTGAAAATCATTACGTTCCAAGCTCGCTATCTCGTTCCGTGATAGCAACCCATGGCACCGCTTCGTCTTTGAACAAACAAGATGTTCAAGTTCAATACAAATACCAAGAATTTGACTTTTCCAGATTCTGATCTTTTGTTGCAGTCTGTCAAGCGCCAAACGTAAAATAAAACACCCCTTTCTTCGCCTGGCATAGGATATCACACGTGACGTACGTATAAATGCTATTGTCAGCATAACAAACAATTATTTACCTCGGCGTTGAAAAGGTGATTGTCAGGTGTACAAACAGGCTCAGTCCTGCTGTGTACCCTAACAATAAAATGTTGACGTAAAAATAAGATGGGCCCAGCTAATGCTTTCAGTGATAGGTGTGAAGTTGCATATTACAACATGTGTAATTAAATAACAGTAAGTTCTCCTTCAAATAGCATTTCTGATGATATAAAGTGCCAGACGAGCGTAGCACTGGCAGGTCATATAAGTTGTTTAGCGAGTTGTGTTTTACTTCGTTTCTATTCGTTGTGTCTGTAATAATACATGGATTTTGTTTCCAGAACAAAGGATTTGTACTTTTCAATTGTCGCTTGTTTGTTAACGCTTCAATTTCTTCATATGTTTCTTGTGTGGCATTTGAACAAGAATGCAAATCTCGAATTCTGAATCGATTAAAGACCGTGTATCCATTGATTGTCGTACAATATAATAACTGTCATTTTTGCAATTTGTGCACATACATGTATTAGTTTCTTTTCAGCGTGACCAGTTTGGTTAAACGGATGTGCAAGAGGTGCAATCGATTGTATACGTCAGGTCCAATGCTGAAAGCCGAAATATTCCAGAAAACGCACCAATATCAGTTTCTCTGTACTGGAAGCACCAGGGATACATTTGCACTCTGCAACCTCCGGCACTTATCATGAATCGGGTTATGTCGAAGTACACCTTATCGAAATGTATATCATCTTTGGTCTCGACTGTATCTGCTATGTCGAAGTATGGTAGATTGCAAACACCGTGTTACATGGCCAAACTCATCAATCCAGCTTGACACTAGGGTCATTTCGAAGTACAGCCTTAAGAAATATACTGGACAAACATAGTAAGGGATATATGTAAATTTTGAAATTATGAATGATCTATTGATTCACTGACATATTGATAAAATATCAATCGTGAAAATACCAATGTCAGTTTCTTATTTTGTCCAGTATATATGTGTTCATAATGATCTTCCCGACTGCATATGCTATCTCGAAACTGCATTGCAAATACTCTGTTACCAGTGTTAGCCCTTAACGCTAAAAAGCTGCATTCACTAAGGACCTAGAACCATGAAAAGTTATATTAAAAAGTCCTAAATTTTAGGTGTCATATAAGTAATTTCCAACAAACAAGGCATATCACAGCAGTCAAAATAAAGAATTTAATCTAAATTTTGTGACTGACTGGTCTTCATGTACCACAAAATCAACATCCATGTCTAATCCAAGTCTTCCGAAAAGTCGAAATCGGAATGTTCAAACAGGGATTTGACAGTTATTGGGGATGAAAAGGCTGTCTGCCATAAGGACCTGCAGAATACAGACGCTGGGGGTTCGAGTGGTTTGCAGTCGGTATATGGCCTAAGGACCGACGTCAATTTCATGTGTACATGGCCATATTGATCACTCCCGCTCGACACTCCTGTTATGTCGAACTAAACTTACTGAACCCCTTCCCCACCAGTGGATTTGTTGACGTTAGTTGACGTTTGTTGACGTTAGTGAACTTGATGTTTCATACGGACCCACCTATATACCCTGATGAATCGAATATGTTGGTCGAACTAAGACACAAACCACGTTGGTTGAATCCATAGATCCAATACAGTTGCCAGATAGAGATAGATAGTCGAACAATTCGTCATGGATGGTAGATGAATCAGGGAACGCTGCTAGATTACTGAGTGAAGACTCGAGGCAACCTGAAGAACTCATCGTCTGGAAGGTGAGTGAGTAAGTGACTGAGTTTAGTTTTACGCTGCTTTTAGCAATTATAAATCAACAACTCGACGGTGGACACCAGCTTCGCACATTGAAATCGAACCCGTTCGACGAAAAACCATAACTACTGCACCACCGCCTCGCCATCAGACAACCGCTCCCCCCCCCCCCCAAAAAAAAAGCACCACCACCACCACCCCCAAAAAAGTCCCAAGTGTCAGTCGTCACGTTTTACGTTCACGTGTACAAATACCGTGTTACATTAATGCACTGAATATGTATTAGACGCCAAAGAGCGGGTTTTAAGTGCATGGGTCACATATTTGTGTACTTTACATACATTAACGCAAACGTGTGCCCCGTCTCTCCCACGCCTTTGACACAGCAGAATACTGACCTGACCCTCGCCATACCAACAGCAGGTTAATATCATTCAGTATCTCCACAATTACCTATAAATAACCATTAGCGCTGATCAATACATGGACGATATGTTGGCATATTGTCCCTGCGCCGTACACGCCAGCTGCCGTTATTGAAGTCCCTGCTTATTGAGTTCACTGCAAGGCTGGTGTTTCCTTATGGAAACGCCTCAAGGTTGTTCTTTAATGGTATTTGTCTATTTCGTACTGAGCAGTCAATAGCAGTTTTTGAGAGTTCGTAATTTTGGTTCATGGAATTAACCACAAGCCGCGTATTTTGTAGAAGGGGTGAGTGAGTATGGTTTTACGCCACCTTTAGCAATAATTCAGCAATATCCCAGAAGAAATGGGTTTCACAAATTATACCAGTGTGGAGAATCGAACCCGGGTCTTCGGCGTGACGAGCGAACGCTTTGACCATTAGGCATACCCGTGGACTTCCTAGAATTACAGGTGGCGCGTCCGAATCTGTCATCAAATGTCTACCTGTATCGACCTTTAGTTAACGTATGCCATGAGCAGGCCCTAGGTAGCCCAGTAGATAAGTGTTTGATCGTCAAACTGAGGATACGGGTTCGATTTCGCATATGGGTAAACTATGACACTGAATTTCACAGACACCTCACCCTTAGCAACTCCCACTCCAAACCACAAACAGGTGACTGACCAAAGCAATTGACCACTCTATATCCATAAACTACTGAGCACCTCGAATTACCAGGGAACTGACTACCCAACACACAACGCATCTGAACACACCAAAACCCCAAGCAACTGACCACATCAAAACCATAAGAAAATGACCTAACCCAGTTTCCCAAGCAACTGACATCCCCAAATTCCCAAGAAACTGACCACCCCATATTCCCCCATACCCTAAGAAAATGACCACCCCAAATTGACGTCCTTACACCCAACAACCCACACCTCACACCCCGTACCCCACACCCAACAACCCACAAACCACACCTCACACCCCGTACCCCACAACCCCACACCCAACCACCCCACCCCGTACCCCACACCCAACAGCCCACAACCCACACCTCATACCTCATACCTCACACCTCACACCCCACACCCCACACCCCACACCCCACACCCCACACCCCACACCCCACACTCAGCAACCCACCATATATCTATTTATTACCAGTAACCGAGTTCTTCGTCCTAGATGGCTACTACTGTCTAATCTGCCGAAGGTAACTTGGTGTATGACCGTCACGGGCCGAGCGGACGGTCTCACGCTCCTGGGGCTGTGCCCTTATCATCCGTCATTGTCGTCTACAATTCCCAAGTCAATTCTTTCATGCCACAGACATATTTCCTACATGAATTTCATTCACCGAACGAATAAACCTATTTCCCTCCATTATCAGCCTTACCTACTTTTACTATTTAAGTAACGACTTCTTGTAGTGGCGAAGTGATACATACCTGTCCTGACACAAGGACAGGCTGTTATATTCAGTTCTCTTCTAAATAGTAACTTTTGTTGATAGGAAAGTAACACTTATGTACTACAATAAGCGATCGGTCTTTTTCTGAGCGTTTAATGTCGCATACCTTTATGACAGATGCGGAGATATCATGTCAGCAAAATGTGATTTGCTGCGGATTGTTAAACCGTAGGTGTTGATTTATTCATAAATGACATATTGTATGTTACTGTCAAGTCATATATGACTACTGGTCGATCATTTACCGGGAATGTCCATGTTAAATATCCTACATGATCATTTACGGAGGGGGAGGGGGGGGGGAGTCCCTTATAAAAATGCTGCATTATTATTTACCGGGGGTGTCTGTTAAACCATAATACATTATCGTTTACCGGTGAAGTCTCTGTTAAACCATACTTCCATACCTTCACTAAAACCTTCAAAAACCTTTTCTTCAAATAAGTGCGATAATAAAGCGTGTGCTATTCATGCCGAAAGACCGGGTTTGATTCCCTCATGCTGACTGAAATCAATTTTATTACTTACGAAGTTCGGAGTCTCCGAATTACACGTGTTTAATGGATAAGTCTTAATCTTAATAAATCATGATAGAAAGAGGCCGAAAGATTTCCTTCATTATCAAAAACAGCAATACAGACTTGACAAATATTACTGGCTTGCTTAGGCTGTATTTGATGTCTTTGTTTCAGGGTCTGTAGTCTGTATTGCAGACTAGTCGATGTTTAGCATAGTCGTAAAGGCGGTCCCCATCAAGCCGAACGCCAGGTTCAGCAACTAACATATGTATAGTTTATAAGACATATTCATGGTGTGTAGATCTTTCTACAGATGAAAGATCAACACATCGCATAAACATGTTTCTTTTTCAATTGGTACAATTTCATTGACAGCACAGGGCTGATGTAAAGCCGTAACTATAAACGAATGATTGTACTCTTTTTAGCAGCGGTGATACAAATAGTCTGCATATTTCAGTTCCCTGAAAGGAGGAAGCACTATGAAGTTACTCATTATCCTTGAACCCAGTGAAATCTCAAACACCTACACCAACTATTTCCCCACAAATGTCTCCTTGATGATGGCTACAACACAATAACCTACCTGTAATTAAAGTCATTTGCACATTACCTGTAATGCAACCTGACATTTAGACGACGCAACAGCACAGGTGTGCTAATAAAGTCCCACTGACAAACAAAGGATAGCGTCAAACACTGATAAAACAACTATACTGAACAGGAAAAGAAACGCAACGTTTCGAAAAAAATGAAATCTCGTAATAGTAAGCGTTCATGTTTGTGGCGTCTATTTAAAGACTTGACAAAAAGACAGAGTTGCGTATATATTACTTTGGTCGTTTTTCGAGGAATCGGCGCACGACAGGCCACATGATTACACAAATAACAAACAGGACATTATTCTACAGAATAAAAACATATTTCCCTGTATATCAGAGGCATGAGGAGACATCCTTCCTGGTCGGGCGGAAAACATGTCCTTTCTGTTGCTCATCTTACGATCGTGTCTTTCTGGTGATGAATTTGCCAGCTGGACCAAAATCTAGTTTCTGAAAAACTTGTTTAATCAATTAATTTGATAACGTGATGGAAGACAGAGGATTGTGTCTTCGTTTTCAGAAACTACAGTCATTTGGATTTGCCATATATTATAGGCTTGCAGGGGCTCATCTTTGATATAGGTGTCTCAGACTCTGTATGACAGACTGCCATCGTTCATGTCAGTTAATATGTTTTATTTGCTTGTTTTACGTCGCACTCAGCAATATTCCAGCAATATGGAGGTAGTATGTAACTTATCGTGCCTGGGCCAAACATCCCAGTGATCAACATCATGAGCATCGATCTACATAAATCAGCGAGCCTGGCAAACCGATCCCGGTCGTCACTTCTTACGACAAGCGTGAGTGGCTGAAGATCAGGGCCGAGATTTTCGAAGCTACTTATAACGCTAAAGTGGTCATAAGTGTCATACATCAACATGAACCTACGACTATCTTAGCTCTAAGAGAGGCTCGGACTTCTAGGTCCAGGTCGAATCCGGATATTCACGGTTTGCTCACGCATCCATTCCCACCCTCACTGTTGTAGAAGTTGTTGATTTAGGAATAATCAAGTGATCAACCGCATGAGCATCGATGTACTCAGTTACCAAGGAAGCCTTCTTTACAGCAACACTGATAATAAATGGTACTGTGTCGCGTTTTGACAGACAATCGGACGCTGCAGTTGGTCTTTAGACCAAAGGCATCGTCGACAAGCATTCATTGAGTTTACGCAGATGGCGTTGAAGGCGAGAGAATCAACCCTTACTCGACGACACCGTGTACAGCGGTTGTTCAAACGGTACTAAGGGAAAGATCCGGCGTTTTGTATACCCAACGTTACCGTTATATATTTGAGGTCAAAGTTCACACCTCCTTAATTGCAGGATTAAAGGCACCGTGCATTATTTCCTCGAGCCATAACAAGCCCCATTAAAGCGCAGTCCCGTTACACGCTGCAAACAGCCCCGAGGCTCATTGAAACGCTTACCTATGTAAGTACATAGTAACGGTTCGTACTTAATGACCACTGACTACTTGAGTGCCCTTCAAATGACCACTGCCGCTGGAGGGTGCCTGAAGTGTATGGCTTCCCAGACAGTAACGCCAGTCCTCCCACAGCCGGGGGACGGGGTCCTATATTGCTGTTTGTCTCACCCTGGGGAAAGTCAACATTTAGGTGGGAAAGGAACGATGCAGGACCATATAGTAAATGCCTCACAATATATAATTAGGTTAAACGCATTACATAAGAGATAGATACACAGGCACCGTACTGGCATGTATAGACTACTGCTTAATAAAGCCCAGACTATATATAATGCTGACAGAAACAAATAATTCCATTTGAATTATACAGGAGCTTACGTGAGAAGGGGAATTCAGAGTCTGGAAAATCTAGATTAACTTTAGCATTGTGGAAAGGGAAAGCGTGGTTCATTGTCTGTGAGACAGACGACATCCATATGTAGCTCATAAGGAAATTGTTAATGATCTTAAAAAAACAAAAACAAATTGAAATGAGGATTGACAAGTTACTAGTTACTAAATTGGATGGTCAATTTCTTTATTGCAATGGATGCAACATTTCAGCGTGGGTGCTAACCCAGTTATCAAGTGATACTTTGTGTGACCATATGCTTCGGTGCTCATGCGGTCAGTCACTTGTTTGTTCGGTCCTTATAACCTTAAAGAACGAAACTATACATTTGAAACTGACATTGCTGATATTGCCACCCCTGTGTTCAGTGAGACGTCATGTGGACGTCACCTCATCGACACGATCCGTGTACTACAATTTATTACACAGCCATCGAAAAAAAATATTCTTGGTTTGTTTCAGTTTCAATCACGACCAAACATGGGTATCCGACAGATTAAGGTGAGATGTCTCATTCAAGTGCTCCTTTGTCACAATTATTTCTTTCGGCGGTTAAAGAAGTGAGAGGAAGAGAGATGAAGAAATGAGGAAAGATGAAGGCAGAGAAAGGAGGAGAATGGAGAGGAAGAGACCATTCATATGTACATACGACGAATCGAACTCCCACCTGTATCCCTTGTGGGCTAATGCTAAGTCTTTGAAAATATATCATGTTGATAGTAACACATTTAAACACTTTTAAATTGAAGGGAGTCCGTTGAGATGGCATATTCGTACCTAGATATGTTAAAGCAAGACTTGTTTCATATAAAGCGAGACAATACAGATGATAATTTGGTTCAGTAACTGTGAGACAAACCACCCTAACCATGCTCCAAGGCTGCACCGAATGCTGAGCCATTGGATGTACAGTAAATCTATCCTTCGAAGAGGTAAGTCTAGATAAGCGGATAACAGTAAGGATACCTGTCTGTTATCGTAATCGTTATTTTATAAATGGTTATATTAATTTTTGTCTTATAGACTCGAACACGTCTCAGCCTACATGTGTTGTCTTTATCATTATTTTATAAATGTTTTTAAACTATTCAGTTTTATCTTATAGACACCCATAAGTCTAAGCCTACATCTGTTGTCTTTATCATTATTTTATAAATGTTTTTAAAACTATTCAGTTTTATCTTAGAGACACGTACAAGGCAAAGCCTACATCTGCGGTTAAAGACACCGTGATAGGCAGACTTTTACGGTTAACGCTGACCTTGAGTAGTTTCTGACGTTACGTCACTGCTACATGACGTCTATAAACCGTGTGTATGGAAGGCAGATTTGCCTCTGTCAATATTTGCACTTGAACAGAATGGCGGTAATGACGCGGCGACTGGCGGCATGTTGTGATCAGGAAGTCCCACAGCACGGGTTTAACATGTGCAAAAACAAAATCATTGTTCACAGAGCGTAAGTCTTCATGACGACTTTCCACGCCAATATTTTCAGTGTTTCGACAGCAGTTCCGCGTGCCTGACAATGGCAGGCTATTGGATCGGTTGTTGATGTTGACAGATAGGTCGTGATGGTGTTTTCACTGAGCATTAAGAGATCAAGAAAACATTAACAGGAAGGGAATTCAAGTGACGTCTGTCAACCTCGCGATTGATAGCCATATGACGACTGTAGTGTTAGAGTTGCGCGATAACTGCGACATGTTATTAAAGAGCTACGAGATATTGCAGTGACAAGACAAGGTACAAAATACTGTATTCAGCTACGACTAGTGCCTGCGGCTAGATAGTATAGATGCAGCTGCTCGGTAAGGTTCACGACCAATCACATGGTAAAATGTTTGGTAAAATAGTTTGTCACTGCTCTGCATGTTTGATACAAGTGTTTGATGTAAAGATGTTCGTATCTACACAAAATGCTTCATGAAGGTGTTCGTATTAACGCGACATGCTTCATAAAGTTGTTCGTGTCTACACAGAATGCTTCATGAAGGTGTTCGTATTAACGCGACATGCTTCATAAAGTTGTTCGTGTCTACACAGAATGCTTCATGAAGGTGTTCGTATTAACGCGACATGCTTCATAAAGTTGTTCGTGTCTACACAAAATGCTTCATGAAGGTGTTCGTATTAACGCGACATGCTTCATAAAGTTGTTCGTGTCTACACAGAATGCTTCATGAAGGTGTTCGTATTAACGCGACATGCTTCATAAAGTTGTTCGTGTCTACACAGAATGCTTCATGAAGGTGTTCGTATTAACGCGACATGCTTCATAAAGTTGTTCGTGTCTACACAGAATGCTTCATGAAGGTGTTCGTATTAACGCGACATGCTTCATAAAGTTGTTCGTGTCTACACAGAATGCTTCATGAAGGTGTTCGTATTAACGCGACATGCTTCATAAAGTTGTTCGTGTCTACACAGAATGCTTCATGAAGGTGTTCGTATTAACGCGACATGCTTCATAAAGTTGTTCGTGTCTACACAGAATGCTTCATGAAGGTGTTCGTATTAACGCGACATGCTTCATAAAGTTGTTCGTGTCTACACAGAATGCTTCATGAAGGTGTTCGTATTAACGCGACATGCTTCAACAATGCTTCAGATACGTGCATGTTCAGTGATCTAAATCCTGTTTGGGCTGATACGCCGGAGATAAGAAGATGCACATTTGTGGCACGTGCGAATTAGGTCATTTTCTCGCCAGCGATACAAATCACGGTGTCAATTAGTAGAATCAGGTCACTGGTTGATGTTAGGGATAAAGATAATCTGACACATCGTGTTGGTCAAGAGACTGAGATAACGAGTGTGACTTGAATAACTAACAGAATTAACACCATGAATCAATTTCTCCAATCACGGGGAAGTGAGTGAATGGGCTCCACCAGAGCTGTTGGCGATATCAAAGCCATCTGACAACGGGGAACGTATTGTATCACTGTATGTGGTGGTCGTTACCACGGACAAAATGACCAGATAGTTTGGAGAAATAAAATGGGCATGACACATGGTTCAGTAGACTGTGCCAGCAATCATGCCGATACTTGAGGTTCGTCTTTACACGTCTACAGCGTCGTCTACATCGTTGCCATTGTTGTCCATTGCATTTAGGACATGCAATAGTGCATTATTATTGTTTCTTTACGTCGGTCCGAGAAATTCAAACAAATGTCCCTAATAGTGGTCACTTTGCCCATGTGCCACACGAATCATGTATTACTCATAAAATGTGTAGTTATTGTGTTTTAGCACAGTGGCTAAAGTGTTCACTCGTCACGCCGAAAACCCGGGTTCGATTCCCACATCGAAGCCCATTTCCGGATGTCACCCACCCTAATAATGATAAAAGTTACGTAAAACCAAACTCGAAATGTCTAAGGCCACCAGCCTGCATGAAGAAAAGAGACCATCTTCTTCAATCTTAACGAATTAGATAAACCAATTCCCTTGACATCCATGATAGTGGCAAAATCTGGAACCGAGGCGACAGATAGCGATTATCGAAGTCATAGTTCAATTATGTTCATTAAAGCCACGTAAGCAAAGGTTTCAGCTTCACGCTCTTCAAGCGATCACGTGACGTGTAATTAGGTACTATGATGGCACTGAAATGGGATCGTTTCATGACACATGAGAAATTACGCTATCGTATTCTACAATAAACTGTTTACACACACTGACTTGCCGAATCTAATATATGTTAATTACGGGTGATTAAAGAAATGTTATCAATTCCCACTAAGCGCCAACGCCATAATTTCCCCGCATGCTTCGGTCCCGATTAGCCGATCACTCCGACACAGCATCGGTTGTGGGTATTCTTTCTCACTATTCTCTCCATTATCACACAGTTGTGGGTATTATCAGACAGTTGTGGGTATTATCAAACAATCAGCGTACTGATGCCATTCTGGCACCAGTCATCATGGGCAGGTTTTACGCAACACGTGGGCAGTCTTCCTGATGCCATGGGTCAGAGATCATGGGTTTGTGGAGAAGGAAATGTGGGCGTCAGTGAGACACGTAACTGCTTGAATAAAGTGTTGAAGATCTGGGTTACAATTGATCTTCAGTAAACCATGCTTGTCGCCAGAGCAACTGAGAGGAATCGGGTGGTCAGGTTCGTCGAATTGATTGACACATGTTTCCATATCCCATTTGAATGGATCGATGCTCATGTTGTTGATCACTGGATTATCTGGTCCAGACTCGATTATACTCGAGACCGCCAAGATATAGCTGGAATACTGCCGAGTGTGGCGTTGTTAAACAACAACCAAACCAAGCTATCCGACCAATGCTGACATTTTTGTGTCAGTAGTGAGAAGATCAATGGATGGGGAACCAGCTACACACGCGTGCAATACTCATTACTGCAATATTTCTGCCATTTAAAGGGTTGACATCGAACATCTTTTTGCATACAGGCTGAGTGCAGGATTCAAGTATACTTTAAGCATATGTTTAAGCAAGGAATTGTTTGTTTTACGAGACAGAAGATAAAGATAATTTGTTGCACAAAACGTGCTGCTAATGTACATGCCAACCTGTTATGATAAAGGTTTTAACGAGTGGGCGATTCGTCCATTATATATTGTTCTTTCTATTCCCTTTTCATTTTCCCCTCTTTTTTGGTTCGTCGTCTTCTCCCTCTCCTACTTTTTTTTATTCCATTGAGTATTTTCCTTCCCGTTTTGCTTCATCTATTCTTCTCAACAGTCGGTGGTTAAGGATATAAAACGACCACGTCTTTCAACTTCTGATGACGTAATGGTTGTTAATTGCTGCCCGTGTCTAAAGCTAAGGCACAGCAATGACGACAAAATCGGTTTAATTATATGGCAAGTGTTTTGAACATTAAACCTACTTCCGATGTCTCTGACAGACGTCGAGTTCAAACAGACTGGTGGTATTTTTCCACGACATAAATAAATTATTTCTTTAAGCCACAAGCGGCTGGTCTGAAGTACGACAGACAACAGTGATTGCCCTTTAAGGGGGACCCGAGTCTCAAGTCATCTGTAACATCCCGGATGTTGAACAAGTCTGGCGCCATGAGCGCCCCCTTCCGGCCAGCCCTGACCCTGACTGTCCACTTCACACAGAGTATGACATCATGGCGGTCAGTGGTCCACTGAAGAAGGAAACGAGTCGCCAGTATGAGGGACAAATGATGATCCTAGCCATCTGGCTTCCTCTCCTCTCAGACACGCGGGAGGATGAGGAGGATTGGGGTGAAGGGTTATACTGGGCTCCGTCTACACATGCTAACTCCTCCACACGCCTCGTTTCTCCCTTGTGATGCCAGCTGAATGTATATCAGGGCTCCATCTCAACAAATGCGTAGTCTCTTAATATTATTGACAGTAACAAATAAACCATTTAAATTACAAAGGAGCCCCAGTGAGACGGAAGATTTGGAATCTAGACTTACTTCAGTCGCCTTTAGCATTGCAGAGAGGGCTTGGCAGTAGGGGAAATAATGTGGTTCAGTGAGGCAGATTAGGCTCCATTTCCCTGTAACAAGGATTGATAACAAGGAACCTGTTAAATACGGATCCTGATCTATACGGATCCAATTCCTTTACCAATTCCAATTCCGGAGTTAAGTGCAGATACTGCATTGGACGGTGAGAGTCTGGCTGTTCATGTTACTGCATGTAACAGAGACTATAGACAACAGCTAGTCTCTGAAATGAACATATTTTACTGAAAAAAAGTTCATAGTGAAAAAATATAATATAATGAAATGGAGCCCCGACACTTCCTGCATTTTCCAGAAGCTAGGGGAATCTAGACTTGCCACATTTCTAGGCCTACACGGGCTTTGTTGGATATATTTGCTTCAGGGTCTGTGGGACAGACTACAGAGATTAGAACACGTGAAAACCTGATCCTGGAACGAATAGGAATCAAATCTTGGGTCATTCGGAACACTTGGGTTACCAATGTTTTCAATCAATTCGTATAAATTGTGATCATATGGCATATGTCATCAGGCTGATGAAATGTCCATTTACGAAAAGGCAGCCAAAGTTAAGCCCTCGTGAAATAACGCTAATATGGTCAGCATTGACCTGTCAAACACCAGTCACGTGACTCATGACCTCTGTTAGCGTCCGAATGACGTAACCCTGCTTCACATTAGGCGAGTATTAGCACACTGGAAATTAATCACAGCTGAGACGCTGCGATCTGTCACGTCAAGTGAAAACAGACCACTCTCATCACCAATCACCATAATTAGATCCCAGCTGGACCTGGTTTGTCCTCTGACCAGTGGGCAGTTTCTCTCACGAGTAGGTCGTCACAGTAGGTAACGTGACTGGTCAGTGTCATAATG
The DNA here is from genome assembly GCF_037392515.1 of Haliotis asinina. Taxonomy (NCBI): domain Eukaryota; kingdom Metazoa; phylum Mollusca; class Gastropoda; order Lepetellida; family Haliotidae; genus Haliotis; species Haliotis asinina. The sequence continues at coordinate 39,685,914 of NC_090285.1, forward strand.
ACACCGCGGTCACGCCATTAAACAGACCAGAGATCCAATAACCATGACAGTTGGCTGTCTGTGTGTGTCTGTCCATCTCGGTCGCCCATTCGAAACGACGTCGACGAAATTCGCCTAGACTTCCAAGAAACAATTACAAAAATAGAAACAAAAAACAAAACAAAAAAAAACGAAGCTACTTTTAAATTGCATGAGCTGCTGGACAAAAAGGTATAGTGTCTAGAGAAGCTTGGTCAGTCTCACTGTACCTATACCATATCAATTTCCCCACTGCATTCTTCTATTCAATACTACAGCCCTAAATGAAGAAAATCTAGGTTTCCACGGGTTCCAAATCTCCAATCTCACTGGAGTTCCTTTTCAATGTAAATGGGTTTATTTCTCACTGTGCAAACTATATATTAAGAGACTGACAGAAGCCAAATACATCGGGATTTTTAAGGCAAATGCTTGCTCATGGGTGACAGTGCCACGCGAGACTGGAATGAGTAGGGTTTTAAACAGCATATGATGGCAAAAATAATATCTTGATCACGTATCTGTTGCTGCCATATAGTGTACTCGCCAGTGTAGACGCCACTCTATGTCAGGGAGAACCCGGGTTATGTCAACAAAAAAACCCGTTGAATTGGAGATCGAAGTGCCTCCATCAGCTGGTCTTGTCAGTGATTTGAAATGTCGGTTCATATTACATTCACCTGCATTTCATCACATAGATCTTATGATATTGTGACGATTGTGATATAGATTCGATCTGATATCTCGTAACTCTAATCTACAACCATACACGATATAATTGACAGAAAGATTTCAATGATTGAACACGACTTTGATGGTCGGTTGTCGTCGATTTTACATTCATGTGACCAATATCAGCAACTAGTTGATTATACAGAGCTGTGTCCGACACTGATTCGGATATCATCACAAAGAGAAAAGCTGTAACCGATATGTAGATATCACACAGATGTGATAGATATTAAATAAACGTAAATGATATCATATAGATGTGACTGATATACGATAGATGTGACCGATATCACATCGATATGATTTATATCACAGCCCATTCTAGCCTCCCTGGCCGTGATATCGCTGGAATATTGCAAAAAGCGGCTTAAAACTAGACACATACAGTCACTGACTGATATCACAAATGTTACGGATATCACATAGATGTGACTGACATCACTAATTGATATCAGTGTGACATATGAACGTGACACCTTCAGCTGACCCTACATCGCCGGATAGTCTCAGTGGTACACATGACCTGTTGTGAATGTCCTGTACGCGATCTTGGAGAATATCATTTAATCTTTCTTTTGTTATTTTCAATAATTGTAATGTTACTGCGGACCCATGGCACAACAGAGTAGAGGATGCTCTAGTGACCTACACAGTGATATTTCACAGCATATGCATCCGTTCATTGATAAACCCTCGGATTCAGCGTGAGTCAGCCCTTCCACCCTCATCCCTTGACCTGTCATCACTTTCGCAGCTCGACGGTGTGGTCATTGTTAACCTATGTGAGTGAGTGAGTGAGTGAGTGAGTGAGTGAGTGAGTGAGTGAGTGAGTGAGTGAGTGAGTGAGTGAGTGAGTGAGTGAGTGAGTGAGTGAGTGAGTGAGTGAGTGAGTGAGTGAGTGAGTGAGTGAGGGAGGGAGGGAGGGAGGGAGGGAGGGAGCGAATGAGCGAGTTAAGACACTTTTGACAGAATTCATTTGTTTCTTGTCGGGGAAGCTTATTGTCAGTAATATGTAACTGACTTTACAATTGCCATAGAAACGGTGGAGTAGTCTAGTAGTCTTGTAGGCTTCCTCTCAATTCGCTGTGGAAGCAGTTTCGATGTACCACATTGGAACAATGTATGAGACCCATAGCTGGTGCTATAATGCCATAATGCAGTAAGATTGCTCAATGCGGCTTAAAACCATACTTACTCTCTCTCTCTCTGGCTTGGGGTTCGATTCGGGGCACTCCTGTAACACGTTATGTACACAGGTCGCTAAATTTGTGTCTTTGCTCATACTAAGATATGTCAAACAATGTTTACAATTCACTGGTTAAGATAACGGTTGCTAAATCCGTGATCAAAAATAGTTTTAGATATGTTGTGTCCTGTTCGTTCTGTGACAGTCCTGTTTGCTTGAGTCCTGCCACAAAGGTAACATGATGTTATCTCAGATTATTGCCACATTTACGGAACAAACATCTGAGTTATCGTTGCCATATAACATCTGATGTACTTGCTATGACGGGTACTTAAACCAGATTTTCCCGATCGTTCTGGGATCTTTTCATTAATCCCAACATCGCCTGCCACGCTGGATTGCATAAGGTCGCAATATGTACGCGGCGACGCTCGGTGCCAGGAGTTCCAGATGCTATCGTGACCGGAACATCTCGTATATCATCGTACATTCTCGGGATATTCAAAATTCACTTGTACTTGTAGTTGGGGTGCCAAAATACATGGCAGTGAATGTCAGTCGGAGTTGTCCGTCGGTCAGCAGTACGATCGGCATTTACTCAGCGAATGTTATGGACATTAGAGTATCGTGTACATGAGGCTGATGTATATGTGATGCATGTCATTGATATGTCTCACATCCTTCTATCCAGTTATTCAAAGCATGGGCAATTTGGATACGATGACATGAGTGAACCAAGTCAGCGATCCTGACTACCCGATCCAGTTAGTTTCCTCAGTTCTAACCCGGTGGGTACATACTGACCAACGGGGATTTCAGGGTAGATTATATTTTAGCCACAACCGAAACGCGCCGCGCCTTGGTGCAACTAAAATATTGAAACCGATATTGCACTCACTCACTCACTCACTCACTCACTCACTCACTCACTCACTCACTCACTCACTCACTCACTCACTCACTCACTCACTCACTCACTCACTCACTCACTCACTCACTCACTCAAACTCACTCACTCACTCACTCACTCATGCGGGAATCGTGCTGCCTTGCCCATAGGAAACATTCTGATCTTCCCCAAATCGCCACTCTGTTTGCGGTAACGCCACTCAGTCACTTTTATTTGGGACAGGGTAACCAATTCGCATAAGAGGCCGAAAACCTATGTCCCCGAGTTGTGCCAGAACGTACTGAGTTCGATTTTCTCCTTTACGCTGTTGCTGTTTTTCGGTTTGTCAGCCTTGTCCTAGTCTTTAATCAAAGAAGCAATCGGCCAAGACCTTCAGCATTTCCCCTCTCATCAAGCTTACAATATCTTTCTTGAAGAGGAGTTACACCAAGCCATCAGTTTTAGTTGTAATAATCAAGGGCCAAGTATATAACAATGTCCGACTCCAGAAGTCATAGTAGAGTATCAGGTTCCAAATAGGGAACGGTTCAACGAGTTTAACCTGGACATGATACAGCCTAGGACGAATGATAAAACAATATAATCCTGTTTGGGTCTCAGGAAACAGAGCTGGTGCGGTCACTGCCGTCTGAAGATGAATGATTCGTGACATTCCTCCTCATTTACACATTTGGTTTATTTACAACCCCAGCGTCCATCCTGTCCTAAGTCCACAGTTCCAGTCGGGTCACGCAACTTGCTACGGACATCGTAACTCTACCCCTAATGACCCCTTGACCAGTCCGTCCGTCAGATGCTTCTGTTTCACACTAAAGTCGTCAGCAGAGACTGATGTACGATGTCCAGTTCCCATCTTCGGCTTTGATGTACACCCCAGAGTGTCTCTAGCCAGTTACAGGTGCCCTCATCAAAGACACGTCGCAACAGTTCTTGTCCAGAAGAGGACCCAGGTTGTTTACACGTGAACCACATTCGACCCCCCACCATCAAAACAAATCAGGTGCCTGCCATGGAAAGTTTTTGCACATGTAAAAACACTCTGGAAACACAAAAACAGACATCCGTCGTTCTCACTGAATACCGGCAGTCCCTTCTATGATGTAACGGAAATTAACTGTTCGTTACAACTTAAAAAAAAACGTTAATACGTTCGCAACAAACCACCAGATTAACGAATAATTGGCATGGCCTGATAATGTTTGTATACATTCCTGGGCTTGTTCCACAAAGCAGTTACGCACTACGACTGCTGTAAGCCAGTGTTAAGAGTTACGACTGACTTATATCGTTTTGTAACGCTTTGTGGACTACTGAGATTTCGGTACTTGCCAGAAAGGCAAGGTTGTCGTCCTAATGAGTTACATGTACATGCTGCCGGTTTGATAGAATTTACAACATGACAGGGATTAAGAGAGGAGGCATGGTTATAAGTATGCTAGCTTACAATACTTCTGATTTAAAAGAATATCTGATTATAAACATCTGTACTTCACTGGAACCATTCACTATTGATTCTCACTCACTCACTCACTAACTCACTCAGTCACCCACCCACTCACTCACCCACCCACCAATTCACTCACTCACCCACCCTCCCACTCACTCACTCACTCACTCACTCACCAATTCACTCACTCACCCACCCACCCACTCAGTCACTCACCCACTCACTCACTCACTCACTCACTCACTCACTCCACCCACCCACCCACTCACTCACTCACCCATCCACCCACCCACTCACTCACTCACCCATCCATCCACCCACCCACCCACCCACTCACTCACTCACTCACTCACTCACTCACTCACTCACTCACCCACCCACCCACTCACTCACTCACTCACTCACTCACTCACCCATCCACCCACCCACTCACTCACTCACTCACTCAGTGAGAATCCGGGTTATAATTGATTTTCCGTAAACCGTACTTTTCCAAAGATGCGACTAACAGGATCAGGTGGTCTGGCTAGTTGACTTGGTTGACAAATGTCATTGTACATCCCAATTGCGCAGATCGATACACATGCTGTTGATCACTTGATTGTCTGGTCCAGACTCGATTATTTATAGACCGATGCCACAGAGCTCAAATATTGCTGAGTGTGGCGTAAAAATACACCCTCTCAGCCACTGCATTTATATACAATGACCTGTAGTTATTAATGTTAGGCGGTCTGTGGAACAAGGTATTAGAAGCCATGATGGATCACTGGGCGATTTCTTCCTTGTAGACCTACGTTGATGACTGTGGCACTAAACCGCTTTGACAACTTTAAGTCACATACAAGAAATACCAGAAATTAACATTTGTACAATATGGAATAAATCTAACCTGTCAACAAAAATTTGACGTTTACGAGAAGAGAAATGCCAGTGCTATCTTGCCTGTGACGTGGCAAGGACGTTGGGCATCGTTCGGGAGTGGACAGTTTGTCATCAGACCGTGACTGGCCGGTGCTAGGTTACCTGTGGACTGGCCGCCTACGTTCCTGACACAAATTGGAAGCAGAAGGAATCAGAAATCTTCTAAGGAGTCTGTATAGATGGATAACATTTAAGACAATCGTCACTGTGTATGGCAGTATGATTCCAATCAGTCTTCCGTACAACGCATCTTTTCTGTCTCGTATAACATCCGTCTCACACCTTTAAAGGGGCTGTGTTGTCTGCCTCTCAGACAAAAGAGAATAGATTAATAGTGACGAGCGAAGTCAGATGTGATTTAGAAAAGCTGGAGGACGTCATTTGGGCATTAACTCGTGTTAAACATGAAATGAATTTACGGTTGTTACTGTTGATAGATATTTTGCAATATCAAAAACGTAAATTTACTAAATATTGTTCAAACAACAAGGTTTGATGGGTCCTTTCTTGTGCCAGAAAGTTGCTCATTTGTGTGTGTATGCAGGTACACTTCCGTTTCCAGGTTATAATAAGAATGTCTTTTTTTAAGAACGTAACACACACTGGGTTTAACATATTCCCTCTGATAGTACCAAGAATACGACGCCAAATTCTTCATTTTCTTGATTAATATATACTAGTATAAATAAAACAACTTACACTTACAGTTTTCATAATTCTTGTGCCATTTTTGGTGCCACTGACCCAAATGTCAGTTATGTTCTGTTGGAAGTCTGTGTGCAAGCATACGGAACACATGGGTTATAAGACCTGTATGCATTTATTCTATCTGGCATCTGAGATCTATTGAGAGTCATAGTGGATAAAATCTACATTTGTTTATTTCAGTTCAGTTTCGACCCAGTGGTTTTACCACACACCCAACGACCTTTAGGGCATATCGACTATATCTGCAGGGTGTTGAGACTAAAACCCCACAGGGCTGTAGACACAACACCCGCGGGGCTGGCTACGCCATCCTTCACGAACAACGTCATCAGCCAGAGTTTATAGATCCCGTCAGTCATCTGGTTCTGGAGGTACTTAGAGGACTGGCATCTGCCGACATTTTATGGACCTTGTCTGATCGGACATGTTCACTTGACCATGGAATTCCTACCTCCCTGGAATCTTCATCTTCACTGTGTCAGCCACTCCGGCCATGTGGTGGTCAGCGGGATTTATGACCGTCTGTTTATGCCACAAGTGTTTTCGGGGTTTACACCAATAGGTCTGTGTTGACATTGAACTTTATTAGACTGGTCTGCTCTTCGGGGGTCTCCGGATTGTTTGGCAGACTGATAACCGGCGTTTACCATTCACGCAATAAATGGCACCATTCCGTGCATCAGCGAGACTAACGGACAACCGTTTTTAGTTTACCGATTAAAGGCTGACACGCGATGAACGACAGACAAGAAAATGTTTTTATGGCTTCCGGTGTACACTTTTTATCAAGGGTGAATAAAAATTGCAAGATTAATAGCTACAACTGGCAGACTAAACTTTGAAATGTTTTAAAAATGATTTGTTTCTTGGCAGAAAAAGCTAGGTGCATGGTTGTACATAAAGAAATAATAAACCCTATAGGTAGGTGGCCTTTAAGTTTGTAAAATGTATTGACCGCCTATGTTGTAGAATGGGGGTTGATGTAATCTTAGCACGTTTAGCCATCGATCCAAATGGGCGTTGGTTAAACTGAACAACCAAGGAAATTTTTTAACCTTGCCTTGGATACTTGTGCAAGATATCAATAAATGACAATTTTCTTGCCAGATGTGCACAACACAGTTGATTTCGTTTCGGATCACTACACAAAGCGCTTAAACACTGATTAATTCAGTTTAGAAAGCCACGGACATTTTCACACCGCTCCACAAATGCAAATGACTTAGGTGCGTGAATATACGTACATTTAAGTTGAATAATTCCCGTGGGTCACTGACTCTCACAGTAGAGTAGATGGCCAAAACAGGTGCCCGTTGTGTGTTATTGACTGACCCCTTGACCACTAGTGATATCAGACCCATTTTGTTTGGCCTTGGCGAGTCGGGCCGATAAACACAGCCAGACACTCCAGGCAATTGAGTTTATCGGTCTCCCCGGGACAAATTAAATCAGATTCATCGCGGGCTGACCAATTGATGGAATGAAATAGTCCAATTAGCGCGTGATCTGATACAGTAATTCTTATGTGGAGAGTAAACTGATGTGTCAGAGATAGCTCTACGTTTCATATAGCTGTCACAGAAGATGTAAGTGTACAGGAAATCTCCGTCGGATCGCCCGGTTTATCTGGGAAATCAGAATTGGCGGTGTGGGTTTGTTCCTCGTTGGTTTGAAACTGGATCCAGGATCTGGTTTGTATTGTTCAGTTTGATAGGACGAGTTCTGTTAAATGTTAGCAGCTTCTGAAATTGCCTCACCATCTGAAAGATTTCAGTGTGACCACTTATCAGATATGGCTTAACGGTAACCGGCCACATTCACCCCCGGCATGGTGACAGAAAAGAACAGATACCCCTTTAATATATAATCAGAACATACTAATATACAGAACAGAATATACTACAACAACAACAAAAAAGATCCTTGTGTCCATTTTGCGGGTGTAGAATGCTTTAAGTAATAGAAATAATATTTCAATAGCTATTTTCAACTGTTTCCAGTGTCTCACTATACTGAACAGAACAGCAAAAGAAACGGAAGCTTCGAAAAAGAATGAAATCTCATAAAAATAAGCGTTCATGTTTATTTATTCTATTTAAAAACTTGACAAAAATCCGAAGGTGCATTTCTTTTGTTGTTCAGTATAGATCCTAAAACATATTGATCAAGCACTTTTGACAAAATCTCTCTCGCTTCTTGACCCGTTTGTAAACTAACTGTCTACAGACTTGTCTGCAAAGTCATCCGTGAGTGTTGGATAGTTTGTACAGTCAGTCGTCAGACTTGAATCTGTTCTCATCAACTTTTCAGGCGCACCGTCACCTTCCAATCAGACTATTTTTCTACCTGGACTGCGGACGACCCGTGGGTTGAGATTCTGATTAGAATGACTTATCACACATAAAGAATGTAATCACACTTATCAATTGCGACGGTCTCACAATTTCCTATATCCAATGAACTTATACAACAACACAACCACGTGGCAGCCCCCTACAGTGCCATCAGTGACGGACGTGAATCCCGCTCTATCACGCGAGAGGATAAGGCCATACGTTTGTAAATAACATCACGGAAAATGTATCAACGCGATGCACAGATAATTATTACATTAACCTAGACTGAATCTGAAACTCTATCTTTACATGGCAATAGCTGACGTGAGTTGTTGGTGACCATCTTCCACCAGATGGACTGACCTCTTATTTTCGGTACCCGACCCACAAAGTGTTCGTAACATTGCCTTACAATCAACGTCATAGTCAACGTCAACGAACGTTTCAGGGATTCGAACCCTGATCTTCAAACCCCGTCCGCAGGGTTCGAACCCAAGCACTGAAACACAAATCACAGACATGAAACTTTATTTGTGATAGGTGTCTTTTCCCTCAGCAGTCAGTGGGTACCAGGAGTGATGAAACGGTAACCATAAACATTACGCCTAATACAGCAGCTGGTTGCACACTTTCCGGGCAGCCGAGAATGACATTTGAGTGCACTATCAAAAACAAAAGCGGAAACAATATCGCAACACTATGATAATTTACTTGGTGAATGAAATGACTCATTATGAATCAAGTTATATTGATATGTACACGCTTGAGCCTCGCTATCTATTTCCGGAAACAACGCCTCTCAGTTCATCCCTGAAGGTCTTTGCAGAGCCAATGCAAGTCGCTGTGACATAACAAATAGCTGATATTTAGCGCACTTGTAATGAGAACATGCTGATGCATACTGATGCATACTAGGGCATACGATTCTCTTTGTTTTAAATGACACCAATTAGAAAAAAACCCAAACAATTAAGTATTCGTATCTGGCCTCCCACGTACTGCAACGGTACATTGTTCAGTTATGAACACTCTCGGTCGTGTCACCAGGTCAAACTGTTCAGGAAGTATTTCATACTTATGTCACTTGAGGAAATAATTCTTTTTGCAAGTATGAACAAGGTAATTGTGAATGAAATCGGGTTTTGCATTCATGAATTGCTCCGAAAACAAACACTATCTCTGACAGTGATGTTATGGCCCTCTCACTGAGGTCGTGAGGAAATACGCCTTCGTGTGACCTGACATTCGACGCGTAAATTTACGATCTATGCGCGATAGGATGGAAATAACAAGCATCGTTTAAACATGCAGATCATCTTTAATAAAGCTTGTAGCTCTTGCACTTTATTACTTGCACGTCATCAATCTGCTAGTCGTATCTTCATACATCCATACATATGAATGCATAATGTAACCTAGTGGTTAGAGCGGGTTCGAATCCCCACACGGGTAGAGTGTGTAAAGCCCATTTCCTGTGCTTCCCCACCCTTCCCAACCACCCTACAACAGCTCCCCACCCCTCACACACACACACACACACACACACACACACACACACACACACACACACACACACACACACACACACACACACCTCCTTCCCAAGCCTCACTGCGGCATCTAAAATTCAACTCACTATTAAATACATGCTTGAGAGAACTAGAAAGACCTACAAATCCTTTTCAAAAGACTGCTACTCAGTACTGGAATATGACAACACTAACGAACAGGAAATATTATTAGAGGGATTTTTATTTGAAAATGTAGTGTTTGAAAATACATGTAAATTTCAAAGTAACATAACACGACAGGATATCGAAATATTCTAATTATCACCATGAATGTATTGAGCAATTATGTTTAAACATTTAAGGTAACATCGGAGATCCTTATGTAGATAATGGACCAGAAACTACTTACTTCACTTTATTCAGTCGTGTGCTAGTTGATCCTGAACACGAGTAAGCCCAAGCTTGCAGAAGATTGATTCATACAGTGTTATCAAGGTTTAGCAGTTGAAGGGTGGCACTGCCCGACAGAATCAAGAGGAGATGAAATCTGTTTGTGGTGAAGATGGCCCATCTTATGATACTGTTGTGAGATGGAAAAGGAATTTCAAAACCGGTCATATGTCCCTGACAGCTGTGCCAAGAAATAGACTCAGTTTTGACGCTACCCATGGAGTCATTAATGAGGCGGAGTGTTGGTTTTCCATAAAATTAGGGGTCTGTTCAAGCGGTCTGCACAAGGTCAAGAAATGACAGAAGAAATGGGTCACTCTGGATGGTGACTATGTAGAGAAGTCGTAAGGACATGAAATCAAAATAAAGTTTCTACACTGAAAACGTCTTGGGGATAATGAGAACCTTTTGATACCCCTTCGTGCAGCACCTCCAGGAGCTCACTTCCTTCAAAAACAGCAATAACAGGTGTCATGTCGTGAGATAACAACAGCGCAGTTTGCAATCTCTGAATGAGATCAATATAGTTTATGCCATTGTGCTAAACAAATTCCATAAACATCGCAGGGGTGAAGATTAGCAAACTGGCGCAATACAAGACCATCACGGTCAAACGCAACGTCAGTGACCGTTATGTGCCGTTGAAGGCCATTGTGCCTGTTGTTCCGCTTGATGACTCCCGTCGTTTAAGATGACTTGGGTAAATCAATTTCTTTGTCTGTGTGGACCAGCTTGTAATGACCATAATCAATATTCACGATCTCGTCTTGCGGACCGTATCACACCACACTCTGATCGTGCGGAACTTCGCGAACATTGCTGCCATATTTGTTCTCGACATTATCCCCGTTTAATGAAGACATTGTGCGGGATGACCAAGTATGTGCTCCCAACATGGCTCTTTTGTAAACCTTGTCAGGAGCTTAAAGAGGATTCACATAAAAACGTTGTGTAATCTGATTGTGAACTACATCCTGGAGTTCACATTAATGATACCTGTTCATTACATGGAACTTATTTTAGAAAATATGTTATTATTACTACTTAATAACTTCTGTCTTAATGACGTCTTGTCTTGACTGGGAATGGTCGTCCATTTTTATTCCAACGCTTTCCATGTTACTTTCTTACAGGATTTAATTATTATGTTTTTAAATTCTTTTGTTTTATTTGGTTTTCACCTTGTTTGGTTTTTGCTTGATATGCTTTTGTTTTGGTTGTTTGTTTTGTAAAGGGTAGAGTGGATCGCGGGTTGGGTGGAGTGGGGTGGGGTGGTGGAAGATTCTTTTGTGGACTGTGTTGCGACGGGGTAATCTGGTGGTTCAAGCGTCAGCCCAGTTTCGAGCCCACCCAGACAGAGATGTGATCTGTAAACCAATTGCCCAAATGATCCAGTCATGATATGGTGTACAATAAATACCGACTTTATGCATAAGAAAGTAACAACACGCATTTCTGTACATTTTGCTCGTTTCGCGTGTTGATCTTTTCTGATTATTTAGTCACGAACGAATACAAATAACGCTGTAATGGGTCCATCTCGTAAATGAAACTGAAATATACATACTAATCAATCACCTTTTAGTTTGAAACACGACTGGCCTAAACATAATGAAGCGCGCACTCAGCAGACAGGAGCCAGACAACCCGCCAAAATAATGGACGCTGCGCGTGATAGCGGTTGCACGTGCTCTCGCGTGACAGGTCTACATGGTAGCAGATTAAGGAAGTATATATAGACCTGTCACGAGAGCACGTACACCCGATGTGTATAAATATATATATGCTGCATCTTCCTGGTACTGTGCAGGGGCTACGGCGGAAGCAAGGACAGCTACACTGTCTGAAGCCAGGTCAAGAGCACATCTGTATCAGTCCTCTCATCTCTCATGTGCATTGTTATTTGTGCTGATTCAGAGGGTGCAGTTCATAGTTGTGAAACTCCATGACCATATTTGTAACGTCCTCAGTGGCAGTTGCTGATTTTCATGGAATTGGAAATGAAGTGCACGGTTAAGTAGAGAGGACTAGACATTATTGTTTCAGCAAAAGTCCCAATTTGGGGGTTAAAGTAGTAGTAAAATTAGTAGTAGTAGTAGTAGCAGTAATAGTAGTAGTAGTAGCAGCAGTAGTAGTGGTGGTAGTAGTAGTAGCAGCATCAGTAGTAGTAGTAGCAGCGGCAGTAGTAGTAGTAGTAGCAGCAGCAGCAGCAGCAGTAGTAGCAGTAGTAGTAGCAGCAGCAGTAGTAGTAGTAGCAGTAGTAGTAGCAGCAGCAGTAGTAGTAGTAGCAGCAGCAGCAGCGGTAGTAGTCGTCGTCCTCGTAGTAGTAGCGGTAGTAGTAGTAGCAGCAGCAGCAGCAGTAGGAGGAGGAGGAGTAGTCGTCGTCCTCGTAGTAGTAGCGGTAGTAGGAGGAGGAGGAGGAAAGGGGTAGTCGTAGTAAACGTAGTAGTAGTAGAATCAATAATTGAAAGTTTAGAAATCAGCTACAGTGAAAGCGGTACGAGGAATTGTAATATAGTATAAGTGGCAGCAGCAGCAATGATATTGGCGATAGTAGCAACAGTAGTTGTTGTGGTACTGGAAACAGTAGAAAAAACAGTTTTAATGGCAAAAGCAAAAGTAGCATCATCAGCAGTAACTGTCCTAGCAGTAGCAGTAGCAGTGGAGTAGTAGTGGTCGAGGAAGCAGTTGTTGTATTAGTGACAGCATGTTGACTGCAGAGGTATCAGCAACAGAAACAGCAGTAGTAGTGGAAGTATCAGTGATGGCAGTAATAGCAGTAGTAGTAGTAGTAGTAGTAAGAGTAACAGCAGCAGCAGCAGTAGTAGTAGTAGTAGTAGTAGTAGTAATAGACGTTGTAGTAATAGACGTTGTAGTAGTAGACGTTGTAGAAGTAGTAGCGGTAATAGTAGAAGCAGTGTCAGTAGTAGTAGTAGTAGTAGCAGCAGCAGCAGCAGCAGCAGCAGCAGCAGCAGCAGTAGTAGTAGTAGTAGTAGTAGTAGTAGTAGTAGTAGTAGTAGTAGTAGTAGTAGTAGTAGTAGTAGTAGTAGTAGTAGTAGTGGTAGTAGTAGTGGTAGTAGTGGTAGCGGTAGTGGTAGAGTCAGTAGTAGTAGCAGTAGTAGACGTAATAGAAGCAGCAGTAATAGTAGTTGGAGTAGTAGTAGAAGCGGTAGAAGCAGCAGCAGCAGCAGTAGTAGTAGTAGTAATAGTGGTAGCGGTGGTGGTAGCAGACGTAGCAGCAGCAGCAGTAGAAGTAGCAGTATCAGTAGTATCAGTAGTAGTAGCAGCAGTAGCAGCAGCAGCAGCAGCAGTGGTAGTGGGAGTGGTAGTGGTAGAGTCAGGGTGGATCTGCGCCGGGTGTTTTTGGTTAGAATGTACCCGTGGAGTCGAATACGGGAGCACATGAGAAATATAAATGTCCCTTTTTTCTTTTCCAAATGTCTTCACAAGGACTGTGTGTGAAATTTTGGAAATAGGAAAAAGAACTCTTGTACATTGATGTGTTCACTTTATCGTTTCCACAAAGTATATTTAACGTCATTATGTGACGGAAACACTGTTTGGCTAAATCCCATCTCCCAAAGATGTATCTGTAATTGCTTCCTATGAACTATGCAGTGGAGATATATATGTATTGTTTAAAACATAATGATAATAACAAATGGGATGTACCCATTGGAACTGATGACGAGAGTGATGAGTATTACTGCCAACCATTATTGTAGTCCAGTGTTTAGTACCGGCGGAACCATAAGTTATGAGGTTTGACATTAAACCTCGTATATAATCCGAAGTGATGCCAACGGGCCAACAATGTGCTTACTGTCTCACTCTTCTTAATTGCCAACGTGGCTCCTCCACAGGTGCGACAGCAGAAGGCGGGGAAGTACCCCCCTCCCACGTCCCCCAGCCGCTCTTCCCAAGTAGCCGTTGTCCAAGGGACACTGACCATCTCCCTATCTGATATCAGGACACATGGTCCTAGGCAGATGGTCAAGACCGTCCCTGGTGGATGGTTTAGATCCTTTGATGGCCCCGCCTAAATGTGGTGGCAAGTAGTGCAGGCTAATCAGCAATGTAATGACTATCTTTATAAGCTTCCCATCAGTTTGAAATACATTCCAGAGGTCTCCTCCAGTCCATTTGCATTTCAGTAAAACCGTCATCGTTAATGCAGGGTCGGGTATCTTTAACAGAATTAAACCCGCGCGAGTGACCCGTTGATTAATCCTTAGAGTGGAATGTTTCATGGCCTCGACAATCAGACTGCATTTTCATAACAATGGAAGATGGGACATTGACCGACATATGTGAAGTACTTGTTACAAACACGCCAGCGCGTATATGAGCTGCAATTATAAATTATGATACTTTAATGGGTTATAATCAGGTATTTTACAATTTATTCATCACATGAAGTACTCCGCTAAAACCAGGATACATTCTACACTTTAGTGTATGTCGGCCGACCATGCCAGTTACTTAATGACGCATGAACAGCGGATCAATTTCAGGTCTGAGTTTGCAATCATTCCAAATCTATTTGCCGTCGGAAACAGAGGGATAAACCTAACACTTCTGATACAAGACACCAATTAACAAATGACACTTAACTAGCATGGGTCTGACGTTCATTAATACCAAGCCAGGAGCTTCGCCTGCTGTGTTTTGAAATTTCATATTGACTTATTGCGGAATGGACCAATATCAGTTGTTTAGACGAACATAAATCATTTTACCAAGTTACATAAACACTTGTAATCTTTATAAAGTCTAAATACCGACTGCCGAAATATTTGTTCGTCGTTCACATAATGGTCGGCGTGAACACAGAGCAGAATCCCTGTCTGTAGTTTTCTTTATTGATTAACCTCACGATTCAGTGGTAGAAATAAGCCTTTTTTCCAATTCATTAATGGTGTTTTTCCTCAGTATCGGGGCAGTAGGGTAGCCTAGTAGTTAAAGCGTTAGGTCTTCACGCCGAAGACCCGGGTTCGATTCCCCACATGAATGTGTGAAACCCATTTCAGGTGTTCCACCGGCGTGGTCTTGCTGGAATTAAAAGCGTGGATAATGTGAACTCACTCCCTCATTCGTCATCATAATCAGTGCGAATATTGGTCCCTGTGGGTTTCTGTTGTGTTTTTCATACCATAAGAACTGTCCACCATACCAGGACAACTGTCCACCATACCAGGACAACTGTCCACCATACCAGGACAACTGTCCACCATACCAGGACAACTGACACAACCCGCGACCTTCCACTAGCAGCAATAAAACGATTTGGTTACGTGAGGTTGATGACAGTCCTTATCGTTTGGTCGCAAGTTCCGAGGATTTGATGCATAACAAAGTCCTAATTTAACTCTAAGCAGCCATCAAAGAACGGACCGCGTGTGTATTTTATTACGTGGCCATCCCCAGAAAGGCTGCCCAGATAGCTCAGACGGGAGCAATGTCAGCCCTACGTAATGAAACCCCCCTTACACGAGGTCACGTCATAAAGATCTACTCTACACATCAAAGGTGAATCGTTGACATAACGCGTGATCCCATCTTCCCTATTGACCATGTCTCTGAAACTGTTGCCGGTGCTTTCATCACCTGATAAATCTAGGGGGAAAGTCCCTGGGTGAGTTTACGTTGACCCCCACCACACCCCACTCCGACTCCCACCCCTAAGCTGCCCCACGACACGCGTGTTGCCGGCGGTCCTAACGGGTGATTACGTTGCGAGGATATAGCACTACTGGTTCGACGACACCTGTGTATTGATTGACTGATTGACGTACACAGACACCGACTCTTGGACATAGCCATGGGGTTAGCTTGTTCTATTCTTTACTTACCTGGGACGGCGGGGTAGCCTAGTGGCTAAAGCGGTCACTCGTCACGTTGATTCCCACATGTATGTAATGTGTGAAGCTCATTTCTGGTGTCCTTCGCTGTGATGTTGCTGGAATATTGGTAAGGGCGTCGTAAAACTAAAACTCACTCACTCACTCTTTACTTACGTACACACACTACGTCCGATAACGTCGATGATCAAATGCAGGGCATGTAACTCTAGACATGTTTCCCTCTGTAGAGTGAGGTTATGATTTGTTATGTTTGACTGCCTGGAGGTTGAATGCTTAAACTGTGAAACTGTATGTCTTCATTCGGAATAGAGCATTGTTCACGTGGAAGTATCATTTTGAGCTGACAAAACAATAGATGGGAAGAAATTGTGAATGGAAATATTGGTCATAGTCTATCGCATCATCATCATCATCATCATCATCATCATCATCATCATCATCATCATAGTCGTCGTCATCATTATCATCATTGTCGGCGGCCCAACCTGGGGTCTTGACCATGCCACCACCTGCACCACTATTACCAAAGTGATCATCATCATGAAGATCATCATGATGATCATCATCATGATCATCATCGTATTCGTCGTGGTAATCGTCTTCTTCATCGTTGACGTCGTCAATGCAGCTGTAGCAGCATCGGGTGCTGTTGGTATTGCATATATATCGGTTAAATATTCTTCTCATGACAGTTCCAGATGCTAAGGAGTACCAGCAGTTCGTACATAGCCTACAACCAATAGATGATAAACACAACAAACTGAAGGTATACTAAAGATGTAGGTGGATTAACAGAATGATTGGCAACTGGGATCGCGCTGCGAATCTTGGACATGTCATTTATCTTGTCATGGATATGATTTGTTGATCATTGATTATTTTCTCTCAATAAGTCTTTTCCTTCTTGTTTCTTATTTTCGGGGTGTGGCGGATATCATGTAACTGATTAATGATAATCAAGGGATCCTGTTTTCATTAATAACTCAATTACTTTGAGAATTGAATTAAAATAAGACATGCCTCTTTCATGAGCAGATGCCATTTGACGTGGGCATGGTTTTTAAGTTTGTAGTCTTCATGGCGTAGGCGTTTCTGCCATCATTGTGACATCTCCGACCATGACAACACGTTTCCCACTATGAAAAGACTTCTCCGACCATGACAACACGTTTCCGACCATGACAACACGTTTCCGACCATGACAACACGTTTCCGACCAGGACAACACGTTTCCGACCAGGACAACACGCTTCCAACTAGGACAATACCATGACAAATTCTACCCGTCCATGGCAATATTTACCCGGCCGTGAAAACACACTTTCGACAATCATAATATACTCAGCGATAACGCCTCACACCTGTCTATATGGCAAAACACACACACACACTCACACACACACACACGCACACACGCACACACACACACACCTATTACAACATGCCTGACCATGACAAAACTTCACCCTCCACGACATCAGTACCAACAACTATGCGTCATCTACAACACAGAAAACCATTCCAGAACCTACCTAACCATGACAAACACACGCGACTATCAAAAAGCACACCGTACAATTACAATCTCCATACGCAAGAAGTGTACTACCTTGCCGTCAACGCAAACACACGCCACACCTTGACACTCAGCCACCCCGAACGTCCCACCCTGACATCGTATACCTCTCACCCCCGCCCTGGGGCTTACACGGTCTCACGTTGATGAATATAAACTATCAAATGCCGTTACAAGAACCGATTGCGTAGCATCTGTCCAGGCATTAAGAAGTAATATAGAGTCGCGTTACCTACGGGAGATTTAGGCCAAATCCATCTGATGGATCTGCCGGTTATGGAGTCAGTCCAAGTCGCTATTAAAGTGTCAAACATAGTGGAGTAATCCACCGATTTCATCACTGACCGCTGCATAACACGCTGACCGTTTCGATATAGGATAATGAAATTCTAATTCGACACTGTTAAACGGATGATGGCTATAAACTCTATATTTATGCTGTGGTGTTATTTGACCTGAAGTAATGGCGAGGTCAGGGTCTGGAGCGCGGCAACTTTCACCGTCACAGGTACCGATGGTATTAAGGGCCTATGAGAGTGACAGCTGGTCTCAACTTGCAACAATGAATGCACCTGTTCTTGGCAACATTTGGGGAATATTTGATTTCGTAAACTGATTATGTTCGGTCAACAACTTATAAAGCATCATTGAAGGGATTAAATGCGTGTTTACAACCACTAAAGATGCCAATAAAAGCATGGGAAACATTGGTACAATTAAGATTAAATATTGCTGTTTATAATCCGATTGATGTACAGTTTTGAAAATATGTAGTCAAATATGAAAGGCTAGCATTCTAACCCTAGTCCCATTCTCTACGCCTCTCCTGTCCTGCAATCCTTCAGTGTTGAATATTGTCTGGGAAAGTGAACAGTTTGGGGGACTAACATATCGGTCATCTGGGTTAGCCTTGGGGTATTGGGGGCCTTGGTGTGGCCTTGTCGTTTAAGTGTTCACTCTTAAAACTCCGATTCCTCAACAGTTTTGTACAATTTGCCGCAGTTGTTCACTAAGGAGATATTGCTGGACATTGGATAGTTGGTACGTGCCGAAAACTCACGGTAATGACAGCAACAAAAAGGGACAAAAACATCCTCCTTGTATAACACCACTCACAACACCTGGATGGGGAGCATGACCCTGGAATCTGGCCAGCTGGCGAAGAAGGCCCCAGTCTGACAGATTACATGGTTTTCTATTGAACTGAAGGACATCACTTGGCCAGCTGAAGGAGGCGACAGATGACGCGATCAGGTGACACCAGTGTTGACAGAAGATGCTCCACTGATGATATCCTGGATTGAAATATTGAAATGACCCGAGAAATTCGTTGCGTCACAGTTGAGCCAGTGTCTTCAATGGGGCGAGAAGGAGGTCATGATTGCACTAATGAGGTCTGCCTTCAAAGTGTAATCAATTACATTCAAGGATCTGTCTCGTCTCTCTGTGCGACGCAGCACAATGACTGGGTTCTGTCTTTACATACAACACAGAACAATGACTTTTTCTTGAATTGAATTGCCGGAGACTGGTGTCACAACACCGAATTTTATTCAGTGTAGTAGAATGAGTCACTGTTGTCCACGCTACATGTAATCAATTTCGGAAAAAGATTTGTGATACGTGACATGTGATTGGTTTCATTGATGTCAATTTAATAATAGGCTATTTTCAACGGATGACGTATGTCGTAAAGAACTGGTGTCCGCGTGGACCTTGACATGAAAAGCCATTCTTAATTTAGGAAACGTGGGGTTGCTAAAGTGGCTAAAGTAGTCGCTCGTAACGGCGAAGACCCGGGTTCGATTCCCACATGGGTACAGTGTGTGAAGCCCATTTGGGTATGCCCTATTGATATTGAACATAAAATATTGCAAAACCGGCTCGCTGACTCGTTCAAGAAACGCAAGTATTTACAACGTCTCAGTGATCGGTGGTTCGAACCCGGTCGCAAACAAACCAAAAGACTGCCATTTGCTGTTGCCTTGCCCGGGTCGTGGCTCACACGTTTTGTTGACGTGCCTGGAGCGTGGCTTTAGTGGATAGTGAGTTAAAATTGAACGTCACATCGGCAATATCTCAGCCATATCGTGACGATCTAAGTGGGTGAAACAAGGACTGGTATGTTCGGAGAGTATACTGTAAGTGTCTGGTGTTTATGTTAAACGGTAGCATGGTATCTACTGTCTACATGTGGAACTAAAACGAAGTCGGACAAATAGCCACTCCTGGCCTTAACAACATTCACTCTCACTCACTCACTCACACTGTAGCAGATAGGAAGACACTTGTATGATAAAGTGATACCCGGAAACCATACTAGAGTATCACCACAATTTATTCCTAGTCTAGATCCCGTTGCAGTACACTTGTTACGTTATCAAGCCGTTAAGTCAAACGCAGACAAAGATCAAGGGAAAGATTGTAGAGAAAGATCACACAGAAAGATCAAGAGAAAAAGTCAGTAGGATCACTTTCTGCACTCAACACCCCGTGGCTTTGCGCCGTCTGCAAGTAACGGGTATCACACCACAAGTAGGATACTTTGATGCACACTTTTAGTGTATAACGGTAGGGAATCGCCCTCTGTAGCCAAGACAATGCTCATCTTCTCCACGACCACTTGATCAACGTTAAACCAACTACAAACCAAGGAGCTTACACTTCCATTGTGTCCATCATGGGTCCAGACGGAATTCAATATGTCCGACATAGGATACGGATAAGATTCAAAGAGTCCCGTTAAACAACACGTATATATTTGAGATGGTGGAGGTGTCCATTTGTGGTTCCGAAACACTCGCCCTTACGACACTTTAAAAATAGTTTTGTCACTTATTGATTTCAACTCCCTGTATCTGTGAAATCGGCACCCGAACAGTTTCAGCCATCTTAGGCACGCTATGTTCTTTAAGACATACTTTACATTCTGGGACACAGCACTGGTTTCACCAGGCCCGGCGGTGTAAGGTTGAAAACATACCCACGTTGAAAAGATGCCCTGTTTGAAATCTACCCTCTGTTTCCGCACTGTTAACTTACTTTAAATATTGAAAAGTCAAATAAAGATGTCTACATGTCATTATTCAACGACGGCTTCTTTTCAGTATGTGACCCGGGTTAATTTTCAAAAGAAGCCGGGTGATTATTCATTGTTTAAAAAGACCCCTGGCGTTGAAAAGTAAGTCCGGGTATTAATTCAGTACCCACCGGATACCTTTTCAGCACGGGTATGTTTTCAGTCTTACACCGGCACGTGGGTCGTGTCATAGAGTGGGGTTTCAATACGCAATAATGAGGTGAAAATAACAGTATTCGGTGTGTTGCGTGGATGTTTTACACGATCAGGTGAGAAAAAAACAACATCAAAGAACATGTCTGTATCGGGTAGAGTGGGAAATAAGGTTCACCATGGTGCTAACTGTGTTCACGTGCATTCTTTGTTGTGAAACCTTCCAAACAATAAAATATTGTATTTCATAAATTGTTACAAAAATCCATTGTGAGTCATGCACCACCATGTTTGCGAATCTTGATGCTGAGAGAGAGTAGTTAGCTGAAGTGAAGAGGATTTAAATTTCTCAAGATAATTGTACATATACTGAACAGGAAAAGAAAAGTTTCGAAAAAAATGAAACCTCCTAAAATTAACCGTTCATATTTACAGCTTCTATATAAAAACTGGACAAAAACAGTGTCGTTTCCTTCGATGTTCACTATATATTCCGGCGTGTGTGCGCGTATTCTCTTCCATGACAAGCCCAAGGAAGGGCAACAACATGTAGCATCATTTAACGTTTTATTCTGTGATCCAGTCAGGGGAATGGCCCCCCGATCTTTCGCTCCCCGGAGAGACGTTGTTTCTACAAGAACAGGGATGTGGAAAATCAGAAAGTGCCAGCGATATTTACCTTGCATGATCGAAAAGGATTCGATCAGCTGAAGTTCGAATTCCAAATCATGATCCTTGATCCGTCATTAAGTCCGTCACGCACTGCTTACACGTCTAACTGACTTACTGAGTATGGTTTTACGCCGCTTTCAGTTTAGCAATATTCCAGCATTACCACGATGGTGATACCAGAAATGGTCTTAACACATTGTACTCATGTGAAAAATCGAACCTGTGCCTTCGGCGTGACTCTTCATCCATTAGGCTACCCCGCCGCCATGATGTAAACTGAACAGTGTTTACGTGACGATAAGCCGAACCCTCTCAATAAATGATTTCTTCAGTATCAACTGATTCAATTAAACGTGTCAGTATTATCTATTACCTAAATCTAACTACAAGATTTTCTAGTTTTCGATTCGTGGTCTGTACTGTCAAATTATGACTTGTTTCTGACCCGAGACCATTGAGCCTAATATGTGTATACAGCGAGATACATATCAAGAGACATGCATATATATACAAAGTGTCCAAAATAATAAACATTCCAGTACATTTTCGACAAATGAGCCTGATATAAACTTCGCGGAATAATTATAAACACAAAGACCAGACCCGGAGCTGTCTTAGGTCTGAACCCTCCGCTTCAGATAACATCTAGCTAAACTATCAGATGTACGTTGTTCTGAAATCTTAAACCGAGTCAGTGACCTTATATATGCTTTAAACCATATTCTAAAACCCGTGTTATTTATCTATCGATGACCTGTAGACACTGCATTACTTTCCAAGGTCAGAGATGAGAGATTGTTCACAGACCACCACGAAAGGGAAATACTGAGTAAGGGCGTGATATATTTATAAGAGGAAGAAATGATTAGACGTGTGGCATCATGTATACATCCTCGAACTTAGACAGATTACGTACACACAATCAAAATTGAGTTACAATTAGCTTTATCCATTTATTTGATAAATATGCTGACGAGATTTCGGGGGAGTTTAGTTTGTTAGACATAGGAACATTGTCTCTCTGAGCAGGGGTTGTAGGGATGTGGGTTACGCAAGATAGCTTATTTTCAAGAACAAAGTGACGATTTTGTTTATTTTTATATCAGGTTGTTAAGTTGCGAAATAAGGTTATCTGTAAACGCCGACGCTGTAGCATCATGTGCGCGTGGGTTTCTCCGCATTCCCCAATAACCATGCCGGGTTACAGAATTGCATTTGTGTTACAGAACTGCATGAATTTTACAGAACTGCATGAATTTCACAGAACTGCATATCTGGACAGAACAACATCTGTTATAGAAATGTATTTGTGTCACAGAACAGCTTGTGTAATAAGCAGCATATTTACCACAGATATACATTTGAGTTACAGAAACGCCTGTGTTACAGAACTGCTTGTATGTTACAGAAAGCCACCTGCGTTACAGAAACGCACGCTCGTTACAGAATTGCATATATTGACGAAATGCGCGTGTTACAGAATCATTTTATGCTTCAGTATGACAAGTATTTTGCAGAAAAAAATGTGTTACAGAACTGCATGTCTGGTACAGAAACACGTGTGGTATAGAAATACATGTGTGTTACAGAACTACATTTCTATGACAGAATTTGCACATTTGTTGCAGAAATGAAGGCCGTGCAGAACTGCACGTGTTACAGAACATCACGCCTGTTACAGAACTGCAAGTTTGCTACAGGTGTGTTACAGAACTTGATGACACCCAACAGTTCCCACAGTCGATCAGAATACTCTTCATTCCATCAGTACATGTCGTATACCTTAAACAACTTACGTGTTATATAACAAACAGGTGTTGATAGTTTAAACACAGTAATTTCAAAGCCAGTTTAACTCTCCGTGAGTGCCGACCCTATCATTACAGAAGTTTGTGGCAACACTCCGATCCTAGAAGCCCAGCAGGCAAGAATGTCCAAACTGTTATTTTAATCCCCCGCTTCTTTACACCTGCACTCCACAGCGGGCAGTAAAGTGGCCAACAAAGTGGTGGGTTGTTTCGAGGAAAATACAGCCCCTATACCCGCCCAGAAACGCCCTTGGTCAAGTGTTATAGATACTGGACGGTCAGCGGATATGTGGATATTTAGTCATAATCTTACAAACCCAGGTATTTACAGCAGCAAACCGTCCATGTATATACTGAACAGCAAAAGAAATGCCAGTTTCTAAAAAGTGAAATCTCATAAATGTAAGCGTTCATGTTTATGTCGTCTGTCAGTATATATTAGCACGTATGCGTGCGTGTGTGGCGTGTATGTGTGTGACGCTATAGTCATCCCATCTGTGATTAAAAAGAAAGAAACTAAAAGGGTACCCAGTGACTGCCATGATACTGTTTCGGAGACACCATCACCTCCATGCCCATGGGTATTCGCTGGCAACCCTAGATCTGACTCACTCTGGAATTTATTTCCACATCAACAAGACAACATTAAAGTTCGAACCGACGTTGAACCCAACAGACTCACTCACTCTGGGACTACACCGTTCACACTGCGTATACATTAGGGGTGTTCTATTGAGGAAATGTAAAGTGACTGAATTAAGAAAGTATACACCGATGGCTGAAAATGAAACGAAGGAAATCTTACTTAAATCTAATTCGGCTACAACAGTCGAGTTTGGAAGTTGGGATCTTATTTGGTAGTATTTCCCTGAGGGTGTCCAATAACGTCTTTGTAATGGTTTTGTTGTTGTTGTTTTGGGATTTTGTTCATTTGCTTGTTTTTTTTGGTATTTTTTTGTTTTTTTCCGAATCCACGATTCTTCTTTTTCATTTTTAGCAGTGTTTGTAATTTGTTACAGTGCAGTTCAATTCAAGCAACTACCCCGTCTACAAAATTTACAACCACCCTGCTATCAAGACGTTCATCCAATCTAAGCATCATAAACTGACGTTGGCAGTCGTAAACCCAATGTCCCCCATCCTCGGCTAATTTTCTTTCGCTGAATCAACACCTCCTGTTGCTTATACTATCAAAATGCCCGTGCAGGGTGTTTGTCCATTGACATCGAGGTGCATATGCTGCCTGTATTACTTTATGGCCGTAATCCGATTTTATGTTATGGTGTGAACATCTTTTAACAACTACCGAGTAGAGCGTTTTACGCGAACATTGGATAATTATACAACTTCCTGTCAGTCTGGTCGTTGTGTGTTGTGAGAAAAGAGCTTTCATCCACAATGTTTTACAAGCGAATAATATTATTATCAGACCCGGGAGCAAAATGTTGGGCTTTATGACTTATTAACACTTATAAAATCAAGATCTGTTTGATGTCGAGTGAAAGCCTGAAAAGACAGATGGCGGAGAAGGTGGTGTCAAAGACAGGCCGAAGAATATTTGTCAGCATCACACATGGTGCTACTTTAGTTCCAAGAAAGTTGCAATGTCAGTGGATTGCATCGCTTTGATACCTACCACATCATCTGTCCTTCAGTGAGACGAAAAACCCAAACCACTTTTTTAAAATCATCTATTTCGTTCCATGTATTGAATAATTCATGGATCCATATAAAATCGAACGCAATATTACAAGCGATGAAGGCTGACTATTACAAGCGATGAAGGCATTAAATATAACGACGTCGACGCCAACGCCGACGCCGACGATGATGATGATGATGATGATGATGATGATAATGACGATTCAGTATGTAACAAATGTTTTTTTAAACTTGATATATGTTCATATAATGTTTATTAACTTAAGATATCATTTCTTTGACGTTGAGACTTTCTTTTACAAGAGAACTAGGCTGTACTATCAACATACAGGAGAGACCAGTCGACAAAATGTCTACTAAGATCCGAAATATAGCTGTAAAAATACATGCTTGGTTTAGTTTCTCGCGGCACTTCTTGAGACAATGCCAGATACATCCACGAGCGTTCCATTCAAGTGCCACGTACACGTCTACAATGAAGTGTCAGGGAGGATCCGTAAATTTGTCGGCACTTCTATCTACAGAACGATTTTTTAAGCCCAAACCCTGGGGCAGTCATAATACCCATATATCCATAAGCACGATAATGTTACATTTGAACTTGTGTTTCCACCAACAATAACATGCTAACGAGCGAACTTGACAATAGCATCGCTGTGCCATCTTCCTGTATTAGCACTCCGCCAGACTCGATGGCGCGGTTACGACAACACGGTCGACGGGGGAAGTCACGGGGACGTCGAGAGGGGAGATTCGCCATAGGGGTGTGTGAAAAAACCCTGGGGCTTGTGGAACCCTAGGGCGGTGCCCGGGAGGGGGGATTAGTATTACAATTCTATTACCATCAAACATCGCGTGGAATCCCGTCGGGAACGATAAGGCTGACGAGCACAACATCGTTTAATCGTAAAACAAGTACAGGATTGCACAATGAAGCGTTTAAGTGCGTAATTTCTTGTTATGGCTGAAGTGAAAACCCGTTCAGCAGATCGTTCTTTGATTATTATTGTAGGATAGAGGCAATATCCAATGTCTTCTGACCTATATTATCTGACAGATAGAGACAGTCATGTTATTGTCCAATCCTCTAGGTCGGTATAGCAATGCAGAAATATACTGCAGGCAAAAAGAAAGTAGACACCCCTGTGTTGATAGTGGCAAATACAAAATATTCAGAAATGGTTGTTCCATTATATTTGATGAAAAAATGTTTTGGACCTAAGTACGCAGTATTTCGGAGGCTGTGTTTTAGTCCGGGGATTAAAAACCAGTTTGGTACACTTGTCTGTGGACAGAAGAGACGGTATACTTTATATTTCTTATAAATCATTAACGTAGTTTTCTCAACGCAGTAAGTTAGTTAATATAACTTGCCTTGTGAAAATCCAGATGAAAACGTCTATCCCGTTTTTTCTCGAATATTCCAGCCATGATACCATTAGAGCACAGCAACGTTTTGTCAGTTGGAAGTCAGCTCTCGAGCCAAACAATTCTGTTTAGTGCTATCCCTGCTCAAAATTACATGGCATGTTTATGTTGAAGAGAGCGCAACAACATATATCAACAAAGAGGTTTGATTAACGTTTTTTTTTGCTTCAGGACAACCGTTCTTTATGTAATTATATCATGTTACTAATTATTCCTGAATAATGCTTTTATGTCCATGGGAATGTAGTACTTCGTTTGCATGTCAGTTCGTCGATGTTCAGTAAATACACACTTGTTCTCTGTCCGTATGTGTATATTGAAAGGGCGTTCTCATTTGGAGGGGCGGTGGGGTAGCCCACATTCGCTAGTCACGTCGAAGACCGGGTTCGATTCCCAAAGTGAGTACAACGTGGGAGACCCACATCTGGTATCCCCCGTGTAATGTTGCTGAAATATTGCTGAAAGGTGCTGTCAAACAAAAAACCTCATTCGCTCTCAGGTGGATAGCTGTTGACAAATCCATCTGACATTATGTGTCAATAAAATATGTTTAGAAACACTGATAGTGAGAGAGTGTTAGTGAGTGAACAGGTGACGAGAGAACGCTTTAACAACTAGGCTACCAACAATAATAACTTTTTTCTACCTTAAACTGACTAAAATCACATCGTTTTCTCGATTTTTGTCCGAAGTCGGAGACTTAACAATTTTAACGTTCCGCCTCCAAAATCTATACACATCCCTATTTTGAAATGGAGAATCTCAAATCTAAACCTTCCGATCGAAACTGGCAGATGGCAGAGCACACGAGAGAAGAAAGAATATGTAGTTATGCAACTGCAACTTAGTTGGCGAAGAAATTCCATTATCTTTTCAAATGTATGTCACTTAATTCTTACAGAAAATCATTCATCACACCTGGGCCAATTTATCATCTCTTAGCAAGGTCATGTCGCCTGCTAATTTTAAAACTTATCAAATCTTTATCTACGTACATTTTTACGTAAATAACATATTATCATGGCGCATGTTTATAATTATGTACATTTGTATATTCTTTGCTCTTGTAGCACCGATTGTGGTTTTATGAGAATAAAGGAGTTGAAACTGAAGTTGAAGTTTAACATAAACCTATTCAAATAATCTGTGCCAGTGGTGGTCATCTGGTCCTCAATGGACTGTCCAAACATCAACAACAATTGTGTGTGCACGTGTGCGTCGCAACAATGCCTCGTCGAACACTTCTTTCAAACTGTACCTATCTTCACATACAATCGGCTTAACATCCCTCAAAACTCCCTAGGCTGTGCGTATCAATTATTCCCTTTTAACCAAGAGTTAGAAACGATAAGTTAATTATAATCGGTGTAATCCTATTATTACATTTCCATCAAATGTCTTTGAGTAGGCGACATCCACTTGAATCATTACTATACGCAGGTTTACCTGGCGGCAAGATCAAGGATACTCAATTAGTGATTAGTTTGATTGTACTGAGCGAGGTAAGGTGACAGTCTACCTGTGTAAGGTAAACAGGAAGAATCTTTAGTGTGATAACAGTTGTTATCAGTTTGCATCTGTGACAATGTAACACTGTTACATTGTTACGTTATGTTATCAGCTGTAATTAGTCTTGGTCGGAACTACCTGGACGCATTCTATTGTTACCGGAGAACGATCTTCTGATCTCTATCTGATAATTTGCTGATTGATCAACCTGTCAACAAATCAAGGACGAACATTTAACAAGATCTTTGTCAAAGCGAGGACAGGAATATTAAAAATTGATATGCATCCGTGCATTCTTTCATATCGGTGGATGATAGAGCTGCTATCGATTTACGCTCTGATTGCGATGGAAATGCTGTGTACGTCAAAACATACCATTAAGGTTACAGACCGTGTCGACTTGTGCTGTTCTTCAATTCCTTTTCCAATACATCCAGATAGGATGTTGTCAATAGCACTACATGACATCTTACATGTCATTATCGACGGTAATGATTTGATTAGAAACAAACAAGGGTAAACAAACTGAAGGGTGATTTGCTGTAACCACACAGTTACACTGGATGCAAGATGGGAAATATTCTTGATTGTGGAATGTTGAATTCTGTATATGTCCTGGTTCATGGTACACACTCTGTGCAATCCTATTCATGTTCTAGGATACAATAGCATCTTAACAACTTATACACGAGAGAGGGAGAGTGAGAGAGAGAGAGAGAGGAGATAGAGTGAGAGACAGAGAGAAAGATGGAGAGAGGAGAAAAGAGACAAGCGGAGAGAAGAGAGAAAGACGGATAGAGGAGAAAGACATAGAAAATGAGAAAGAGAGAGAAGGAGAGGGGGTTTAAATTTACGCAGCACTCTACAATATTCAAGGGAGAGAAGAGAGAGAGGGACGTTGTTTTTTTGTAGAATGCGAACGAGCGTTCTTGTAGTATGATGTCAGTTCAGAGTAAGTCTGCACGACATAGACTTTAGTTGTTTTGTTTAAATTTTGATACATTCCTTTATCCATAATATTCGTAACGGTCAAATATTATGCTAGAATTGAGGGTATGGAGCTGCATGTATGGTGAATATGTGCCCTAAACTACAGTATATATGTGGACTTTCAACATCACGCGACAGCTGTGGAAATGAACCTATTCCATTCCTGCATGAATGTCCAGCTGAGATAAGTCTTGAATCGCCTTCCCATGTTTCACACCTGAAGAAAATTGAGCTATTTTCCCACCGCTATTACGTTACGTCAATCACCCCTCCATCGCCCTGCAATCACCATTATCGATCTGTCCGAGGACAGCACCATCCTTAGTAGTTCACAACTAGGCCAGGGAGGTCGTGACACAGAAAGGCATTTTTCCAGTTCCACCTGGAGGGATATATTGTCGACGCCGAGTTGAAATAGATCTGTAACACCACTGTCGATCGATGCAGGCAATTTCCAGGTACATCAACATCGGCACGGCAACTTCACCATTTAAGTCACGTGACGTAAGAAACCGATATGCATTAAGATGTGCATTGATCCTATAATCAATGAAAGAAGATGTTTTCTCCAACTTATGTGTAGAGGGTATAATAACCGCATCATACCATTCATCCTGGGCGAAGGGAGTAACGGGATTTGCAAAAATATCTAATCTATTTCAGACAGGGATGAAACTAAAATGCTTCACACCAGTAACCAGTTATGTATATGTCAGAGTGAACACGCATCTTCCTTGTCTTTCTGAACTTCAAAGCTGCTATTCTATATGTGGACACCTTGTAAGGAAATCAAACGTGGTTGGATAAGTGGCAGTCGAAGTAGATGAGATGAAAACAAAGGCTAACTGCGAGCCAGTATTTGAAGAAAGATGACTGATCCTTCAAATGTTTCATTCGAACGATTCTTAATGGGTTGGGATGGGTAACTCAATGGACATGAAGGAAGGATTCTTCGTACGTGGCGACTAACGAGATCGGATGACCGGGCTCGCTTACTTGGATCACACATGTCATCGGTTCCAAATTGCGCAGATCGATGCTCATGCTGTTGACCACAGGGTTGTCTGGTCCAGATTATTTACAGACCGCAGCCATATAAATGGAATGTTACTGCGTCCAGTGTAAAACTAAACTCAGTCACTTGCAGGAGCAAGCGATCGATCCTTTACCATGGGAAAGGACACTTCACCGGAGGGAGGGGGTGGGGGGACCAATACGATCGGTTGCTGGATGGATGGGCATTTTCCCTTAATGGTAACACGGGAGTGAATCGATAACACGGGAACGATGCTGTCGTGTAAGGTTAGAAGGACTCTTAAATGAGTAACACTGGAACGGTTCTTCGTAGCTTGCGTGGAAACCACCCTGTAATGTCAGAACGTTGTATCTGTGAGATTGGAAAGATCCTTAAAGCGTTAGAAATCTATGTAGATTTTCTCCACCTCTACGGGTAGTGTGGGAACTAAAGAATTGGGAACCATCCCTCACAGACAGATGGGTACAACAGTCTCTTAACCATATCTTAAAGGACCATTTTTCATTTAATTCTTGAGAGGAAAATGTCTCTCTGCCTGTCTGGTTTCTTAAGATCCATAACCGTTGCTATCTCTGCCGACGTGGATACAGAAGGGACTGCAGAATATGCACTCATGCCCTCGCACCTATGACATGAACAGTGGTTTGATCGGAAACGTCTTTCAACTTTTACATGAGAGTTATCGTGATCTATTACACTGTTTCCTGGTTGGTTGTATCCCCCAGGTACCTTGTGTACCATCCGTCATGGGAACCAGCGTACCAAGGTTACACAGACACGACTTTCAAAGGATATTGGTGAACCATATAGTTTGACCTTGTACCACACTGTCAGAGTGTATTAGGACTACATTCGGAAACTGCCCAACACGTGTTTAGGAATCTCAAAGATTTTCGCAAAACATGTGACTAAAAATGTGACCCTTCACAACCATTTCTTTAAAGTCTCTTCCAAACTGGACACTTGAGGTCATTATTCTAATGTTTTAGAATGTAAACCATTGCCCTAAACATATCATGAACATTCTTTCTGACGACGTCCACAGTACTGACACGACAGAAATGTGTTTTCCCCCACGGTCCGTTTCCTCCGGGCTTATGGGTGGGAGTTGGAAGCCCGTAGGGAGGCAACTCTTGCCCCAGGGGTCGGTCGGTGGAGATCAGGACTCACGGGTTTGGATAACACGTGTTGGGGCTGTGATAACGTGATGGAATCTGACGACAGCCGGACATGCGCACATGGTGGGCAGTCTCGGTCAGTCACGGAATGTCACGCGTGATACCGCGAGGACATTAATATCTGACAAATACACCATGTGCATACGCATTAGAGTGGAAGTCAAGAGTGACTCGGTGCGTTTATCTATATTAACCTCTTAGAAAACTTTGTGAATAAAAGTGAAATCGATGTTTTGCGGTGAAACCAAGAGATCACGAACATTCGGTACATAGTTCCGACATGTGTTGTTAAAACCACCCGGTTGCAAACTGGGTTTCAGAAAATGTGGTACAATGTGAAACAGGTGTGAGAGTGTGAGTCTAGTTTTATCCCGGTTTTAGCATTATTCAAGCAGTATTACGACTTGCACATGAGAAATGGACATCACAAATGTATCCATGTGGGAAATCGAATCCGGATCTTGGGAGAGACAAGCAAACGTTTTAACTGCTGGGCTACCAACTTCAACTTCAACCTCACCACTCCATTTAAGTAAAGGAGGGATTTGGGTTTAAATGCAGCCCTAAACGAGATTTCAGCTAAGTCCTGGCATGTTAGTATTATTGTGGTGTTGGGTGTTTACGTCACCAAGCTTGCCTATGGTACCTATGAATCTACAGCATACTAATATGGATACTGGCACAGCAAGAGACAAAACTCTAACTGACAGATATGTGAGCCAACTGGCTTACTGGTACCTACTAACCGATATGGATATCGCTGAGGATCCATGATCAGTGACCGGGAGGAACAGACAGCAACAGAAACAGAAGGTGGCACCTTCGAGTGAGTGAGTGAGAGTGAGTGAGTGATTACCTTCTAAACAATATTCCATTCTTACAGGGTAGCAGCCTAATTTAAGACAATTGTTGGTCGTATACATGTATTTTAACCTCTTCCGTAAACGTACGCAGATGGTGCGCAGAAACTAAATATCATTGTTTGAATAAATCTTGGATTCGTACACACGATACGATGACCACAACACAGGTGGTGAATGCTTTTTTGCTGTTTTGTTTTGAGTGAGTGAGTTTGGTTTTGCGCAGCAGCGTTCTTGCAATATTCCAGCAACATCAAGGCGGGGGTACGTCAGAAATGGGCTTCACACGTGGTACCCATGTCGGGAATGGAAACCGAGTCTTCGACGTGACGAGCAAACGCGTTAACTACTAGGCTACCGAAACGCCCACTTAATCGATATCAGTATTGATAGCTGATACAATCACCACCCTATCGTGAGTCAAAATCATCCCACGGTGTCCGGTCAACCGAGTCAAGCACCTCACCCCCCTCCCACCTGCGTCCCTCCCGACGGGGGACATACTGACAGACAATGCTGACATGTATATCCTGTGGTCGACATCAACATATTGTTGTTATTACCTACTCTGCAGACACCATGTGTTCTCACGACCAGCACTGGAGCACAGAGTGTGTGAGAATGTCGCCATTCATAACGCTACATTCACTGGATGATACAAAACACGAGTCAAAACACTAGGAACTACGATAAATAAAATATGCCAGAAAAATCACCTGACCGCAAAACAACAACAACAGGTGTGGTATAGGATGATGGTCTTCTCCTATTTCACTCTGGGAAAATGTAGTGACTATTTGTATTTTTATAACTCTAACTCATTCTGATTGAATTATTGTGTTTGTTGAAAACGATCTCAATAACAGTGTCGGTGTCAGCTGTTCTGCGGATAACCTTGCTCCAAGCCTGTACTGAATGCTAAGCCCACATATATATAGCAATTTGTCCTTTACAGGAGCCTTGTTCCAACCTTGCACTGAATGCTAAGCCCACGAATATATAGCAATTTATCCTTTACAGGAGCCTTGTTTCAAAGTTGTACTGAATGCTAAGCCCATGGATATATAGCAATTTATCATTTACAGGAGCCTTGTTTCAAAGTTGTACTGAATGCTAAGCCCATGGATATATAGCAATTTATCCTTTACAGGAGCCTTGCTCCAAGCCTCTACTGAATACTAAGCCCATAGATATATAGCAATTTATCCCTTACAGGAGCCTTGCTCCAAGCCTGTACTGAATGCTAAGCCCATAGATATATAGCGATTTATCCTTTACAGGATAGTTTGTAAAATATCATAAAACAACAGCCTGAATCTTGGATTTATCCGCTTATCAGGGCTTGCATCTTCGGAAAATAGAATTACAAAAACATCCATGGGCTCAGCATTCAGTACAGCCTCGGAGCGAGGCTATATTCATGCATGTGTTTTTCCCGAGCACTAATTTCAAAAATATTCATAAAAGCGCGATCTGTTTATGCGCTCCATCCACGTGAATAAAGAATGCGATCTCACATCTGACTGGCTAATGTCAGGTCACAATGGCGGAAACAGAGTCGCGTGGTTTGTCTTCCCCGACGTCCGCGCCTTGTGGCCACTATCATGGACAAGTGGCCTCTTCCTGCTTCCTAGACCAGTCCCGCTTACATATATCTACATTACTGATATACACTGTCAGCATGTTTAGTATTAGTATATTTATATTATAAATTGCAAATGGGAAATGAATTGTGATCCGGAACACTACTGCATTGTGTACCCAAACTATTGTTCTTGGGACAATTCTAAATTTGCAGGATTAGCAGGAAGCAAATACCGAAGTACATCAATTCAAAAATGAGATTTATGTGAAAATTCATCTTCAGTTGTGTTGTTTGTTCTGAAGACTGGTGGAAACGTAACTCTAGGATTACTGTTTGATGGCGAGGTTCGATTGAGGAGCACATACGAACATTTTCCGTCAATATTATTTAGTAACCTGCTGAAGATGCTATATATGTATCTAGTACCAACCATATTTTCCATTTTTTCTTTAATCTTTCACCGATTTGGTTATTCCTTCTCTCTAACTCTGTTGTAATACACAAACATTTTTATGACACGCAGCGACTACGACCAAACCGGTCGGAGCGCAAAAACGATTGTAACCACCATCCCTTAACGTAGACTTAAGACTGTCGTTGCGCTACGATTGCCCTACGAACTACAAAAACGCATTCTTAACACTTTGGCTACGGTCAAGGTTAGGGATTAGTCTACGAATGCTTCGAGTATAATGGCCCTGGTTCCTCATTGGGTGCACAGAGCAACAGTACTTCAAGTGAAATCCTAACGAAGAACTGTGCTATACAAGGTGTCTTATGGTAACCTTACAGCGTTCGCTCGTTCGAAGTGTTAAAGGATTCAAAGACCCCCAGTTCGATTTCCCACGTGGGAAAACAAATTTCCTTTGTCATGAAGAACAAAAGGTTGCTAAAATTTATATCATCTAACAAATGTTGCATTAGTTTCATAATTCATTAATCTGATCCGGGAGACAGTCTATGGCACCTACTTATGCTTTTCAATGTGGAGTACGTGCTGTGATCTTTAACCCCCAAACATCCATCACAACAAACATATTGACCGGACACAAACAAATAACTGTTTCAAGTGGGGTGTTTTCATCCCTTCAGAAACATCATTCTTGAGACATATAATCCTGAGAGACCCAGGCACAGTAATTGCCCCGCTGTACCTGTCTTATCTCATATTTATGTTAGTTTGTAATACTTACACGGTGAAGCCTTGGGCTAAAGCATTGTCTACATTAAACAACAAGTATACTGCTACTCTCAGTAATAGATAACAAATGCCAGTCCTCAATCTAGCCGTCTAGGTCGGGATTATCTAATATGTTTTTGTCACAAATAATGGTTGTAGACTTTGACGTATGAAGAGTTATACAGTCTGGCTTACCTCTCGAGATACGTGGCTGGTTTGAGGGTTAACAGAAAACACAATGACTTCATCCTCCGGGCCAATGGTCGTGATGTTTGAGTTATGAATCGATATTTGTTTTAATGCTGAGTGCGTTACTTTGTAAATGGTATTTGTTTGTGGTGTTGTTGAGTTCCAAATACCACCATAACGACTGCTGTCTGACCCCATCGGTCTGTCTGACAGTGTGTCTGTCTGTCTGAAATAACAGCACACATGTCCAGATTAACGATAAAACCAGGTAACAGAATAATACCTGACCCGTCTAGGACTTTATACCCCCACGTCTTGGTCCTTTGTTCGTGTTCCAATCATGGAGAATATCTGCTCTATTCTCGGCGAATTTTTCGTAATCGTGAAAAAGCCGGATGTGGTGCTTATCACTTCCTGTCTATATCCTCAAATACAGACAATACACATGTACAAGAATGCGTAATGGATGTGCGGACGGTTGACCTAATGACACAGCAATTAGTTGTACAGAGACATGGTGTTTAGTCGTACCAGGATCCGGGTATTCCGGGTTCGAATCCACTACAAACCCTGATTAAACACGGCCTATGTTTTCCCTTCACGTGTAAACTAATGACCGAGTAAGTGTGATTGGCCGTTTAGAGCAATGTTCTAGTAATATGACTAGCGGGGCACATTAGAGATGGGATTCATACATTGTAACCATGTGGAGAGTCGAACCTGGGTTTTCAGCGTGAAGAGCGAATGCTTGGACCATTTGGATACTCCTTTGGACATGTATACTCTGAGAGTGAGTGAGTGAATGTGGCTGTACGCCAATTCTAGCAATATCCCAGGAATATTAGGGCGGGAGACACACTATACTCGGAAATATACAGGTTCTCCTCTTTGATCGTCTAGACTGAATACAGGCCCCGTAACTCACACGAATACACACACTACATTAGAACGTTACCAGAGCGCGGGGCGTTTCAATCTGATGTTTTTGTGGCTATCATCCTTGCTCTAGTGGTCAAAGCGTAGTCATAGCTTGAGGTGACCGCACGTGACGGCCATACTGACCGGCGTTTGTTTATTATGTCCGTCTCGCTGACCTTTCTTCTGCCATCTCGCCATTTTTCATGGTAATTTCAGAATTTTGAATATTTGTCTAAAATATCTCTCGCCAAACAGTCTGCAATCAATATTCGCGAGTCAAATTCCCCCCAGTTTGTTTCTAAAGCATAGGATTTCATAAAAGTCTAGTATTTTAGATTGCGATTGTTAGAGACAAGTTAAGCCTTTGAATCATTTCTGATCATCGAGGCCGATTCTACTCTCTCAGGCGCAGAGGACATACAGATCATCTTGCAAGAAAACTATATAGCATAAATATGTAGACTTTAATAAACTATACCATCGAACCACACAGTTTAGCGCCCATTGTCAGAAAAACAAACTTATTCAGCACAGATAATATATACGTACTTTTATTAACCATGAAAGTGAGTGCGTTTGGTTTTACGCCGCTTTTGAGCAATATTCCAGCAATAATTCCGCAGGGGACACTAGAAAGGGCTTCACCGATTGTACCCATGTCAGGAATCGAACCCGAGTTTGTGGCATGACGAGCGAACGCTTTAACCACTGGGCTACTATGCCTTGCCTTTATAATGCGTTGCCTGTCTGCGAATGATCACTCAGTACTCATTACATAAGACGATGAAGCTGTTGAGAGCTACATCACTAAATGTTACATCATGTTGTCATCCATTGGAATCCATGTAAAGATGTTTGTCCCCAGAAACCTGTGCTTGACTGAATGTAACGTCGCCAGCGTCGGTGACGTGGTTCACTGCGTGTCGTCGTGCTCGTCGGCGTGGATCGATGTCCTTCATACAAACACTGGCCTGTTTGGATTAGTTTGGATTCTTTTTAAAGACCCGTTGTCATATGCATGAATTATTGTTTGTGTAGATTTAAACAACAAACAAAACCACTGTTGTAATGCAGAAGAAGGGCTCAGGTAAACGATACATTTCATAAGGAAAGTACAAATGTATACGCTTCTCTTGAATTTGTTAATCTATATATTGTTAACAAATTAGTTTAAATGGCATTTCAGAAGAAGGTATTCTCGCTAACTAGACTTAAAAATATTTATAGTTATCTGTATTACTGTTCACGGAAGTATAAAAAGGTATTCACTATTTAATCTGAACACTTGAATATTTAATTCATCAGTGTAAAAACGACGTGTCCATTGGCGTTTCGCCAGGTTTTAATATTTACTAAAAATGAAACCAGTTTCCTTATATGCAGCGCTCTCATGTCACGCCATGATATATGCATTGGCCTCCAATAGTCTTTTTGCGATACGTTCTTGCCGCAAACATGATTTTCAGTTTACAAGCGACAACCTTTCAATAGAATGTTTCAGACTCGCAAATTTCGACCAACTTTGAAATGGTATTTAAATCATTGCTTGAAACAAAGACAGTGCTACGAAGCTGTTGAATAAACAAAAGTGTTCAGACGTTTTCTGTTAAACATTTCAAAACAGAGACAAAAAAAGTGCATATGACATACATACGAATTTCGTCCAGGGGACACCTGATATTGGATACAAGTCCTGATGCTGAAGAATGAACGGAATATTTTTAGTAGCCGCCGTACAGTGTCACTGAAAACTGGGTTTCATGTTCTTTCGTCCTTCAATATCAAAGATCCTGCATCTGTACCTAAACGTTGTACAGAATAAACAAACAAGTTAAAATGACATAGTCAACTCGGTCTTCAAAAAGCATCGAATTTTTAGCTGTTGCCTTGGTTACGGTAAGGTAAACATACTGAACACAGGACATGAATATTACTGCGATTTCGTGTGCCCTATATATATAACAATATTTTAAAATCCCTAAACTTATTTGATCAGTATAGAAAGAGATATAACAATCAGTTCCGGGTTTGTTAAAGTCGAGTGGTCAGGATATTTCAACATGGCGCAACATCGTGCCAGTGTTACACGGCGAATAGAATAGAACAAGGAAGTGACTCTTATAGAATGGAGGGTCGCATTCCTTAACAATGTTGCCATTGTCGATCGGGCCAGCTCGCAGATCAACGTCTTACACAAACCTTATCCTGTAGTTAGTGCCAAGTGCCACTCAAGACGCCCAGATTGTAGAAAGCCAAACACTACACCAAAAACATCCCCGAACCTACAATTAAGTCCAATCACCGATACAATCACGGGAACTTTGAGTAGCAATTACTTGGAAGCGTCTGGGATATTGCATCATCGCCATATTGAAATTGACACTTGAGCACCTTGGCGTGTGTTTTGGGGGGATTAAATTTGAAAGTCTCCCTCTCCCTTTCCTCCCCATGGCGGGGGTTCCACGTTGGCAATTATAGTGGGGCTGTTTAATTAACGAGAAGAAATTAGCACAGCGTCTTTCTATCCGAGAGGTGGACATCTTGTAGTTGTTTATCTCCAGGCTATTTTCCGGGAAACTCTGGTCTTTCAGTCTGGACACACTGGTCTTTAGCTGACCATTTGTTCAAGGTTGTTTACCTGCCTACCTATGTAATATTGTAACAACTAGAATGAACTGTGTTTCAGAAATACCTCATCTGATGTCGATGTATCCTAAATATTCTTCATATATGACATCAGAATGTGTTTGTAACAAAATTAAACGTTCTTTGTTTAAATTTTATGAAGATGGGTTTTTTAAAAATAACGTACATTTGTATTGCGATTTGTCTCCTTACGTGGTGCGTGTTTGTCACCGACCATCCATTGGTGTTTATAACAAATGATACAGTCGTATGAAGTTACGAGTCATGCGTTAATTAATACTAATGATTGCATCTAAACAATCTTCTCTAGCCTTCAATCATAAATTGATTTTGTACCTATAAAAGTCTGTGTCCCCAAATCCTGCATACCGAAGCGGGGTGGGTCTGCCAAAATGCCAAACGGCGAAGATGAGTTTTATAAACAATAAATATCACAATAATACTGAAACCTCGTCACCTTGGCAACTAGCGACAACTTCACAATAGCGTAGACCAATGCTTACCAGATTAATCACTGGATTGTCTGATCCAAACTTGATGATTTACAGACGGAGGTCATTCTGCAGGATTACTGCTGAATTTAACATCAACAAAATACACATCGCAGGACGGGCTAAGGAATATAAGCATTTCAGAAAAAAAAACTAATCTGTATCACAGAATGATAACAGGGCGACCTCTGGGCCACATATGACATTAGCAGTGGGAAATGTTACAAGAGGTAAATATAATTCGTCAAATAAAACACCAAACATTTCAATAACTAAGTTGCTGTTAAAATATTGACCAAAATTATGTCCCGATATAGACTTTGAAACCATTGTCAAA
Organism: Haliotis asinina; assembly: GCF_037392515.1. NCBI lineage: Eukaryota > Metazoa > Mollusca > Gastropoda > Lepetellida > Haliotidae > Haliotis > Haliotis asinina. The sequence goes on from NC_090285.1 coordinate 39,725,297, forward strand.
CAGTCAAGTTGCTATTCATTATGCATCCATATTGACGAAATTAGCCCCATTACCTTGTCTTTAAGATTAGCTATAGTTCGGCTTAATGTTACTAAGAGCATTTATGTGGTAATAAACAGGGTTCCAACCAACAGAGGTCGACTAGTATTTCTAGTCAAGATTAGTTGTTGTTTTATGAGATGTACCACTATCATGAGAGAACATCTAACAAGCAAATCTGAACGATATACGAGAAAAAATACAATAGTAGATGCATACTTTATGTATACCATTAAAAAGTTTGGGGACATTGGATTTACAAACTGGTAAAATGAAAATGATGAAGCCAAGGAGGAAGCAGAGGATGAAGAGATAAGGGAAAATGTGACAGTTTATTCCATTCCTTTGGAAACGTATCATCTGAATGGATGTATATTACGTATTCTCATATGCATTGGCACTGGCTAGTGCTCGTGAAATGGAATATGTCCTACATTTTGGAACATATATATTTAAAATCGACTGTAAATTTACACTTGAATTGCAAGGAACACATCACGACAGAAATACATAATCACGAAAATACGAGCATCCACTTCATAAGGTGTGACACAATCACAGTGGACACAACGCCTCTGGTTGTTCTACCATCAAGGAAAATATACCTATCGTGTTACTAAGTAATTAGTTCAAGTACCTTCCAACTTTCTCACCATTATTGCGTTAACAAAAGAATTAAATCCTCCACGCGAGCCAGCATAGAAATCACATCCTTCAATTAACTGTGTGTGTTTAACTTTTATTGCGCACCTACCTCGAACAAAAGCAATTCACCTATTAACGACCAACCAGCTGCGAACTGACCACTTACATAGGGGTGGATTATTGGTCACCCCGGGTATTGCATTGCTGCGAAACACACCCGATTAATAGGCAGGGAAATTATGTACATGTGTACTCAGGTGTTGCTGTCATTGCATAATAATTAATGTCGTGTATAATTACATAATTTCATTACGTGAAATTGCCCTTGTAATGTTTTGAATGCAGTAAAAAAAAACCTAACCCTATTAATTGGCACTTGCCATGATATGGACAAACTCTAATTGACGTGAAACATTGTAGAACACTATACAAAATAACTTAGAAAACACAGTCTCCGTTATTATAAAAGTCAGAGAAACTGAAAAAATGCAAAGAAGTGATCATTCTTTAACTTCTTTTGAACAGTGTATAACAACGTTTTACTCAAGAGCTTGAGGGTCTCTTCAGTTTCCGTGACCGGGGACACCAACCACAACAAAGAAGGCTCAAGACAAGGTTGAGGAACAAGGCAATCCTATAGAGCATCGTCACACACGACAACAGATGTCATTTAATTGTGACCGTCTTCTCCATCTTCTTAATGTGCTCGTCTTCTTTTAATTAGCCTATACTTCCTGCTCAGACCACCTGGCGTTCCATCATATCACAAGTGACCATTGTCTAAGCTGACCAGGAAAGATGGCGGACGGACAAACACATGATGCATTTATTAAACGACACCGGAAATGTAATGCTGTTCCTCGTATCAAGTTTTACTAGCGTAATCAGAGTCTCGTTCAGCGCTTGACTTCAATTGTGTCTCAAAATCTAACCAGGATATTTTCCGTGTTTGCCGGTTGTGGAAAGAGGTCGAGGCATTTTTTTATCAGAGCCTAAATTCAGTTTTGATTTCATGTTTTCTGCTGAACATAAAGCGAGTGGGTATGCCTTTTATCGCTTTGAAAATATTCCTGCAATGTCACGATACAATGACACCAGAAATGTGTTTAAACATTGCCCCCATGTTGTGTACCATACCAGGATCACAATGACTAGAAACACTTTAGCACAATGCTATCCCGTGGTCTTCACACATTGAACCAGTGATGGGAATCAAACTCGGGATCACCATGACCAGTGAACGCTGCAACCATAAGACCACCCCGGGATCTTCACACCTAGTCTGACACTAATCAAACCCGGGCCCTGAATACTGAACGCTTTAAGCACAAGGCTACCCCCACTCACGTCTACGCAAACTGAACTGCAATAGATACATTTACATCACAAGCTTATATTCTTCCTCTCTTTCAATATCGGTTGTCAGTTGTGTGCGAATTATTCCCTGTAATCAAGAGTGGCAGTTACTCGGTATCCTCAGCATTAGTAATCAGTAATTGCCACCATGCTGTCATTAAACTCCGTCATCAATGTCGCTCTCCCCGTCGTTGACTGACAGACATTCTCATTTAGAGCAGAGTATTCGTATACATGGCGTAACCCAGTCAACATGGCGGCCTGGATAGCCTCGTTCTCGCCTCAAGTAAACCCTTCTCAATAGACATGCGCCATGTGGCGTAATTCTGACACATGAAGGGTCAATCTAACCCCTAATTTAGCAAAGTGATTACTCGATGGGTATAGATTTACACTTGATCGGCCGAGGCTTCGTGGGGTTACATAATTGGCCGTGTTTTAATCTTCTATCTGATTAAAAGACGTGATTTGAAACTATTCGTGTATATCAAAGTCGGGTACAACGACATGACCGGCCGACAGCAAGACCCGAATGGTTCTCTAATGGGGTGCACCTATACTATGTCAAGGTGTAAGCCTGGAGCGATTTTCGGCAGTAAAATGTGTACATTTTTGTACTAAGATGAGCGTAGTTGGTTGCAAATACAACACCAACCAGCTCATGGAAACGCTTTTCAGCCGATCATTAAACAGCTATAACACATGTAACACATAGTTAATTCTTGGATGACTCCTTCAATTAAGACGCATGTTCTAAATATAGCATTGATGCAATCAACCACAACTGACCTCAGTCTGACCACCGCCGGGTCAAGAGGAGACGAGATGGCACGCCCAAAGACGCTGTTACTGAAACCACTTCGCTGACAGGCATTCCACACTCGACATACGCAACGGCATGTGAACAGATGATTTTTTGGTATTCTCTAATGCAGTACCGAGTAAATACTCGAAGCTGGGCCAGACAAACCGATGATCAAACCGGGTCTTCGGAAAGCACATATCTACAGACAGATAGTACTTATTATCGTCCTCAAACATAAACACGGGATGCTGGATTCTAATACTGCCCTTTATACTGACTTTAAATTCTAGCCAGAGTGTTCTCAGTCACTAGTACCTGTTAGTCGATATTGCTGAAGACGAACTCTAAGCCGGGGTCGCCATGACGTAAACATAAACAGCACAAAGGAAGGCAGGAATATAAAACCCCAGATATTCTCATTTTATTCCCTTGTGGCGGTTGCTTTCATTTCCACAGGTGCCACAAAGCGTTCTTGTCTGTACGTAACTCTACAGTAGATCCCATGCTTTAACAGTGACGCAACTCAGCGCGAAGATCTTTTTGTGAAAACGACCCCATAAACACAACCATCGGATAATCCGACCTATATAGGAATATCCCTTCAACATCGAATCAGGGGTGTTTGACTGTATTTGGAAATCGTTGACTCTAATTTTTATCAGTCTTTTAGAACAAAGAAAAGTAAAAGACACATGATAAGAAATACATATATATGCGTATGCACACATACGCAAGTCCGAAAGCCCGCAAGCCCGCAAGCCCACAAGTCCGCAAGCCCGCACGCCCGCACGCCCGCACGCCCGCAAGCACGAATTCTTGCATGTATTGGAATTTCCAGTTGTCCCGCTTGCACTATCAACTCAACCCCGCGATCGAATGTGTAAACATCCTACCAAAGACGTTCAGTCAAGCAAAGGATGCATGTCGATCAAACTACCGAAATTATGTGAAAGCAAAGAAGCAAGAAGAAGAAAAAGAGTAGTTAGCAGTTCAGTCGGTGTATATGTTTTATAATTGCATTTCTCAATAATTAAATAAATCAATAATTCAAACCTGGTGTATCTCCAAACGTGCCAGTACACGTTGTACAGCATGAACTCTATCACACCACAAACGTACGCAGCGCACTCTTCGTTGCGCAAGTTACGACAGTTGGTCGGAAATGAAAAACCTAAGCGCACAGGGACGTACGAAGTGACATTTTTAGGGACCAACCATTGGATGTGCCAAATTGCGTGTGTTGAGTCATAGATTGTTGTCCAGGCTTTAAGCATTAAGCCGGCTATGCAGCTGTGCCTAGATTTTCGAAGTTCTCTTAACGCTTACTTAAGATTGTCGTAAGTACCATACATGAACATTAACTTACGACTATCCTTGCGCTATGAAAGCTTCGAAAATCTAGGCCCTGTGCCGAAAAATAGGAGTTGTGAAGATTTCTGTTTCGTCTGGATGTTGTTTAACACCGCACTTAGAAATATTCCAACTATATGACAGCTATCTGTAAACATTCGCGTCTGGGCCAGACAATCCAGTGATCAACGTCATTAACTTCGATACACGCAACTGGGATAGGGTGACATCTGTCAGCCAAGTGGAGGGACTCGTTCCTCACAAGTGATCATAGCGCCACGACAGTCGTAAGCCTATGTTAAAATATAGGAGTCAGGGCCATCTTAGGGTTGTGATCGCTTCGAGAGACTGGGCCTTGAGTTGTCAACATAAACTTGCTTGGATTCTTGTACTTGACGATTAGAATCAGTTAATTTCTGGTAGGTTCCATCTAAACCTTCCACATTGATCGGTAACCGCTATGTCAATGTCCTCATAAGTTGTTGCCATGATGATACGAGTGCGAACATTTCCTGAATTCAGTTATTTATTACTGGCTATGCTATCCTTCATCCTTTCTTATACATTCTGGTGTTTAATGAGGAGGCGTGATACAAAATTTACAAAGGCACGCTTAGAGGAGGCTTCCCACAATGCACTTCAATTTACTTCTATCAGTACAGCGACCCCTACTTCGTGTACCCCGCCATCTTGGCTGTCCGCCATTGAAGAGTCGTTGAGTTATCAGTGTAAACAAGACAAGCATCTGTATGGCACTTCAACACGATGGCCAAGTCTTTGATCTCGCCGACCCGATTACACCTTTTTCAACCAGTCTTGCTGCAGGCGTGATAGCATGCCCATCCCAATTTACCCGAACACTAGAACAGTATCTGATCTCTGAGACAATGATTAGCAATTAAAATGTGCTCGCTGATACAGAATGTGTACTAGTTTCAAGAATGGCATTGACTGTATTTTACAAATCGCTATGCCAAAATGCACCCCACCCCCCTCCTATGTAATTGGGTTGCGCCCCATGTGGAAACATTAATCAAAAAAATCAGTTGTTTCCGACTGAAATGCAAGAAGGTGAAGGTGGAGAACAAGATTCTGCTTAGTCTGTGTAAAATATCAAGTTTGGACAGAAACAAATTACTCCATTAAAACTGAAAAGGATCCGCTGTCTTTTGTGTACAGGCACACAAATTATGTCACTTAAAATTAGATACACATATATGAGTCAGTTTGCGACACTGCTGCCGTTATGAAAATATGTAGTTGATGATCTTCTCTCGTGCTCGTCTATACATGATCGTTTTAGGTTTTTAGCAACATGACAACTTTCAGGGTACCACTTTCAGATTGTCAAGGTTTCATCATTTCGTTGACTTGGAACACCCAGACAAGAGGCGCGCTATGCCACGGTACTTTGACACGTGGCTGAAAGCCATTGCTCGTGAATATACCCCAGTGTCGTGTGCAAAGATCCCAATTTAGCGCCATCTAGCGATAAACACGGCGACTGAGAGATGTCCAGATGCCTGCCTTCTCAGACTACGGAGCATCCGTATATAGACATGTATATGTGTATTTCAAGCTGTCACGATGTCTGGAAGCAGACTCATTGTCTTACTTCCGCTGACGTAAAAAGTACTCCTTTCAAGAAAACTATTTCGTAGATAAAAATAATTCACGTAACTGACGTAACGCATAGCTACTACTACGTAAGCGAAAATGTACGCGACTGATAATCGCGAACATATAAATGTTGCAAATATGGTCGTGAAATATTCATTGTGTATTGCCCCAGTGCGCGTGAGCGGATAATGACATGGCAAATTGTCAGTGAATGAATCATATCGATAAAACTGATGCCTAGTGATACGGTATTTAACATGGCTTGAACAGAAATGTTGTATATTAGATGAGTAAAGAGTATACTGTCTCTACAGTGAGTGAGTGAGTGAGTGAGTGGAGTGTAATCATTCTTACAGGATATCAGCATAATTAAATACAAATTATGTTGTTTGATTACTCCAACCTCTTCTGTAAATGTACGGATATGGTGCGCAGAAACCAAAGAATATAGTCTGCATATATCTTGGATTCGAACCCACGATAAGTTGACTAAAGCAATGATGATGGTCGTTTGTGCTGTACTGACTGATCGTTATGAAATTCCAACATTAGAACCCACTTCCACCGGATCCGGTCACAGGTAAGGGGCGTCAATCTGCACATCAAAGTTCTGCACTGAAGACCACTGGAACGACCGTATTGATTCATGACTGCCGTGGATAATCTTGTCAGCCTACAGTCGCATGGAGTATTGCCATATACATTACCCGATCGTGTGATAAAACATGGCTTATCATTAGCAGGTAATTAGGGCAGGTGTAAATGTCTTGCAAATCCATCCAGGTTTGACAGAGTGTCAGATGTTAATTAGCTGCCAAGATGGTTCGGTTGCTTCAATCCTCAGCCTCCCTGTGGCCTTTGGTCATTGTGACATGGGCGCCCACTGTGACGTCACCATATGGACACGTTAGCGATATGCTGAAAAAGACGTCATGGGAGGATTTCTAAGAGCAGATTTGTTAAGCAAAATAATCGCAAGAATGACCTTATCATATCCGATCTTATGTACAATCTGGGCTGATGAAAATAAACGAAAAAACAAAACAAAACAAAAAAGAAGAAGAAAAAAAACCAATACTACCAAACTAATTCTGAAAGTACATTGTACGTAGTCCAAATATTGTACTCAGCGTGTTGAATAGTTAAACATGGTTGTGTCGGAGTGGAAAGAACGAACACTTGGAGATATCTGTGGTTGGACACAGTAATGATTAAATGATTAAAATGATTCGAAGGGGCTAAGAATTTACTTCTAGGTAACTACAGGTTCGAAACAACGTTATTTGTATCTTAAGGGACCGCTAATATCATATGCTTGAAATATACAGTGTATTTTGTGTAAGTAAATAGCAAAGAACTGTTTCACCGTGCACGGTAGAGAATGGGATTTATGCTGAAAGGCCTGTGTCATCGTGACTAAGGCTGGGACGGGAGTAAATAAGTTGATTGTCTTAGTGTCGGGACACTGGCAGTGATAAAGGCAGGGCAGGGGTGAAGGATCTCGAGACCCAAGGGGAGCGACGTCTCGCATCGCAGTGCGTACGCCATCAAATACCACTGTGAATGTCCAGTGGCTAAATAAACTCGTGTCTCGACAAACAAACCCTTGTATACGGAATTAAACACTGAAAACAAACTGGCGTGTCATGTCGGCGGGTGGAAGAGAGTCAACGGTAACTCAACATTATATGTTATCTGCCACAAGTGTGCTCTGACATGTTTGAGAGGCAGCGTCGGAAAAGATATATTCAGAAAGTATCGATAAAGACACTTTATCGATACATCGTTTGTAGAATTTCAAAGAGTTTGTAGAGTTCAAAGTAGACTTAAGTGACATTGATTGGCATTTGTGAATTAAATCTAAAATATTCATATAAATTCTTTTAATGAAGACGTGGTGTTTCATTTGGCGTAGCCGCTCTTATTTTGAGTATTTACAACTTTTTAACGGGAAAATACTCTTGTAGTAGGTGACACTGACACCCATTTGTAAATTTAATGTAAAATATTCATATAAATACTATTAAATAAAGGCTTAGCAGTTTTGCAGTAGCTTGTGTAATTCTGGTTATTTTCACGTTTTTAACTGGAATAATACTCGTGCAGCTTTCGTTCAGCGTTTCCTTTTCTGTTGTTGTCAAAGCTTGCGAAATGTGCACCAGTCCTGCAGCTGCACAACGACAGGCTTGCAGCATAAGTAAACCAGGCGTTGTGTTTCCTGGAGTATCGGGTGTCGTGAAAACCTACATTCCTCTCTCCTCATCACGTTCGGAGGTAATCTCAGTGCCATCACACAGCCGGACAAAATTCCACACCGTCGGAGTTCAGGAGACAGTGCGACTCTGCGCGACACCTGTGCTCTCTTCGGTTAGACACTGGAAGGCTGTGGTTATCCAAAATTTGTTGTCTGATGAAAGCGGTTTTACGGTTCCAACTCTCTAACTGCGCCTAAGCAGCACGAAGGTTTGTTGGAGACAAGTGGTCAAAGGCATGAGCATCGATTTATGTAACTGGGATACGTTGACATGTGTTAACCAAGTCAGCGAGCCTGGCTTGTTGAAGATCAAATTTAACCCGGATCTTCACGGGTTGATAAAAATGCCATTTTCGTTGAGTATTGTATTTGGGTATGTCCTGTCATGACTTCACCCAGTGGAGTAAAGCATATATCTGTAAGTAACATTATAAAAAGAATAATGTGTAATGCAGGAGTGATTCAAGATCGATAAATGTCAAATTAACTCCAATTATAAAATATTTCCACAGCATTCCGTGGCTTTAACAGGTTTTATAGTGTAGCTGACACAATGTTTTAACAATGCTTGTACTTGTCTCACAAATGTATAGAAGACTGGCGGTATTGTGGTTAGGTAAATCGTAGATATTCAGTTACATCTCGTTTAAAGATCAACCAGTCCACCATCTTTTCATGTCAAGTACGCACAGGGCAGAGTATAACACAGTAATCCCTTTATAACAGGTATTAATCTTATATTACAAACCGTCTCAACAAATATTTGATACACAATTACCTTCACGACCCCTAGGGAACTCACGGTCGAAACAAGCTTGGTGATTGTCATCTAACCGAAATCACCCAACATGTTTTTTGAAAAAAAACCCCCAAAAACATAGTCGCATCTCGCGACACGCGCGCTATTTCCCAGGAACCGGAAGTGAACGACCTTTGGCCAGACCGCGGTTCTCCACCCCCGCCGGTTGTGCAGGCATCGTCCTCACGTGCGGTTCGTGCAGTTCTTCCAGCAGGTCATTAACCTTGCTGTACTTGAAACACTTCGAGCAGCGAACGTTCCTCTGCCAACGGACGATGTAACAAATCTGGCAATACGTCACTTTCATCATCAAAAACGGGTTGGCGCGTAACTTTCCTCTGTTCCGCGTGTATGATGTAATCCAGATATACCAGTACGATATATGGAACTATAAATCAGTTTTACTGATGCAGTTTGGAAAAGCCGTTCATAATAGTCTTTTAAAACAAATATAGCTGCTTTATAAGATTATAATTAGATGGGAAGTTATCTGTGATGAAGAAAGCATACACTTTTTTCAAACCGTGGTGTCATATTTAACATGCTGGCCTGTGACTATCTCTGCTCAGACAAAGCGCAAGCGCTGGATATATTTTAGCTGTTTCAACACTATCAACATGCCCAGTCTCGTGTTATATCTAACTGGCGTTCAGTGACATCAATGACTAACGGTGCAGTCATCCGGGCAATTAAATCTGTGACACTCTGTGGACTCTCTCCGGGACAAGTACGATAACAAGTGCTCCCATCATCAATGCAGAATGAAACGCAAAGGATGCATGTTACCATTGATCCATTCGTGACCTTTGTCAGTTTCCCTGTCAATATTTGACACGACACGTGTACGTTGTCAAATGTATCGTGGGATACAGCATTACCCTTAGACTTGCAAGCCTCTAAGATAAAAATCACCAGTTCAAAGATGTATTTTCCGCCTGTCTAGACTTGCGGCGAAATACTTTTGGGCTATAACATGGACTCAACATTTAGTATAGACTTAATGTTAGTCTCCGAATATATATAATTTTGATAGTAACGAACTAACACATATCAATTGAAAAGGAGTCCGGTGGAGTCCAGAGATTCAGAACCTGAGGAGATCTAGACTTGCTTAATTTAAGGCTTTAGAATTGCAGAGAGGGATTGGAGGTAGGGAAAATAATGTGGTTCAGGAACTGGAGACAAACAACATTCCGTACAGCCTCAGAGCAAGGCTACATTACGCTATCGTGGTATATTAAATGGCAATACAGGCGTGTTAACAAAACTCATTAAAATGCATATACATGTGCATGTCCAATCTTAGCAGTCCACTCGTCACGGTGACAAATACTTCCATTTATATTTTTTCCGCTGTGTGATATTTAGCGACGATCGTCTTTAGAAAGCGTTAAGTCTTGCAGGGGGAAATTTAGTATTTGTGAGTGTATTATTTTAAGAATACACACTTTCAAGTGAGGAACATGTGTATTTGTGAGCGATTATTGTGATTATTTTATGAACTCACATTTCGACGTCAACCTATGACACAATTATTCTACGAGGATAAGGTGCCCACGGTGACGTACATCCCCCAATATGTCGTACTGAGATAGATTAGTTGTGGGTGGAAAAGCTCATGCAGGTGGTGGAGCAATTACTGTGATACCATTGGGACAGTTCAAATTTAGTTGAAACTGTTTGATAAAGATTTTACACAAACAGGAGCATGAAATCTAAAAAAAAAATCATCTCATTAACACCTTTATCGATAATATCGATGCAAGATACAGATTATCAAATGCTGCAAAGGACAATGACAACCAAAGTTAAAGGAATATATTTTCTACTTGATTTTTTCGTTTCTTATTGAAGAACATCAAACCACTGACTCAAGCATTTCAAACTTTGAACACAGATGAAATGCATTTGAATACCTATAATACACACATACATACTTATCACAACTATTATATAACGAATAACACTATTATGAAAAATCGGGAAGAATGAAAGTATTGACCTTTTTGAAGAGAGCGAGTTACTAATATAGTACACCGCTCCCGCCATTTCGACTGAAATAGCTTGCATCTCGAAACAATGAACTGCTAATTAGCGGCGCGATATTTTCAGCACGCTGCAGCTAGGTAATGGGACTCGGTATTTAACGCAATCATATATACTATTAGTAGATTTCATTGTGGCGTGCGTAATGGACATTCCTTCTTCATGTATCATGGTATTGTTTTCGTCTCCATTAGTAAACGTTTGGAATACTTCATTCCTCGACCTCACACACCAGACCCTCGTTAATACGGACAGTTAGTTCCAAACATTCAGCAGATATTTCAGCTGTGTTAAAATCGGGAAAGGTTTGATATTAATCATATATTTGCGTAACTTGGGTATGTTAGCCATGTGGATGAACCGTCTACCTGACACGCTGAAGACGTGGTTCAGTTCCACTAATGATGCGTTATCCGAACATAGGTACACTTAATCATAAGGCACCGGTGATCATGATTAATTGCTGCAAAAGGCAGGTAGGTTACAACTACACCCAATAACCCAGCCAAATTAACTAGGCTCACTTGCTTTTGAACATATGTCCATCGTGCATACTTTTTAAGAAATCGATACATGTTTTGTCAAACAACAGCAAAAGTGCATTATGGTCTTTTACCGTTATAAAGATTGAAAGAAAAAATAAAAAACACATGAACCGTCGTGAGTTAAAAGACTGATTTGAAAGAAATGCGGACGTAGATATTAAACAAGCAATCAATGTTCGTCGGCAGATCTTAAACACGACTGGAACTAAAGGTATTTAAGAAGGTACGTATTGATTCGGAACTGGAAATATACGAGGTCTCGTCGATTGCTCCTTTGCTTCGGATTTAGTAGGCTATTACCATCCACAATTAATGCAAATTGAGCTGAGGCAGAAACACAGTAATTGATTAATTTTCATATTCCTAATTCCTGAACGCTGCCATCATGATAATTTGCCAAAAGTGCTGACACGCATTTCTTCTCTCATCAGTTTTTTCATAAGAAGACTATTAGGATGCATTTGGTTCATTATCTTCAATCAATATTGTACCCTGTGACTGCATGCATCAAGACAAATTCAAACATCTCGGTGCATCTTGTTTTATGATGCATATCCCGTGCAGTCAAACGGGTGCATAATCAAGCGTTTCATGAGAGAAAAGCACTGAGACAATGTAGGCACAAGGCATTCGGTGCAATGCTGTGCACATGTACTTTCTTCTTACGAGAAATCGATATTTTTTTCAAAGTGTTGTATATATGACTTTTAACTAATTCACAAAAAATAAAAATCACCATTTAGGTAAACGTGACATAGAGGTAAATTGAGTGATTGCAAATATAAGTAAACCAGGAGAGGAATCGCCATCACGATATCACCAGAACCCTTGAAACATAACATCTTATTGAACACGATTCGTACACGGCCCCGTCGTATCCTTCAGTCATAACGGACATGCATGTTGTATTCTGCGTAGCGAGGCGAGGCGCGTCCAGATGAAAGATCAATGAGTGCATCGATAGACAAATGAGCTCGTCATGGCAGCACATCTCGGGTACTGCAAGACATCAACATTCCCAGGTGTGTTGTGGTGGTTGGCATCAATTATTCAGGTACTACTCAGTACTGATAGTATTCCTTCAACGAACACGTGGCGAAGCGTGAGATCAGTGTGGCATGCATTCTTGACTGGTTTTCCACAAGATATTTTATTGCACCAACGTTCCACGTAGAAAGTGACAATATTCTATAAACTGTTTGTTAAATGAACGTGATGCATAAGTACACAGACAGGAACCAAGTCAAGGTCATTCTGGCGGTCAGTGGAATGACAATGTCCTTTTTCCCAATACAGTTAAACCTCGTTAATCAGTAACATTCTGCCGAGTACAATAGTCAAGGTGGGTCGAAAGTTGGGATCGTTTATCAAGACACTTCCCTATACTAGACGTGTTTTCCTCAACCATCACGTGTTGTGTATCAGTATTATTAGTACATGCGTAAGACATTTGGTAAATGGTTTTCCAGTAGATAGGCGCCTCTGATTCGCGATGTGTAAAGAGACAGGGACCCAAAAAGATATTCAGAATAGCAATACATTTTCTAACCGGGTTTAGTTTTACGCAGCTTTTCAGCAATATTCAAATATTTAGTATCGCGGTGGGGGACATCACAAGTGGACCTCACTCACTGTACCCATGTCGAACCTTGCCAATAGAACCTTGTTTTTCGGCGTGATGTGCGAACGCGTTCACCAGGCTACCCGTTAATCCCGAAATCCCGATGGAAAGACTCACTTACTTGATTGACGCATGCCACTGTATCTCAGTTGCGTGCAGAGATGCTCATGCTGTTGATCACCGGGCTGTCTGGTCCAGACTGGATTATTTACAGATCGGCGCCATATTGTTGCAATATTGCTATTGTTCGGCGTAAAACTTAACTTACTCATTCACTATGTTACCAATGCATGCATAAGGTACATCCAGATACCATCATATTTATTCAGTATAAATGATCTGTTCAATATGCACCTACTACGACATGTTTGATCAGCACGATGTGGGATTAGGCCGTTAGTTTCTCGAAGTACGGTGAAACAGATCATACTTAACTTTATTTGAGTGGTATATTTCGGACAAAACAACAAGATCACCAAAGTCAAGGTTATGTTAGTGCTTGTCCGACTATCCAAGAAAGCTGGGCAACATCCGCTCAGGTTTCAAGACTTCAAGATATGTAATTTCTTAAACAGAATTCCTGTACAATGTCAACAATCGTCAAACTCCGGCTTCGAAGGCCACGGGAATCGCCAACGCTGTCCGAAGAAAGTGTTGGTCATTACCATGTGAAATGTAGTTCAACAACATAAGAAGCGAGAGACATGCGTTTCGTGACCAGTGCTCACCCATGTGTGAAATGTAGCCGGGATAGTATAACAAGCGCGACACATGCTTCTCGCCGCCATGAAACATTCCCAGAAGGCCCCTGTAAAACCAACTTCCTCTCTCGGCTCATGAACACTGCGAAGAGACAACAGTATTCCCAAGACTGTCAAAACACACATCTTCAACAGGTCTGCGCTTTCGCCGTGGAAATTGAGTGTTTTCAAACAATACCAAAACCTTGCACAAAACACACTGGGTTTGGAAACCGTTCTTAAACGGTGGTCAGTTTGAGATACGTGTACATGTACATCAACAAAATAGACCTCTGTAACACGCCGTGTGAGATCACCACGTGTTTATCAACATCAAGACAAACCGACAAATCGTTGTTACAGCTGAGGATGTTATCGTGAAGTGGGTAACAACCATCAACCCGTTAATATCCAGGTCAGAACTGGTTTTCAGTGACGCCATGCTTATCGCAAGAGGTGACAAAGGGGATCGGGTGGTCAGTTTGGCTCAATTAGTTGACGCATTTATTCCTATTCCAATTGCGTAGATCGATGCTCATGCTGTCCATCACTGGATTGCCTGTGTCTGGCCAGACTCGATTACTTACAGACCATCACCATAGCTGGAATTTTGCTGAATACGGCTTAAAACTAAATTCACTCACTTACAACCATCATTTGAGTGCGAGTTAGGACACAATAATAATGATAATAATAATAATCATGATTTCCTAAACGCCTAGTATCCCTCGACAGTTGACCACTGGTGCTACGACAAAGTTAAAACCAAATCCTTGCACACATACACACACAATCCTAAAAGCGCAATTTAATGCTGAGCGGAAGAGGTGTGTTTTAAGGAAAGGCTTGAAACGGTCTTTGGAGTAGATGTTTCGTAGTTCAGATGACAGAGAGTCCCATAACTGGGTATTGAAAACTGTTTTCAATTATGTCTTACTCAACCTAGCATGTACTGTTTGCGTACACCCATTTCTTTAATACTATTATTGTTAATTCGTCTGCATATATTATAAGGGCGTTGGGTGTATTGATGTTTCAAGGGGGTGGTTTGTCAAGGTTTCAGGAAGACAGGATTTGGTATAATTGAGTTTCCTGAACAGTGACTTAAACAATAAGTATTATCGAGGTTTCTGGGATACAGGGTTTGAAAGTGAAAGTTCATATGTCTCTGGTTTGGTCCTGAACCATGGGCTTGGTATTGTGGAGGTTTCCCAAATAGGCCCCGAAATCTCAGGTATGGAATATTTGATGCCGAAACACCAGGTTTGAGAGTACTGACGTTTCCAGAAAATCGGTTTGTTATGATCGTTGTACAAGGAATATTAGGCTGATACGTCCCAATAAAACTGATTCTTGGTACGTAGAAGTTTCCGAAATACTGGGTTCAGATTAATGAGGTTGGAGGAATACCGAGGTTTGACTATCAAGGTATGATACATATCCTGAAGACGGGGTCGTACAGGTACACACAGGTGTGAGGGGTACAGATGGGGAACAGACAGGATGTGTATACGGGCAAAGATGGCTACAAGTGTTTGCCAAGCCAGACGGATCGCCATGGGCTGACCATCGGTCAAACATGTCAAGGACATAGCTGATCTTGCATTTCTGTATCGGACATGAAACTCTTCACACAAGTACACTGTTTACAACACAGTCGAGAAAACGGCGTGGAAGCCCCGTAGTTATAGCGTTCGCTCGTACCGCCTAAGATCCGGGTTCAATTCTCCATGTATAAAGTCCAAGGTGTCCCCCGCTGTGATATTGCTGGAATACTGCTGAGAGCGGCGGCAAAATAAACTCACTCACTCTTAGGTGGATGTAACTGCACGAAGGGATTGAGCGATGACCGCATAATCCGAGAGATCCCCTTCTACATGGCGTTTGTGTAAGACACAGTAAACTGCGTTAAGAATATAGCGAACTAGGATATGACGAACTGGGCCTTTGAGCACTGGACATGCTGTATCTTATCCAAAATGCATATACCAAACTAAAATTCATAGTCCGATTGAGTTCGTTAAAACAGTAGTTTACCGATCTAAAAACACAGCACTGTCTCGAATGTTCGTGACTTATCGATCTACCGATGATAGTTGCAATCAAAACATAAGTAAGGTTTTACTCGAGGGCTTGCATCTTCAACTGCATCCAAACAACGTAGACTAACAACTAGTCTCTGAAATGAACATATAAACTGAAAAAAAGTTCACAGTTAAAAATAATATAATGAAATGGAGCCCTGAGACTCTCTTCAATTTGAAGCTAAAGAAATCTAGACTTGCCACATTTTCTAGACTTGCGTGGGCTTTCTTGGATATATTTGCTTCAGGGTCTGTACGACAGACTACCAAACAAGGATACCACTAGAGGAGCTAATCTGGGGAATGGGACATTGTTTTTCTATGTGGAAGGTGCGCTTTTTTGATCACTGACTTATGAGTTGCTATCGTCATGTATCTATCTTTCTATATATCTATCCATCGTCGTTAGATTTTCAGAGGTAGGATAAGGGGGGTGGGGGGTGGGGTATCAAATAAAATATTCATGACAACTGTTTAATGAAACAGGGTTACATCATTCTTTTTTCATGGGAGAAAGGGTGTGTCTTTCTGACAGCCGACGAAGATTGAAAACAATAGTGATCTTAACCTCGAGCTCTCTCTCCTCGAACCATGTGCAAGCATCGACAATGACAACAGCAACCACGAGACAAACCACCCACAATAAACATTCACTGCACGAAGGGTCTCGGCTGTCCGTGATCTTGTCATAGGACGTAGCACGCGAAGTACGTGGCAAGTGTTGTTTACAAACACGTAGTTTGACTTGTGGAATGTTCTCGATCTTTATTGAATCTAATTTATTCAACGACACAGCGACTGACAGATACACTCATGATTATTTCGTCCTATGTGAATTGCCCATTCGTCACCAAGTCCGATATTGACAACTGTCTTAATCACGTTGATATATGTCCCACGTGTAGCTGTCTTTGCACTGCGCATATTGAAGTGCGTAATTACAGCACACCTACTATTCTTACCTTAATGCCTAGTGATATGCCTAAGTACATTTCAGAAACAGAGTACAAGTAATTTGCATACCTCTATTTGAATATTGCCTGACGTGTGTTGTTAATATCGACCTGATCACGATTCATGTGACACCACGTGCGGGCTTTCACAAAATATAACCTTCGCAAACCCAAATACTGCCCCAGAACCAATCACACACAACTTCACATTGTCACACATGAATATCATCTCGACCTAAAATGGTCAGCCAATCAGGTAAGAACAACATGCGTACATTTGCATACGGACGACACGTGACATAACATGCCCGTGCATGCGCGAGGTGACATACACTATCGAAGCGTGTGGGATCTACTTCGAGCTAACATACTTTACTTACACTACATACACTACAACCTGACCTGGAAACCAGCTCCTGGAAAACGCAGGTCACGTGACATTGATTTATAAGGTATCGAACTCTAATATCGATCCGGGGATTGTGACCCAGGAATTCCTGACTAACTTATCAACCGTTTAGAGCTGAGCTGTCGATAAGCGCAGTACAATCAGCCGGCGTGCAAGACACGTCGGAACGTGTTGCACGAGCTTTCCGTGATGTCAGTATACAAGGCTGGCATGTCACATTCCTCTCGACAGCTCAAACCGACAGCAGTATTGCCTTCGAAGTATGGATGTGTATAAAAAGAGGTATTGCCTTCTGGATGTGTAATATATCAAGTGATAGTTTTGTTTACAATATGAACTTTCATTATTGGCTTTGGTTGGATTATGATAAGACAGGGCTACTTGTCAGGTTATTGATTGGAATTAAGGTATCACCATTCCAAAGTCACTATTTACACTGGTAGATACTTGAAATAATTCTGTCATCAGTCTTGGGGCAAATTGTCGTGAATCGGTTTGCGAACAATGTGGGCATTTTATAAGATACGTATATAGGTTTGTTTTTACTTACATTCTATTTCAGATTAGAATTCATGCTTCAAATGTTCATTTGATTCGCCTTGCCGAGCACTCAAGATAGACACTTTCAGAGCTTACTGCTATGCTGAATAGATCCATGAGTTTACGCTTTTGCATAATATCTGTGATCCATTACCCTATCTGCTAATGTGAGAACGCTGAGAAGAATCGACTCAGGCTATATTATCAATACGAATTGAAATCGGACCTAAGTTAATTCTGTCGACTGATAATGTCATACAGCACGAAATTTATTGAGTGGATGGATGAGTGGGCGCAACATAGTTCCTCGGTAGATCAGTGGATGCTCATTCTTTCGATCACCGGTTTGTGTATCCGTCACTCTACTATTGGGGCGGTGGGTGTAGCCTGGTGGTGAAATAGCTCGTCTCGCCGAAGACGCGATTTTGAATGCCTGCATAGGTACAATGTGTGAAGCCCGTTTATGGTGTTCCCTGCCGTGATGTTGCTGGAAAATTGCTAATAGTGGTGTAAAACTAAATTCACTCACTCGACTGTTCACAAGATGAATATGGCCTTGCCACAAAACATGATTCACCCATTAATTGGAATATCACTTGACAATTTTTTCAGAGTCTCACTCATAGCATAGTTTTGCGTATGCTCGCCCTTGAAGGTCCTGGGTAAAATAGGCCTTCAGGAACCCATGCTTGTTGTAAAATTCGCCTATTTCTTGTCGTAAGAGGCGACAAACGGCATCGGGTGGTCAGACTGGCTGACTTAGTTGACACATGTCATCGGATCCCAATTGCACAGATCGATGCTCACGCTCTTGATCACTGGATTGCCTGGTCCAGACTCGATTGTTTACAGACCGCCGCCATATAGCTGGAATATTACTGAGTGCGGCGTAAAACTAAACTCACTCACTGCGTATGTTACAAGTCAATGAAAATGTCAAAACCATTCACCGTTTCTAACGCAGTTATATTGCTATTTCCTGTAACAAAACACATTGCTTGAATTACAATCTTAAAGCAGATCACGACTATCATGTCAAACACTGAAACACAACTTACGTCATTGCATGGGGTTACAAATAGACGAATATTATGTGGCCCAGTTTCTATGTAGTTTATCTAAAAATATCCAGAATGTTCAATATGTGTTGCTAAAATCGATGACAGCGTCGCATGTGTCGAGGGCATGTTCCCAGGCTGTTATAGACACGTGTCGTGTACTGCTGGCGTTATCAACTCTGCTGCAGTAATGTTTATGAAGCGGTGCACTTACTTCCGTGTTCTCCACGACACGGGCGTGTGTGGTGTTGGCAGATGACGTGCAAGCACAACTTAATCCAGAATACATGTATGGAAACGTGGTTGTTTATGCAATGTTTTGCGTTGAAATTGTAGAAACAACGAATGTATGTATGTTGTCCGGTAGACCAACGGTAGTTTCTGAATATATGTAATATAAGTAACAATTGAACCTATTTAAATGAAAAAGGAGCCCCACCAAGACGGGAGCTGAACCTAAGGAAATATAGACTTCACATCATTTAGGGATTTGGGAGTTCAAGGCAGGAGGGAAAATAATGTGGTTCAGGGACTTTGAGACTGACCACATATCGGGTTGTAAGAGCATATGTAGTGCTGGGACAAATAGGTCCTTATATGCAGCTCCCTTGTTAATGTGTTCATTAAAGTACCAAAAGGACTAGGTTCAATTCCTCACTTTACAACCAGATAGTTGCCGACAATATGGTGCTTTAGAAAAAGTGGGATTGATAAATGGACTATGTGATTGACGATATAGAGGGTATGACTGTGTTCACTGCGTGCAATGACCATTTGAGTGACATCAGTCTATTGACAAGGATAGACTGATGTATGATTGACGTTATTGACTTCATACATGTATTGTGTGATTGACATTCTTGGATGTCAAAGAACATGCGGCCTGTGTACTGACTACAAGACAAACGGTCTTTGATCTGCATCCACGAGCACCGTCCGGAGTCTGTAACTAAACTTGTTCACGTTAGGAGTGACATTCATGATCTGCACGGAGCCTGTTCAACAGGGCGATCTGAGCGCTGGAGTTCGTTCCGGAATTTCCTAGTCCAGAGCCTCGCATTGCGATATGACACGTAGTTGACAAGTGGCGGTTAGCTAGAATATTGATTATTGTCAAGACAGACATAATGATTCGATTCCCAAAATGGGAACTATGTTTAATGCCCATATCTGGTGTCCCTCGCCGTGACACTGCTGGAATATTGCTAAAGGCGACGTAAAACTAAACTCATGGCACAAACTTTGTTGACAATGACAGTTTAGTGGCTCCTAACATTACCACTTAATAATAATTATATTTGAAATTGACAATTTTTGTCAGCAATGTGAATTATCATAAATGAACACAATTGCGATAGTGTGTGCTAGTACAAGAAAAACAGAAAGAAAGTTCAGCAAGCGAGCCTGCAGGCTCGAACACCAAAACCAGGATCTCCCGAGATTTAACGTAATGTAAAGAGAGTGTGCCCCCTTGTCACCTAGCAACAGAAAATGCTTTGAGGGCCGTAACTGTGGTTTACACCCTACGCGATGAGGCAGACTGGGTTACTTCCCTCTAGTCGCCCAAACCCACCGCATCACGATGCTCCGTGTTGGCTTTAATCAGAACCAGTCTAGTTATCGTGAAATATCAAATTAATGCATGTCACGTGATGGAAGTGGGATTATTTATAAGCTGTGCTAAACTTGTACGCTTTGAGAACGAGCCAAGGCCTCAAAATGTGGAAATAGAAAGTGCTTGTATTGGATATGTTCATGAACAGACATACATAGTGCTCAATGGGCATTTTTCTCACCTCTTGCTGCCACGTGATCACATGATCATTATTGCCCAACTCATTGCAGCCGGCAAACGAACATGTCGCCACTTCATTCTCCTTATCATGACAATGTACCATAGTGTTTTATTTCGTGGTGTGATAAGTGACTTATTTCTTTTGTCAAATCTATTTTTCCTCTAACGTACTGTAGTCCAGACCTTTCTAGTATCATCGTATTCCAATAGTGTACTTTTATGGGTAACCTTACTCTGAAAATGCGTCATGTATGTTTTAGTAGGCCTTTGTGTATCTCGAGTATAATCTGACACTTCCGTTACCGAAAATCGCATATTTAACTGTAAATTTAAATTCTGATATGATAAATGAAGTAGTTGTTGTTTTGGATTGTTTTTTAAAATAAAATCTCAAGCTTGTTATAGCCGCATTCTGTTGTGGACACGACCAGGTGCCCGACCCAAGCCTGAGTATAAACAATGACAATGGTGGCCCCCCAGCTCAACGAAAGCGGAGGTCCATCGCAATCTGTTCCCTGTATCGGAACGCTGTCAGACTCCCATTCTTTCATTCATACGCTTATGTTTACACGCGGACAAAGCAGCGAACGTGTTTCCATTCGACAAGCGTGATTCGGGTGGGCGGGGTTTCAGATGAAAAGGGCGGAGCTTATCTTTCCATTCATTGACAAGTTTCGATCGCACTCAGTCACTCTGAGAAAACTCATTCACTAGTATTCGTGTCACAGGTCAACGTAAAGGCATCTGATTGGTCGATACTCCAATAACGGCGGCTTAGCTCGCAACGGGACAAACCAGACAGTTCTAAATATAGATTCCCAGCTCGGCAACTACAGACTCAGCGCAGCCATAAATTAGCATAGACCCCACACAATAAACTACCCATCGTTTTCACTAACTTTACGTTACTTTTCACAAATACGTACACCAAAAACAAGGCAAAAAATTCAAAAAAATATATACATAAAAATAAGTTTCCTAGCACTGAATTTAACAGACCATATGACGTGTAGACGATGGCGGATGAGCGGTCACCTTGTCGCCTTTCCCCTTGAGAAGGAATGTTGGAAGGGGATTCTCGAAAGAAGGAATTTCAGCAACCAAAAATACTGAACAAAATTCATATAATATACAATGGCCAACCTGTCTCGATCGAAAACTGATATAAAGCTAAGATACATCCATGAGAATGATATAGTCCAGCTCAAAGGCAGTTCCTATGCTTCTCTTCTCCGTCCAGTCGGCAGCTCTTTGTTTACTGAATATCGGCAATGCTCCACTGCGTTCTGTGTCCTCAATACGCACGCCTCATGAATATTCATGAGGGAACGAAAGAAAGAACTTTTACGGCATATAATAAGCTTTATTTTGCAAGAATGACCAGTTGGCCGCTTAGTATTACATCTCAAAATACCTGAAAGATGTATATTCCGATGCATTTGATATTTTGTAGAAATATATCAAGCGACAAAAGTTTTGTCGATGTTGAATTCTCCTTAGGTTGGTGTTCTGCGCATGCGCTGACTGCCGGTCGGCTAAGCCAGAGACCCATTGAAATGTGGTTATAAATACAAGCAAGACTGTCATTTGGGGGTGGCCGGTGGCTTGTGCACTTCTACCTACAGCACTCCGGCCAAACACATCTACCTCACCCATCAAGAAATTATTATTGATTCATTCTATCTTGGATTTTACCACCAGCCCAGGCAAAGCAGAGTCGTTGAATTAACACGAGCTGCTTCGAAGCGAAGCGATTTTCCGTAACATGGATCTGATGTGCTGTGAGGCCGACACGAACCCGAGGGCCTATGAAGACCCCGTTTTAATCAAAGACAAAAGAGTGTTGAAGAATTTGCTTGACACTGAGGATAGATATGTACCCCACATATCCTACTTTACTTGTGTGCAGACGGACATTAGACCCTCAATGCGGAAAATGGTCTCCCAATGGATGTCGGAGGTGGGTCCTGATTGTAATGTTTGACTTGTCTCACTACCTCGTGCGTTTCACAGATCAAATTTTCCACCGAAATTGGATTATTTTCAACTGACAGTGATACAGTCGTGTACAGGACACCTTAAGCTTTCGTTTGATCCATAATGTCATTCAAAATGTTGGATAATAACATTTATATGAATTTTTATTACGCCGGTGTCGGGCCGTTCAGAGAAAGCTTTTCTAATATGGCGATCGCCCTGGCCTCTTGTGCAAGCAGGGTACAGTACGAAAGTTGGAAATATTAAATGCCGATCTTGCTAAATCAAGAACTTTTGGAAATTCATCAGATTGTGCATTAAAATTGCTACAGTTTGGTGTTCGTTATACAACTTTTTCAGCCTAATTTACTTTGTTAGAATTTTTATTGGGATAAAGTCGCAAGTTTTCCATTGAAATCGCCATGTTCTCCATGGAAAATGTCATAAGCAAAACCGAACTGGCATTTACATGTAACTTTCCGAACTTTAGTCCTTCGAAAGCTTTCCAGTGGGAATATCGATCCAACAGTATTTTTCTGTCGAAGAAAAAATTAATTTCGGATGACTTTGGAATTTTTACAAATTTTATTGATATTTTTGGATGAATGCGACTTGAGCTGCCTCAGCCTGCACAGCTGCTGAACTGGCGGGCTTTTGTCGGTTGGCAGATATAGGCATGCCACATGACTCAGTTTAGAGTTTTAACTGACTTTTTTTCTCATGCTTTGTGTCGGATTGAGAAATTTGCATCGAAATGAGGATTTAATTGTCAAGAATTTCACTGATCTCTAGCACATTCCTTGGGTGCTTAGTGCAAATCAGTTCTCAACCGATTTAACGCAAATGATTGGTGACAACTTTCACTCAGGAAATAGAGCTTGCTTACCTCGAATTACGGACTCTCAGTAATGCGGACATTAATAAATCCAACACTGCTTGCAATAAATGCGTCCGTAAGTCTTATTATTCAGCTCCATTGATAATATCTCTTTAAGTACTGATTAGATCTGTTGTGTATTGGGCTAAAATCTTCGTTTCTTGATTTCAGGTTTGCGAGGAACAACAATGCGAAGAGGAAGTGTTTCCATTAGCAATGAATTACTTGGACCGATATTTGTGCGTTAAGGATACTCACAGGACTAGCCTTCAGTTATTAGGAAGTGCGTGTATGTTTCTTGCTTCGAAGCTGAAGGAAACGTACCCCTTGACCGCTGAGAAATTGGTCATATACACGGACAATTCGATTGGTCTGCAGTCATTAATGGTACATAATTTTTACTTTCGTTTCACTGCTTGGTGCGTGTGTGTTTTGATAGCGACTGTGGGACAAGACAGCTTAGCCAGCCTCGCTTGTTGTTTTAGGGATATGTACATTGCTCTCGTTTGATGACTCGGCGTGTGAAACAATCCGCCTCGGGGCTAACTCATGCCAACAGCTGATGTTCGGACTGTCGGTCATTTTGAAAGTGGGTGTGGTTGGGCCTAGTTGTTGATGCGACGTTGTCCAGGGGTTGCGGTCTGCTGTGTTGGCGATAGCAATTAAGGAAAATGGATTTGCTTGCTCTCTTTTGGCATGGTTCGGGAGGGAAAGCATTGAATTGCTTTTGAAAATAATGTTAAATTGTAATAAGAGCATTGACTCGCTCAACAAGTGGGATTATCTCTCTGAAATGGAACCGCGGCTTGTACGTTAATATGTAGGTTCAAAACTGAATATCGATACTGAGCCTTAAAAATTGTTTATTTGGAGTGTTGATCATGCGTACAATCTTAATTTCAGGATATGGAATTGCAAGTTCTTTATCACCTGAAATGGGATTTATCAGCAGTTACACCGCACGACTTTTTGGATCAACTTCTCTCTAGGCTAATCCCAGACAAGGAAAAGTCCACCATCATCAAAAGGCACGCGCAAGCCTTCATCGCATTGTGTGCTACAGGTAAAAATATTTCTATCTAAAGTATTGTTTTCTTTCCATGTGTGTATTTCCGTAAGGAGGGTAGTGGGAAAATTCTGAATGAAATTGAACATATCTTGCCAGTTGAAAAAAATGTTACATCGTATCATGGAAATTGAGAATCTGCTAACTGATTGGTCGAGAGAACTATATTCCCACCGTGCAGTCAGCAAAATGGGTCGATTACGGACTTGCATGTGTAAAGGAACTCCTTAGATTGACGCAACTAGATAGCGTCAGTGTCGTTTCAAGTTGAATTAAAAAAAACTACTAGGAGTGGATGATCTACGTGGCTTGTGTACATTTTGTCAAGTGTGAAAAGTTTAATAGTTGTCTTCCGTGTATAAGATCAGAGTCAAAATTCATTATGACGGCTTTGGTTAATATCGACCCTCGGAAAATGTAACAAGTCCTTGTATCACTGTCCAGAATCGCCAGTGAGTTAAATCTTGTCAAACAAAGGCCCTACTTGTATGTCCCTGGCCGGTATCAAGGCGGCGACCTTGATGACTGATGCGTGACCTGTCGGCTAAATGCTCGACATTCCACTGGAGGTGGTCGGCGCGGTCTTTAAGCCAACACGAGTTGTTTCCCTTGGTCCAGTTCTAACGCCCTCGCTCATACGTGTCTAGCTACACCAGATTTTTGTCTGACGGCCACATGCATGCACTAAAATGTTTTTACTGATAATTGATTCATTCCGTAACTAAAAATAACAGCGTTATTGATTGGAGTGAATTATTTAGTTCGGTTATTTTGGCAAACTGGTTTCAACATTCATGGACACGTTTTGAAATGGACAAGAACACCTACGCAACGCCATACGAAACGCGTTTATTGATACAGTGCTTTGTACACTTAAATATTTCTTATGTAATAAAGTCGTAAAATTTAATTGTGGTCCATTTGTGAAGGTTATTTTCAAGATTGATGAGATGTCCAAATACAGCAGGATACATTGGTCATAAAAAGTCTAGCGGGTCGAGTTTCAACCACTTCCTCGCGACATCGAGACCTAACGACTGCTCTGTGTCGGGAACTGAACATTAATTTGACAATTGTTTCCTTCTAATTAAAAGTCGAGTCCCAGTGATATATACTTGCAACCACGCGAACAACTTGAGTTGTCCTCACTGACGTGTCAAGAGCTGTAGTTGCATTCCGCCCGTCAAGGGTGTTAAAACTTGTGCTAGCGATGTTTCCTAGTAAATAGTGTCGTATGCTCATGGAAGTGTGTAGGAGTTCGATTTGCGTGTCTCAGTCAGCTGTTTGGAAATATACTTATACGTGTCACATCGCATGTGTTGACGAACAATGACCATGACGTCATTATGAGAAACTGCTTCGGCTCATTTCGCCAGGGGCGTAGCATGTAACAGTGTAACTATTTGTAACAATTAGTGTAACTCAAAGTGAAGTGAAGGTCATTATATCCGTGAATATTATCGACAATGTTACCATGAACACTAAATCGAATTTATGTTATTTCATACATTTGTTAGTTTAGTCATTCCCCCACACTCAGCAAACCCGTATATATATATTCATAAGAAAAGCTTTAGACCCAGAAAATGGCATTGCCGTATGTATGTCTAAACTGTTTTCTAGATCGATTTAGTATTTATAAGGAATAAGAACTTGAGAGTTGATTGCTTTTTTAAATGGCTCTAAATGATATTCCATAATCGTGATGTTAAGTACTTGATTTTTCATTTATTAATTTGTTTTTGCAGATTGCAAATTCATGATGTATCCCCCATCAATGATCGCCGCCGGTAGCGTAGGAGCTGCAGTTCATGGCCTCTTCAGCGCATCGGAACCACAAGATTTGAAATTCTTAGAGAAACTCGTCCAAATAACAGGCATCGAAGTGGTGAGTAACACTTTTGGTTGGTTAATCTCTTACACAGGACCTGTTGGGTAATAGATAAAGCCTGTTGCTTACAAGTAATGACTTTCTTTGTTGTGAATTGGGTCACAAACCGTGGCCATTGAAAGCGATTTTATCTATCCCGTGGGTTTTGCGGGAACGACCCCAGGGCGTATGGCCAAGAGACAGAGGTGCATTTATGTTCCTCGGCGTTAATTACTGGTCAGCCGTCTTGTGATGAGACGTGGCACTGACCAATGAAGCATTATCAAAGGAAGTTTGTTCAGTGATAACACCGAAGTTGCTTTCCTTGATTGATTGAATACATGGTCTTGGTTAGTTAACGTCAAGTAATGTGATTTTAATATGCAGGCGTTCACAAATCTCATGATTTTTCTTTTGTTTTCAGGATTGCTTACGGTATTGTCAAGAACAAATAGAACAGTGTTTTGCAAATAATTTGTCGACTGTGCAAGAAGCCCCTGAAACTCCTACAAAATCGGATCCTTTAAATGGTCAGCCAACGACCCCCACCGACGTTAGAGACATCAATTTATATGACCAACCCGGCGTTTGTTGTTGAGCAAACACGGAGTCGGATGCCCGGGTGAACCCCCGACCCCCCACCAAGCGGTTCAGGACTGCAATCCCCACCGCAATAAGCCAGTGCTCCCCAAACAGGAACCTCCCGGGAACCTGGTGACGACCTGCCACGTCGCCCATGACGTCGCAAGTGATGTGATACGCGACTTCGTGACGTCATTGCTACCACTTCTCGCCTAAGTCTGCCATAAATACGTACACTGCCAGCGACTTAACGTGTCACGTGACACTGTCACCTGACGCCGTCGCCTTATTTATGACATTGCCAGAAGACACATGATCATGTGATTCGGCAACACGTGACAAGTGACGTCAAGTCGCATCGAACTGTTTATTTATACCAGTCATTTATACCCGCTGCCTTTTCATCCTATTCATTTTCATTTGTACCTTGACCAAGCACAACCATTGCCTCGACATCGAGCAAAGTACATAATTTAATATTTATATATTACTGATTTTGACTTCTCCGAATGTTCCGAGAACTTAAGTGTGGTATATTCGATCAGTATCGTTTGATTTGCTAATATTGTGATATGATTATGGAAATATCGATTAACTAACACGAAATATTGAGCAATATTGTGAGCGACAAATGGATTGACATTGTCAAGGGCAGCCATCAATGCAATATAGGTCACAATGCCGGATACAGGCAAAATCTATAATTTAATATAAAATAATTCTTACCCTACCTCTTCAGTTAGATTTGGGTACCTTCCCTTATTAAATTAACTTAACTCTAATTCTACCTCACGCTCTGTAATCCTGTTGGTTTATTTAATTGAAACACCGATGTCTAGGTATAATTAAAAAAGATGGAAATGTCGTAAAATAGTTTATGGGGTCGATTGAATTTTCAGCCATGATGAAAATAGTTTATGGCGTCGATTGAATTTTCAGCCGTGATAAGAATAGTTTATGGCGTCGATTGAAGTTTCAGCCGTGATTTTTCCTGTTTCAGCTGTTGGTCTACCAACGAATGAAATGTTAACTTAGACTGAATATCATTAACGTATAAGTAATTGTTAATGAGTTATAAACTGACCGTTTGTGTAGGTCGATCGATCGATTGATTTAAAGTGACTTCTATGGAATAGCGACCGTGTAATGTGTCTGCGCATGACCTGATACGGGCACATTGGGAATCTGCAATTTGATTGGGCGTTTACAATACTGTACACGATCATGCGAACGTACTTAATTATGTTTTTCAACCTCCCAAACTATTTTCACTGCCAAGTTCATCGTTGAATTTCTTTCTTAAAAATTCTTTTAGGGTTCATAAATGTTCATTGTTTTTTTGTTTTTTTTTGTGAAGGGCTAAAACAAGTGTACAACAGTATTGTGATGCGTCCCATAGAAAGGGTCTTTCAAGACATATAGCACTGTGATAAGTTTTACTAGCGTTTTGCCAACTCATTTATAAATAATTGTGAATATAATCCTGCTAAGCTAGGTGTGCATATGCAATAGAATAATTGGCCGCCACTATGCCCTATGGGTAAAGACATGCACAACCAATGGTAATAAGACATTAAAAATTATTTATTTTTAATGGTTTGAAATCGTTTTCCGTAAAGAGAGGTAACTCTAAGTGAACGAGGTCCTGTTCCTGAGTGGTCCACCCTTGGCTGATTATTGTGATAATGTAAAATATAGATTTTATAGTTGAGGGTCTAGCACCAGGAACACGATTTTTGTGAATTATTTCCAAATTACATTGAATGAACTTGTTAAATTGTTTTTTTTCGCTTTGTATTAAGTCTGTGCATAGTGCTTTCTAGGGTCAATAGTTTTGACTTGTTAATGATTGTTCGTCTCCTTGACAATTATCGATGTACATAAGGAACCTCGTCGATTCTGCTGTCTCACAGCTGTTAATATTCACACAGTGAAGTCTCGAATGGTGTGTATGGTTCTCTCGCGAATGCCGAGTTTTACCGAAGTTGGCAGAGGAGGTATGTTACCTTAGCTTGTTGAATGGTATGAGAGGATGGTGTTAAGAAAATGGTTACACAATTGTTTCTGGTTGTATGGAAGAATGTGTCAAGTTGGACCACAGTCCTCCCTTTTTGTTATGAGTGAAGAACTGCATAAACTTGTCCAGTCGATTCTATTGTGTGTACATAATGAAGCTGTTGATGAATAAAGTATACAACTGAACTTACTAACGCCATTGTTGTACTTCTAACAAAGAGTGGGTCTTGAAACACATACACTTCATTAACTGAAATCCACCATATAGCTGAAATATTGCTGAGTGCGTCTTGAAACAAAACCTACAGACCCTCTCCATAAGGAAAACTAATATTTCATTGATGCTCGTGATGTTGATCATTGGATTGTCTGATTCAGACTCGATTATCTACAGGCCTCTGCCATATAGCTGGAAATTGTAGAGCGTGTTGTTAAACAAAACCAACAGATCACTGCATCACGAAAAGTGTTTTGTTTGATGCTTATGATTTTGATCACTGGATTGTCTAGTCCAGACTCTGTTAGCTACATATAGCTGGAATATTGCTGAGTTCGTCGTGAAAAACCCAACAGATCATAAGGAAAAGAAATATTTCATTGATGCTCATGATGTTGATCACTGGATAGTCTGGTCCAGAGTTGTTTGCAGACATGTAGCTGAAGTATTGCTGAGTGTAGCGTTAAACAAGCAAACCAAAACGTTCATAGCCACAACCAAAGTTAATAAAATGTGAGACACATGCCATCGTATCCCAATTTCGTGGATTGATGCCCATGCCGCTAATCACCAGACTGTTCGGTCAAGACTTGATTACAAGACCTCCGCCTTATAGCTGGAATGAGTTTCGACTAGGTGTTGTCAGTGATGTATTCTGCCAAAGTATTTTCGTAAAGAGCGATAATCGCCGCTACATTGCCACACCAGCAAACCAGAGTTCCGATCCACGAAGCATTCGTGATGCTATGAGCCTATGGTAAACTGTAGCGTTACGACAGGTCGTAAAGTTACGAACGCAATGTGGGTATGGAGGCAGGTCATTAGCCTGACTGATGAAGTCGCCTTGAGCGAGAAATTCCAGACTGAAATGTCTGTCATAACGGCAGCATAAAAAATAAAGTAGATGTAACAGACATGGGCCTAGATTTTCGAACGTCTCTTAGCGCTATGATAGTCGTAAATGCCATACATTAACATTAACTTACGACTATCTTAGTGCTAAGCTTCGAAAATCTGGGTCCTTGAACGTAAGGAGCCGCAAAAATAGTCAGCGTGAAAGTACGAAATGAATTCACCAATTTAAACAAAAAGTGATGGAAGGTAATTGGGTTGTGCATCTGATATAACAACGTATTTTGTATGCGTACATTTTTATAAAGATGCATTTGAATAAACGGATAACGTCACTAAAACACTTTATTGCTGACCCCACAAATCCTTTTGCGGGGGGAAATCATCACTTTGTACTGGGAACAGGGTGTGGACCTCTGTGATTTGATAGGTTCATGCTTGTCAGCTTGTACACAGAATTACAAAGCGACAAAATACAGACAAAAATGTAAATGGATAACGTCACGAAGCATTTCTGGTTTTCCCAAATATTAATTGATTCTTGGGAAGTCATCAGTTTAAGACGGGAAAAAGGTGTGGACCCCAGTTATTTGGTTGGTGCATTATTGTCACGTAGTAATTTGCAAAGAGCCCATGTAGTTTATATCTATAGACACACTTAAATGAATGGATAACGTCACTAAAATATTTTGTTGCTAACCGCGAAAATCATTACTTTTTCCAGGGAACAAGGTGCACATGTCCATACAGGGACACCATGAACTCGTCCCAGAAGTCTACTGCATTTTAATTCTCATTAACACTGATGAGTGCGTGACCGTTCACCTGAACAACCTGAGCTGTCCAGACGAAACACTGACCAATCTGAAAAGTATACTGAAACAGTGAGTGATTTTTATTTTACGCTGCACGCACCAATATTCCAGCTATATGACTGTCTGTATATAATCGAGTCTGTATATAATCCAGTGATCAACAGTTTAAGCATGGATCTGCGCAGTTGGGATATGATATGTCCTAACCAAGTCAGCGAGCCTGACCATAAAATCCCGTTAGACCATTTCAAACCCGGGTGTATTCTGGAACTGACAGTCTTGTCAGATGCTGTTACCACCAAGACAGGCGTACCTGACTGTGGCGATGAACAGAATGACGATTAACTGACAGAACTGGTAGCCCAGCTACGCTTCCGTCAACATGAGGCAGTTTCTGCAGATTCACAAACCGAATATGGTTGTGCTGATGCCGTGTCTGTCTAGTCGCCTGTCTTGCTTTCATTACTGTTTTAATCACCGTTAAAAGTGGAACAATACTTTCTTTTTAAGTACAATTTCTAAAAGCATTTGGATGCCTGTTCCTTTTCTACCGGCAAATATGATGGTTATCAAACATCGAATCCAACTCGATACACCGACGAGTATACGGGGACATTTCAGCACAGACTCCTTTCTTCCACACCGTGACTCCGCAAGTCGCACTTGTTTACACTGGGTGTCGTACTCACTGCGGTGGATCGCGAGGTGCCCACGTTCCTCACAGTCAGGCCAAACGGCGTCGTCTCTCAAAGAAACATATAATCGTATGTCTATATACGCCACATGCTGTGCTGGATTTACAATGACCTTATTTCTTACGAATAGGATAGTGTCTTCTCTTTCTGAATTAACAGTGCATTAAACGCCCTTTCTTAGTCAGCTATTTCAAAGCAGAATCCAGAGCTTCAATGCCGAACCATCTTCATACAGCTTTTCATGATCATTACAGACCGTAAAAGGCACCCTCTCCCCTTCATCCGACAACAAAGATGTGATGGAGTACGAACGCTTGTTTAACCGACATTCTGCGTGTTCTTTTCTTGTACGAGACCCACCACTGCATGAGGAGAATCACGGTCTTTTGTGGGGTAATGTTTGTGACTGCTCTCATCAGTATCCCAGCCTTGAACCCAGTTGATGATGTGGAGTTGGTTGATGGTTCTCCTGTAAGTACTAAACGCAATTTAATCGTTCATATGATTAGCCTCGACATCAGTTGTTAAGACTGGTTGAACTTGGATTCAACTTCAACAGAACCTACTAAAAAGAGTATTAGTTCGTGAGTTGGGTCTTTAGTCGCTAAAAGCAGTTCAAGAAATGTTATTCATAGCGAGGGATACAAGAACATGAGGGAAATCGAACCCAGGCCTTCAGCGTTATGAGCGACACCTCTCCACATGGCGAAAGGATGTTGTCGACATCAACGTCATGCAGTAATTGTACTCAGGTTCAAATATACAATGTACGTTTCTACAGTTTAAGGAAGTTAAACGCCTAGATGACAGAACGCTTTAAACTCAAGGTGGCCCCATTTGATGAGGTCTTTTGTCAAATAATTTAGGCGCAGTATTAGATGAAATGTGCTAATACTGTTCAAATGGCTGCAATATGTGTAGGCTGTTGGATGGTGAATGGGTAAGTAGGGACTGTCTGTCTGTCCGTGTCTGTCTTTGTAGCCATGCATACATGCGTGAATGCATGTTGTATTATTTGACTGCTGTTAACAAAGCTAGAGTTTGTAAACTGATTAAAATATAAGCATCTAAATTATCAAAAACTGTTTGCATTATCGTCGTTATATATTCACGCAGACGTTACTTTTACGAAAATTGTTCAGAGGGAACATACCATTAAGACAAGTATTTCATTTGATCTTGTGAGAATTAGTTTTCTGAAACGTATTATATAGGAATTTATTTGTAAAATACTTTTTAGATACTCGGGGTGTTTAGCAGTTTGCTGACAAATAACAATAGGCTTTGTTACTTCAAAGAAACCAATATAAACTATTTAAAAATATTAAGAATATTAAAAGAAAAATATACCAGAAAGGCCATTCAAATAACTGTAAATTGTACGGATTCCAACGTATAAGCTGTTGATAAAACGCTTAACTTGAACCTAACCGCAGCACGGGGATTAAACACTTTCATCTTTATTTCACACTCGTTTTGATGAGAATTTGATGAAATAACCCACACTGCAGCAACGGCCATCGCCGCGATAGCGACATCGTGACCTCTTCCTTATGGGACCACGAAGGGCCGAAAAAAGGACCAGAGTCGTATAATTTCTCTTAGCATTGCAAATTGGACACATCAACATCGTTCAATAGATATAAAAAGTAAATAAAAAACAGGGAGGGAGATTTAACAGCCGTGTTGTCACCGCGGGGGTGAAGAGTAACCGCTGTTCTCGGCGTTGATAAATCTCAAACCAGCATTCATTTCAGCCAATCGGATGAATCTCTTAAGAAAGCTGGAATCCTGAGTTTATTGTGCGAGAGGTCAATAAAAGCATATCTCAACTGTTATCATCACTGTGCTACAATATTTGTTAGCCGTCATTGACAGCCATACACCTCACAACACAGTGTCCATTGTTAGACTCCGCCTCTACAGCGAGGTTGTCTATTTCAGACTCAGTTGGAATATGCAAACAAAATTTACTTTCCATCTCTAACTCAGCTTTACAAGTCGATTATATGAGGCAAAAAGATTCCTTCGTGTGAAGCAATTTGCTTTGCTTCTAGCAAAATCGTGTTCCGGTATTTCTGCACGCGAGCACATCAAATTTTGAGGCAAATGTAATTATTTGAAAAAGCGTCGACGTCTTGGCCGCACGCGTGTTACTTGTACGATTACAAAGGGTCTTTCTTTCGTCGGTCTTTTTGATGCAGAACAACGGGCAGGTGCAAACACGCAGGTAACATAGCGAGCTGGGTTTATGGTACGGTACACGATAATATGCCTTAAGTGGTGTGATTCCACCATATCGGAAAAACATTTACGGATGTAAAATTGAGGTCGTGATGCCGTCTCACACCTTTCCCACCTCTGATGGAATTAACGTGAGGCAAAGAGACACCATTCGCTTGCATATAGATTGTTTATTGGGGTATTTCAAGGTAGAATGTGCTGTAAGGTTCTCTTTAAAAAATTGCCAGTCCTCTTAGCGGCACACGAAGTACACTAGCGAGCCAATGACCCACAACGTCGGAAATCGCCGAACCTTGACATTCGCCCCTTCTCGGTATAATTCGGTGGCGTGGTCTCCCGACAAGCATCTGGTGTTGGCCACCTCTGTTGAACCGAGCGTTGCCGAAATGGCGGAAAAGGGTTTGTTTGATGATTGTGTTCGGGTGTTAATGTCAATTCGTGCGTGACAGCGTAATACAGATGTCGCTGCTTTCGCCGGCTGTCGTCACTGCGTTGTGACGGAATGTACACAACGAAGGATTAGCACGTGCCAAAATGATCGATCATGTTTCGCGTCCTGTTCACAACCAAAAACACTTATCACCGTCGCAGCGTTTCATGGGCTCTTTATTTAAATAATTTCATGCAAACGAATATGTTTTGTTTGAGTTCTCCTTGTTGTTCAAGACATATAACTCTTTTATTTACTTTTTTTTTCAAATGTGACTTGAAACGTCACTCAAAAGTTTTAGGGTAAACAGCTTGCTGTACTTTGTTGATGAAGTCATATATATATACATGTGCATAGAATCGATTGTGGTCAGACGCTTGATTCTGAATGACTTACTGTTAAAAACACGTCCCAGTGCATACGCGGATCAGTGTAATGGTGACTGGAACAGAGAGATTTCTGTATTTGGTGTGTGAGTGAGTTTGGTTTTACGCCGCTTTTAGCGATATTCCGGCAATATCTCAGCGAGGAAACAAGAAATGGACTTCACACATTGAACACATGTAGGGAATCGAGACTGGATCCTCGACGTGACGAGCGAACACTTTAGCCACTAGGCTACACCTCCACCTTTCGTAATTGGCCAACGTTTAGTAGAGGGTAAAAAAGAAACAAGCTCAATTATCTTATGATGATGCTTATGAAACCGATGTCTTTGTTGTGTTTTAGATATGGTTTCAGGGACTGTATTTAATGTAATGTAAAGTCTTTTGCCCGGCACTGTACGTTGATAGTTTTCATCGAACGTTTCATCTGTTTGTGGCGGAACACAGCATTGCGACGCCTTAAATGCATCTGAAACAACCCGGCACTCAACCCGGAAGTTCAAAGGTGTTATCATTTGAGCCCGTTAAAGAAACACAAATGTTTAAAAAATATATTAATGCATGTATTCGTTATGTTGATGAAGGCAAGATCTTTTCGGCATGTGTGGATGGTGTAGTAGCCTAATGGTTAAAGCGTTTGCCTATCACATCGACTCCCGTTCGACGCTCAACATGAATACAAACTGGGAAGCGAATTTCTGGTGTTCTCGGCTGTGGAACTCCTAGAAAATTGCTAAAAGCGACGAGAAAATAAACCCAACCACTGACTCTTCGGAATGTAGGTGAAAACGTTAGATGTAAACTGCCTACCAAGAGGGAAGTATTTCCCCGTGTTTATTCGATGTTAAATTGAAAAGCACATGTATATTGAATTTAATTATTATGAATATCATGCATGATGCTTTTAATTAAATTATTTTTTGTCAAATTCAGTTTTCAAATATATACGTTCTTTTGTACGACGGTTAATAACTTCAATATGAACGGAAAATATGCAAACTTGACAAATATTTAACATACTTTCAATAACAACGGAGACCAAGATTTGGTGGATCGAGATACAAGGGCCAACATTTTGTTATTTAAAGACAAGAACTAAATTAAAGTCTTTGTGTTAAGATGTTAAACAATGAAGGTAAATTTAACTGCTAGATATATGTGTGTACGTGCTGTCTTCAACAAAGGCAACGTGGCTTGATCGATGTTGTGGATGAGGAAAATGTGGATGCGAGGCTGGAGACAGAGACGTGGTGAGACGTGCATCATCATCGTGATTCCCACGGTATGCATGTAGCCGTTGCAACAGAAGGATCATAGCCAACTTGACGGATCTTAACACGGGGTATTACAAAACCGTAAAACATGCCTTTGAATTACATTGTTAGAGAGAAAACGCATTTGGTAGGATTGTACTTCGTACATCGGTATGCGTTTAATGTTTCCGGAGCTATAATGAATGAATGAACGAGTGAGTTTAGTTTTACGTCGCATTCGGTAATATTCCAGCTATATGGTGGCGGTCAGTATCTAATTCAGTGGTCAACAACATGAGCATCGGTCCCAGGGATATAGGGAGAGAAAGGGTAGCTTGGTAGACAGTGCGTTCCGTCATATGGTCCGAATCCCTGAACAGTGTGCTAAAGCTTTTTCCTCGCGCACGCACGCACTCACATATTGCCGGAACATTTATCCCAATTTCAGCATCTTACACTACTATTAACTATTGCTATCCAGCTATCCAGGGAGGTTCTGCATGGCTGTACAATTAAAACTCACTCACTCACCACAACAGTTGAAATTTAAGACTTAAAGACCTTTCAGACTGGTTTTCTATGTCATTCATATACAATTCTCACAAACTGCACTAACGAACACACAGGATTTGTACATTTTACACTCCAGCTCAATAGGATAATGCGATCCATCAAATGAGCATCTTTCCATGGATTGACGACGTCGGTGCGTCCATGTGTCATCCGTCCGCTCCCTGTATCGCGCTGCACATGGCGTCCATAAACATCTCCCCCGGAACTTCTCGCCGCGCACCTGTTGACTGTTTATTTACTGTACAAGTATTCTGATATTGTAGGGACACCCCTGCATTGTCTGACAGTATATGCTGTAGGATGTAGGTAAACATTGCAGTAGACGGCTGTCACGTCGACGTGCATGACTGCAACATCTACACACGCATTATCCCCGTAGTTCGTATTTCAATTAATGACCAGGAATCGAGTAGCGTCTGTTGTATGTGATACATGCATAGCGTTGTATGGGGATGGGGCTTGGTGGACAAAAGAGCTGAACTTCTTTATTGGAATGTGGTGTCAGGACTGAGATATCTGTACAATAATGTCGCTTGAAATAGCCTGTGGCATTTGGGGAGAAGTAATTTGAGAAGCAATCGGAAGACGGAAGTTTTGCGTTGTTGCAGATAAAATTGTCCTGGTCTGTTGGGGCGCATCACCATTGATGTTCAACACTTTAAGTGTCTATTTTAAATAAACCAGTATTATGTAATGTTAGTAAGGTTAAGAGGTGATAGAAAGTTCAAGAGCTATAATAGGTGTATGAGTATGGCTAGAGGTGTAAGAGTGTCCAAAGATGTACTTTTGGTTAGAGGTGTAAGTGTCTCTAGAGATGTACTTATGGCTAGAGGTGTAAGTGTCTCTAGAGGTGTACTTGTGGCTAGAGGTGTAAATGTCTCTAGAGATGTACTTGTGACTAGAGGTGTAATTGTCTCTAGAAAAGTACTTGTGAGTAGAGGTGTAAGTGTCTCTAGAAGTGTACTTGAGGCGAGAGTTGTAAATGTCTCTAGAGATGTACTTGTGGCTAGAGGTGTAATTGTCTCTAGAGGTGTACTTGTGGCTAGAGATGTAAGAGTCTCCAAAGATTTACTTTTGGTTAGAGGTGTAAGTGTCTCTAGAGATGTACTTGTGGCTAGAGGTGTAAGTGTCTCGAGAGATGTACTTTTGGCTAGAGGTGTAAGAGTCTCCAAAGATGTACTTGTGACTAGAGGTGTAAGTGTCTCGAGAGGTGTACTTGTGACTAGAGGTGTAATTGTCTCGAGACCTGCACTTGTGGCTAGAGGTGTAAGTGTCTCGAGAGATGTACTTGTGGCTAGAGGTGTAAGTGTCTCGAGAGGTGTACTTGTGGCTAGAGGTGTAATTGTCTCTAGAGCTGTACTTGTGACTAGAGGTGTAAGTGTCTCTAGAGAAGTACTTGTGGCTAGGGGTGTAAGTGTCTCAAGAGATGTACTTTTGGTTAGAGGTGTAAGAGTCTCCAAAGATGTACTTGTGACTAGAGGTGTAAGTGTCTCGAGAGGTGTACTTGTGACTAGAGGTGTAATTGTCTCGAGACCTGCACTTGTGGCTAGAGGTGTAAGTGTCTCTAGAGATGTACTTGTGGCTAGAGGTGTAAGTGTCTCGAGAGGTGTACTTGTGGCTAGAGGTGTAATTGTCTCTTGAGCTGTACTTGTGACTAGAGGTGTAAGTGTCTCGAGAGGTGTACTTGTGGCTAGAGGTGTAAGTGTCCGGGAGTAGTGAAATACATAGCTTAATTTATGTCAGGAAGTTCTTGTATAAACACAGCTCACCACCACCGTCCTTCCCACCCCCTTCTCACAACTAACAAAACACACATTTCTGATGCTGCTGCAACTAACTTATGACATCAATAATTGGAAAGCATGGGCAAATGGATGTATGTAGTCAACTATAAATAGTTGTCACACGCAAATAACTATTTATATAATTATTCAATTATTTTATTTTGAATGTATTTACATAATCGATGAAGATACGACCAGAGGGGAAGTTTGCCAGCGGATATTTTTACACGTTTTGGCGCATGCGCACAACGAACAGAAAATTAATGTGAAACCAACGAATGGTAGAAGTGGTGAACATTTCTTGTAAAAAGGTGTTTACACTGGTTACAGGAGTACTCATGGACATCGCCGCCGATGTAGTAGTTGCATGGCGGTAGTAGTAACATAGCCATGTTCTTTGTCAGTAGCGGCTTCAAAACTCCACAAAAGCGTCAACAGACGTTGACGACAGAAAGAAGAAACCGTCAGTGCTGTAGTATTACAGTAGTGCTGTGTTTTCGAGATCGCGCTGGGTGCTGTGATGACGTCAGAGGGGTCAAGTACTGGGGTCAATGACACATGTGTATATGTCAGATTTATTGAAACAAATCACAGCAAGTGTACAGTTACCTGCCCCTGGGGCTATGTCTGCCATGTCTTCTTTATCCCTCACTGTAATGGAATATGCCACTCCTCCAGATTAATCGCTCGTCACGTGATAGTCATTACAAGCAATAAGCCACACTTGTATATTGTTATATATGAGATGGACGTGTTGACACATGTCACGTGATACAACAATGTCGTTACGGACATAAATCAGATAATGTAAACAACATTCTCACGATTTTATTTGGTTCTATTCGTCGTAAATAGTTAGAGAAAATAGCCTCACAGAAAGTGGAGATATTTTTGCGACATTTAATGCCAATCCATGTATAAGGATTTGCTGTAATTGCTTGACTTTCTATAAAGCATCTTTGCATGGAGAGGTTTGGGGACTGTTGTTGTTACATACTGGGCAAAAACTCTAGGGATCAAAAATACTTTGTTATGATAGTTTTATCGTATTGAAATAATTCATTACCTCTATCGTTCTTTATTTTAGTAAAGGTAACCCTTCAATCCTAACATTTTATGTCGCGGTATGTGATCATCTGTCCATCTGGATAATCTGGAACACCTTGTTGGTTGAATTGGTTGTTGTTTAACGCTGCATTCAGCACTAGTCCAGCCATATGGTCTGGCCGTTATGAAGCCGGACCAGGCAAACCAGTGGTCAACACCATAAGCATCGATCCTCGCGAAATACATTGACATATGTCAACCATGTCAGTGCGCCTGACCACCCGAACACGTTAATCGCCTTTAACGACAATCACGGGTTACTGAAGATCAATTCTATCCCGGATCTTCACGGCTCTGACATTTTGGTGTTAACCTGCAAACTGGCACCATGAACTGAAGAATTTTAGACGTGCTCGTTGAAATGTCACGTGGTAATGATAACGATTCACAATTAGTGAGTTTAGTTTTACTCCGCTTTTACAAACATTCCAGCAATATCACCGGGAGGGACGCCAGAAATGGGCTTCACGCACTGTAACCAAGTGGGAATCAAACCCGGGGCTTTCGGCTTGACAAGCAAATGGTTCAACCACTGGGCTACCCCACAAGACCCCAGACGCCACAGATTATTCAAGCAAGTGTTTGTATGCACTGAGCAAAAGGTATTTTGAATATTTTGGGATATATTAAAGAAAATGTATGCATAGTCTGTACTACAATGCATATTTGATTAAAATAGCATTCATTCTTAATCATTTTTCAGGAATCACGAGGCTAAAAATTTCAGTTGTAGTTATCTCCCTTTCTGTCGCGGTCACCTACTTTTCTCACTTGGCATGTATATCAACAACAACATTGTTCATTAATGATCCGTAAATCTTTATTGTCAGACATCGATCTTCATTGACTGACCTGAATCTGGTCAGTCTATTATCTCCTAACAGCGATACACCTTGACACCTAATAACTAATCATGACCTGGTCGTGAATCAAAACACGATTATCTCCCTTATCTTGCCATAAATCACCAATGTGACATCTGTAACCCTCCCAAATCCCCCTACTCGTCTTTAAACCCACGTAACGCGGAAAGTAAGTGTACCCCGCCTGGGGGCAGGGGTAGCGACTTTAACATCCAAAATATATCAGAATAAGTACCTCACAGTCAGCTGTCCCTTTATGTAGTTATTATCTAGGCCAACTGACCTTAATGCGGTGGATTAAATGGACGTTGGCTGACCACTGTTCATCGACGTAATGGGAATGACATAATGGCTCGTGAGATTTGGGCAGGGTGCTATAAGCTGATCAGTCATATGGCAGGCATGGCAATTGTACAGCGTTATCTGTTTGTTTAAATACACAAGACTGGATCTGTTTTTCAGCGTGTCTTCGTTTGACGTTGATCAGCATGGCTAGGATTACGAAGATTAATCATGATTTGATCCGGTTTGTGACCCACTGAAAAGAGGCTGATTAACGGAGTAATACATTCCGTAGCTGGTTCTCTTGTGACATATTTGTCTTTGTAGAAGGTAGGTAAGACGGTGGGAAAAATATGTTACACATTCATGTCTGGGGTCTACATACGAAACAAACAAGAACTAGATATTCGATGGTGACATGTTGTATTTCATAGCTGTTTTCGGGTCTCAAGTCTGTGGCACTTCGGCGACTGTTTTCAGTTCCGTAACGTGCAGGTAACATCTGTAATTTGTGGGTCAGTACAGGGTTCCAAGAGTGAGTGAGTTGACTTTTACGCCGCTTTTAGCAATATTCTCGCAATATCACGGCGGGGGACGCCACATTGTACACATGTGTGGAATGGAGCCCGGTGCTTCTGCGTGACGACCGAACGCTTTAACCACTGAGTTACCACACTTCCCTAAAGGTTTGAAAAGTGCGCTTTCACAGAAACATAACATCCAAACCCACCTACTGCATGAATACAAAATGCGATTTAAAAGTGTTAAATGCAACGCGTGATTTGGAATTACACTACCGCAGTAAAGTACAGATTCTAATACGTTTGCTTAGATGAGTGCTATACAGGATTCAAAACCACATGCACCTTTAGAGTAAGGCACCTAATCGCCAGCACACAGTCAACCATCTAACCCTCGCAGCCACCGCGGCTTCCACAAAACGGAAGTCTCTTTCTCTCGACTTTGTGTACCCCTCAGACCAATGAAAACTGAAACAAGGGCTTAGTCCAACAAACGTACCAGATTCATAACTTTACTGTGAAAGTATACACCCAAATATAATATGTGCCACAGCAAAGATATGATACTGTATCACATGCATCCCAATTTTAATAACTATTTGTTTGTTTCGCTTTAGGTATAACCATAAAACATGGGTGTATATTTTATTTTGACGGACAAACGTTTTAGCAAAGTAACTCCCATACCCGGGGTTCGATCCCATACCAAATAATGGTAAAAGACGATATTGGGTCAATAAAACTTTCGTAACTTTCTGGGCCCCGCTCAGCAAAAAGATCGTAACACTGAGGTGATCGTAAGTCCCATACTTTAACATCGACTTACGACTGTCGTAGATATACGATGTCATTGAGGAATGGTTCACCATTTTCGAAGTACTCTTAGCACTGAGATAATCGTATGTTTATGTTAATGTATGGCACTTACGACTATCTCAGCGCTGAGAGAACTTCGATAAATCTAGACCCGGGACCTGCACCATGGTTGTTATTCTCCTGGCGGTCGGTTTCAGTCACGCAACTACGTCATCCCCGTGACTACCATTACATCACCCACATGTCACCCATAACAACACGACGTCTTCATTAAAATTATAATCAGTATGACATTTTTATTTAGTTAGCACGTGTACGATGTGTGCAGGTGTTTGGGTGACTCATGACTTTGTCATCTGTAGGTGTTCTCCGCCTGCAATGAGATGCAAATCCTAACCGGTGATATTTCTGGTAATAACCTGGGCCCTTATTCTCGAAGCGTTCGTAGCCCTAAGAATTCTTAACTTTGATCGCAGCCAGTGTGTTACGAATGGGCTTAAGAAGTTCGTAGGGTTACGAACGTTTTGAGAATAGCTAGCCAGGTTTAACTGCGTATAGTTCTGGTAATATGTGCAGGCGAGCCTGTAGGTTGGTTGGTAAAGTTGGTTTGTTGTTTAACGCTGCAACATTCCACCTGATGAAGGAGTAAGCATTAACTCCGAAACGTTGTGTTCTCTCATAAAGAAGTTGATATCCATAAAATCTTCATTCTTATATATGGCGGAGGCCTGTAAATAATCGAATCTGGATCAGAAATATACTTCGCGTTGTAAGGAGTGGTGAGCTAGCCTAGAGGTTCGCCTAGGCGTTCGCTCGTCAAGCTGAAGTCCGAGTTCGATTCCTCACATGGGTACAATATGCAAAGGCCATTATTGTTGCCGTATTATTGTTGGATTATTCAATTTTCTAGAAACGGCGTACAGGCAAACTCACTCACTCACACAACGTTATAACATACATTGAAGCGCAACTGGAGGCTCTTATTCAAAGACATATTGCGACACTTCAGGTACACTTGTACCAAGATGCGTGCACGACAAGGCCTAATCATTCATCGGTGGATTGTCAGCTGTACATGTATTGAATATAAATCATGATAGATTTACGTCCTTGACCAAACATATAGAATCCGTAGTGGTACGGGGTGTTTATTTACCAACACAGGTAAATCCCTTTATATTTCGACAATGCGTTTTACTCGAATACAAACACCAACACATGCATGTTTCATATGCAAACACTCTTCTTTGTTATGACGTCATTGATTTAGTGTTAAGTTCATTCGAACCGGAGTCCTTTTCTTGTGGAATATGACAGCGACACCCCTCTGTCATGTATTGTGAGAAAATGAAATTATATATTATCGGATTCTGGTGGTCTTGTTATTTGTACGAGCTGTAAATTTATTCCAATACAATTTCCTATTATCATTACCGACATGACTGTATCCCTTTGTCAACATATCGCCACCATTCATTAAATTATCATATATATGTTGTCAGTCCAACCACGTTGAGAGTAGTGCTTTATGGAACACATTCGTTAAAAGGAAATAATTCTTTTGTACTTTAAACCAAACATCGTGTACTAAATATTAGTCTGTCAGACAGGCCGGAAGTTCCCACAATGCTATTCTTACAGAGCAATGCCAGACCATCGTGCCATGTGACACGTCTGGTTGATGACCGACCAGTCCGCTTGATTGGAGACATTAACCGTTGGCCATTCAAACATTCCTATACACAACGACTGTAGAAGTGCCAACATCGAGATATTTCAAAGCAGGCCTAAATTTGTATAATTAGGCATTGCATGGTTAGTTAAGTTCATTATAGACATTTCCTATGGCCTCTGTTAGAACATTTGTCTCTTAAAGTTTTCCGACACGACGTATGACGTGGTCGTTGAAGAGGGTAGGGCCGGCGTTGTTTTCTGTTTAATGAAAAATTGGGTTCCTATTTTGATGATAATGTTACAGAGGAAGAAGTGTTCAACCGTCATTATTAAGCTGAAACGTTAATAGCTTATTGAACGAATTAATGTGTCTTAAGTATTTGGGAATGGAATTAATCGATTTCAGTTGTAGGTTTCTCGTGCGTTCAACTGTGCGATTTGGCAGGATGCACCTGGCTCATATGAAGAGGA
The DNA here is from genome assembly GCF_037392515.1 of Haliotis asinina. Taxonomy (NCBI): domain Eukaryota; kingdom Metazoa; phylum Mollusca; class Gastropoda; order Lepetellida; family Haliotidae; genus Haliotis; species Haliotis asinina. Next base: position 39,769,327 of record NC_090285.1, read on the forward strand.
TTCAGGTGAAGGCTGGATTCCGATACAGAACGCGTACGGATGCTGACACACACACACATACACACACACACACGCGCGCACGCACGCACGCACGCACGCACGCACATACACGCACGCACACACACGCACGCACACACACGCACACACACAATATGTGCACGTATTATCTTTTAATTTAGAATTCACTACAAACAGGGTGCTTTTAAACGCTTATAATAAATCATAAGTAAGTTTTAATGGTTTTATTCTTTGATCGGCATTCTAGAAATTGATCAGTCAATGATATAGCATACGACTTTGTAGATAACAATAATTATGTCATGTTTATTGCACAGAGCGGCCCTTCTGTGCTGTGTAGATTCAAGCTAAATGTGAAGCTGGGGGTATTAAGTAATGTTTTCCGCTCTAGTACCTTCCTCCGACCTTTGTTCCGGCAATACTGAGGCAGGTGTATATGTTATTGTAAAACTATCAGTTTCCATGGAAATTAACATCTGCGATTTTGAAATCGATGACTGTTTGCTGAATTTAGGTAGCTGTTTATATTATCAAGCCACTCCGTTAAGTAGTTAGAGATGAGGTGTTATTGACATTGTGGACGGAGTGTCCTCAGATGGTCATCTCTGATCACGTCGCAGCCATCTGTCCCATCAAGCAACCCTTTAAACCATATCCACCCCGAATACAACTCTCCGGCAGCGTTATTATAGTGCAAACAAGAGACAGCTGAAAATAGCTCCACGCAGCGTCCTGCTATTGGCACGCGCTTAGAGTGGCGGCACGCGACCATAACTGCACGCCCGTTTACCGGACATATAGAATGATAGAAGTAACGGTATTTCTTTGTACGTGACCCCGGGTAGCGGGATGAAAGAGCCCACGTGACCCGGGTATTATGATGGGGAAGACCGGGTGACCCAGGGATGCTGGGTTGGGGGACATGTCTGCATCTGCGGCTGTGTGAAATCAAGCACATGTTCGGGGAATGAATAGGGTAACTCGAGCTTGAATTCGATCCGTCGGCATCTGCGCGTTTGTGAATACCCCCACATCGACAGGTGAAGGGGGTAACCATTAGCCCCGGCCCTGAAGCACCGGACTGGGGAGGGTGGGAGGGTGGGGAAGGGTCTGGGTAGCAATTATGAATATGGTAAAAACCGTTCGGTGGAAAATCCAGAACTGAGCTCGGCAGCTGGGCCTTATACTCTTGAGGGTGGGCGCCATTGTGGTCGGCAGCGGAAGGTTGGATTCTTTGTGAGGTTTAACGGTTACTGGGAACGGTAATCTGACCAACTTGGATGAGTCACTGTAAACACTAATAATCGATCGATATTTTAGAAGGCCAGAATCTGAAATCATCATTAAATATTTTTGAAATTGATGTATACAAACAAAAATAAACATGATCAGATACAATAATATTCAAATTTGTATAAAAAAACTGTTCTAAAACTTTAAATAGTCTAATAACTTTCCTCCGCGATGGGGTAGCCTGGTGTTTATAGCGTCCACTCTTCGCACCAAAGACCCGGGTTCGAATTCCCAATTGGGTATAATAAGTAAAGCCCATTTCTAGTGCCCCCGCCGTGATATTGCTGGAATATTGCTAAAAGCTTCGTAAAACCAAACTCACTCGCTCACTCTACTGTGGAGGCTCAGCTGGGACAGTTGCCTGGAACTGCAAAGTTCTCGGTTGAGTTTAGCGTTATGCCTAATCGAATTCCAGGTTCACCCAGCTAGGTATTTCTGATTAACACACCGTTCATAGAATTGCGGATCTCCCCAAAGTTGTCAGCGTGTTCTCTACAGATTCCACCCCCGACCTTCCTCTCCAACGCACCCACTCTCTCACTCAATCAGAAGACTAAAATCCTTAAGGCAATGCTGGAGTTTTAGGTATGACCCAGTATCATCATAATCCACGTTGTTGATCACTGGCTTGTCCAGCCCAGACGCATCATTTACAGATTGTCGCTATATTACTGGAATATTGCTCAGTTTGATAAAAAACATAAAGACCAATATCGTTACACTGTAAGCAAATAATGTCGCAACATTGATTTGTTTTATGTTACTTAAACGATTATGTACGAAAGTGTTTTTGGAAACAAGGCGATTGAGTTGCCTTGGAGTTAAAAAGTTCCTCGTAATTTTCAGAAAAGGGCTCGATTCCCAAAGTGTGGGCAATATGGGAAGCCAAATTCCGACGTCTTCTGCTATGATATTGCTGGAATATTGCTAAAAACAGCGTAACTCCGTGCTCATTGATCAGAAGAGGACCAATCCGAATCGTTCATTTAATCGCCTTCAAGTTCAGGATGTCCTGAATTTAAGTCTCCGCTTCTAGCGCATTCACTCTTACGGTTGGAGCGACAAAGATATGATAAGTAGCCCAACGTTCTCATTGTTTCTTAAACCACGTCCGTGTCAACCGTAGTCGACTGCAGCGTCTGCAATAAGGTGTCTCAGATAAAAATTTCAAACTCCGTTCCGCATGTTTTCTCTGAAATATTCTAAGACAATTGCATGCCGGAACAGGCTCATTTAAACATTTCACTTGCATGTTACTTTCATATCGGACCCGTGAAGATCCGGGTTAGAACTGGCCTTCAGCAACCCTTGCTGGTCGTAAGAGGCGACTAGCGGTATCGGGTGGTCAAGCTCGCAGATTTGGTCGTATCATGAGACATGTCGTATCCCTGTTGAGTAGTTCGATGCTCATTCTGTTGCTTCAAGGACTGTTTGGTCCATGCTCGAGTATTAAACAGACCGCTGCCATATGGCTGGAATATTGCTGAGTAAAACGTTAACCAACAAACCAACCTGGCGTTTATATCCTCAGAGTGTTGGCTAAGAAGTGGGTGAATACATGGAAGGTGTCGTGAATGGTTCCTAAGTTCGTAAAAAGATGAAGAACCGAGGAAGGAAAGACTACGACCCACATTACAGTTTAGTGAGTTCAGTAGTTTACGCCACACTCAGCGATATTCCAGCTTACATGGCGCCCCCCTAATACGGAGGATCGCACGATCATGTAAGGGGGATTGAAAGAATGTTGCTTTACGCCGCTTTGGGATTTGTTTAGCAGCGTCATTGATTGTGATTACACAATTACACAATGCGTTGGTAGTTTGTCCGACATGTTTTTGGCGCGTGTCATCGTGACTTGATCGAGATGATAATGTGCTCATGCTGTCACCCACTGGTTTAGCTGGTCAGGACTCCTTATTGCACAGACAGCTGGGAATCACTATTTCTGTTTTTGCTGCCACATACACTCTTAAATAAATAAATAAATAAATAAATAAATAAATAAATAAATAAATAAATAAATAAATAAATAAATAAATAAATAAAATGCACAGGCGTTTCAGCACATCATTTCGATATAGAGGCGACACGTAATCCCGTAATATAGTTAAATAGATTCGACACTAAAATGGCAGAATTGTGAGGTAGGAGGAGTGTTGATGAACTGATGAATCTTACACCATTGATAACATACGGTTCATCCATTATCTTATCTCTTAAAATAGCTGGAATATTACTGAGTGCGGCGTAAAACTAAATCCATTTACTCACACACAGTAATCATATATCAGATTTATATCAATGTAAACCTATAATTCACGAACTCTGAAGATCTTTTCCAAAAAATCTTAAACAGATATCTCCGTTATTTCAGGTTTTCGGATGTTTGTGTGTGTGTTTTTTTTAATTTCGAGTCTGAAACGAAGTGACATTCATTAATATTTAGTGGGTATTCACGATAAACCAGCGCGCCGAGAACATGTCCACACTACCAGCTACAGAGTAAACACTTTTTTCAAGAATTACCTCCGGTTATTGTGTACACATCGTTTTACAGATGTGCTTGTATAAATCTGGAATTAAAAATTTAACGATTATTCCACGTATGAGCAGGTGGCGATCTAGCCCCAGTGTCACATATCGAGAGCTACTTTACACAGGCTGGGGTTAATATTTCATGCTAAAACACAAACACACTTCAATGACTCCATTGTCTTGCCCCTATTAAAGTTATTTCGGATTGAGGAAAAACAGTATTTGCTACTTTTGAAAATGAAAACTCGAAATGACAATATATGAAATGCCTTTGAAAAGATAAAAGGTTGTAACGATTGTTATGGAGAAATGGTTGTAAACTTATATGTGAAAGGTCTTTTTCTATGCACGAAGCACAATACAATGCTGCTCCTGATTATCACCTCATTAAGGTTTTTTTTTATAAATATCTTTCAAACCTTTTAATTGCTTTTCTTCCGAAAAATGTACCATTGAGTTGTCGACAGAACATATGAGCGACAAATGATGATGATGATGATGATGATGATGATGACTTAAATTTATTGACAATAAATAACACGGACTTTATATTGTTTAGTTGTACGGACCATTAGTTATTCACGTGAAGTTCAATATATTTAACTTTGTCATTTTGAAAAGACTTAGCAGATTTAACTTTAATTTCAATATATCTGTCTAATCATTTTGAAAATATTTGGTCGATTGAAATTTGATGTAGAAAAAAAGAGGCTAAAATTTTGGTTTTCACGCTCTGCTGGAGTTCGGTTGAAACCTGACACTGACGTTTTTTTCATAGAACTACATGTATTTTCTCCGTGTCAGTTGTGTCAATAATTGAAGTTCTCTTAATACCGTATATTTTAACCCTCATTTTAAATTTATGTGAAAGGTGCGTTGGATTAGGATTCATGAAATATTTACGTATCGTTAAACATTACACAACTTACTGCCGGAGCTTATTGTGCACTGAGACGACAGACGGGCTGGCATCTTTCACTGGAGCCGGTAATGATACTATAGAAAGGGAAAAAAAGAAACCCCGAAAAACATGACCCTTCAATAGTTAATACTGCGCCATGTGACAACCCAGATCAACAGCTTTTATCTCTAATTTAAACTTAGCTGACATTTCAATGGATCGGTGAATTTTAACAGTCAAAACGCTGATCTTTTGCACTTGGATTTAATATTGATGACAATGGTGCGACTTTATAGGTTATATACGCCTGCGTATTTACCATTGTTCATTAACAAAGACAGGATATTTGTGCCATCGGATAGAGTTATGGTGAAATATTGATCGCAAAAAATCTTATGGTTATATTAAAAAGGATACTTGGTCAAAGTAAACCTATTAACGATGATTATGCAAACATAATTGTGCATTGTGTGGAACGTTGTGAGTGTAATTGGTGTAAGGGCATAGCTAGGTGTATGTATCGAGTTATTGAACGTGTGTCTGTGTGAAGTAGGGTACAAACTGTGTACTCTGATAATGCAAATGTATACTTTTGTTAATACTTCAGGTTATATCAGTTGCATGCACGGATATCAGTTTGTATGAGGGTACCTGAGGTGTAGCAGTCTGCCTGATGGTACATCAATGGATATCATTTTGTGTGAGTGAGCGAATTCAGTGTTACCTTGCTTTTAGCAATATTCCACCCACGTCACGGTGTATGTATGTATGTATGTATGTATGTATGTATGTGTGTGTGTGTGTGTGTGTGTGTGTGTGTGTGTGTCTGTATGTATGTATGTATGTATGTATGTATGTATGTATGTATGTATGTATGTATGTATGTATGTATGTATGTATGTATGTATGTATGTATGTATGTATGCGTGTTTCTGATGGTACACAATGAGGTATCACATTGTAATATGGTAAATCGTGGGATATCAATTTCTTTGAGGGTATTTGCGTCTGTTTATATGATACAAATAATGATATCAATTTGTATGAAGGTACTTCCCTCTGTCTGAATGGCACTTAATGATACATGCATATCAAATTGTATTAGGGTATTTCCACCAGTTTGGATACTGCATCATGAGGTTGCGCAAGGATAACCCCGTATGTGTGAGATCTTATCTTGTTTCCATTTTGAGGCGAATACATTTGACTGCGTGGTCCAATTTGGAGGCGTTGTAGATTCTGTATAAAAGGTTTGATGCATTCAAAAGGAGACTAATTTGGACCACGGAATAAGTTAAATTGCGTCCTGGGCCCACTTGCACAAAGCAGTCATAGCGTTACAATGATTGTAACTCCCATTCTCCAACATTGTACATTGTACTAATGACAGTTGTATCGCTAAGATCGCTTTGTCCATGTATGCCCGTAATACCTCAAAAACGGAATTGCCTGATCCAGGCAGATTGCGCTGACATAGTTGGAACAATACTGACTGCGACGGAAAACAACAATCAAGCGAAACACTATTCGAAAGCAGCAACGGAGGATATTTTAGCTTTGAGATTCTCACTTTCAATAAACCATTGTCAAACCGAGCATCGTCCCGTTTTGGTCTTCACGTGCAAAACATCTTATGATGATAAAGTTCCAAGATGCACCCACAGAAAATTCAAACATATTAAAATAGAAACCAAATCCTTCTCTTAACACAAACCAAACATAAAACATAACGATTTAAGCAAAGCTGACGAGAGATGGGCACGCGCCACGAGTCATATGACTTCAAGAACGAATCCTACTGGCTACAGCGTCTTCAAGGGCCAAAAATTACACTCGCTAAGAAATAAACATGGGTTCTTTATAGAAATATGATACTTCACAATAGCGAGGAAAAACTGCAGCAATTTGCGATGCGAGCTAACAGAACTTGAGGGCGTGTGTTCTGGCCTAGAAGATGGGGGACAATACTCGGTGAAGGGGGAGGTAGTTCAAGTGGGACGTTGCCCTCGCGGCACGCGAGTCGTGTATTGTAATTTATAGCTGATTCCGTCACCACCTCGTGCATTTCCCTACAGCTGGTCTGTCTACAAAGCCCTGTACCGCTATGTGGGGGCAGGTGCGGTGGGACAATTGAAACGCGGCATCACTATAGTTAATTTCACGTTCTGAAGGTGTGGCCATTGTTATTCCCCTTCCTGCTATTGTCAATATCTCTCTAAGCTACCGTGCATTTCATTATTATGAGAGGGGTGGGGAGGCCGACTACCCGAGTTTACCTGGTTTTAACCGTCTCCATTGTCACGTGAGTGATGAAGTGGGGTACATTGTCGGGTGAGTGATGGTGAGGGCTGAATTTCCACACATGCAGTGTAAGTATGGCACGCGACAAAAGCACCTAATCTAAATTGCAACAGATGGTTGAGACGGAACCTGACGGCATTGTGACGGTTCCCTCTGATGTGTATCGCCATAAATAACATCAAACATATACCAACTGCTCAACATCCTCATCTTCCCCTTCCCTCTCACCCGTCCCGTACAGCACACATCGCGCCTTAGCACACGGGCACAACTCCACCAGCGTCACCAGCTTACAGCCGTATTAAGTTACCGGTATCCTATCCCAGTTCGAATCCCCTTTTCACTGATAATCTTTCTTGGTCTGCAAGTGCGGTAGGGTAGACTTCTGGTCACAGCGTTTGCTCATCACACCGAAGTCCCAGGTTCGATTCCCACATGCGAAAAATGTGTGGAGCCATGTCTAGTGTCTAGGATATTGCTAAAAGTTGCGTATACCTGAACTAATTAACTCACTCACTCACTCACTACTGGGTTTGCCACCATGATACCTGCGCTTTTGTGTTTGCCTATATTATTATGCATTGACACCTGGATCATTTGGGGATTTTGTTTCATCGAGAAAACGTCAATACACTGTGATTTCCACAAGTCTCAAAGTCAATAATTATTCTAAATTAACTTCCTGTTGATGCAAGTAAAAATAACGTGTTTGAATTTGGTGCTAGGTCGTTATCTGTTTGTAAATAATGATTTAATGAAATAAATTGTAAAATAAATCATTTAAGTTTTGTACTTAAAATGTATATGAGTACAGACTTTCTACCGTCGCTATATGGCTGTAATTATTCTGATGCGACGTAAAACTCAATTCAACTCATCTCAATCTTATAAAGACTGGTATCCTTATTCAGTTTTGCGTTTTTAAATGACAGCGTTGACATACGTCTGTGGGTACATTCAGTACAGCTTTGGAGTAGGACCACGTGATATCACACAACGTTATACATTACCTGTACATTTAACTCAGGTAAAAAGTACGTTCTAAAAATACACCCTTTCTCCAGAAATGTCAAACGAACTGAAACACACTCAATAAGTGATACAGGTTAGATGTATGTGTATATCACAGAAGCTCCCGTTCCGTGGTCGCATCAGTGTGGTGGAATTCAGTTGGAAATAATCAGTCAAATTTATTTGATAGTCAACTAAGTACTTGCGCTATATGAATTTTAATGGGAGCATTGACAGGTAGCCCAGTCGACCTGTCTTCTTTCAGGGACAACAATACGAAGACTACCTGCTTGAATTCCTCGCGATACTGAACCCCCAACAAAGAAACGGAGACATATAAAGTTTACTTTAGTAAGCAAATTTCCCACAAAGGGGGCGGAAGAAATGTCAGGTGACTTGCGAACAATGGGATTGTCTAAATGATGGAAGATATAGGCTGATCAAAGGGGGTAAGGCTCACCGTTTGTACTCCCTCACCTCATCTTTGACGAGCTGGGGGTGTTGCGATGATATCGGTGTTTGTTGGTGTTTAGTATGAGGCAATTATCTTGAAATATTGCTAAATGATTACTGTAAACATCGAGAAGGGCCATGTTCGGAATTCTGCCCAGATACATATGCAGATATGTGTAGTTTCCAGGGGCCTTTGTTGTTACCATTGTTGTAAAGTTGACGTATGTTGATGATGTCGCGGGGATCGATGTTGTGTGGTACGGATGAGGCATCATCTCGAAGGATCTGTCGGATGTTCACATGGTTAAAATGTATGATGCTGACATAGGTAGGTAGAAGAGCATATCTGGGAAAGATGGGTTAAGCCAATATGGGTAGAGAGAGACCTAGGTTGGTCCATTTCCTGTATGGGTTTAGTTTGTGAAAGATATTCGACGTGTTCTCTTTTTCCTTTTGGTTTAAGAGAACAGTTTTCTTGATCACTCATTCGATCGTTTGATCCGGGATAAAAATGATCTTCAGCAACCCATGCTTGTCGGAAGAGTCGACTAACGGGATCGGGTGGTCAGACTCAATAAATTAATTGTCACATATCGTCGTATCACAATTGCGTAGATCGATACTCATGCTTTTGATCACTGGATTGTCTGGTTCGATCACTCACGCTTCTTCGATTTCGTTATGTGTACATTCATTGAACTTTGTACGATTATTCTACTGTTTAGTACTCTAATACACGAGAAATCGTACAACATTCTGGTGTACAGTAGTGTTTTGACAAGACATGGTATACATTGTCCATTTGACACCGAATCGCACTTGTCCAGATTTTTTCTCCATTGTGTTACAACTCCAAATGTAGTGTACAGTCGTCTGTCATCTGTACAAGGATTAATTAAAGTGTACATTTATCTGTACACAATATTCTCTCATGTAGGTGTGGCCTGCGAAAACAGCCTGTGTCTTGAAGGTTGTTTGGTTGAGTATGGTTTCACGCCGCTTTTAGAGGTATAACATCACGGCGGGGGACACGAGAAATGGGCTTCACGCACTGTACCGTTCAACGCGACGAGCGGACACGTGAACCATTAGGCTACCCTACCGCCCCTCTTGAAGAAAAATATACGCAATATGTCTAACGTAGGTTGTGAAGGCTATTCAAATTGCCTAAATTGTTCCCAAATGACACAAACAGAGATTTGCAACGTGTTCTAGAAACCCCAAATGAAGTACTCCAATTATGTTCTATCAGTATATTCTTCAAAATACGACAACCATTTATATACAGCCTAAAACCTTTTGGAAAGCGGAGAAATGGAACACTATGTTTTATATTACACTTTCTTACGCGTGTACAGACCGTTTTTCTTATGAAGAAACGAAGCAAATTCCCTTATTCTCTTTCACTCGTTTATCTCGAAGGTAGCGTCCGTTCTCTTCGAGATAACGGACGTGGCTGTTGTGTCCGGTGTTGTGTTAGTACCGGGTTGTGCCTTGGACAGGCCGAGATACCTGATTCTCCGACACTTGGCCGCTCCATGACATACACTGCCGCCTCGGACAGCAATAAATCAGATTTGATAGGAAAATGGGATAGTTTATGTCCAAATAGTATCGGGCGTCTTCTCTGATAACACATAAATCAAATCCGCTGGGTAATGTTAACACAAGTATCAGATGGAAAATAGTAAACCTGTATATACACACATTCAGAGACATATACATAAATATAATAACTGATGTACATTCTAGTGAATTCTTATCTTGTTATTCTCAGAGAAAACACTGTGACCTTAAACATTAAAAAACCAAACAATAACAACAACACCAACAAAAACCAAAAAAAAAACAAAAAAAAAACCCCCAAAAAACCCAAACAAAAAACCAAAACAAAAACAAAACAATAAACAAAAACAAAACAAGACAAATCCCACACAACTAACAGATGGATGAGTAAGTAAGCTAAATATTCAGCGAAATTAACGCGATACTTTCAATTTCCTGGCCTCTTTTTACCTGTGTACCTGTGCTGACGTCACGTTGAGATGTGACATCATTAATAAGTTTTATATACTGCTCGTTTACTGGAATTCATATATAGTCATGTTTCCGAGACAAGCAATGCTTGTTTACACTGGAATTATGGCAGACAGGAAGCTGGGGTTTTAACATACTGAGCAGCAAACGAAATGCAACACTGTTTTTTCATCTTTTGGGTCAAGTTTCTCAACAGAAGACATAAACATGAAAGGTTACTTTTATGAGGTTTCATTTTTTTTAAACTTGCGTTTCTTTTGTCTTGATTTGTCTTCTTGGTCCGCTTGGATAACGCAATCTTCACTGGTCGTGCCTTTGGTAAAGATTCCTGATTAATCCCAGATTATTTCGGAAATCATTCTTTCCGCACGACGAAACTATCCGCGAAAACAGATTGTGTGTTGAAGATTGTTGGATTGAGAATGGTTTTACGCCGCTTTTAGCAAAATTACATCACGTCGAGGGACACCAGAAATGGGCTTCACACACATGTGGGGAGTCGAACCCGGGTCCCACCTCCCTTACTACTGTGAGGATGAAGAAGTCAGATTATTTATTCGAGATATACATGCATAATTAACGTGAAGACAAAAAGAAAAAGAAACACGATTTTGAAAATACATTAACGTGAAATCAGTTATCACGAGTATTTCTTCAAGTAAACTTTGTGATTGTCTCCCGAACGACCATTGCACGGATACAGACCACATGTTGTAGTCACGTGTGTTTAATTTAATTTCTAGATGGAAAGGATATTAGTTCCGAAAGCGTTAAGACTTTGCAGTGAGATAACATTGTTTTAAACTTTTGAAATGAGTGAGATATAATTTAATCCTATTGCTACAAGACATCCGGTAGAGAATGCCTGTCTGAGAGTCGGATCAACTTCCCTGACCGGATTCTAATCTCATCGGTCGGGGCGTATCCAAAGTGGGTCGGTCCCCCGTTCTAAATAGTCGTAAACGTGTTAAATAATATGCATGTTCAAATCACATTAATTTTTAAAACTGGCTCCTTTTCGCTTCAACAATGTGGATTTCAACACCATCTCTTTTTCAAATCCAGCTCTGAAAATAGTAGGGAAGTTGTTCCTCTCTGTGCAACCCTCGTTTTGGCAGTCAGTCGGCAGATGTGATTCTTCAGTTTGTCAGTTCCGTGTTTGATAAAAAAATATATTCCCATTTTGGGTATTGTTATGACAGTGGCACGTGCCATCTGCCGGATTCCGGTGCACGGCGACCCCCTTGAGCAGCTGGGAGGTGTGACCTCACTAGTGAGGGGTGGGTGTCGGGACACAGGATGGAACGGGGGTCGAATCACGAGCTACAGCTTTTCTATGTGGTGCTTCGGCTCAAGATATTAGCTCCAATTTGCTCTTTCTCCGCTTTTCATATTTACCTTCAAAGAATGGGCTAATTTGCTTATAACGGGTTTAGTCCGGATATCCTCACTGGACAAAGGGACATTTTCCCTTGTTATTAAATGCCCCTTTCTTTTCTCTGTGTCTATGAATACCTGTATTGTCCACGAATGAGGCCTCGTTATGCTGGCCCCGTCGTTGACCTGACCACGGCCAAAGGTCATTCACTGACCTTTGACACCTAACTGTACACATGTCTCTCCCACACACTTCCGGAACTGGACACGCTTAAAAAATGTTTGTGTTTATTTAGTGAAATTAATTTGAATATCGATGTCACAAACGGAACGTAAGATGGGTGTTTCAGATGTTGCTGTCGATGAAGATCTTAAACCCGTGAACTAGATGTAAACGAACAGTCGCTCAGCGGCGTCGTGAAAGTTGGGTATATATTCCAAATGTTATATTGAAATTGCCATGTCGGTTTAGTAAGTAGATCTACATTCAGTGAAAATGCCCATGTATTCAGGAATTCGTATTCCCACAGAGCGGAATAGTAGTTATGTCTTTCACACTTTGAGTTCACCGAGTCAACGTAGCTTCGAAGTTACGGGGTGTGATCAAGCAATACTGTAAGAAAATTCGACTAATTTGACAGTTTCGAGTCAATTTTGTCAATTTAGAAGGAAAATATTATTCGTTTTTGTCTAAAATGTATTGCTTGGGATTCTTTTTATGGTGTGTCAAGATTCTTTTTATGGTGTGTCAATATCTACATGTTCAGTCGTCAGAATCCCTTGTGATGATCTTTCATCAGCATTTCTTTGAACAGGGAGACTGTATACAGATATGGATTGTAGATTATCCCTGCTTTGAACGAATCTGACACCCGATTTTCGCTGTATTAATCTCACCTAGACATTCCTGTGGACGAATCCGTAATCGACAGTCCGGTGCATGTATGATATTTGTCGAGATTCCGATGTACGAATATGTCCTTGACATTACGATATACATGTATATACGACTTTCTTACATTCTGACGTGTAAACATGTCACCGCCATTTCGGTGTGCATGCAATAATTCATCTTGACTTTGGGGTGAACGAATCTGTCCGCGACAGCTCGGTGCATATCCGATTTTTCCTGACACCCTAATGTGAGAATTTGCCACGTCCCCGAATCTGTCTCTGATTGTTTTTAACATTGTGCTTAGGAAACGTGTTCCCGGCATTCTAGTAAGTCTAAAACCTTTCTTGTCAGTGAATCTGTCCTGGATGCCAAAACAAATGTAGTCTTCATGACAGTGTGGTGAACGAATCTGTTTCCCCGAAACTGCAATTTCATTTGAGGTCTACACTGAATTTCCAATACTTCTTCCGGCTTCATGGCATAATTATAGGCGAATTTGTTCCCGACATTCCTATACATCTGCCGTCTTCATGACATGACAATGGACGAATCTGTTTCCGACATTCCGATACATCTGAAGTCTGTATGACATGAGCATTAGCGAATCTGTTCACGGCATTCCGATATATCTGCCATCTTCATGACATGGTGATGGACGAATTTGTTCACGACATTCCAATATATTTGCCATGTTCATGACATGGCGGGGGACGAATTTGTTCATGACATTCCGATACATCTGCCGTTTTCATGACATGACGATGGGCAAATCTGTTCATAACATTCCGATACATCTGTCATCTTCATGGCATGGCGATGGACGAATTTGTTCACGACATTCCAATACATCTGTCGTCTTCATGGCATGGCGATGGACGAATTTGTTCCCAACATTTCAATACATCTGTCGTCTTCATGACATGACGATGGGCAAATCTTTTCATGACATTCCGATACATCTGTCATCTTCATGGCATGGCGATGGACGAATTTGTTCACGACATTCCAATACATCTGTCGTCTTCATGACATGGCGATGGACGAATTTGTTCCCAACATTTCAATACATCTGCCGTTTTCATGACATGACGATGGGCAAATCTGTTCATAACATTCCGATACATTTGCCGTTTTCATGACATGACGATGGACGAATTTGTTCCCAACATTCCAATACATCTGTCGTCTTCATGACATGACAATGGACGAATTTGTTCCCAACATTTCAATACATCTGCCGTTTTCATGACATGACGATGGGCAAATCTGTTCATAACATTCCGATACATTTGCCGTTTTCATGACATGACGATGGACGAATTTGTTCCCAACATTCCAATACATCTGTCGTCTTCATGGCATGGCGATGGACGAATTTGTTCCCAACATTTCAATACATCTGCCGTTTTCATGACATGACGATGGGCAAATCTGTTCATAACATTCCGATACATTTGCCGTTTTCATGACATGGCGATGGACGAATTTGTTCCCAACATTCCGATACATCTGTCGTCTTCATGACATTGCAATGGACGAATCTGTTCCCAACATTCCGATACATCTGCCGTTTTCATGACATGACGATGGGCAAATCTGTTCATAACATTCCGATACATTTGCCGTTTTCATGACATGACGATGGACGAATTTGTTCCCAACATTCCGATACCTCTGCCTTCTTTATGACATGACGATGGACGAATCTGTTAATCGACATTCCAATATATCTACAGTCTTCATAAAATGTGTGAAGCCCATTTCTAGTGTCCCCCAACGTGATGTTGTAGTAATATTACTAACTGTGGCATAACACCAAACTCACTCATATTTGAGAGTTTTACGTCGCTTTTAACAATTTTCCAGTAGGGAATCGCACCAGGGTCTTAGGACGACATGACCACAAGAATAAATCGACTCATGAAAACTTTGAGTCAGCGATATTTCAGATGTATCTGTGTAGACAGACAGACAGACAGACATACAGACAGATACAGAGATAAACAGGCAGATAATTCTTTATTGTACACAAAGCAAAGGATTGCACCGAGACAGCTGTATTATAGGGGCGAACGGCCTTGTACCTGTAGGCTGGCGTACATGCACTGATGTACATGCCAGCTTGAGAATGTGTTCATACGTCAGTTCGATGTCAGGTTGTGTCTGTCCTTCTCGAATGCCTCACTAACTCCACTAAAATCTCTGCATCTAACTCGGAAACAGCTGTTGGTCGCTTCACCTGATCACTCGGGCGTATTGCCAAACAGCGGATATCTTTTCTCCTTCCAACGTCGTTGCCACTCCGCGCAACGTCGTCGTCCTTGACATCATACGAATGGAAATATAATGACAATAACCCGACTTAGCGGACATCGATCTATTGTTTGCCAGGATGCAGGTGAACTAAGGTCCCGTTTTTTTTCGACCAAGGCACCCGAGTTCACACATACCCCTTTCTATTGTGACCTTATAAATAGCCCTTCACCCAGCTGGTCCACCTGACCACCTGTTCGGCCCTCGATGCACGTGGCGAAATAACAGTACTCGACGGGAACAACCACGCCCCTTTACAGGTGTAGATAGGCACGCATCATCAACAACGAGTACAGGCAAGCAATTTAAACTGATTCGCAGTAACCGGGCTCTTGATCCTCTAGTTTATCAAACATAATAACAGTCTCTCTTCAAAAGCCTGTGTGTGCATCGGACTTACAAGCATCTGCGCTGAAATTTCATGTGTTTGATCGTGTGTCAGTATGAAGACGGTACTTCCCACCAATGGCGGTCGAGCGCGGCTCGCGTGACCAGGCTCCTCTCCCCACTCTTCTTCTGTGTCGGCACGCGACCTACGTAAACAACAGCGTGTGCGTCGTCTTCATCATTTTAAGACTGCGTCGTCATTTTGATATTGGACGGGAAAAACCTTCCTAAATAGCTGCGCTTCGAACTTTTCAAATATTCTTTTTAACTGGTTTGTTTGGAATTTTTTTTTGCCAGGACGTGTTTGGATATTGTTGTGTTAGGTGGAAAACAAGGCAACTAGTCATCCTAGGGTATGCCCAAACAGACAGGAAATTCAGTTGGGCGGATTTTAAAATATGATTTGAAGAATTGATCAAATTATTCGATTACTTCTTTAGGTGAAATTTTAGTCATGGTGTCCTGAAATATATCTATGTTATGTCTCTTTAAAGTGATGCAAATACTTCAAGGTATCAAGTTTTGTTCAGTATCTGTATTTAGTTAAGGGGAAAGGGTTATATAGTGGGTAAGACTCACCCTACTTACCTGCACCAGGATCTGCTAGTCATGTGTGTTTGAATAACATATTCTCCCTGTTCTTTTAGTTTTGTTAGCACAAACTTGGGTCTCACAGGATATGTTGAGGTTTGTGGTCTGAATTATGGCGACGCTACCTCCATATTAAGCCGGACAATCCGAGGAATAAATAGTAATTGAAACATTGCTCAACTCAACTTGTACAATCCTTGCTTCTAGCCTCAATAATCAGTGTACGGTTTATTTAAAAAAGGATCGTACTTCTCATCAGAGGCATCTTTTTCCGCATTAATATTATCCGATTTTTCATTTTAGGGTATCAGGGCTTGTGATTTGTAATGTGGGTTGGTTTTGAAATACCGGACCACACGAAACTCACAGGGATAGGGAGGGTTATTGTTTTCTCGAAGGTATGAATACTTCATATACTATCACCTGCGTCTAGAATCAAGGGCCGCGGAGCGAAAATAACGTGACGAATTAAAGCGACATGCCATGAGGCGTTGGTCTGATATCGAGGCAAGTTTTCTTCAAATAAGCCTGTTTATGAGCTTAGAAAGAGACGTCCTAACACACCAGTAGTTGACGAGCTCAGGCGGCAGGTGCGACAACTTGGGGGGCAAGGGATGGGGAGGGGGGTCGGACAAAGGGAGTGGGTATTGAAGGGGACATAGGCACGTGTCGCGTCACGCACGAGAACGACCCGTGCCTTCCTTGTGCCTACCTTCGCCTTAAGAGATACCGACACTTGATTTGCATACAGCTGCCTTGTGGAAAACTAATTACCCGATTTGTCTGTAGACGGTACAGTTATCAAGCCTCGTAGAGAAAACGGGATGGAAAGGGGGTGGGGGAAAGGGGTGACGGGGGAGGGGGAGTCGGGGTTACGGGGGAGAAAAGAGTTTTTGTTGTAAAATCTTCACGGGTCTGACCTAGAAGTGTCTCGGGCTACTCTGGATACGCCGTGGGGCAACCCTTACAATTTGAAAGCGGCGTTTTTGACGTATTCGTGAATCCAAACAACCTAGGCTGTTATTATGACAACACAGTTAACGCTAAGAAATATGTAGGGACATTGACCGGGCCAGTGTAGGTGTCTTCTAGGGGGAGATGAGAGGATGCTGAAAGAAAACGGTATCCCCCCAAGACTTCGGGTAGACATTCTGTTTGAAATTGGAGTAGGGCGATGAAAGGTTGGTAACATTGCATGACACCCCAGGGCACTTGGGTGGGGACGGGGGCGTGGCTGGAGAGGAGACACTGCTAACTGGGGTATTGGATGGCACGCGTGTGCTTCCTTACAACCATTGTTCCTCCTGTTGAAGAAGTCTGCATCTTGAAAGGTTAATTCTGTCTGGTCATATAGATGAAACACACAAAGGTCTGATGCTAGGGTAACTGTAGCGCAGTGTTATCCCGACTCGGGGACCCTCTGAATATATCCCACCCAGAAACATCGACCCACTGCCCTACTATGCTCCCTCCCCCCCCCCCCCCCTTCTCCACACCACACCCTCCTTCCTTACCCCAAGCAACGCATCAATCTCGACTAAGCCTCATTGTCCCGCACGCGTGTCGTTGATCTTAAGAAAATTTGATGGCACGCTTGGAAGTTTCCTTTGAACACATTCTATAGGAATATCCTTATTGCTGTCCTTCCAAAGATGCGCTATCAATCATTCATTAACAGCTTAAACTGAGAAATATCTTGACCAATCAGCGCTCTTCTTCATTTAAACTAACCAGTGAAAAAAAATCTAGTCCAATTTAAATTTGTGAATCAAAATCATGTTATGGCTGGGATGAGACCCCCAATTTACATCTAATTCGTTTATCATTGTACAATATCAGCGTGATCAAAGGGGATGAAGAAAGGAGGGTGTTGATGAAATATTAACACTGGGGAGGGACGCTCTCGCATCCCCACCTGTCGCTTGTTGCTTTACCTGACTCCTAAACGATGTTTCCTCTCTTGCATATGCCTCTTGATAAATTATTCAAATTTTAACAGAAATATAATGCTTTGTAATGTCGTGATGTTGGCATGATATTCGAAAAGATGTGATTAGATGCATCGACTGGAAACAAGATTTCGTTACAGTCACCTACATTAATGGCTTGGAGGAAATGGAATGTTTTACAGGTGTAAAATACATAAAATATTGATTAACGTATTTTGATAGTAATGTCCACACCTCAATAACAATGTATCGATTTCTTGATACAATCAACGCCTGGGCATATTCATTTCAATCGAATTAATGATATAGCAAACAAAAAATGAGGATTATAAAACATTTAAAAAAGAGAAAAACAATAATAAACAATGTGTTTACTAGAAATCAATACGAATTTAGTTTGAAAGGAACAAACCACTAAGAAATGTTATTCAATACACCTTTGTATGAAAACACTAATAAGGTTTGCAAATCAATACTCCAAAGTGGTCACATTGACAAAAGACAATAAAGTGCAGTACAGCTTTCAGGGCTACTCGAATAGTGTGCTAGTCAACTAGCATGCCATACCGTAATCTTAGAGTATATAAATTAGAAAATCGAATGAAACAGATTTATTATTTTTAATGTTAAAATCATTGTAGGGCAAAACTTATATGGCAGAACAAAACCTGTGCTTTTCAACACCACCAAGGTTGAAAAACCGCAGTTTGTTACTCAAAAGAAGTGTTAAAAAATCAAGCACGTTCACCATTACATTCCGTATTAGGGCAATTCAGTCAAATTCCCTCATTTTCAACGGCTTGCATACAACTATGGAAACACGTTGTGTTCTCCAGCAATATACATGTACTACCTTGCAAATCGCCAAAACGGTTGCACATCATCATATTTATAAACCACATACTTTCCTCACTGTTCATGAAGTCAAGGTGCTGACAAACCTGGAAACGGAACTGGTACGTACTAGGATTCGAACGCGCAACGGTACACCAATATCCCTCAGAGCGAACTGATCCACCCTTCACATTCAATAAGAGTCGATCGACCCGTGAAGATGCAGATTAGAATCGGTCTTCAGCTACCGTACCCAGCTTTAGTCGTTAGCGGTGACTATAGGGATCGGGTGGATATCCCAACTGCGTAGATCGGTGCTCTTGTTGTTGATCATTGGATTTTCTGGTCCTGATTATTAACTGACCCACTGTCATATAGCTGGAATATCGAGAGCAGCGTTCTACAACAAATAAACAAACGAATCAACAATCGTGTTCATCGTAATATAAAATAGACTACGGTTGCAGCGGAATCAAAGTGGACACTGATTATAGTTCGTCATAAACCTTGGTCGTTATACACATTTCATTGAAAATATACGCATCGGTTCGTCATCACTGTTAGATCAATACACGTATGTTCGTTTTAAAGGCTGTTTACTATAGGTCTCCCCAACAGAGATTATTTCACCTTAAATGGAAGCGTTGGGGTAGCCTACACCCGGTTAAAGCGTTCGCTCGTCACGCTGTAGACCCGAGTTCGATTCTCCACCATGTGCACGATGTGCGAAGTCCATTTCTGATGTTCCCATCCCTGATAATGATGGAATATTGCTAAAGGCGGCGTAAAACCATACTCACTCACTGACTTTAAATGCATGGATGTACTGACTATTGACGTTAGTGATATTCAAGCATACATTACATGCATTTATTTGTGACATTAAACCCGTCCAATTTAATATACACAGGCAACACAATGGGATCGATATATATAGTGTTAAATACTATGAATGTGGCAATGCAGAGAGTAATCAATAACATACAAACAGTCTCCCTTAGAGGTCAGATTTGAACTGGTGGCATGGGCGCAACATCTCAGGTATGTCTTGTTGCTACCGCGATTGAATATTAATGCTAAGTCCATGTACGACCAAAGGAACTGAAGCCGGAACAGTATGATCTATGTACTCTCGTGGTGGTAAAACTTGAATATAATGCCATTAGAAATTATGTTTGGCGATGAAAATGTGTGCCACTGGGGCATAGATCAATGTAAAGCTAATAGGCCACATCATACACTCCAGACAGTATGATATTGATTTGGTTTGATGCATGTTTTACGCCGCAATCACGTATACTCTTAAAAAAGTAGGGGAACATGAACTTTGAAGTCTGGTAGAAAGAAAGCCCATTGAGGAACGTTACAGTGACATTTATCTTGTGTATGCAGCATTATTTCACGTTATCACCACACGCTAACACAGTGGGTGCGGAGCACGTGCACAACGTGGGAGCCTCCTACACGTGCATGTAGTGTCATTATGAATCTTGACGTTTTTCAGGCAGGTCGATAAATCACTGTAGATAATTTTTCCGATAATTTTCTTGCATCTGTGCATGGTCACTGTTTCCACGATCAAATCACACACTACTGACTGAAAATTGTAAACCTGAAATTTTCATGTCATACTCCCGTCACCTAACAAGGGGGATAACTGAACGGACAGCTTTGCTTTGAATGAAATCCATGTGGTGATGCATTCTCAAAACATCCATTATTATTGTATCAACATTGATTCAGTCCCACATATCTCCCCATTGTGGGCACTAGTACATTGAAAGTACAGTTCCTCTACTCTTTTAACAGTATATATAGCAGCTCTGTGTCGGCGGTCTGTGTGTTATCCACTCTGGAGCAGACAATCCACTGATCAGCATCATGAGGGAATCGATCTTTGCAACTGGGATACGATGGCATGTGTTAATCAAGACAGCGAGACTGACCCTCCGATCCCTTTAGTCACCTCTTACGACAAGCATGGGTATCTAAACACCAGAGCTAACCGGGATTTTCACGGATCGACCGTTATTGAAATATCTGTATGCCTACGTTAATATCTGTATGCCTACGTTAATATCTGTATGCCTACGTCAAGCATGTGTTACTGAAGATCAGTTTCAACCCTGATCTTCACGGATCTCCGAAACTTGGAGCGCAAAGAGCGAACGCTTTAACCACTGAGCTACCCACCGCCCTCGTATAAATACAAAAGGTCTTTAAACACAAAACTGGTTGAAAAATACATTGTTTTTCAACACATGGTGACAAGCAACCTTTGAGCCGGTTGACTAGGTCGGTGTTCCACTGATTAAACAACAACCCAACGACCGTAATCTTAATGGTGTGAACAGCCATTTCGGGTGTTAGAAGTCACACAGTAGGCAATATTTCTCCCATTTCTGTCCGAGTTACAAAGGACCTCCACGTCGTAATCTACGTCCAAGGCTGGCAAAGCGATAACGTTACCATCTGAAACAGTTTAATTGTCTACGGATATACAGCACCTTTCTACGATTAATTAGCCAGTACTCTTTAATCCCTTGTCTGTGACGTCAGGGGAGAGTGTTCAGCGCGTGTTTGAAATAGGGCAATAGAAAATATACCCCAGGTGATGTTATTATATTTTGATATTCAGTTAAAAACAATTTACGTTAGCGATATCGTTTCCGAAAAATTAGTTGTTTAGTGTGCTTAATCTGCCCTCCGGAGAATATACATGTATCTACTTTCTCGTTCCTGGGATTTGGAAGTAAAACACTTTAAAGAAAAATCATCATGGATGTCAACATCTTTGAACTGACAAACAGGTTCCGTCAGCCGGTATTTATCATTCTAACAACAGTTAGTACTCAGTATTAGTATTTATCATCTTACCATCACCCATACCTTTTTACACCGCCGCTTTTTACCTCATCATTTCAGTTTATCATATCTTACTCCCCGCCTGTTGTAGTGCTCTTATCTGTTTATTTGTTTACTATCTCATTGTTTACTGAAATGTGATATCTTGGTTTGTTTTGTCTCGTGTGTTTTACGATGTAACCAAACTTTCCTTCGGAATAATAATTTTAAAGTAGTTTATTACTCGCCCGTGGAAGATATAGCAGTGTAATATTTATACGGCAATACTGCACTAGTGTAATACCGCTTGACGTATGACGTCAAAATGATTCAAAGTTGTGACGTCACAATGGTAATGTTGATGTCCCGATTTTACTAGACCTTTCTTTGACTTGAAAGCTGAGAGTCCTCACACTGTAGGCAAATTCGCCGCAGTTTCTGTCAATTTATGTTGGCGAGTAATAAACAGAATACTATTTTATCGTTAAAGATTTAGCATCAAACTCGCTTTCGCTCGTTTGATACCAAATCATTAACTCGTTTAATAAAATGGTATTACACGGAAGGTCGTTTAGTATCCTCTATATCTCATTTTATGTGATGTTATGTTATCTGCGGCTACTTTCTATTGCACCCAGGTATACATAGTGGGTTTGTTTTACATTAGCTTCCGTGGATGTGGTGAACATGAACAGATGACAAAAATGTGAGGACGCAGCAATATTCAATATTGCTGTGAATGGTAACAACTCTCTCCTCCCAAACTCACTCACTCACTCACTCACCTAGCTGCGGCCAGTGCGTGGAGCAGAGTGGACTCAATTCACACACCTGATGGTCAAACATT
Organism: Haliotis asinina; assembly: GCF_037392515.1. NCBI lineage: Eukaryota > Metazoa > Mollusca > Gastropoda > Lepetellida > Haliotidae > Haliotis > Haliotis asinina. The sequence goes on from NC_090285.1 coordinate 39,791,913, forward strand.
TCGATATTGTCTCGCCTGGAACCCGACACTGTTTCCGAAACTTTTGTTTTCATGAGTAGCACTTGTGAACAACAAGAAAACTCATTTAGTGTCGTGATTTACACAGGTACTGTAAGGGAAGACGCTTGTCGGGGACGTAGTAGAGGTAAGCTCTCTGACTGTTGCGTGTTTCTATACCAGCTGGGACAAAGAAGAACATTTACTGACTACCCTAGCTTGAGATTGGTTTACCTGTTGTACAACTCGGGTCGGTTTATCGCCCGATCTGCTCTTGCCCTGCCCCCAATGTCACGTGGAAGTAAGCAATATATCTCCAATAATTCGAATCGGGTTTCAGAATTCTTTCAGAAAATAAAAGTTGTCCAGATTTAGGTCGAGGTGAGCAAGTACATGCAAAGTGTGCCCTCCTGCCTGCAAAGACGTTTTTATTTTATAAAAGAAATGTCCAAAACGAGGTCATTTCCTGTGCATTGGTGAAACGATCAAGAAACGGTGTTTTTTTCAAAACTATTTTGTTAATTAAAACAGTGTGAAGTCTTCAAATTGCAACATGATATGCCTGCATTACAGTCAGGTTATATGTGCAATAGTACCCTGATATGCCTGCATTGCAGTCGGGTTTTACCCACAATTGTACCCTGATATGCCTGCATTGCAGTCGGGTTTTACCCACAATTGTACCCTGATATCTCTACAATACGATCGGGCTATACACATAATAATACTTTCATATCCCTGCAATGCAGTCGGGTTATAGCCACAACAGTACCACGATATCTCTGTCATATGATGATCGGGTTATTATCACAATAGTACTACGATATGCCTGCAAAGCAGTCGGGTTATACCCACAACTGTATCCCAGTATGCCTGCGGAGCTGTCGGCCCACAATAGTACCACGATATGCCTGAAATTCAGTCGGGTCATGCTCACAATAGTATCACGATATGCCTGAAATTCAGTCGGGTCATGCTCACAATAGTATCACGATATGCCTGAAATTCAGTCGGGTTATACCCAGAATAGTACCACGATATGTCTGAAATTCCGTCGGGTCATGCTCACAATAGTACCACGATATGCCTGAAATTCAGTCGGGTTATACCCTGAATAGTACCACGATATGCCTGAAATTCAGTCGGGTCATGCTCACAATAGTACCACGATATGTCTGAGATTCAGTCGGGTCATGCTCACAATTGCACCACGATATGCCTGAAATTCAGTCGGGTTATACCCACAATAGTACCACGATATGCCTGAAATTCAGTCGGGTCATGCTCGCAATAGTACCACGATATGCCTGAAATTCAGTCGGGTTATACCCACAATAGTACCACGATATGCCTGCAATTCAGTCGGGTTATACCCACAATAGTACCACGATATGCCTGCAACGCAGTCGGTTAATAACTGCAATAGTATCGTGACATATCACGACCAGCCTATACCTGCAGTATACAACACCACTTTGACACCATTTTGTCAGTAGTATCATCGTTCTGTAACTGCAATTAACATCGATCATCCATCAAGGGTAAGTTGTAAGATACAAGATTGTTGTCTATAACTTGGATGTGACAGGGATGTAACGACCTGAATACTACTGTTACATGTAACTAAGATTCGGATGCAGGTATTAACAGACAAACAAGTGAGGTAACACTGATTCCAGAATTGTAAGACCTTCAGGCGTGTGACCTAAACTCGAAGCGTCACATGAATGCAGTCCAACGCGTTAAGCGTTTACGCGTATGAGCTCGACAACTTTTATACCTTCTTTTACTCAAATAAACTTTTGTGCAGTACATGCTAGAAAATGGGTAAACCGACGCGTTCTTATATCGCTTAAACAATGTAACTGAGATGGTAACTGCTATTATCAATCCAAGAATAGTCACTCCACAGTAAAGGGCACATCCATGTTAAAGAATTAAAAACCCATATTTGATTAAAATACGAAAAGCATGAGTACAGAGATTTTAATGCCACAGTTTGTATAACGATGAAAGTGAAAATACTTGCAGCCTTGGCGTTAAAACGCTTTCACCGTGTGATTTATTTCAACGAATTCATTTCGTAAAACGTTTATAAGATAAAGCACTGGTGTATTCTGCATGGATGGTCACCAAGCTTGCCGGTGTTAAATGCACTGACATGGCCCTCGCATGACGGAACACACCCTATCACACCAGCCCACTGCCGACTCGCATACAGAGTAAGGTTTATTCAGATGCAGGGTGCAGTTTGTATGTAATCTCGCCCGAACAAGGGTATGTTTGTACTGAGAGCACAGGTTTAAGTGCCGACAACAGCTCATTGCGAGAAGTGCGGAGTTTGTTGAACACCTCAGTGTGTACCTGTTTAATCTCGACGAAGATGTTTTGGAAGCAAGGTTGAAACCTTGACAAGATTCATTCCTTGAGTTTAGTTCAGAATTTGGCGTTTTGTTGTGAGGGTGGAGAGCTGGGACAGAATGCTATGATTCGAATGTTGATAAAAGCTGTGGAAAACTCACTCACGCACGCATGTACGCACTTAATCGATTCTCAGTCTTCTTTTGTACTGATTGAGTGTGATTTTCGACGGCAAACAATGACACAAACTTACTGGAACAATAAAATCGGTTTTATCTGTGAAATGCTAAGCCAATCACCAAAACCTAACGAGCTGTCATTCACTGAGACAGATTACACGGTATATGTGTATATGCACAATGTGTGGTATATGCGACACATATGTGGAACATGCGGTACCGCGTGGTACATGCGTTTCATGCAAGTGCAGAAAATCTGGTATTCTGAGAACTCATGCGTCTTTCATAAGCACATCTTCTTATTACTTGTAATGTAATCTGGAAATTAGCATTGAAACTGACAACCGTTGCCATCGCGACCTGTGCTAATCTGCTTGGGTACTACTGTTACTTATGTTTCCAGTTTTGGTCTTCAGTTTCCAGTTCCGTGTGCTGTCACACCACACCGTACTAGTACTAGCTATGAACACATTCCGAAATGATCCTCCATGTACAGGTCTGTTAAATTATTGCTTACTTCGCAATTCACTCAAAGGCAAACTAGAACTTTACTGGATGCGCTAATTACTAGTGTTTTCTATGTTAAACCCGTCGATATGTGATGCCTTTGCCCATGCTCTTTGGAAAATATCGCACATCAACGCTCAGTGGCTGAAACCTAAGGAAATCTGAAATGGTCATTTGATAGTGGTGATATATCTATATATATCTTATATATATATAAGCAAATGCATACTGCCCTTGACACTGTCTCACAGTGTAGGGTATGTTGAGGGGGGAAAAAGCATACACTTGAAACTGGACTCACCAAACCTTTCCATAATTAGTTTGGGTTGAAAACAGTCGCCGAAAAAAACATAAAATATGCCCCAACGCGGCTATGATACCCGTATAGATATATCACCGTATCACCGTATATATATATACAGAGCCACATCTGCCGTGTGACGATTTGTTTGACGTGATACTGCTGGAATATTGAAGAAAAGAAATCCTGAAACTTTAATTACTCATCAGTTTCATTCCAAATCGGGTCAGTTTCATTCAAAAAACGGATAAAAAGTAATTTTTCAAATTTTTTTTGACGACACGACTGAAAATGACTTCCCTTCCTTTGTGTCGATTGGCCCAAATCACAAAAACCCCTTGAAATACCTTTCCAAATCTGAAAGTACTTTGTTCAAACATTATGATTCAGAACAATATCTATCTGTAGGAAATTCTAAGCAAGCTCTTAAAATTCCATTTAACTCTAAAATAGCCATGCACTGTAGAGAAACTTGATGGATGCACGCCATTTTGAAATATCAAACGCCGAGGCTTCACAAGAGTTATAAATCTGTCACCGCCTAATTAATAAGAGGCATGAAAGCAGATGTTCACTACAAACACCCAGAGTCGCTGAGACATGCATCTTGCATAGACTGTTCCTTGCGTAGGTGTAAGGTTAAAAATACGTTTTTAGGTCATGTTGGGCCGATATTCCTGTAATGCGCCTTCCCCATCACATGACCGAGTCAAATTGAATCTTTGCACGAAACGAATACAATGTTCGTATGAAAGTATTTCGAAATCATTTCGGGAATATGGATTGTTAGGAACGGGACATATTTAAAGTATTTTGTAAATAAACATGATTGCTAACACGCTCATAACGGACCACTGTCAAAGAACCCAGTGCAAACTTCCCTCTAGTCGGACGGCGCACCGCTGTGATATTACCGGTCTAAGGGAGATAACTCTAGCAGCCTCAAGGACACGCGACAGAGAGCGGTATTTCTGTCATTTGCCGTGTGACGGAATGGCGGGATTGTCAGCTATGACGTTATTGATTAAGACAATAAAATCTCGGCGACATCAAAGCGGCTAAAACGGCAGGTGGGAATTGAGTAAACGTGATAAAAACAGCTAAAAAGGTTCCGGTGATCGCAAGAGAATCTCTTAGGCGGTCGCATTCCTTTCTGAAAAATCTGCTCTCACTCCCACAGAAATATTTGAAGTATGTCATAAATATTATACATTTCAGGCATCAATATACAGTTGTTGTGGTAGAAATCAACGTGGCCATTTAGCTCTGAAAGACTTCGTTGAAGATTTCGTTTGCATATGATATCTCAGAAAGACGCCAGTCTCCCAGCCCCGAGTAGCTCGGCCGAGACTGTTAGCTAGCGGGGAATATTTGAGGATTACTGGTGGTGTGATCCACTCTATGTCACCACTCAGGAATGATAAACACAAGATAGGTCTTGGAAGAATCAAATTAATGATGACATCCAGATATTAACATACTGATATTCTGCATATTTTGTATCATCAGGTACAATATGGATTGGTTATGTTGCTCTGCGAGATGTATGGTGGACTCCCACGCCTCCTACTCCACTGTTGAAAACTTCTCGGGAGAGGCTGTTATAGACAGTGTAGGTCTTTCTCTAGACTAACAACTAGTCTCTGAAATGAAACTTCACTGGAAAAGGTTCATGGTGAAAAATACCTAACATAATGAAATGGAGGCCTTAGCTGAAGCTAAGTAAATCTAAACTGGCCACATTTTCTAGACTTGCGTGGGCTTTCTTGCATATATTCGCTTCAGGGTCTGTACGACAGACTAGTCTTTCTCATGAGGTCAGTCCAGCGAAGTTCTGCTGGAAACGTCTCGATTTATAAGTGGCCGTGGTACTACACAGGTCTACAATTACAGATCCAGTGGTCCTGATCTTCTTTTGGAGACCCTGCATATGATCCTGACCTCCCACTGGAGACCCAGTGATCCTGATCACCCTTTGGAGATCCTGAGATTCTGATCTCCTCTTAAGATCATGTAAACCTATTCTACTCCAGAATATCCTGTGGTCCTGATCTCCTCTTAAGATCCCGTGATTCAGATCTACCTTTGGAGTAGGGACGTAGCGACCATTATCGAAAAAGCCTGGGCTTACACATGATGATTGCTTAGAAGGTTGAGTAAGCTTTCTGTAGGATCTGAATACAAAGCTTTGCAACCTATCGGGCAAACACGAAAACATTGGTCTGCTAAGCACATAGGAGTCTCTGTGATCGTGATCTCCCTTTGGAGACCCTGTGGTCCTAATATATCCTTGGAAATTCTGTGACCCTGATATACCCTTAGAGATCCATTGATTCTTTTCTTCCCATGGACAGCTTGTAATGCTGTTTCCCCCTTGTAGATCCTACGATCACGATCTCCACTTGGAGATCCCGTGATCATGATCTCCCTTTGGGAGACCTCGTGATCCGTTTCGGAGATCCTTTGATGTCGCCTGTGATTATGATCCTGTGATCATAATCATCGTTTGGATACCATGTGGTGCAGATCTTCACTCGAAGATCCAGTGATCTTGATATACAACTGGAGGTTTGGCGATCTTGAACTACACTTGAAGATCCTGTGTTCCTGATCTCCCATTTTAGGCCCTTGTAATTCTGATCTACGCTAGGTCTTACCCAGCCTTGGGGGATCCTACGACTGAGGTCAGTCTTTAGAGATCCTTTAGTCCGGATCTAATCCTTGTCCTGTAAGCCTCACATGTCCAAATCCCTTTGTCCAGTCGTATCTATGTGGGTCCCATTGATAAGGTTGGTCTTAACTGTGGCCCAGTGATCAGTGTCTGTATGTGTCCCATTGGTTAGGTGTATGTGTGTGTCCCATTGATCAGGCGCGTCTACCAGTGTCCCATTGATCCGGAGTGTCTATTGACCAGGAGTGTCTACCTATATGGTCTACCCGTGTCCCATCGGTCAGTCGTCTCTGCATTGGTCCCATAGACTGTGACTGTGAGTGAGTGTGTGTGTGTGTGTATGTATCTGTCAGTCTCTATCTCATTCGTCAGGTCTCTCTACCTGTGTCCCATTGATGAGGTGTGTCTACCTGTATCCCATTGATACTGATTATTGATTATTGATCAGGTGTTTCTGATTTTGTCTCATTGATCAGATAGATGTACGTCGTCTTTCGTCAGCGAAGGTCCTGTCCTACACTGTGGAATCTCTTAAACAAAACAAATTTTAATTTGCAGATAGTCTGGTTTATCTAAATTACCCAGATGCCTGCCAGTTCAACTAATCACGAATACATGTTATTCCTTCCTTTCCCAGCCCCTGTAAAACAAATCTCCATGAAGGAGACTTTTCCTTGTTAACACATAATGATATTCAGTTGAAGTCCAGCTGTCGTTATCCACATCCCCAGCAACAGCTGTTATAGGTGTCTTAGGCCCACATGAAGAGCACGTCACGTCGTCGACACCGGACCCGGCAACCGTCGGATGATACCCAGATGTACTTACTAGCTGCGAATTGCCGCTTCAGTAACAACGAACAACGACAACTATTTCATCCTCGGTAACAACATGTATTGTGTCAGAAAAGAAAAACGATGTTAGGATATATGTGTCAAAGTTTTGTCTGCTTCACATTGCTTTATTGAGGAGGTCGACGTAGCCCGTTATACTCAGCACAAAAAGTAAGTGTACGTTGACGCTGGTGTGAACACTGGTGTGGAGGCTGAAACAAAGCTTGTCATTTAAACCCGCCCCCGCACAGCTGGAAACATTTTGGAAATACCACAGATTTGGTTTGTATTGGTCAATAAACATTTAGATTTCACGGACACCTGTGACCAGATGGTTCTGTGTGACAAATCCTGAATGCTGTTATAAGTGGATAGTGAGTGAGAGAGTGAGTATGGTTTTACGCCGCTCTCAGTATCATATTGCAACATCACGGCAGGAGACACTAGAAATGGGTTTCACTCATTGTACTCATGAGGGGAATCGACGTGACGGGCAAACGTTTGAACCACCTGACTCTACGGTGTTAACTAAATGGATGAGTGTATGGTGGTAAGTGAATGTGTGACTCTGTGATGACAGGTGAATGTGTGACTGCATGGTGTTAGCTGAATGTGTGCCTGTACAGTGCCAGTTGAATGTCACTGTACGGTGTTAGCTAAATGTGTCACTGTACAGTGTTAACTAAATGTGTGACTGTACAGTGCTAGCTGAATGTCAGAGTGTACGGTATTAGCTGAATGTGTGACTTTATGGTGTTAACTGAAGAAACTGTGTTACCGTATGTTCGTAACTGAATGTGAGAAAGCCAATTAGCAATTTCCATTGTGGTCGCTTGTTGGGGCACACATGTGCTCGGGTGTTTGCAGCTTAATCTGTGAGCGCATGTTGGTAAAGTAATATGTGCAAACGAAACACTCATGATATATTCATTCTGACAACATTCCAGTTTCCACAGCTTTTACTCATCCTATCGCCATCTCTGGAAACTCGCATACTCCTGAAATACTCTGATGTCCTCGGCAGTTATTTATATCTACGTTAATGCATAACTGTATTTCAAGAAACACATGTACACGATTCTTTCTTTGATTGACGCCCCTGCAGTGCTGCAGTCAAATGTCAGAATTCAAATAATGTGTAGTGCAAGAGGACCACCATCACATTATTGCATACAGGCACACCAGTGATTATTTTGATACGGTCCAAGATTCGAACCCACAAGTGATTTTTAGTTTTTAAGGAAAACACTTTCTCTCAAATCCTGGGTAAAATTGGCCTTCTTGGGTGTTAATGGCGCCTAACAGGATCTGAGGGTGAGTCTTTCTGGTTTGGTCAATGCAAACAAACGGAAGGCACAGACCCAATTCGTCATGTGGGTCGTAAAGTTGAATATCATGCCCTTTGTCAGTAACAAGGACATCTGTACACCAGCAACTCAACATCAGAAACCACTTGACATAGTGAGAACATCGAATAATAAAGTTTCAGTCAGACTAGATATTTTTCACGAGAGGTTTTTCAGTCCAGGCAATAATCATCACTGATGGCAACATCATCTGCATACGACAGTTCTTTGTTGATCATTACGTATGATTTCTGTGCCGTGTGTTTTTATGATAAAGTTTGAAAGATGATGATTTTTAGATCAGGCTACTTCGGATAAGGCCTACATGAGACTTAGGTAACCTTTATATATTCTTACTGGTCAAGGTTAAACTCATGTAAGAATGGCCCCGAGTACATAGCGTAAACATGTTGAAATTTGATGTTTGTAAAGCAGACCACGGTTTTTGATAATCAAAGATAAAGTAACAAATGGTGTTCATAGTAAAACCCGCTGGTTGCACGATGTCCGAGTGTACAGGCTACACGATGTTCATTGTAAAGCTACGAGAAACTTCAGGGGCACGATGTTGCAGTGGCGTTCTTTGTAAAGCTACGAGAAACTACAGGTGCACGATGTTGCAATGGCGTTCTTTGTAAAGCTACGAGAAACTACAGGTGCACGATGTTGCAATGGCGTTCTTTGTAAAGCTACGAGATACTACAGGTTGCAGGATATTGCAATGAAAAGGCCACATGTGTAGTCTTTCGTAGTGAACAATTCGTAAAACTACGAAATACTGCAGGTTGCACGATGTTGCAGTCACAGACTACACGATGTTCATTGTAAAACTACTTGATACATGTTTCGCGATGTTGCAATGAACAGGCTACAGAAAAACTACGTGATACTACAGGTTGCATTGTGTTACACTATCAGGCTACACTATCTCCACAATGAGACTAGGTGATGCTACAAGTTGCTGGCTACACTCTGATATTGTTATAGCCACGACACACACACATTATTCCAGACTGTCGTTCAGTCGTTCAGCCCGGAGGTAGTGCACCGGATAGCCCACTCGACGCCCTCAGCGTCCGCTGTACTGTAACACTGCTATGTATGTCAGTGTTTACATTTGACACTGTGTGACAGTGTATGTACAATGTATACATGCTTGCCACACTGGTTGTCACACACTTCAAGGTGACGGGTAGAACATTTAGAACATTTAGAACACCTGTAGATGCAGAGGAATCAGCTTACACTATACCTTATGTAGGGGCGATGAGTAGTAACTGGCCATATCGTAATATTTCTTAAACACAGCACTGGAATGGCTATCATACACTCAGTGTCAAAGTGTAGGTGTACAATGACTAGCCTGCACTTTTCGACTGGGCAATGGGAAACTTGCTATCCACACTATATTTCTGACTGAGGGGTTAGACAAACGCCTATCCTGTAATATATATTTTCATAGTAAACCGATTTACATTGAAAAGGAGTCCGGGGAGGACCAGGGATTCTGAAGAACTCTCCTACTAGAAATCTAGTCCTACCTTTAGGACTTTACCATTGCAGCATGGGCAAGGAAGGAGGGAAATAATATGGTTTAGGGGCTGTGAGAGCAAGTTAGGGTCAGTATGGCCATCGTGCCTCCACCATCAAAGAAGATATAACATGACCAGCTAACAAACTATTCCTGAATGTGAGGGGCAAAGTAGTTATCATGCGCTATTTTTGAAAGATTGGTGTTGTGGGGTTAGCTGTTTCATGAAAACCATGTTCACTGACCAGCATCCAAGCGCTTGGACCTCACCTTGCATGGTGTTCCTAAACAGCTGGGATTCCATAGTATGCACACTTTCAAGGCTCTCAAGTTTTCTTACCACGTTTCTTGACTAGTCGATGGTTAGGTACCCCTGGCCTGGCTGCCATTGCAACAACCTGCGACACTGTTTTCTTTAATCTCGTTTAATCTCGCGTCACACGGGGTTTGGTGTGACTTATGTAACCTCCAAAGCTCTCCCTTGTGCACTTTCCCTGCACGTCTCCTAGCGACAGGAAATTAAATGACGTTTTTCTGACCACAATAATAAGGACGAGACAAGCACGTTTTTTGACATACCATGGCGAGATCTCGTCTGAGTGACATACCATGGCGAGATCTGGTCCGAACGACATACTATCATCTATCAGACTTAGACTAGGACCTGTTGGGTAGATCTGAACAATTTGAAAACCGTGCCCCTGGATAAACCTCCACTAGGTTGTCATCCTAAATTCAGCCTATCTAAACGGAAGATTTACTGTTCCCACATCTGTTAATGCTTTCTAAACGAGATGCCTGACGATACCTCGGCCTTGTGTTTGCTTGGCAAAGATGGCGGATTACGTGGAGTCCAATATTACCGGAACGAGGCGCACTGGCCCCGCAACCCTCCAATGTACTGCCTTGTTTGCCAAGCTCAGTTGTATTTACCCCGGGATGAGGGAGGAGAGTTACGTATGTACCTCATCCCCATCAGCCCCTTGTGGTATTGCGCCCCCTGGCGACAACCCGACAAACATGTAGCTATGCGTCGCTCTCTGGACACTTGCCGGGAACTGACGGAGATTGCCGAACGTGTTAATAGCTGACCTAAAGAGCACCGGAGATACACCTTGTCAGGATCAAAGGCTTGGAACACAGGCATTGGTGGTTCCAGGAATGGAGGGAAAGCGTTAACCAGCAGTCGCCATTAGTTTGTTGGGCCACGGGTCATCTGAAGTCTCGATCTTACCATTGCTGACCGTGACTTCTCGTGATTCTCGGCTGTCAAACACTCTAGCCATTCTCACAGCTAATATTTACCTGGTCTTGTCGACATCGACCATCTTGGACAGTAGCAACACCAAAAGTCAGTCTGGAAAGATGCCGCACATGCGCAGACGGTTCAATGTCACAGGCGTGCGTTATGAATGAACCTTGATCATGGCCCCGCCGCGTGTGTGTCATACAAGTAATAACAAACTTCGTGCAAACTTAATGAGACCATTGACTGTGTAAAAATATAAAAATTGTGATCAGAATTACTTAACGGAACACTAATATACCTACAAAGGTATGTCATGTTGCTGTTTTAGTGTTTTGTTTGTTTGGGGGATAGACAGCTGTTTATGTGATAGTCGGACGCCAATATCTATGTTTATAATATTTATGCAAAGGGGTAAAACACCAATGACAAATTATATCTATTTTATAGTGTCTGCACCAATGCAGCATGAAGGCAATATACCTACATCACGGCAACGTAACTGCAATAAACAACATCGTTACCACGACATTGTCAAAAAACACCGTTATATTTTGAGAGCACATCTACAATAGTGACAATACGCTTGCAACATTGTGAGAACGTTCGGCAAAATCGTGACAAGAAGCCCAGAACATTGTGAACAGTATGACGACATCCATGCATGAGTTTGACAAGACACATTCAAGACAACAGCACCCGTGAAGATCCGGGTTAGAATTGGTCTTCAGAGAGGCTTAACGTGATCTGATGGTCAGACTAGCTGACACGTGGCATTGTGTCCATATTGTGTAGGTTGATGCTCATGATGTAGATCACTGGATAGTCTAGCCCAGATTCTGTCATATACAGAGCGACGCCATACAGCTGGAATAATACTGAATGCGGCGTTAATCAAGAACCAACCCTGGCATCTTCACATCGTTTTCAACCACTAGCCACAGGCTAGGTGGACAAGCTTCTCTTGTCTCAAGATATGTCTCTTCCTCATAACAAACACAGCGAGTTTAGAAACCACCAAATCCGGTAATAACGTCTCATTTCTGACACTTACAACACTACAGCAGATCAGGAAACAACACAACAATATTTCCCACAATTCCAGTGTGTCACGATGGCGCGTCAACATGATGACGTCAAACCGTGCAAGGCATTGACAGGACCGGAGATTGGTTAGTAAGTGCGGATTGCTTGATACGTATAATTATGTTTTGATGTTGTGGGTGAAACATGTTTCTGAACGGACACTAGTTATTATTATTAACTTCCTGACCTAGTTCCGGAAGTACTCGCTAGTCATCGTAAGAATATTGGCTTGCTTTCTAGCAGTTCATGGCGTTGCATCTGGTCATAGTATCTGTCATACTTCCAACAAACCCACAAAGCAGAAAAGTCTTAATATGGGAAAAATCAGTCTGTCTGCCAATGGATCTACTATTTTGACATACTGTTTTCTCTTGCTGTACCGAATGACGTAGAAATGAACATTGGATATGCATAACAATCGGATAAACCGAGCTAGTGAGTGAGCTGGGCTTTACGCCGTTGCTAGCAACATTTCAGCAATACCATGGCGGGGAACACCAGAAATGAGCTTCACGATGTACCCATCTGTGGAATCGAACCCGGACTTCATAACTTCTTTGCCAATTACGCAAAGGCGAATCTGTTTCTAGGGAAAATTGAAACTGGACATTCCCTGGCGTTGACATTTGACGTAAGACATTACTGCATGGTGAATACCAATCTGTTAACGTCAAAACGTGTTCTATTCCAAAATGAGTAAGTGAGTTTAGTTTTACGCCACATTCAGAAATATTCCAGCTATATGGTGGCGGTCTGAATCAGACAATCCAGTGATCAACAGTATGACCATCGATCTGCGCAATTGGGAACCGATGACATGTGTCAACCAAGTCAGCGAGTCTGACCACCCGATCTCGTTAGTCGGCTCTTACAACAAGCATAGTCGCCTTTTATGGCAAGCATGGGTTTGCTGAGGACCTATTCTACCTCAGACCTTCACGGGTTCTATTCCACATGAGACAACAGTAGTTTTAACATGGAATGTTTCTCTTTTGTGTGAAACACACATACAGATCACATGGCCTTAGGAATTCGATCTTTGCAGTATTGGCAGTGGGGCAGTGTTGTAGATAAAGTGTTCGCACCTTACGTCAAAGGTTCGATTTCGATCGATTCCGATCTATTTCCAACATGTAAATCACACGTTTTGTTTTTCGTGATAATGTTAAAAGCTACGTCAATCATTTGAAACATATATTGTGACCATTTAACAAAAACACACAAAGCAGACTATATCATCGCTGAGAGACGGTGTTGTAAGTTAGTGTCAGAGGGATGGAATCTCCACGACGGAAGACCAGGTTCGATGGGTAAAATGTATGTCCATTTCATGTTGTGGCTGTAAAAACAGGTTCAAACTCCTAACAAAGACTGTCAATACAGCTGACGACAGGAGTGGCCAGATCAAGGAAAAGTACTAGCAAAAAAAAACAAAAAACAAAAAAACAACAACGATTATATCGATATTGGCGTGCACGAAATTAGGGGACATGGTAAGAAAACTTCGTTACAATTAGACATAATTCAGATAGTCTGGATTAAATCAGATTAACGCGATTCGTTTCAAAACAGAAGCAGTGTGTTTGAAAGACTGGGTGTTGAATCAGCCCCAGCATGTTCAGAGAAACCCTTCACCTGCTAATTTGTTAGTTTGGCTGAAAATCCCTTTGAAGTTGCCGACTTGCATGACAGGAATACCACGCGACAGGTGAAAAACCAAACACGGCCGCATATCCCCAACTTCCAGCTCTAACGCCAAGAACAGTTCAAGAACGACGCAAGATGGCGTAATGTTGCTGCCGCTCGGAGGCAGTCGTCTCTGTGTGTCGATCACATGGAGGCCCACCCTGAGGAACATTCCAGCCTACGTTTAGGAACACTGGACATGCTATCTCCTTCATGGCAAATAAAACTAAGCTCATCACATATTTAACTTGGATGTGACAACACCATGACCAGGGACCTGCAATTCAATGTAGAAGAATATGGAGTTCGTCAGGGGAATGTGCTGAGACCCTTCTTAAGATCAGGAGGCCCTGACTAGCCGGGAGAAACACGAGTCCCGGTATGCGACCATAAGCTTGTGCTGTACTGCCTTCGCATTGGGGACATGCTGTACATTCAGCTCCTGTTGTGCAATTCACTTCCAACAAGATCTGCATGCTTTGCCTGTTTATCACACACAGGGAAATATACAAACAGTTCGGTTTTTGCTTTGAAATTTTCGGACGTTGTCCTATCATAATCCCCACACATCATATTCATAACCACGTGATGCAGAAAATAAACATAGCTGGGATAGGAACATGTTTTAAATCATAGACATATTGCTGTAGTGAGACCATTGAAGAAATGGTTCATGTAACAATTTTAAACCCTGCGTTCTTGAAATAACTTCATCTCCTTGACCTCATCTTTGGATATGGTTAATTAAGTACATACTATTACTTTCACAGCCATTTACCTTAAGATTCTTTCCAACAGAAAATAATATGAGAAATAAGCGCACAGGGCTCGCGCTCAAAACAGATTTTCAGATAACATTTGAAAAAATGACTTTCCAAAACATTGTGAAAACAACTTTTCGTAGGTTAGGTAATGGAGGCGTTTCAATAACGCCAAGTAGGTAGGAATTTGTTGCTATGGCGACTGAGACGTGAGAAATCAACACGGCATGATGAATATGTTGTTGATACTGTAGGTGAGAGGAGATACAGGTGATTCGCTGACAAAAAGACTGAAGTTTGCTGCCATGTCCATAAATATGGAGAAAGGCGTGTTTGTTTCAGGTAGAAGGTCTTTTACAATTCCGCAGCATTAAAAAAATCAAATAGATTTCTTTCCCACGCATTGAAAAGCATTTGGAACATTTGGAACTGCACTCTTAGGAGGACATCAATAAAAGTCTTCTCGCGTTAGTTTCTTCGTGTTTTATTGTTGTCTAAATTATTGTATCGGTACGTGTGAAACAGAAAATGTCAAATAAAACATTTTTACTTTGATGGCAATTATTGTTTTCTGATCAACTGATCTTGGAACATATTTGATTGACTTACCGGATTAACATCGGGTAATACATATGCAACTGCGCAGTTATTTGTATCTATCAAGAAACTCGGTTTGTTCTTTAAAAAAACTTTCGCATCAAATGAGATAAGAGTGCTCAAGTTGAAATCATTCTGCCGTATATACAAAGCAAGGTATCGGTTGTAATGTATGAAGCCCAGGTCGGGTGTCCTTTGCCTAGATATTGATTTCGTACTGCTAAAAGCGGCTTAAAACTCACACTTCATTATAATTTTCGGACGACACAGACCATTTTCATCAGATGTTACGTCTCACTCAAGTCCACATCAAGTAATGGGTGCTGTTGTTAAAGCTTATATCGACATTTTCCCAATCGAACAAGACCCAAAAAATGTCAGAAATCTATTAATTGATTGTGTGGCTGGGCTGTAATATTCACAAGAATGATGTTCAATTTAATGTTGAATTTCTCAGTGGTTTCATTGTGTAACAGGTGCCTGTAATCTGGCGACATTCTTCCACATTCCGCGGGGCTACACATTCCCATCGCATAGCGTCCCAACCTAGGCCTCTGGTCACAAGAGATGCCTCTTGTCAAATAACTGTTCCTCTTGGACATCCTGTGGATGCAGAACGGGTTTTGGTGGGGTCATCACGCCACTTCGCACTCAGTGGCTTACTTACCTGCTGAATTGAAACTATGTCATCATCGTCGCGTTTTGCATTTCTTTGTTGCTGAAAAATGCTCAAAGAAAAATCGAATTTCTCCCGTAACGAAGAAACAATTGATAGCAAACAGAATAGAACGTTTTGATAAATTTTATGTACATTTCATTTTTATCTGACGTTGTACGATGTCTATATACTTTCCACCACGAGTCTAGGTCAGGACATTGCACAAGGTGAAGGTCGACTCACCTATTAAGCAGGTGAATGACATTCCTTCGCGTTCTGAGCGGGAGTTGAAAGACCTCCTAGGATCAATACATGAACTCGACAATACCCCCCCTTATCTCCCCTCCCCCTTCCCTCCCTCGGCGTCTAGCCCCCTTCCCTCACGTGTGTCCATATATCCTTTCTATGTGCCCTGTCGGTAGAACTGTGTTGCGTTCATCGATACTTTGTGGTTTAGTTCAGCTAGGATTGCATGCATTTATATGCTGCATTTCTTGTTACAATAAATGCCTGTATATAACTGCAATAACAGAAAAATTCATTTGCCTTTGTTGGGAGAAGATTCCCCAAACTTCTAAACGCCAGTTGTTATAAATATACCAAAGGAATATCACAAGCAGTTCGGTTCATAGCTATGAATCTTATTTATCTCCGATGTTATAAACATTTTATAAAAGCATGTGATTTTATAACATTTATTCCAACAAAGCATTTGTTAACATTTAATCTGCACTTCATGGTGCGGGAAGCAAAGTGTTACGGTATTTCGTGGAATACGTAGCAGACATGAACAAAACCCAAAACTTAGCAATGTATCTAACAGTCTCTGTAACAAATCGCTGACAGAGCAAAATCTCATTAACTTCTACCAGCGTTTTGCAGTAATCCTGAGAGACGTTTCTTATTGTCATTTTATCGGTGTGATAAACGGCATTAGCATTCACTAATTTCATACAGGGACATAAATTACACCTAAGAACGGCCAGTGACACTCTGATCGTGATCCCGCATCTATAATGAGACCAGGTCGAGGGTTGTCCTGAACGGGTCCTCTCTGACCATATTGTGTTGTAAGGTCAGCTTATAGTCAGGACCTGTCGCTCTGCAAACTCATGCCCACATTTTCTTCCCATGAAGTTTTCAATATGTTTCAGATTTGATATTACATATGACACAGTTAAGAACCAGAGGTTCTGATGGCTCTTATACGTCCCTATCACACTTGGTATTAGATTATATTTAGCAAATGTCTACCTGTAGGGTTTAATGGGCAACACGTGTTTTGTGTTAGTATCAGTTGTGGGTGCTTCTGGTAGGGGTACGCCGCACGTCTAACCACCCACCGGACAGGCACGTCCATCCAGGTACTCACAACAGCTTTGCGGGCACTTATTTTCAACGTTGGTATAACGCAATATGCACTTGCTTTTAATGGAACTTTAAAATAATGACTTTTTGTTGATTTTCCATTTAGGAATAAACTATAAAACCCGTTGGCGAGGTTTGCATTAAAGCAACACTTCAGTTTCAGCGTCTTGAGCGTTCTATTACCAGATGCTCTTATGGTATAGAACATAACCAACGGACGCGTTGGAGGGGTGTTATAATAAATTCCTTCAAAACTATTTCAGTGCTCGTTGGGTATTAGGTACCCCTGACGCATTTTGATAGCGGAACGACGCATATCAGACATGCTTCAACTCAAGTGCATTTATATGCTTCTATATACGAATGGAAGGTGGGCTCAAGTATCTTCGGATGAACAAATAACTTGGTGTTGACAGCAGACAGCGGTTTACTGTGCAATGTAAACTCGTCCCTGTAACAACGGCAAGGTCAAGGCCAGTGTCAGCTGACGTGGGGAGACGTCGGTGGCCGGTACGACATCATTACAACTCCTCTCAATGTACATCGTCACTTTGCCGTGAAAGAGGGCTGGGAGAGCTCGAGGCCTTGCTGCATCCCTCCCTGCTGCGACTGGGTACATGCTGGAGTGAGTGAGTGAGTGAGTGAGTGAGTGAGTGAATGAGTGAGTTTGTGGTGGTGCTGGTGTGCGGTGGTGGGAATAAATGAGGAGGGAGAAAATGTATATGTAGAATACAGTAAATCATGGATGGGTAGGATGGTCTCATGGTTAAGGTGATCAATCAATGGTTTGACTCCCTGTGGGGAGCCTTGTGGTTAAAGCGGTCGCTCGGCACGACGAGGATCCGGGTTTTATTTCACACATAGATACAAGATATGAAGCCCATTTCGGGTGTCCTAGGTGGTGGAATATTGGCACAAGCGGTGTTAAACCATGCTGACTCACTCGGCTCCCTACATTCATACAGTGAGTTACTTAGATAACATCATGCAAACATGAGCGAGAGAGAGAGAGAGAGGGAGAGAGAGAGAGAGAAAGAGAGAGAGAAAGAGAGATATAGAGAGAGACAGAGAGAGAGAGAGCGTTTAAGAATGAGAAAGAAGAAAAATGAGATGGAGGAAAGAGAAAGGAAGATGAAGGGGAGAAATGGGGGTGGGGGGTGGGGGGTGCAGTAGGAAAGGTTGAAAGGAAAGGAGTGGGAGAGATTAACACTCACGATACTACTAGAGTGATCACACATACATTTGTATATATCAAACAACGCTCTGTTCCTTGATTAAATCCAGACATATATTTAGGGCTAGTGTGGTGACATATGTTCGGCTCAGCTCTTTTCCCTGTTCCAAATACTTTAAATGACGGAGGCAGATGTTCGCGAGATATCTACTTCCAGCCTGATATATCTACATAACCTAAGATCTATGTCTCAGCTGTCTTCATCCTACACTGCACCTGTCACGGGTAAGTCGCTTCGCTCCGGGGCCGACCTTGACGACGTCGCCAAATTACATACCGGGTCACTCAGACTGACATCTCACTGACCAATCACAACATAATAAACTTCAATTTGAAAACGACATTGACGAATCAGCACACAGACACCTGTCGACTAGTTCGCCTAAAAGAGCCAGCGGTCTAGGGTTATTCTTATCTCTTATATTTACCTGTGGCTTTAAAGACAGGAAGCAAGAGTCATAATGCTGAAGGCGACAAAAGGTTTGAATATCGAGGAGGCGCGTGGCAAAACCTTTTATCAGCAAACAGTCAAAAGTTAAGCTAGGAGTTTGACGGTGTGCCGATAGAAAGTTTTTCGAATGTGGGTAGATCAGCTCTCGCTATTGTGTCTAAAGAAATAAAAGTGTTGTACTTTACAAATAAAATGTTAAAAATCAAAATTCCACATAAATGTGGAAGCTGGTGTATTTAATTTACGAGGTATTAAACGACCATTGTGAATAACAGACGCGTATCCGGTGGCCGCCATGTAGTGAATGACAAGACTAACGACATAACACAGAGAATACTGGCACAAGCTTGAGGTATCAAACACCACAAACCAGCAATAAATCTCTCATGTCAAGCCTACATCTTGTCTCTTTGTATTTGAGACTTACACCAACAGCAAAATGTCTGAATAGGCATGCCATACCAACTGACTGCTTCACTATTTTACATATATACAATTTCTAAATAAAATCATTATCGCATTCATGTGTATTATTTCCATAGTAACACCGCTCCAAAGGGCTGCATTATTACCCCCGATTGCCCATGCTGCCTGTGATGTGCTAGAAGGTTTATAGTCACATGATTTATCCAACCGGGTACCCATCTTCTGCTGGGTGAACAGAGCTCACTATCAACAAACTCACTTGCTTTATGTAAGACCACATGTATCTGTCTATTACCTAACTTAGGTAGTTGAATAGTATAACACTGCAGTTTATATTAAGTTTAGAGTTTGAAACTTTTAAAACTTTGCACGTGATACAGGTATTATAATAATGCAGTCAGGTAAAGCCTTCATCGATTAAGTTAACATGATTTGTAGATTTCGAACTTGCCCTACAGACTAGCATAGCATAAGACTGTTCTGTCTGGTGTATGACAAATATTCATACGCAATTTGATTTGATTACTGGTGGTACCAACCACAAAACTGTCACAGCCAGCTTTAAGAGTTTGGCACTGCTGATAGTTTAACGGCACAATCTTGGTTCGTGATAATGCAAAGAGGAAAGGTTCCAAACTGGAATAAAATCAAACAATACAATCACAAACAGCTGACGTAATCTCCACGAAGATGGTTGCATGCGTTGACAAAGAACGCTATAAAGGACGTTGGGCGATGTAAGGTTATATACCGGATGTTGTACGAATGATCCGGTTTGATAATTTTAGTGTGAGTGATGATGTAAGAAAGGATATGAAGGGTGTTTTGTGAAGAAAGTTAATACATTGAAGAGGGAGTGCATAATATTAAAAACTAAATGGTCTAGATACTTATATTGCGCTGAACTCCACACCAACGTGTGCTCAAAGCGATAATAGAGTTCCATGGTTCATTATTACACTGGATAATCCGAGTTGCCTGTGAAACACCGGACGGTTTTGGTCACATGGCATATTCCACCCGGTACCCAGTTTTTACTGGGTGAACATTTTCCTAAGGTGAGACCACATGTTTCGCATGTGTTTCGATGTGGGGCAGGGCTAAAGTCCAAGAAACTTTCTATGCACAGGACCAACCACAGTGCATGAGATGTTAATCATCGTCACCGTTAGCAATGTTCCACATATATCACCACAGACTGTAATTATTGACTCTGGGTCACACCAACCAGCGGTTGATGTTATGAACATCGCGGCATCTCATCGTGCAATAACTCTAATCTACCTATTCTGACCCGGGTCCCGATGTGTGAGGGAGGTTGTATGAATGACATCATAGAAGGGATGGGACATGAATGTGTTATATGAATAATGTTCCGATATTGTCACAATGAGATGAGAAATACAGAAGGTATTGTCGATGGCGTGTAGTCCAGTGCACAGAGCTCAGGTCACGAATCAGTTAAGCAACGTCGAGCTAAGGAAATCCTTGGATGGGTGAGCGTGTCTGGCACGTTGACTAAGAGTCTCTAGGGGATCGCTCCTGCCCTACAAAGAAGCACGTGTGGTACGTGTGGTCTCACCTTGGGCAAGTAAGTTTGTTCAAAATTGCCCCTGTTCACCCTGGAGAAAAACGGGTACCCGGTTGGATGAAGTCATATGACTGTTGCCTTCCAGCGCCAAACAGGCAGCTTGGGCTCTCCGGGGTAATAAGAATCATATTCAAATTAAGCGCCGCTAGCAATCACCTGGTGTTTGGAGACTGTGATGCAGAAGATGACTTCTTATTATTAATTGTTAATTGTCACATATTCCTGTATTAATCTGTTAGCTACACGGCCCTGGCTGTCACCCCATTACATCCGAGGCCATTACCAGGACCAAGTTTTATTCCTAACTTTTCTTGCTCCTCGTTAAATCTCTAACCATTCCTTCCATCTCCTTACAGTCCGTGCTTTCCCTTCCATTCCCAACCATTCGTGGATTTACGTTACATCCACACCCATTCCTAACTTTCTTGTACATCCACAACTATTCTTGATATTCCGGTACATCTACTATTCCTGACATCCTTACACCCACAACCATTCTTGACCTCCTGCTACATCCACAACTATTCCTAGCATTCCGTTACATCCACAACCATTTTTGACATCCTGTTACGTCACAAACTGTTCTTGACATCCTGCCACATCCACAACCATTTCTAGCATCCCGTTACATCCACAACCATTTCTGACATTCCGTTACATCCACAACCATTTACAATCCACTGTTTGTACCACTGATGTGAAACTTTGTACGTGTCATTTAAATGTACCCCCATTTCGTGCAATACCTATGATATTTAGGAAGCGACAATACCCAGATAGTCTTTGTCAGCACATAGCGCACAGTCACCCCGATGGTATCGATCATCTTAACTTCATCTGTTAAAGAGTTTACCAAGACAGTGTTGACAAGACAGAGTAACGCTAAGTTGAATTCATCGCTGGTTCCGAAAACTCACTCCCAGCTCAATTATTGCAGTGGTAGTCTTCACATGGACAACTGGACATGACGCATTAGCTTCGATTAATTAATCCAAATATGTAATCATCGGGAAATATATCAATAACGCAATTAAATACTTATTTTGTTAACGAACCAGTCTAGTGCATTATAACGAGGGTGCGCCGTATAACACTTACTGCTTAGGGTGTTGATCGTGAAGGGGTGAGACGCGCAAACTTAGATACTCATACACGGTAACAAAGATTTATTACACGATTGTTGATGGTGCGATGATTACTAGGGCAGCTGGAGCTTTGATGGCAAGATTGCACTTTTACAACTTCAAATTTATTACATGTTTGAATCAAGAGCCGTTTTCCGAGGAATAAAATCCGTCAGTCACAGCGCAGTGTGTTACATGTAACCTGTAATATAATATTTTTCTCCTTTTCTTCTTCTTCCTGTCCACCACGTGGCATGCGCTAGGCAAGGGTGTTCACCCCTCGAGCTTCTTACCAATAGTCATTAATCGTGATTGGTCGTAACATCAAAAGCTATGCAAATACCCTTCCCTTGCGCATGAGAAGCCTTCATAGGTAAATTTTTTCAGATGACAAATGGTGACAGTCATGTCGCCGGCGAACAGGTGTAAGAAAAATATCTTCACACAATCAGCCAATGAAATCAACGTATTACAACCACCTGCCGTCAGCAGGTGCACGCGCCACGCGCCGTCTCACGTGACTTGATGTTTTGAAAGTGACCGCTGGTATATTAGGTACGTATATGTAGATTTTTCTGTGTAATATGACACTTAAGTGAGACACACGACGTCTGAGCATTGTTGAGCTCTAAGAAACGAGGGCTCGTGCGCCCGATGAACTTGTGAAATAAAGAAGCAAGAATCTCATCAACAGCCCCCTCCCCCTCCCCACTGTGTGGGGTTCATTGTAGCGAAACGTTACACGCGCCTAAGTGTGCCGTCTTGTATATATTGGAGTCGACACCCAACTGTGTGATGAGCTCCATACATATGTATATCCCTACCGCTGTCAACCACTTCACACGCTGTAAACGCTTTTCTTGCTTTGTCTATCTGTAAATATGAAATGGTGTTTCTATGTTTCACATTTGAAGAATAACGCTGGCAATAACGTTTAACATAGAATTGAATATTCGATCTTTAGAACAGTATCGGTGCTGACACTCCTGAAACTGCATTTGGTCCTATACAAGATATGTGTCCAGATCTATATACGAATAAGTAAGAAGTTAATTTGACTTACTTGATTGATAATTTCTAAAATAATGTATGGATAAAATTAAGTCATTGTCTCCCGAAAAGACTGGCGTTTTTAGCACTTTCCTTAGTCTTATATTAGACTTTCCTTTGAAAAAGATCGTGCTAGCCACGTGCACTGTATAACCATAGCTCATAACATCTGGATAAGGATACAAAACATCTCACCCGGGATGGAATCAACACACGATATTCTAGAATCTTTACTTTTCTGAAAAAGTGCAATCCCAAATTTAACAATATAACATAAAGTAGATTTGTCCACTCCCTGACAAGCATCCTGTTTTTAAAGGCATTCTTTTCCAACAGGAATAACCGGTCTAGACTATCCACCGATAAATAGACTCTTCTGGGTGTAAGTTTAACGTTGGGCTTTGATCCACGTAACTGATATACGATTTCGGCTAAAGTGTATGATAACTTTTATAACTGCAGTGTGTGAGTGAATGAGTGAGTGAGTTTAGTTTTACGCCACACCATTCCAGCTATTTGGCAACATGTCAATAATGGAGTGAGCAACAGCATGAGCATCGGTCTGCGCACCTGGGAACCGATGATATGTGTCAACCAAGTCAGCGGGCCTGACCACCCGCTCCCGTTAGTCGCCTCTTACGACAAGCATAGTCGCCGTTTAGAGCAAGCATGGGCTGTTGAAGACCTTGTCTAGATCTTCACGGGTCCTATGATTTCAGTACTATGACAGGGTAATATATTGGTGAACAACTTGCTCGATCACGTTCTTAGAACCTACATCGAAGCGTTTTCACCACTGTAATAAGAAGCTATCCAGTCTTACAACTTTTCCTTTTAATGACAGTGATGCTGAATACACTGCTGGAGTGAGTGAATGAGTGGGTGAGTTTGATTTGACGCCATTTTGAACAAACTCTCAGTTACACTATCACAGTAGGGAGGGAAGCCCGAAGCAAGTCACCTCTCAGACGTTGCTGAAACTCACGAGAACGGATGTGATCCTGGCAAATATAGAAACAAATTCAATTCGGACAGGGTGGGAGTTAACTTTACGGACGGCTCGGACACCTGTTCGCCCCCCGGGCTCCACCCCCTGCCACGATATATCTTTGAAACCATGATGTACACCTGTACCAGCAATGAGAAAGGTTTGTTATAGTTTTGCATTTATATCGGGGTTTCGGATTAAATCTATACTGTTAAAAAAGCGAAACGTGATCTGCTACTCACTTAAATATCTACTCGTGATTATACGAAAAAGTAATACGATGAAGATCTCAGATTTGCACAAGAATGCTTTTGTGTGAAGTACTGAGTGGACACGATCCGGCTATTCATCGTTAATATCATAAGCAGCCAGTTTGTTGCTAACGCGTTCGCTAGTAAGGCTTTGATTCTATGGAAACGTATTTGTGCCATAATGGCAAAAAACATCGTCTACGTTTGCTGGTTTGTTGCAATTGTTTAGCACCACACGCAGCAATATTCCAACTACTGTAAACCAGGAAATTTTTGCGAGCGATAAATTAATGCGAAAAATGCGATGTTTATTGTGTCGTAATAATAAATCGTCGCATTTATTTAAAGCTGCTTTCTCACGTCGACGACCAATAGTTTCGCTGATTCAAACAACAAGCAGGATGTATGTTTCTCGTACACGTGCTTTTATCATAAACAGGTCCATATCATCAAGTTGTCAAAGAGCAGAGTAGCGATGTTTCGGGGAGATAATTAATTAAGCGAATAAGCTGAAGAATACAATCAACAACAGTACTCGTAAAAGTTATCAAATAAACATGATAACTTACTGCTTCTGTCTTTTCTGAGCGATTGCGTGCCGTAATTCAAGTGACATCTCGGCTTTCGTCACCTCGAACTTGACTCTCGGACACGATGTTTAATGCTATAAAATGTGCATAAAGCCTTTTTGTCTCAGGTCATAACCGGGCACGATACATGCACTTGGGTCCATAATGTAAGTATAGGTAGTGGTGTGTTGTGCAACACGTTCAAAATAGCATACTTTTACCCAAAACTTTCGTCTGAATCTATGTTTGCAAGAACATTATCCATTGCTGTTATCTGATTGGCAGCCTTTGGTCACGTGTTTGATTTTGACCATTAACGATTCTTATAGCAGACTGTGGCAAATAAGCGTCATTAGAAACTAGTTTTTATCCAATAAGATTGCTTCTTACAAATCAGAAATTACTCTTGGCAAGGTTGATGTTCAGAGCTTTCGAACGATACCCGCCATCGAACGAATCGCCTCACATGTTATTTGTACAGAGTGCGAGCTCGAATCCCGAATGGGACTCAACCACAAAGGTACTAGAATTTGTACTTTACCGAGAAAGTGAAATCCCAAATATGACATAAGTTGTATTTGTACAGAGCTTCGAAAACGGAGGTATTTTCCCCTGTTATATCCCGTTACCGAGCCGAAAGCCATTGATATTTGGGAAAAGACGACCATAGATGTTATTTGAGAAATCGTTTACTGATAATTTTCCGATTACGCGAAAATGAAAATATAAAAGGGTGAAGGGAAATTTAGCGGTATCGCATCGTGGCTGTGAGCTGGGGGATATAATGACATGTTACACATGAATGCCCCTACTCCAATAATCGCCCACTTCTTGGAAGTACTTGTGCAAACAACAAAACAATAGCAATGGGGTCCACCATCAACAGTACTTGAGTATCGCTTGCGTGGCATTACAAAACAACAGGAAGCAATCACTGTATGTGAAGTGACGCTTCAGTGTTTTTGCTTCCATAACATAAAATAGCAAAGTCAGTAAACTGACCAACGTTTTACAACTCGCAAAATTTAGTATATGGCAACGGTTTGTAAATAAACGAGTCTGGACAAGACAATCCAGTGATTAATGACATGATCCATCTATCTAAATGGATCGTTTTCGTAGAAGATACTTAAATCTGTTTAGATAATCTTTGCTTCCACAATAAATGATATTTTCCTCTACAGAGATCGTACTTACATTTACGTATATGATGTCACAATTTATACTGGAGCAGGGATAATCTACAATCGAATTATCGAGGTTTCTAACCATGTTTCCTTGAGCAAAGGTCAATAGCTTCTGGTCTCTTTTATATAACCCGTGAAGATCCTGGTTAGGATTGATCTTCACTATCTTCACTTCCCATGCTTGTTGTAAGAAGCGACTAACGGGAATGGGTAGTCAGGGTCTCTGACACATGTCATTGTATCCTAATTACGTAGATCGATGCTTATTCTGTCGATCACTGGATTGTCTGGCCCAGAATCGATTATTGTCCCCCGCCATATGCTGGAATATTGCTGTATGCGACGTTACACATCAAGCAGCCTACCAACTCTTTTATATAACCTATGGTTTGATGTACTTTTGTTTACTTTCAAATTCAATAACATGGCTTTCATTGAGGTGCTAGTAAATATTAAAATGGCACTGTGTTAAAGGTTTTTTAAATGAATTTGTCTGAGCATGTTTCTATATTAACCCTATCCTTTTGATCATTCTCATGCATTCAAAGTATCGTCTACGCAGATGTAACTATCGCCTACGAATGTGCAATGGTCGTCTACGCAGATGTTACTGTCTCCTACGCATGTGAAATGGTCGTCTATGCAGATGTACGCAAGGATCGGGTGGTCACGGTCGCTGATATGGTTGACACATGTCATCGGTTCCAAACTGCGCAGATCGATGCCCATGCTGTTGATCACTGGATTGTCTGGTCCTGAGTCGATTATTTAGAGACCGCCGCTATATAGCGGGAATATTGCTGAGTGCGGCAGATGTAACTATCTCTTACGAATGTGAAATTATCGTCTGTATGTGCACATGTAACTATCGTCTTGTAACATGAAAGTATCTCATCCGGAAGTGTGGCGTTGATATTATTCAATTCCCGCAATGGGTACCACGTGCAAAGCCCATTTTTGTCATGTCCCTCGCGCTGATATTGGTGGAACATCACCAAGAGGGACGTGAATCCATATTCACTTTTGTCATGAGATAATTCCCGGTGGTAACAGTATTAACGGCTGATGAAAGCGAAGAAAAAAAGGGCCCAAAGGACTGTATGTTAATGTTAATCACCATCTTGATGCTAAGGAACCGTCTTAATATTTTATGACCTAAGGATTGGGGGGTGGGGAGTGAGGTGGGAGATGGGGATGGTTTGTATTGATTTGTTTTATTTTGGGGGCTTGGGGGCGTGGGGAGGGGGTTGCATGCCTTTCGGTCTTGGGAGGTAGGAGGAGGTATCCGTTTTGTAGAGGAGTTTTGTAGAGGAGGCGACTGACGGGATCGGATAGTCACACTCGCTGATTTGGTTGACATATGCCATCGGATCCCATTTGCGTATATTGATGCTCATGTTGTTGATCACGGGATTGTCAGGACAAGACCAGATTTTTTACAGACCACAACCATGTAGTTTGAATATTTAAACAACAAACCAAGCAAAACCAAACCTGAAGTGAACCTTTATTGTAAACAAGAGACAAGGGTTACTGCAAGATACATACATTGTAAGGCAAATAAACACATGAAACGAGTTAAACGGTCAAATGGAATACAAACTTTAAAGAGCGTCTCTAGCACTGAAACCACATCATACTTCAACATGACCCGTGCTTGAATACATCACCCGTGTATGAATACATCACCCGTGTATGAATACATGCCCATCACTTAACCGATTCTCATTTGCTTTCATTTTAACCATTTTCAAAGACGGGTGTATACTTTCTTTCGCCTTTCGGTTTACTTTTACTTTTTGAAACATTCGCCATACAAAAGGACAAAAAACAGGAAGCTGGTCAGTAACTGGTCATAATGTGACGTCCACCCACTTGACCATCTAAACTTATTCCCCTGATTGACTCAAATAACAATTAACATGTATTTGAATGGCCGCTGTTATTTTCATAAAAAGAAACTTAATCCTCTTCGAGGAGAAAAATGTAATGACATGTCAGAAAGAGTAGGGTGACCTGATTTCACAGGAGAAAAGTGTCCATCTTGCTCAGACCAGAAGACGCTGGACAAAGGAAAGATGGGCTGGGAAGGGGGAGGGTTAAGTGCTTTCCTGTACACGGGTGACTTCCCTTGGAGAAGACAAGAAGGCGGTGGTTAACTGGACGCAGCCAACTTGACCGCTTGTCAGATGTTGCCTTGTTGTTTGCTAGGCGTGAAGAGTGTTTAACATTCAATGGAGGTAGTGCCAACTATTTCCTAGCCATATCATAATGAATATGACATATATGTCCGCTCAAGCCCTGCCTCACGAGTATCAAATTGTTGTCGGGATAAAGGGATGATAACGTACAGGAAATAGGTAAAATAGTCTCAGAGTTTTAACCGAGATTAAGTCGGTATAGTAGTGCGTTCATATGACACGTTTTCCCCTCAACAATCGGATTAGCTTTAAGAATGCCCTATACGTCCCAGTGAATCTATGTTAGGCTTGGTCAGCAGGGGTCTTGGTTGGGAACAATTGGTTCATGCAAGATCACACCTTAAGCCATGTTATCTCCAAATACATGTTACACTGTGGGATTTAGTTTAATGGTGACATCAATGCCTTTGTGGGGCTGTTTTTATTGTAATCCGTTAAATGGGTTGGGATTTTGCTGCGAGTATAGTTCGTTTGAAAACCTACCCCTATCGCCAACACTATTCACCTTTTGAAATAATAAACATGAGCAGAGACGGGATATGGAACATTGGTGGCAGAATACAATCGCCTACCATCAACATTGGTCGCGGTATACAACTACCCGCCATTAACATTGGTCGCGATATACAACTACCTACCATTAACATTGGTCGCGGTACACAACTACCTACCATTAACATTGGTCGCGGTACACAACTACCTACCATTAACATTGGCCACGATATATACAACAACCTACCATTACCAATGGTAGCGATATACAACAGGTTACCATTAATATTGGTCACGATATATACAACAACCTACCATTACATATTTTGGAAGCGAAATATAACAGGTTACCATTAACACTGGTGGAAAAATACAACGGCCTGCCATTAACATTGGTGGCGATATACAACAGCCTGCCATTAACACTGGTCGCGAAATACAACTGCCCACCTTTGACATTGACCGATAGGTTACAGATTACCTTTAACATATAATATTGGTCGCTGTATACATCTGCGTATCATCAACACTGGTGGCAGTATAAAACATCCTATCATTAACACTGGTCGCGGTAAACAACGGCCTAGCGACCCTAGACTTGTGCATGGTTTAATGAAGATCAGTTCTAACCAGGGTTTAACGCGTGCCTCTCATATGTAATGATGTGTGTTGGGAGAAAGATCGAGGTGATGTATGTATTTGATGTTTTCCTTTCATGAAAGCCACGAAACCGGGCAAACCAAAGGGTTTAAGTCTGGTGAATCTGAGACTCAAGCCAATGATCTGCAGAAGCTTACTATACCTCGATATACACCGGCCTACCTTAAACGTTTGCGGTCTGCCGGGAAGAGAGGTGTCTTGACACAGTGACCTACCCTATAAGTTGGTCGCTCAATACAGCAACCTGCAGTGAACGCTGTCTTTTCACAAAAGTTACCCTGAATATGTTCGAGGTTTGCAATTCCTACCCTGAAGGTTTAAACTCTGAATATCCTAAAATATGACTCGGGGTTTACAACGGTATATCCTGGGCTGTGATCTGGGATCTAAAACGGAGTATGGGGAACTATGATCTGTGGTTTACAAGGGTATATCTTACAATATGACCCGTGGTTTAGAACGGTATATCCTGAGTTGTGATCTGGGGTTTAAACAATATATCCTGAACTATGATCTAGGGTTTACAGTGATATGTTGTAAGTACGAACTGGGGTTTACAGCGGTATGTCGTGAGTACGATCTGGGTGACGTTGTACAAGTACGACGTAGCGCTAAGGTGACTGTAATTCCTATACCTTAACATGAGCTTAAGGTAGTCAGTAGTCAGTAAGGTTGTTTTGCACACCACCACCGCTGGGTTTAAAACGGTGTATTATGAACTATAGCCTGTGATTCATAACAGTTTATCCCGAACATTGACCTGAGGTTTAGAACAGTATATCCTGATCTGGGATTTACAACGGTTTATTCTGAAAATTGCGATGTTTTTTTCCTGGGCTACGATCTGGGGTTTAAAAGGGTTTATCACAACCTATGATCTGAGCTTTGCAAGCGTATATTGTGACTACGATATATCTGCAGTTTACAACAATTTAGCATGAACTTTGATGTTGCATTTACAACAGTATATCGTGAACTACGATCTGAGGTTTACAACGACCTACCCAATACCTAGTTTAGACACCTAGTTTAGAACCCCCCAGTATGGATACTGATAATAAATGACACAATGGTAACAACCCACACAACGCTGACGATGACATGAACGGGTCAAAGATGTTATTTGTGAAAACTTGCACCTGCACAGGTACACGAGATCGAGATAGACTTGTTGACAGTAGATATCAAGTGGTACTTGTGTCACCGGATGCACTTTGTGTCGCTACCCTGCCGTCACTGGGGTATGTAGACTTTGTGCTATAACATATATCCCTTTTCTCCCTACGCCCACAAACCTTCCCCTGTCTATCCCACGCCCTCCTACACGATCACACTCAGTAGGACAGAATCATTTAGTGGATGAAACCCTAGTTCGAGTAAATATTAACTTTATTTTAGCGGAGGAATATCTAGCACGATTTTCTGCATGTCCCAGTTCAAAATGCTGGCTGCATAATCATGTATCACCAATATGACATGTTTAATAGTAAGTGGAACAACCTCGCTCACACTGAGTGAAATTACACAATAAATAGTACGCCAATAAATCTGACGCCAGCCTTTGAAATATCTTTTAATCGCCTCGCAGTATTTTTAATAATTTCAAAGCTGATTTCTTGGGAAAGCAAGCCATGAACTTTGACCTATACAGCAGTGTGTATGAAATATTTCGCAAGCACATCCTGCCCATCCTGCGTTTCAGGCTGCTTGTTATAGCTCGCACTCAACAGGCGTACCGCGTCGTCAGGCCGCTCAAAATACCAGACACATTATGGACACCCCAACACGATTCTCCTCTCATTAGGTTGTTCAAAATACCAGACAGACTAAGGTCATCCAAACTCGGTTCAGATATCTTTTCTCATTAGTCTGCTCAAAATACCAGACACACTAAGGCCATCCCATCTCGGTTCAGATACCTCCACTCTTTAGGCCGCTTAAAATACCAGACACACGTAGGCCATCCAAACACGGTTCAGATATCTTTTCTCTTTAGGCCGCTCAAAATATCAGACACATTAGGCTGCTAAAACAGTGAGCTTATTCTAGCCTTCCCGTAGCTTGAAGCCAGCCTGAATTCGAAATCCTATGTATAGAACAGCATCCCACCTTTTCTAGCTGATAAAAAGCAAGTACTCAACCTGCTCTGTCACCTCATCTGTTAGAGTCATCCTGCTGCTCAAAATAACAATACAAGATACCAATCAAATATCCGATTATATCCGCTTCACTTGTTTCATCACACCTTCCACATTCCTGTATACACCACATCTCTGGTCAACACCGACCAATCTGAACAAATGAATGTGAAGTATAGTACGTAATATATTTGAATTAACACACCAATGACCCAACAAGCTGGAATCTTTAGCAGAAATTCGACATGTGACGACATGTGACGTGTCATTTTAATTCTCAAGTATAGTAGAAGCGTTTGAATCTGAAGTCCGGTACGGGAACACAATACATCTGTTAACCCGAATTTAATCTCTGAAGAGAGTACAGGACGTCAGGGAATTAGGTGGTCATAATTTGCTGTGTAGCTTACATGAAGTGAGTGAGTTTTACGCCGCGTTTAGCAAGTTTCCAGCAAAATCACGACGGGGACACCAGAAATGGGTTTCGCACATTGTGGGAAATCGAACTCGGGCTTTTGGTGTGACGAGCGAAAGATTTAACCACCAGGCTAGCCCAACGCTCAATGGGGACGAAAAGGCATCGGGGTATGGGTACTTCATCCTCCATATCCTCCTCATCACCATCCTCATCATCTTCATCAACATCTCCTCATCATCTTCATCAACATCCTCATCATCTTCATCAACATCCTCATCTTCTACGTCAGCAGGGAATGCCACCAGGGAACTGATTCAGTTTCATCTCCATGACGGGCAGTTTGGTAGCCTAGTGGTTAAAGCTGGATCGGGTTTGAATCCCTGCATGGGTACAAAGTGTGAGACCCATTCCTGGTGCCGCTCGCCGTGATGTTAGGGATATTGCTAAAAGCAGCGCGAAAGTAAACTGACTCACTCACTCTAAGCTGTTCTAACAGCAACTCTGTATTTGGCAATGATGACACAGTGAAACATGAGATGCATATTCAGGGGCACTAAGTATCCCGTTTCACTCTCACGAACCGCTCTCCGTGTCTACCACGCCCACACAGCTGTAACACAGTCACTGCAGTTAGCCTGAAATGTGATGTCAAGATGACCCCATACCTTATAGGGGCATACATACCCGACCCACACAGATAACAGAACACTGGGCGGATGGGCTGGGCGGTTTAAAGCGCGGGGGTACCCAGTACACCATGTGAATTATGACAGAAAGGGTTATATATTTTAAGAGACTAACGCTTTGTCTCGGAAATTAGAAATTTAGGCCTGAACCAGAGAAAAATCTAGCCATGCTTTCTTTAGGGATTTCGCATTGGAAAGAGGGTATGGATAAAAGAAAAAAAAATGTGGTAAAAAACCTGAATGCTCTATGTTTTTTACATAAAAAGGTTTTAGTTCTTGATCTTGAGTAATATTAGTACACATAGTACCACAGGGCAAAGATAAAGACAGTGCGACATTAAAAATAAAACGACACGATGATATCACGTGTTCTTGAATGGTGTAATGGCGCTCGTGGTGTGTATGATTCGCTTAAGGAATAACGAAAACTGACCATCGGAACATGTAGATCGATGCTCATGTTGTTGATCACTGGATCTGGTCCAGACTCGATTAGATACAGACCTCCTCTACACAGCTGGAATATTGCTGGGTGTGGCGTAAAACTAAACTCACTCACTTACGCACTGACAGAATAGTGAGAATAAATCACGTTAAAAGTCAATCTTTTCATTATGTGGGTACATTGGATTATCTTATGGGGATTATCTCATGGGATTATCTGAAATATACACAGGGTGAGCGTGTCCACAATAAGTGTCAGAATTTATTTCACCTTCAGTCTTCACTAGGTAGGTTCAGCACGAGTCAGATGAACGCCTACACCGAGAAATACTGTCATTTGAAACTGTCACTGCCCATTCACGACTCTCCGTGATATAAAGCTTAATACGCTCACGTGCTTCTTTGCATCATGACGATGCCTACGTGTATAGTCATCGCCCTAAAAGCAAATGGAAGAGATGCACAAACATGCGCAAGTCAAACGATGGAATGTTCAAGGTCAATCTGTCCCGCAATACCTTGACCCCAACCTGCCTTCCTGCTTTCTCAGAAACGACTGTCCTGGATATTTGTAAGCGTAGTCACGTGACAGGAAGTGGGTATTTATTTAGAGAGACAAACTTACCTATATATAACTAACTGGGTGACCGGGTGGCTTCAGGCTGAAGTATGACACGTCAAGACGATGAGCGAGTGGACTGCTCTTGTTTCAATATGGGTATACGTTAGGAAAAAGTTGACACGAAACTTGAACGCTTGATCAAAATCGCTTGCACTTCTGGACAGAAAAAGGTGTTTATGAGTGGGTTATTTCATGAGTACCCCGATGACATTTGACGCGTGTGTGATTGTTCCCTAAAGAAATCCTTTCACCTTCTGGTCTACCCATGTGATTAATTCTGCTGATATTTGTTTATTATCTTCACTAGTTAATGCACATATGGGACGGAGTTTATATCATGGCCACACACTGTCGCCTTGTGACCGTTGGATGTAGCTAAACATTTCCATGCTAAAATGCCTGTTAGCCAGTACGCGGAGGTCCCTCACTACAAGCAAGAAGAAAGCTTGGCGACAATAAAGCGTCTAATACATCATTTTAAATAAAGACTAGTAAATAAACAGAGAGGAACAAAGTGGTGCAACAATGCACTAGGTGACATTTTGAGCATTCCGCGTAAAATGCTGCAAAACAAGTACGCCCATCACAAACGTCCCAAGAAGTGTGACGTCACCCTTGAATCAGCACCCACAGCGCCGAGTCATCCACATCAAATACTTTTACACTCAGACTTGGCAGTCAAGTTTTCAACTCGCTTTAAAGTACAACAGCGTAGACATTTTAATTAAATCCTTTTTTGACCGATTTTCCAGAGCTGAAACTCAGTAGGATGCTTATAGCATCATTCACGGGGCGGCGGTGCAGCTTGTGGTTAAGGTGTTCACCCGTCACGCTGTAAACCCTTGGTCGATTCCCTACAAGGGCACAATGTGTTGCTTATTTCTGGTGTCCTCCACCCTGATTCTGCTGGAATATTGCTAAAAGCGGCGTAAAACCCAACTCATTCACTCATAGCATTCGTTTTCTTAAATTTAAATCCTTTTACTAAATGCTGAATGTCTTGATCATCAACATGCCAGATACACGGAGGTCTGTAAAGAACCAATTCTGGACCAGACAACCTAGTGACTGACATCATGAGAGTCGATTTTCGAAGAGGCACACAATATTCTTTAACCAATCAACGACAAGTGCAAGCGTCTTTTACGACATGCTGCAGGTCAATTCTAATCCGGATCTTCAGGTATTCTTTGTTCTTTTGGACAGTTATAGCTGTTATAAAGCAGGGAAGGGCATATGCATTTCAAGCACACCCCAACAATCTCCTTCACACTAGTCCGTGATATATGAGGTAAAGCGAAGAACAATACATGAGAGCCTGTGCTGACTTACAAATACTATCTACATTTAAAAAAAAATACTTCACGCAGGACTATATATGGTCATATTACGCGACGTGTGTGGCGAAGGGCATATCATCCATTGAGAAACCCTCAACACAGCAGATAACGCGTGAGTTCCAAGAATGTCGGCGTGACCTTCAACTTTTCCTCTGTGGAGCAGGAAGTGGAGACAATGTGGAGGTTGCGGAAAGTAGGGCTGATCGTACCTACTGTAGCCCAAGTAGCATCACATCCTTCATTACACACACACTACTGCTGGTACGTACAGTTACTTGAACGTTACGACTGTTAGACATACAGGCAAGGTACGTCCATTTAGTGGATTGAAAGCAGTGACACAGCGAGTAACATCAGCTCGCATTCCTCACACATACAGATAGTGTACGTCCACTTAGTGGATTGAAAGCAGTGACAGAGCGAGTAACATCAACTCGCATTGCTCACACTTACAGATAGTGTATGTCCATTTAGTGGATTGAAAGCAGTGACAGAGCGAGTAACATCAACTCGCATTGCTCACACTTACAGATAGTGTACGTCCATTCAGTGGATTGAAAGCAGTGACAGAGCGAGTAACATCAACTCGCATTGCTCACACTTACAGATAGTGTACGTCCATTCAGTGGACTGAAAGCAGTGACAGAGCGAGTAACATCAACTAGCATTCCTCACACTTACAGATAGTGTATGTCCATTTAGTGGATTGAAAGCAGTGGCAGAGCGAGTAACATCAACTCGCATTGCTCACACTTGCAGATAGTGTACGTCCATTTAGTGGATTGAAAGCAGTGACAGAGCGAGTAACATCAACTCGCATTGCTCACACTTACAGATAGTGTACGTCCATTCAGTGGACTGAAAGCAGTGACAGAGCGAGTAACATCAACTCGCATTGCTCACACTTACAGATAGTGTACGTCCATTCAGTGAACTGAAATGCGGTGACAGAGCGAGTAACATCAACTAGCATTCCTTACATGTGCAGGTCGTGTACCTCCATGCGGATTCAATAGCAATGACGTTGAATCCCCCATTTTCGGAACTAGTCGCCCGATTGGGCAACTAGTATCAGACACTTCAATCGGACGCACATAGTTCCGTCCTCTAAATGTACAGAAAATGCTGATGGTAGTTTCGAATCCAACATTTTCTTGATCATGATGTTTTAGGAACATGCCAGTGATTGTGTTGGACGGTCATTCAAGCACCTCTGACGCGCCCACTCATTGACATTGCATAGTTGGACACATATCGTGTCATGCTGTTGGTACTACGCGTTAAATACAACCATTAATGTACATGCGGGAAAGGAAAGCTGACCTTGACCTTTACCTTCCGATATCCGTAATCAGAACGAAGCGGTCGGTTTTAACAGATCATATAATATCTGGATGCTTCAAAACGTTCAAAACGTTCAGTTGAATCCTTTCGATAAACCTGTCTTTCTTTCAATACTATTTGTTGAAATTATTTATAATTGTTGTTTATGCTATTGTTGGGTTCTGTGACATTCTGTACGACGGGAAAATATGCTGAAAAAACTAAGGCATATACATGTGGTAACTATTTTAGAAGTAATGACATGCATAGCCTTACAAACAGACTCGAAAGGTAGTTGAATGAATTTTCGTTCACCAAAGAGTGAGTGAGGGATTTTACTCCATCTTAAGCTTTTGATATCTTAACAACATCTCAGTGAGGCACAGTGGGGTAGAAAAGTGGACAAAGCGTTCGCTCGTCACGCCGATGACCAGGGTTCGATTCTCCCATACCGAAACATAAGTCTGATCAACTTATTCAGACAATGCCCTTCTTTTCAGCCGATCCGAATATTCTCGTGTGAATGTGAAGATAAACACTACAAACAACACCGGTTACACTGAATGCCAATTCTTTGTTCCATAAGAAAATGGTATTTACAAATGTAGTATAATTCTATGCTTTAATAACACCGCATTTCTATATTTTATGTCGAGGTTTAGACAGCATACGTTAACTAAGAAATTCCAGACTGAAATCAAAATGATTCACGATGCATCTGGCTCTCTGGTTACACCTGCTATGTGTTTTTTAGCTTAGTTTTATAACGCACAATGAAACTGATATAATATCAGTTCCGTACCAGACCCCCGAAGTGTTCTAACAGCAGAGCCTATTTTTGATATTTCCAGGTTTCCTTTTGTCAATGATCGCTTTACGACAGAGCACTCTGTACGGCGTGTTTGTTCTTGAAGGAGCGTATTGTTGCAATACGCAAGTGCTTAGTAGTGTTATATCATACTGACTAGTATTTATGCATCCATTTAAATGAATTAGTCTAAAAATTCTGCACTGGTTATCGTACAAAGTTGCGCAATAGGACAGAACCCAGTACACTGGAGACCAGACTGTTCTGTAATCAATGTTTTGGCTTGCATGGGTACAATGCGTGAATTCCATTTCTGATGTTCACCGCCATGAAACTGGTAGAATATTGCTAAAAGCTGAACTCACTCACTCAGTGAGGGACACGAGAAATAGGCTTCACACACACGTAGGGAGTCGAACCCAGGCCATCGGCGAGGCGCATACGCCTGTTCCTCTAGGATACCCCACTGCATAGTTACTTCGGAAGTTTCAAGCACAGATGTCCGACAGGCGGTGGTTGGTCATCTGACCAGTCAGCATACAGCCAATTAACCAGCGATAAACAGAGCACTTCTGAACTGAGAAAACTAAAGCAGCCATGAGTGTTTACATTCTAGGGGAATCACAGCGTCCTAAATCGCTAGTCCTTCGAGCGCATTCATTCCCCTCCAAGTCAATTTCTTGGGTATCCGTAATGTCACGAGAGATTAACGATAACACACGAGATTTCACATAAAGCTACACCAAATCGCTATGGTAAACAAAAACGGCCATCTTTTTTCCCGATTTCATGGTGATGACAATGGACAAGACGTTATTGTTTTTTTCCAGAGGTAAATTAGTTTAGAAAGCTGCCTACTTGTCAGCGATTCGCTGTCCCGCCCATCTAATGTACGAGAAATAATAGCGGCAGGCGTGAAGAGCGATAGGCCATCTTTGTGCATTTCGCTGTCACGCAGGAGACCTAGGTTCGAGTCCCACTTGGCAACAAAATGTGAATCTCATTGTCAGTATTCCGTGCTCCAAGTTGTGTTAATACGACACCGACATGCCGCCCACTTATCCAACAGTATTGAAGGAAGCAGTATTGAATTGTTCGTCCCCGTCCGTCCACATGTTAGATCCTGTTCACGTTTTTCAGTTTGTCAGCAACATATCCATACTCGTCGGATTTTGCTTGGCCAAGACACGATAATACATAGAAAACAAACAAACAAACAAACAAACAAACAAACAAACAAACAAACAAACAAACAAACAAACAAACAAACAAACCAATACAATACAATACAAAAAAACAAACAAACCAAAACAAAACAAATAAAAAAAACAACAAAACTTTATTTTTTGCAGTACACGATGTGGGTTCGAATACCACATTCACAGTCTAAGACAAAATCATACCGGTTCTCTTCAGACACTTCCAGCTGACATGCTTAAATGTAGTTGAAATCTGTCATCAATCCAGACTCGTTTTACTTACGAACTTTACAGCGATGAGGTTTAAACGAGCCAAACGAGGTTTAAACTTGTCAAATTAACTCCTACCTATTCGTTTACAATCAGAAAATGTGTTTTGAATAATGCAAGCGATAACCTCAAATGTTTCAGTTTAGTTCGTGACAAATAAATGTTTCTTGTAGGTAAATAGAAAACGTGTTGACAGTAGCCGGTTTGTCATCTTCCTCCAATGTCTAACGGGACTGACATCACTGTAAGACATACTGGAACGCCAAACTGCATCATTCTAACATGCACACAAGACACAATTGTTTGTTATCAGACACTGATGGATTATGTTTTGGTAGATCATGTCCCTGCAGGGACTCCATAGATTTCATTGCAATGTCCGTCCGTGCAGGAACCGGGGTCAGGCGCTGACCGGTCACTCTGACATGCAGACATCATTACTGACCATTCCCACAGGAAAATACGGTAACGACCTCTAAAACCAGCATACCAGATCGATCTGACTGCAATTGGCTGTGTCAGGGTGCTAGTATCGCCGCTCTATGTCCGGAATAGGACACGCAGGTTAGATGGTCGGTTAGGTCTTGTAGGGGTCAGCCATAAATCGGACATAAATAGATAACGGTACTGCGATAGAGGAGATGAGAAAGGGGTCTGAGAGCGTCTATTGTTTACAAACAGTGTTTGTCTGATAGTCGTTAACTTCTTCAGTGGTCAAACGGTCAGTCTAAGGACGGTGGGCAGTGAATGAGAGGAGTTTATCTCACGTAGGAGGGTGGTGGGAGTCGATTGTGGGTGAGAACTGGGAAGTAAACACAGCATGCCTTTCTTTATGGCGTGTTTAATATGTTACAGAAGTAGAGCATTGATGTTAAGTATTAGTGTGTTAGTTTTTTAAAGGTATAATGTGTTTAAGTTGTTAAAGAAAAAGTGTGGTTACATTGCGGTGACACTGTTACAAAAAATAAAAGCGTGGAAAACGCTGTGGTAGGAATAGTTCTGTTATATTGTATGAAGAATATTGCAGCTACTTTGTACCATAAACATTGTTAATACTTTGTTGCAAGAATATTGTTACTGCTTTGTTGCAGGGATATTGTTCATATTGTCATGCAGGAATATTAAAGTTACTGCTTTGTTTCAGGGATATTGTTGATATTGTCATACAGGAATATTACAGTTACTGCTTTGTTGCAGGGATATTGTTGATATTGTCGATATTGTCATACAGGAATATATCAGTTACAGCTTTGTTGCAGGGATATTGTTGATATTGTCATACAGGAATATTACAGTTACTGCTTTGTTGCAGGGATATTGTTGATATTGTCATACAGGAATATTACAGTTACAGCTTTGTTGCAGGGATATTGTTGATATTGTCATACAGGAATATTACAGTTACTTTGTAAGTCTGATAGAGGAATAGGCTAGTTGCGCTGTTACAAGAATGATGAGGCTACCTTGTGGCATGTATACCTTGTATGGTGGGGTATCCCATCAACTGGGCGGTGAGGTGTTTACATGCATAGTGTAGTAGACATTCACATCATGGTTGTGCATGAATAGTTGTGTGTGGTTATTACATAAATAGTCTCGTGTGGTTATAGCATAAAAAGGTCTGATAACGTTATTACATATATATTCTGCTGAATATATCTTAACATGAATAGTCAGGTGTGGTTATTACGTTAAAAGGCCTGGTGAAGTTATTACATGAATATTCCCGTGTGGTTATTACATAAATAGCCTGGTGAAGTTATTACATGCATAGTCTCTTGTGGTTATAGCAAATAAGGGTTTTGTGAAGTTATCATGGATATTCTAGTGAAGATATTACATGAATAGTCATGTGTGGTTATTACATAAAAGACCTGGTGAAGTTATTACATGAATAGTCACTGGTGATTATTACATAAATAGTCTGATGTAGTTATTACATGAATAGTCTCGAGTTGGCATGGTATTAACTAGATAGCCTGGTGAAGTTATTACATGAATAGTCTGGTAAAGTTATTACGTGAATAAAGGGTTGTAGTTATTACAAAGACATGGGTATTACCAGAATAGTGTAGATCGGTATCAGAAATGGTCTTCATCAACTCATGCTTGTCGTATGCGGCGATCAAGGGGATAAAGTGGTCAGGCCCGCTGACTTGGATGACACATGGAACAGTATCTCAATTGTGTAGATTCATACAAATGCTGTTGATCACTGGATTGTCTGGGCCAAACAGATTTTTCACAGGCCACCGCCACATAGATGGGATATTGCAGAGTGCGGCGTACAACTAAACTCACTTGCATGAATAGTGAGGTGATGTTCTTGTCTTAGTATCATGGTGTGGTTATGAGTGCATAGTGAAGCAGGATAAACTCACACCGCCTAATACCATTGTATGAAATATTCCCGTATAGGTGAAATTTCTTACTCTCACGGGAATGGTTTTCCTTCTTCGTTTATTTAAATATTATTGCACCTGTTTATCGTTTAGAGATGGGGGTCAGTATGACTGCGCCTCCGGGGAAGAAATTTGCATTGATTCAGTTTGATATCTTCGTGAATGTTGAATATTCAGGAATACCCCACTGAGATGTGGATCGTACGTGTTCTGTTAGTCTAAACCCTACGAATTAGATATGC
Source organism: Haliotis asinina (assembly GCF_037392515.1). Lineage (NCBI taxonomy): Eukaryota > Metazoa > Mollusca > Gastropoda > Lepetellida > Haliotidae > Haliotis > Haliotis asinina. The sequence goes on from NC_090285.1 coordinate 39,833,157, forward strand.
AGAGGTACTTTCCTTTGTTGTGTTTGGCGTGAAGTGAGTTGATGGTCCTGTATCCGTACTCACTGACTTCGCCAAAGTGGTACTCCTCTCTAAGTTACGCCAATTTATGCGGCTTTCATCTCATTTTAAGATGACAAATCCCTATACTACTGAAATATATTTTATTACAGGTAGACTTTACCGCCTCCGTGGTGTAGTTGTTACAGCGTCCGCCCTTTAGAGCGGAAGGGTTCGATCCCAGGTCGCGTCATGCCAAAAGATGCTAAAATAAGGTACTTGTTGATCTCGGCCTGGCGCTTGGTCTCACTGGGTACAACAAGGACTCTTTGACTTGGAGTCAGTATAATGTGTCTGAGTAGGATATTCATGCTTAACTGCAGCATGGTACCTCAGTGGACTAGTACTATAAAACCAGCTGAAACACCTCACCTCACCTCACCTCACCTCACCTCACCTCACCTCACCTCACCTCACCTCACCTCACCTCACCTCACCTCACCTCACCTCACCTCACCTCACCTCACCTCACCTCACCTCACCTCACCTCACCTCACCTCACCTTAAAGGTGGGGTTAAGTCTAACTCACTCATTCTTTAGGACGATGCAGACAAATGATGCTGAGTTGCCCGCTACGGACAGCCGTTTGACATTTCCTCTCTTTGACCAGTATTGACCATCATATCTTCATGTACATACTACTCTTCCAATTTTCGTTCTCGGGAAATCGTCTCGTCGACAACCATTAAGATTATTGACAGAGGATATAAATGGTGGTCATATGAATGCAGAAATAGACATTGTGTGTTTGTTTAACAAAGTGGACACAATGAATAGCCAACTTGAGAGTTTGAGAGTGGGCGGCAGGAGCTATTGTTTACAAACCAACAGACGCTTGACCTGCGAGTGTCAATATCTTGTCCGTGTGAGTGGTCATCGACGGGTCAGCCGAGGTGACTGTGGCAGTTATACGCATTTGAGAAAGAAAGACAAAACATGTCCTTCGCGGTGGCGTTCGTGTTATTTTAGAAACTTGCAAAGTTGAAGGAAGTTGCAAGAACTTGGTCTGAATCGAGTCAAGTATCATTGCTAACTAATTTTGGAACGTTCTTAGCCCTACGAACTTCTTAAGTCCATTATTAACATATTAGCTACGATCAATGTTAAGAATACCTAATGCTACGAACGTATTGAGTTAAAAAGGGCCCTGGGGCACGTTTCACAAAACTCTCGTAAGCCTAAGATCTCGTAACTTTTCTCGTAGCATTTGTAACTGGTATACTGTAGTGAGTGAGTGAGTTTAGTTTTACGCCGCACTCAGCAATATGTCAGCTATATGGCGGCGGTCTGTAAATAATCGAGTCAGGACCAGACAATCCAGTGATCAACAACATGAGCATCGATCTGCGCAATTGGGAACCGATGACACGCGTCAACCAAGTCAGCGAGCCTGACCACCCGATCCCGTTAGTCGCCTCTTACGACAAGCTGAGTCGCCTCGTATGGCAAGCATGGGTTGCTGAAGGCCTATTCTACCCCGGGACCTTCACGGGTCTGGTATACTGTAACAGCCAATCGCCACTACCTTTTATAACCCGTGAAGATCCGGGTTAACATTGGTCTTCGGTCATCCGTGCTTGTCGTTAGCGAGTACCGGGAAGGTGGTCAGAAGGCTGTCTTGATTAACTTGGAAATCTCATTAAGAACTGAAAAGAAAGCACGAACATAATTTCTTTGTCCAATGCTGTCCGTGTCTCTGAATATTTTGCGTCTTTCTTTCATCGTTCATTTGTTGTTTAACGCCACAAGCAGCAATATTCCAGCAATATGACGACGGTCTGTGAATAGCAGAGTCAAAACCAGAAAATCCAGTGATGGATATCATGAGCATCGATCTGCGCAATGGGGATACGATGACATGTGTCAACCATGTCAGTGAGTCTAACCACCCGATCCCTTTAGTCGTATCCTACCAGAAGCATGGGTTGGTAAAGACCAATTTCTAACCTGGGTCTTCATGGGTGTATGTGTTATTAAAAATTGTTGACGAAGTTTATCACCGATAAACGTTCATGATTATACACACAATAAATATTATAAAACATATACAGATACGAGATACTTCTCTAGCAACTGCAGCTGTAAAGTCATGATTATGCATTCTCGTTTGCAGATGTTAATATTCGGCGTCATTTTTCATACGAGGGATCGTGCATTTCGTGGAACAATTAAATCTCAACACACGTCGGCTCTAATTCAAACTTCCTAGGTTTAATTGTTGTGCCTGCGATAATATCGATGATGTCAGATACATACGTCATAGTGTAAGTGTTGCTACCGGATTGTCTTCCTGGTGTCCTTGAAGTCGTTGTCAATGCGGATATTCAGCTTTATCTGTGTTATACAACATCATGCTACTTGGCCGGGACGGTGTCACCATTGTAACAGCTGTTGCTGACGGTCCTGCTCGTGATGGGGCTTGACCGGACTACCACTACAGACACTTGTCCTTCACTGCCCCTGTTTGTGATGGAACGTAAGTTATAGAAGTGACTAGTGGAATAACGGTACTCTAATAGCAGAAATAGTTCGCTTATGCAGTGCACATCCGCACGCTGCCTGCTCACCGCGCTACGCACATTATTACCCACGGTCATATGACACTGTTGTACTTTCTCAGCTCCCTGGGGAACATGCAACAATGCTGCTTGTTATTCGAAATGGACCACACACTCACATTGCCGGCACATTCTCACGGGGTGAACTGAAAAACTGTGGATCTAGGTAGATTGTCCAAGGAAGATGTGCCCACCTCGGGGCCGGAGCCTAGATGCCTCCACCCGTTATCGCACCCGGGCCTTCAGCGACATAGGCAGACGCTTTACTACTGCGCTCCATTAACGGTGAAATATATTGTATTTCGGTTGGGATCTGGGGTTACCGGATAGAGTGTTTGGGATCAGATATTGGAAATGGACTACCGAGTTGGGTTTGGGGGCTGTTGGTATGGGTGGTATAGGGCTCAAGGTGACGGGTGTTTGGGATCAGATATTGGATTCTTGGACTACCGAGTTGGGTTTGGGGGCTGTTGGTATGGGTGGTATAGGGCTCAAGGTGACGGGTGTTTGGGATCAGATATTGGAAATGGACTACCGAGTTGGGTTTGGGGGCTGTTGGTATGGGTGGTATAGGGCTCAAGGTGACGGATGTTTGGGATCAGATATTGGATTTTTGGACTACCGAGTTGGGTTTGGGGGCTGTTGGTATGGGTGGTATAGGGCCCAGGGTGACGGGTGTTTGGGATCAGATGTTGGATTTTTGGACTACCGAGTTGGGTTTGGGGGCTGTTGGTATGGGTGGTATAGGGCTCAGGGTGACGGTGTGTTTGGGATCAGATATTGGAAATGGACTACCGAGTTGGGTTTGGGGGCTGTTGGTATGGGTGGTATTGGGCTCAAGGTGACGGTGTGTTTGGGATCAGATATTGGAAATGGACTACCGAGTTGGGTTTGGGGGCTGTTGGTATGGGTGGTATAGGGCTCAGGGTGACGGTGTGTTTGGGATCAGATATTGGAAATGGACTACTGAGTTGGGTTTGGGGGCTGTTGGTATGGGTGGTATTGGGCTCAAGGTGACGGTGTGTTTGGGATCAGATATTGGAAATGGACTACCGAGTTGGGTTTGGGGGCTGTTGGTATGGGTGGTATAGGGCCCAGGGTGACGGGTGTTTGGGATCAGATGTTGGATTTTTGGACTACCGAGTTGGGTTTGGGGGCTGTTGGTATGGGTGGTATAGGGCTCAGGGTGACGGTGTGTTTGGGATCAGATATTGGAAATGGACTACCGAGTTGGGTTTGGGGGCTGTTGGTATGGGTGGTATAGGGCTCAAGGTGACGGTGTGTTTGGGATCAGATATTGGATTTTTGGACTACCAGGTTGGGTTTGGGAGCTGTTGGTATGGGTGGTATAGGGCTCAAGGTGACGGGTGTTTGGGATCAGATATTGGAAATGGACTACCGAGTTGGGTTTGGGGGCTGTTGGTATGGGTGGTATAGGGCTCAAGGTGACGGGTGTTTGGGATCAGATATTGGAAATGGACTACCGAGTTGGGCTTGGGGGCTGTTGGTATGGGTGGTATAGGGCCCAGGGTGACGGGTGTTTGGGATCAGATGTTGGATTCTTGGACTACCGAGGTGGGTTTGGGGGCTGTTGGTATGGGTGGTATAGGGCTCAAGGTGACGGGTGTTTGGGATCAGATATTGGAAATGGACTACCGAGTTGGGTTTGGGGGCTGTTGGTATGGGTGGTATAGGGCTCAGGGTGACGGGTGTTTGGGATCAGATATTGGAAATGGACTACCGGGTTGGGTTTGGGGGCTGCTGGTATGGGTGGTATTGGGCTCAAGGTGACGGGTGTTTCGGATCAGATGTTGGATTTTTGGACTACCGAGTTGGGTTTGGGGGCTGTTGGTATGGGTGTTATAGGGCTCAAGGTGACGGTGTGTTTGGGATCAGATATTGGATGTTTGGACTAACGAGGTGGGTTTGGGGGCTGTTGGTTGGCAGTGAGCGTTTGGGGTCTTGATTTGGTAACTAGATAGAAATGGTAGTATTGTTCCGTTTTTATATACATCAGTATATCTACAAATGAAAATATCTCGTCAACCATATCATTCTTTTGAGTTTTATCGGTAATTGGCGTATTTCACTGCCTATGATCGGAAACACTTCACTAAACGACTCCTCCCTGTGACGCTTAATACATACATCTTAAAGTTGGGTTCAGTTTAAATTCATTCATAAGTACTAATTAGTAGTACATGCAAACTTTCCTTGAGTTTGAGCTCCATGACTAATGATAAATCCGAAACATCCACAACTGACCTGAGGTCAAGTATCTTTCATACATTGCATCATTTCAAGTAAAAACGAGTTCATGTTTCTGTTGCATATGAAATTTGCAAGTATATTAGGATATAAATTATGTTACGGGCAACAAAGTTAAACTGAAATGCGTGCCACGATCGCGGAGGCGACTTGTCCTCTTCCAGGGAGACAACTCGAACGTCTCTATTGTACAGAATAAAAGGAACCTACACAATGACGTGTAACAACTGCAGGCTAAAAATGGCGCCATAGCTCTACAGCGGATTAATAACACATAAAAAGCACTTAAAACGAGACTTGGAGTAAATACTCTCTAAATGAAACACTCAATTTGACACCGCGTTTGCCGCTCATTCCAAAAATCGATCAAAATTTCAATACAGCTGCGCACGCATGCTCTGTCACAATGCGCGAGCAGGTGAACCAGCACGTGCGTCTCACGCGCATAATTACTTCATACCTTTACAGGACAGAAATACCGCTACAGCTGGCGAAAATAGCAGATGTTTATTCCAATCAATAGCGTAAATTATTCTTTAAATCTTTCAGTGTTCATGGTTTCGGGATGATTATAATTGTTAAGCTCTTGATTTGTCGTTTGGGCATCGCCAGCACGTGCAGATGGGCGTTTATAATCGCCAGCAGCAGATGGTGGACCTATTGATGCCTTGTTGAATAATTAACCTTAACGATTAAACATGCGTGTCTTTGATGGTGGAGCTCATATTTCCTAAATTAGACAGAAAGGGGTACAATGACACAGAGCATCTGCGAGGGTATTAATACAACATCAGCGATGTGTAGTAACACTGAGGATGATGGCAGAACATAAATACGCGTAATGGCATTGTACAATACAATAAATTATAATTTTTACAATACAACGAAATGTAATTTACCTGTCAACGAACATTAATGTCGATTGATAAATTATTTCATTACGACAATAAGAAAAGGATGAACAAGGTCTAGAAATGAATCCAAGCATGGGTTATTAAAATAGTAATATACGACAATGTATGTAATCAGTTTCCATAATTTTTTTTTTCAGCAAGTGTGGACGCATGTCATGATTTAGAGTCGGCGTGATTGTTACAGGAGGACATAGGCCTAGGGACCAGTTGTAGACTTATCTATGCAGTGTCTACAATGCAGACGTTTGCAGATTTGCTTGCCCGTGCACATGGGCATGTTATGCATCGTTAGAAGCGAATTTGAATGGACTTTCATATGCATTATTGATATTAAGGATTCCAAGACGGAATAGAAATTATAAGGAGGTATTGCCGAGGTCAGCTTAAGTTGGCGGCGGAGTGAAGCGAGGTAGAAAAGCGGCATTATACACAGACGGTTGAATCTAAATATGACAAACACAGATAAAGAATTGTCAGTTTTGAATTTATGTTGGAAATTATGCTTTAATTAATCCGAAAAACTACAATATTCTCGTTGAAGCATGCACCACACGAACGAGATCTACTCCGTGCAAGCCTCCAATACAACGTAGCCTAGTGGTAAAAGTGCACACTTGTCACACCGAAGACCCGGGTTCGATTCCCCATATGGATACTGTGTAAAGTCTATTTCTACAGTTCTCTTCATCCAATCAACATTTTCCTGTCAGACCCTGAAACAAATATGTCTAAGGTACTATCTGAGACCTGTTGGGACCTTTTTTTATTGTATTGCATGTCGTTAATTTAATAAGAGTTCAGATAATTAATGATCATTTGAGACACTAGATGTTATTCTAACAAACTACTATATAACTGATATGTTGTTCAGAGCGGTTTGTGCGTCAAGAAAGATGCTAATCTGCAACTATTCCGCGCAGTTCTCACTGTCCATTGCGTCCTACAACGTGTCAAGTTTCTCCTAAGTGAGTGAGTTTAGTTTTACACAGCACTCAACAATATTCAGGGTCTGTGGTCTGTAAATAATCAACTGTGGACCAGACATCCAGTGATCAACAGTATGTACATCGATCTATGCAATGGGGGGGGGGTCGGTGATACGTGTCAATCAAGTCAGCGAGCCTGACCATCCGATCCCGTTAATCAGCTTTTCTGACAAGCATGGGTTGTTGAAGAGCTATCCTATACCGGATCTTCACGGGTCTTTAGTAAGGTTGTGAGATAGATTCGTTCGTTGTCTCCTGAATCTGATCCTACACTGAGTAGTATTGATAGGACCTAAACCAGTATTACACAACGGTTCACAAACGTTTCGTAACCCAAAACTCTGTGTGAATGGCAGCCCAGAGCCTACCTGCATAAACCTCCGTCCCAAAACACCGTAAGCCTACTTTTCAATATGAATGAATGAATGTTGTTTAACGTGAGCACTCCATTCGGAGACTGTAACATCACAGCCGCATCCGCTTTAGGCTCCCATCCAATCAACAAATCCATCGAGTTTTACCATTGGAATTAAATGTGGATCGGATGACCAAGCTCTATGACCTAGGGCTCCTGTCACAAAGCACTAAGGTGATCGGAAGCCACTAAGGTTAGCCTTAGAGCTATGTTAAACAATGGGACTTAAGGTAAAGCCTAGTAAAGGTTGCTTCGTCAAAGGAGCGCCAGGTTGCTTATGTGTCAACGTCATGAGCCTTGCTCGTGATATCAACCACTCATTTACCTGACCAGATTCGATGATTTGTAGAACGACGAGAAAAATGACGACGTGATGCCGACTAAAGTGTCAAAGAAAGAGAAATAATAAGATTTGTGGTTTGACAAATGTACGATGTGGCTAAAAGCGCACGGAAATGTAACTCGATCTCTTATCAAAGAACTTGATATTCTCAAATCGGAGTAGCATAGTGTTGTCAGAAATCCACGCTGATCCCAGCATAACTAACCCTTTTACTCAGTAATAGGTAAAAGAAATGTAAAACAACATGCAAAAATTACTGCAAATTCCAACTGAAAATTCCTGTTTACCAAACACGTATCATTTGGATGACTTGTGCGATGGTACATCCGTACCATGAAAATCCTATAGAATTGGTTTACATTTATATAAGATACGTGTATAATTGGGTCTCACTGAACTATGAAAGTCTTGGAACTTCGTTACGTATATGCCCAGCCTAAAATACTTCATATCACTACCAGCAAGACAGATGCTTTATTGTTTAATTCAATTCGGCTTAATTTATTGCGATTCTCAAGTTCAAAATTTTAAATTTTAGATCACGCCAACGTCTGATTACGAAGCCATAAAGCTTAGGCTGCCGTCTTATGCATGCATTTTGTATTGTACTGAAAACAACCTTGAAATGCGTTTAAGTACTTAAAATAACAGTTTTAGGACCTAATTAACGTGGATCCTTTGAAAAACGGTACATTAAATGTGAACGAAAGGAAACAGTGGAGCCTTTTGAAGTAATAGAATATATAAATCCCATGTATTGTCTCGCATACTGACAGGATTCACCAATAAGGAAGAAGTTAAAAGTCGCGTGATGTGATATGTATGAATAATTAAAGACCGGATTCTTCCACAGTAGTTCATAAAGATTCGTTTTACGTGACATTTAAATACTTATTGATTGAAGTGTTTTGATATTTTCCTTTTTGGGGAAAATTCATACAAATGCAAAGAGTACGCGAATTCAGCATTACAAGGCCTGGTTTCAGGGAGGCGCGCTAAAAAAGTTAATGGCTGAATATCTCCCGGTGTTTTATGGGCCTACTTTTCTGGGCCCCTCTGCGTTCATTCAAGGTATCTGTTTTACTGTAAAATCGCTGACTCTGCGCGAGGTCTCCCCCTCCCTACCTCGGTTCAGCGGGTGCTCTGTTCCATTCAAGGGTTTCCCAGTCTATTTAATATGACACCAAAGAATTTCAATCGTCCCCTTGCACGGCTAGGTCAGCGTGATGTGATTGACACATTTTCTTGGCTGACTGTCGATCAGAGCTGACGTGTACTACGCATCTCCAACTCGCAACTTCCGGGATATCTGCGCATGCGCGCCCGTAATTCATGCATGCAGTCGTGTCTGTTGGTGTTTCTTCATTGAAATCCGATGAAAATAAATATTGTCCATAAGTATTACACATGTTAAGGTTAAAGATTTGAAGTATAGTATGATATTCACCATGTTCCGACAACGACTCATGGCCTCGATTGTGTTAGAGACCGTTCTGGTATCTGATTCTGCCAACTGGAACATGAATAAAGACACGTTTGAGGAAACAGTGAAAGAAGATGTATATACATGGGCATTTTGGCCAAAACTTGGCTGCATTTTAAACACTTGAAGCCCTTCAACTCATTTCGGTCCTAAGAGTACTTATATAAAACTACGATCAACTGCAAAATATTAACTAGAAGTATATAGAGACTCCTTTCGATGAAATGCATTGCTAGTAATTTACTGATGTTCTCAGCCTACTGAAATAATAACTGGTTGGGGCCGCAGTTGGTACAAGCAGTTGGTTGTCTTGTTGTCTTGTTGTAATATTATGTTAGTTTGTCAAGTCACAGTCCCTGAACCACATTATTTTGCCTAAGACCAAGGTTTTTCTGCAAAGCCTTAAAAGAAACAAGTCTTGTTGTAATATTATGTTAGTTTGTCAAGTCACAGTCCCTGAACCACATTATTTTGCCTAAGACCAAGGTTTTTCTGCAAAGCCTTAAAAGAAACAAGTCTAGATTTCACCAGGTTCTGATTCTCTGGTCTCACTGGGGCTCCGTTTCAGTTAAGATGGGTTTGTTTGTTACTATCATTATTGTATATATGCAAAGACTAAGCCTTAGTCTAATATTATGGTTCTCTATTTTGAAATTCGATCATCCCAACATTCTTTTTATACCGTTTCTCGGAATACCGGTCTTTCGACATTGTGTCTACCGTACTGTACGAGATTCTCTGCATACCGTCAGTCTTTGTACTCCGTGGCACGTGTATTATGTCACTCTCTATATATATCAGAATCTCTATATACCGTCACATCTTTATCGTGCGACGCTCTCTACATATCAACATCTGTGTATACCGGCGATCTCTGCACAATGTTGCATCTATAATGACATACACTCTCTTTAAACACTGTGTACCGTTGGTCCTTGTACACCGTATTGTGCGACTCTCTCTACACCAGCATGTTGCTAAACCGGCAGTCACTCGGATCTCAACCATGACGTCAATATTGTGCAACCTTCCCTACACACTGAACCTCTGTATTTCGGTAACTTAGAAGCTTCCTATATTCAGAATTCTATGTAGTTCGTCGATCCCTCTATACCATCACCACTGTATAGCGCCAGTCTTTCAGCAAAATTGTGCGACGCTATCTGAACATATGGGTCTCTCTGTAGTCCATCCTGCATACACCGGACTCTTTGTTTACCTTGTCATCTCACTTTAGCACTGAAATAATGTCTGAGCCACACCATCGCTCCTATGTAGTTATTTTACGTGCACGTTTCATTTCCACCAAATACCTACCGATTTAGAAATTCCCGTATAACGTGAATATTCAGTTCTGCATATAGTTAAAGAAACATAACAAGCAATGAGTGTTGAATTGATTGTCCAGGTTTCTCATAATGTGGAAACCTATTGAAGATCACTTCAGTTTCACGTCATGTATTTGTCTACATACATACCAAACATTGTCATCTTTTTCGCTGTAACGCTACCCTCTTTTTAACACTATGTAGTTCTCCTGGTAAAGATAACGGGACTTTACTTCACTATACCGACCACAGGATGTACATTGTTAGTTCTCATCGTCGATTGATATGCCCTGTCAACTGCTGTTTACAACCTCACATAACTGAATTGTAGGGGTATTCAGGAAAACTGAAGGAGCGTTTGTTGATACTGCTAAGGCGAACTATCTAGCCGATCTGCAATGATACTTGCTGACTTAGGAAAATGCTAATGGGCAGTTTCTCCTGTAGGACTGGTCGCACGCCTACTCGACGAACGCACAAGTGACGCCCATTAAAATTTATTACGAAGATGAGCGTGGTGTTTCGTTATACAGATGTCACTTTGCATTATAAAACTCTATAGATTCAAAATAATTTGCGTTTCAAACAACTATACTATCAGTCTTTTGGCTCGGGTGGGTACGGGTTGTTACGGGTAGGGTGAAGTGAACGATGACACCTCAGACTTCAATGAAGAACCATTCACATTAATTTATTCTGAACAGTTATCAGGGGATAGCTGGTAGTACAGGCGTACAGATGTAAAGGTACTACAGATGCGTACCCCAGGTACGTTTCTGTATTAAGAAATGTACCCGGTACTCTTAACGGAGGACGATTGGATTCCCATATTCTCTAACCCCAAAGCGAAGCCGTGTATACTTGTTCCTGCTCAAACGAATGCCTGAAATATTCGTTGCTATGCATGCATTCGTTGTTATATGACGCAGTCAAACGCATCTACTGCAGCATTATGACAGTTCCAATCATGAAAACTGCACAAAGTGGAATGGACTCTTCGAAGGGTGCCTTTCTTTACTCCGATTTTGATTTTCTTACTCGGGGTACACCCGTACCGACAACGACCCATTATGCGTTATTAAATATAAATAGTATTGTAACCATGTGAGTCCCGATGAACAAAGTATTCGTAACGTAACGTAACATAACGTAACGTAACGTAACGACCTGTCGTAAGTCCACAGTTTACCATAGACTTACCATAGCACTAAGAGCTCTGAGGTGGGATCAAGGAGCTAGCTATAGATTTTCGAAGCTCTCTTAACGCTAAGATTGAGCATTAACGTTTACTTACGAAAATCTTACCGCTAAAGGAACTTCGTCAATCAAGGCCTGGGACTACAAACAAACACTAGTGCTTCTCGCAGATTCGCTGAAAATACTCCTGAGCCAGAAATAGACAAACCCATAAATCCAGTTGCGAAGAGAGTGAGAATAAACGAAAAGAAAACCATATTATAGCAGGAAATGAAAATTCAAGTTGTCATCAGAGAGCAGGGGTTGTTTGATGGCCAGGGACAAGGAAAGACATCTGGGTGGGGCGAAAAACATCCCGACATCCTCGGAAAGCAATTGAACTTGCGGCAAGGCGCAACACCAGGACCGATAGATTTACGAGCCCCGGCGGTACGGATTTGCGTGACTAACATGTGGTTGAGAAGAAAAATGAAATTACCCTAAGTTCAAATAGTTAATGATGTGTTTATTCTTCCCTTACCCAGGCGCACATGACGGCTTGTGTAAAAACGAGCTGATGTATTTAACGCCTACTCCATAACAGGTTAGGTCATATAAATCCAGATGTCAGTTACAATGTCCTTAGCATATGGTTAGAATCAGGAATCAAGACATTTTATTGGGGAAAAAACCCGCAATAGTGCAGACTAGATTTTGGAAGTAAATGTTATTGCAAGCATAAATGATGAACGTTAAATACACGTATAATTACAATATGCAAAATGAGGAGCCAAGACAGGAAAAAAATAGAAACCAAAACGAAGCATCCAATAGTGCTGACTAGCATTTGGAAGACGATTTTGTAGTCATAAAAGGTTAAAGTTGAATATACTTCAAAACACATAATGCATCGAGATGAAATATTAAATTAAATTTCATTTTAAACACATACATTACATTAGACTTATATAATCTTCTTTCAGTGTATCTGTGTTGTATGGAGAATTATGAAGGTGGTATGTTCAAGTCAAAATTTTATTTTATACCATAAATGAAAGACATCATATCGGTACATGCTCTCTGTCTTGAGGTTATCGTCAGGCTACAATATGTTTTTTCGAAGTAGTATTTTAACAGCAAAATTCATTTTAAGAGTTGCAATATAATGCTTTTAATACAAACTTTGTGTTAATGTGTAATAATCGCGTAATCTACAACAGTTATCGACATAACACGTGCGAGATATAAGTTCAGCATGTTTTCATTACACAACACAAAGAGGACCTTGCAAGAATCGGGGTCAGGCTTGTCGAGCAGGACTCGAGCGCGGGGACGATGTAGAATTGTGAAATTCCCCTCACCGCTAGAAGATATCCCAGGGGTCACCGCGCGACAGTTAGACACCGGAAGAGAGTGTTTGTTGAACATATCTCAGCTGGCCGAGCTCTGTCAGCTGACTTTGTCTATGTGATGAACGAACACTGAAGTTTGTGATCCTTGTTCTGTTGGTTAACAGGAACGCCATGTTTACAAATAAAACCAGCAATAGTTATTAGTTAAGAAAAACAGCTTGGTGATTTTGCTGAGAAACTGTCTCCAACGTAAGATCTAAATAGCAGAAATTAATATTTCTGGCGAAGTGATAATTATGCTGATGGGGTCGTTTTCGGCAAATTTAAGGTACTACAGATCGCTATATGTTTCTGTATACAGAAATATACCCTAAACGAAGTACTAGTGAAAATGCAGACATGTACCCTGTACCTCAAATATGGGACATGTACCCTGTACCTCAAAAATGGGACGAGTCCTCATTTCTCACCCCAAACCGATATATATATATATATATGATGAGCATTTATTTCACATATGTTTGTTAAGGAAATCGACCAAGGAGTAGCTGTAGATCGTCTTTGCTGGTAAACAGTTCCCGATTTGATTCCTCTATTAGTTTCCAAGCCGGTTGTTACTCCTGCCAAGATATGTCAGACGTTAATTAAAATTCTGTCAAACATTTCCTCATCCGACCCTTTTCCTATCAATTTACACGTGCCTTGTGAAATCACAACATCCCTTTAACTTCATCACAACACCAAATATATTTACTCCCAAAAGTATTTGATGGAGGTTAACTTGAGAATCCTTTCATTGACACAAAGATTAAGATCGTATAGTGGTCTAACAGTGAAAACACATTTCTTTATTGACGAAATCTTTTCCAAACACACATTCACCTGACAAAACCAAATAAAACACTTTTATAGCAGATTCAGTGCTAATAAAACCCGGGAAATCGCACCGTGCACGCTCCGAACAGTTTCGCGTCCATTCACATGATAGGCTAATCGCCAAGTTTACATCATAAACTTTACCCCAGATCTTACTGAAAACACGTGTTTTTTGTGAATGGGGATTATGACGTATACATCCTGTATACATGATCCCCGCTGTTGGGAGTTCCCTCCCCCACCCCAAGCAAGGTATTTACATTGTGAAAGGGGGGTAAGTAGCGTGCTTCAACCCCATACGTTAGTGGCGATTCTGTTCCCATGCCCGATACAGTATTCGCGAGTCACGGGTCGCTACTCGATCAGCTGATATATGTGTGTAACAACTGTTTTCTGTGTACTTTGTGAGTTTAGTTTCCCAACTTCTTGTTCAACTCTGATATTTTCTTACTAAATGAAATAGTTCAGATCAGTAGACGGGGCAAGTTGGCAACAAAATCGGGGTCGGATCCCGCTGAGCTTTAAGGGCTGCAGAGGTTAGGGCGATTGCGTGACTGAAAATCCCACAGTCTTTGTTTCAGTTCCACAGACTATGCAGTGTCAGAAATGCTGCTCTAACTGTAATAGAAATGGACACATTGTGCTGTTTTCTAACTTCTGAACTGTTATCAAGAGAAACTATTGTATAAACGTTTCCTTGAAAACAGTCCCTCGATTCGAGTTGCATGTGTGAAGATCACAATCATCAGAAGATCACATACATGCAGCGCCACCTAGAAGGGATATTGCCAAATTCTAAGGGAATGAAATCAGCATAAGATACTAGCACGGGCTTTTTTATTGTCAGCCAACATTCGTCATGGGTGATGCATCCCTATAACAGTCACACCTTACTGTATGTCTTATATTACTGTATGCATGTACTTCATCGATAGATCTCAGGTCTACAAGTACTTTTCTTTCTTTCTCGCGTGATAAATACTAACACTTAGACTCAGAATGCATGATATAATGTTTGACCAAAAAATTAATTTTATACTATAAACAAAAGGTGTGGGAACACCCTAAAATTTGATAGCCATACGTAAACTTAATATTGAAGAGGTCATTTACACTCTAAGGTAAATGCAATTTTTTTGTGCGCACATTGGGCACTTAAAACGACACATTGGAACATGCAGTGAAGCAACCGATTCCATATTCGTTGAGTATGAGTGAAATAAAACATTGTCAAAAACAATTCTATCCAGTTTGTGGCAGCCTTTTCTCTAAGAAAGACCTATGAAGATCCTGGATAGAATAGGTCTTAAGTAACCCAGCAAGCAAAAGGGATCGCTGACTTGGTTAACACATGTCATCGGTTCCTAAATGTGCAGATCGGTGCTCATGTTGTTGATCACTACATTGTCTGGTCCAGACTCGATTATTTACAGACCTCCGCCATATAGCTGGAATATTGCTGAGTACGGAGTAAAACTAAACTCACTCACTCACTCACTCGTGAAAGGAGGTCCTGGACTTCATTCAGGCACTGTGTGACGTTGCTCTTGCTCGAAGAAGCAAGAAGCGTTAGCCAGTGTTAAATATGTCGCATGCCTTTACCTTTGTATGGTGGGAAATGACCCTAAGGAATCTTTGTAGAAATAACTTAAACCAGATGAACTGGTTTATCGCGCTTTGGATGGTCCCTCTGTGATAAAGTTAATGCTGTTATGACTTGTGAGGTCATTTAAGTGAGGGACATAACAGGTTGTGGATGTTTACGATCGTAGTTGATGAGTGGTCTTGAGAAATCAAGGTTCGTAATCAGGGGACCCGTGAAGATCCCTGGGTAGACTAGGCCTTCACCAACCCATGCTTGCCATAAAAGGTGACTGTGCTTGTCGTAAGGGGCGACTAGCGGGATGGTCAGGCTGTCTGACTTGGTTGACACATGTCATCGTTTCCCAATTGCGCTGATCGATTCTCGTGCTGTTGATAACTGGATTGTGTGGTCCAGACTCGATTACTTACAGACCACCGCCATGTAGCTGGGATATTGCTGAGTGTGGTGTAAAACTAAACTCACTAGTAATCGGGGATTAGACGAACCTGGGTTATGAACCCACAGTCTGTAGATCTTTGCAATGTGAGTAGCGAACTGTAGGGTCAAGCCAAACACGGTTATGTCAACCATTGATGTGTCGAATGCACGATAGTCTCAGTTCCTCCGTATTACTTAGGTAGGCATAACTTTGATGCTGTGCCAAAACTCGTATATCTCGAAGTGTTTACGTAGGACCATTCGCCCTGGACACAATGCTATCTGGTCGATGATACGCGAGTTTAAAAAATGCGCATATATTTTGTGCAACGTCAAAATGATTGTGCATGCGACGTCATATATCTATGACGTGGTCAACATCGTGCACTCCTTCGTCACATGAAATTTGACTTAGATACATATTGTCTCACATTAATTCCCGGCTTCCAACCATCGGCAAAACTATTTCATGACCTACAGTACTAGACTAGTATATTTGAACGACGAATTGATTATTATTCGGAATATGCAATGTTGTCTTCACCCAAGAGTTCCGTTACTCGGACATGGAAGAGAGTCTGATAAGCTTGATAATTACACCCTCCATTATCCAGTTTAACGTTGCTGTCTTTGATAAAGATTCTCTTCAGAGGTCATCGTCTTCAGTGGTCATTCGCTACCAAATCTTTTGTAGGGAAGTCACGTACCTCTGTTAACCTTTTATCACCAATTTTGCACATGGGTATAAATTTGATTTCACTTAACATGACACTTCTGAAAAAGCATTTCGAATTATTCCGTCCAACAAATAACTTGATTTGTCGTTCAAACTGGACTCAAAGTGAATCTTTGGTAGAGAACATTTCTGGAAGCTGCCATAATCCAGTGGTGCTATTATGCACTACACAAACGAGGATGGAGCTGCCTATAAAGGTTCCTACATACCACGTTTCTCTGCTGACAGGCTCGCTTGGTTGACACATGACATCGTATACCAATAGTGTAAATCGAAGCTCATATGATGTTGATCACTGTATTGTCTGGTCCGGGTTCGATTATTTACAGACCGATTCCATATAGTTGGAAAAAATGCCCGAGTGCGGCGTCAAGCAGACAAACAAACAAAAGTGGTAAACGTCCAAGACCTCGTCACTTCTGGATTTCTTCCACACTGTGTTGGTGTAACTATAACCTGTTCACGGCGACGTAAAACCCAACCCAGCCACTCACTTCCACCGACCTCCGACCCAGTGTCTTTGAAACAAATGTATTCGCAAACCAAGTAATTTGAGAGACCTTAGACAGATTAAACCAGAAATGGGACAAAATAATTCTATATAATGTACACGATCAAAGACCTGAGGCCAATATCCTGCAGAGATAACCTTCGATAAAGTTACCCACAATGTCAACGTTCTTACTTCTTACTTCAGGGTTGGTTTCAAGAACAACACTCTGCCAGCAGGACACGGGAACACCGTCATAATTTCAGAGACGTTCACACAAACTCCAACTTTTCTAGTCGACATAAATCGCTAATGATGTGAAGAGATGAATAGACAGAGCTCGAGGGCCACAGCGGTCGACATCAGTCCAGTGACCCAGTAATGCCCAGACCCCACAAGCAAACCACTTAATCCCCGCGCTATTGTACAAAGTGGTGGCTAATGCTATCTACTAAAGGGGCCATCAGAGACACTGGCAACCCTAAGTCCTCTATCTGTCCCCATCATCAACATACCTCTCGTGACCTAACACTCGTCTAGATGCCCGCAACACCTCCAGGCGACTGGAGATAGGTGGGTGACGTGGAATACAATGGAGGACAATTGCTGTAACGATATAGCCAACCCTCGTGAGCTGGGTCGTCTTCTGTAGGTTGATAAGGTGTCTGGCCATGGTAATATGACCACGGACCTGTCTCCGAGGTGGCCGCTCGGATCGTTTACAATGCTGATCGACGCTTGTACTGAGAAACGGCAACATTTTAAGGCTATGTGTTTACATTGTTTTCACTTCAGAGGTCATCTTCTTCGGAGGGAATCTCTCAGACTCTTAATAACGCTTCAGTTTGCCTGGGGTTCATTGTCTTGTGTGTGAAGAAGACGGGATGAGGCCAAAACGCTATAGAGCGTACGTGACTGTTCTTAATATGACCTTCCTTTGGTCACGTTGGAATCACAGTTATTCCCGATTTACACATTCATGGTTGGTCGCCACTAAAAATATTTGTACATTCCATTTGAGTAACATATGATGTGATGTGGTCTGTGAGTGGGTTTGGTGTCAGTTAGGGCAGAGTTTAGCTTTCCATCAACTCCTTATTGTTATAGAATCGAATAGGGATCGGTCGGCTACTCTGTTATCATACCCCTAGGTAGTTCACCAGTATTGTTGGGCGCATTACTTCTAAATTGGCGCTGTTTTTCACATTGTCCCTCGGAGTTTTATGAACACACACAATGTCTTGGACAGATGATTATTAAGCAATCAATGCGGCTTGAATGATGTAAAGCGTGAGGAAGTTGAGAGTTAGATGCACTGTCTGAGAAAGTTGAGTGTCGGTCAGATGCATTGTTTGATGAAGTTGAGAGTCAGATGCATTGTCTGAGAAAGTTGAGTGTCAGATTCATTGTCTGAGAAAGTTGAGTGTCAGATTCATTGTCTGATGAAGGTGAGAGTCAGATGAATTGTCTGAGAAAGTTGAGAGTCAGATGAATTGTCTGATGAAGTTGAGAGTCAGATGCATTGTCTGATGAAGTTGAGAGTCAGATGCATTGTCTGATGAAGTTGAGAGTCAGATGCATTGTCTGATGAAGTTGAGAGTCAGATGCATTGTCTGAGAAAGTTGGGTGTCAGATTCATTGTCTGATGAAGTTGAGTGTCAGATGCATTGTCTGAGAAAGTTGAGTGTCAGATGCACTGCCCGATGAAGTTGTGTGTCAGATGCATTGCATCAGAAAGGTGAATGTTCAGTGTCAGATGCATTATCTGGGGAAGTTGAGAGTCACATGCATTTGTCAGGGGATGTTAAAAGTCAAATGCATTGTCTGAAGAAGTTGAACATGCACTGTCTCAAGAAGTTGAGTATCAGTGTCTTATGCATTTTTTCACGGAGTCGAGTGTCAGATGCATTTGATCAGGATGTGAATTGTTACAAACATCGTCTCACAGATGAGTGTCACATGTATGATTTCTCAGAGTTCCTCGTTTCACGTAATATATCAGATTCAGTATCTCAGACAGTGATTCGATATCCAATCTGTGTCTGAGACACTGCTATGTGTCGGGTCACAGAATTCTTTCCATAAATTTACGCTGTCTCGGTAACTAAACGAAACGCACGTGAATGTTTTTCATTTACAAAGACTACAGTTACTTCAAGCGCACATACAATCATGACTTCGTTATGCCTTTTACAGTTAATTATGAAGTTAAAGTACCAAGAAAACACTTCCCAGGTAAGCCCTTACTGCTTATACACCCACAAGAGGTCATCTCATGGCGTACGTACAGAACTGTGTCGTGTACAGTATCTGTGTACAAATGTTTTATATGCGTGGTGTGACGGTGCGTTCTGAGGACGCATACAGCAGCTTGGTGTGTACAGACGGTGTAAACGATGTGTGTGATCAGCTGGTGTGTAAATATGGTCTGTGTAGATATCTGAAACGGATGGTTTGTATGGAGAACGAGTTCAAATGGTGTGTACATATGGTATACTTCTGCTATAGAGTGAACATTACACTGCCCCCGAAACGTCGATATATTGTTAATGGGTGTGATATCAGAATGCACTGATAAGACATTTAAAGAGCTTGATGAACTGATGCATGAACGTAAATAGCCACACATTTGATTTCTGATTTGTTATGTCCGCCGTCACCAAAGGAAACCAATGCACCGATTACACGCGGCGCCGGTAATATACAAGATAATCTAACCATACAATGATGCGAACATAAAATCTATCAATACTAGTATATAAATCACAAGAGCTTCACCTCTACATTTAGTGATCATCCCATGAACACCTGGTGTTCGTATCATGCTTATGTGTGAAAACTCTATTCCCTTCTTGCAGTTTTATATGTTAAAATGGGTTTTTATCATCACGCAGCATTAGAGCTGAGTTGACTTGTCCATATTCTTAGTCATCCTCGTTAGTTGCTTTTCCTCGAAACAATAATCTAATCATTGGGGTACCTCTAACCACACTAATGGGAGGCATTCTTGTGAGTGAATGAGTGAGTGAGTATGGTTCTACACCCCTTTGAGCAATATTCCAGCAATATTGCTGCTGGGGACACCATAGATGGATTTCACACATTGTGCCCATGTGGGGAATCGAACCCGGGTCTTCGACTTGACGAGCGTACGCATTAACCACTAGGCTACCACAACGCCCCATTGTTGTTATTGTCAAACAAATCGGTCACTGCATGCGTTATGCATGCGTTATGCATGCATAGGTAGATGATTATTCGATCCATCGATATTATACAGCTGCTAGTATGGCTTAGTGAAAATGGAGTTCTCATCTGGGTGTTTAAGGCCAATCTCTGCAACATTCCAGCTGTCGCATGACAACCCTTATAGACTTGTTTAGACAGTAATATCAAATGTTTCAAATGTGGTGTGTGAATGTGTAAAGCCTGTACTATTACACCCAAATCGAAATAATTACCATACATAACGACCCGTGAAGGTCCCGGGGTAGAATAGGTCTTCAGCAACAACCCATGCTTGCCATTAAAGGCGACTATGCTTGTCATAAGAGGCGACTAACGGCATTGGGTGGTTAACACATGTCACTTGGTTGACACACGTCATCTGTTCCTAATTGCGCAGACCGATGCTCATGCTGTTGATCACTGGATTGTGTGATCCAGGCTCGATCAACACAACCGTTCATTTCGCAGATATAATATCGCAAAACATTTTCAACTGATGATCAAACACACTTTTATTAACAGAAAGTGCAGATGTGGTTTCTTTTGTTTTTTAGTTTACACCAAAAATTTACTTATACTACTTTAGGTCAGACTATAAGACATTGGTGCGATAGGTTTCCAGCAATCCATGCCTGTCCTAAGAGGCGACTAATGTGATCAGGTTGTCAGGATCGCTGACGTGGTTGACGTAAGTTCCAAATGTGTAGCTCAGTGATCATGCTATTGATCACTGGATTGTCTTATCTAGACTCGATTATTTACCGACCGCTGGATTTTTAAGGCAATAAACAACAAACCAGCCATTCACATGTAGATGGGTAAAAATTGGAAGTGAAAACAGTTTACGTTAAATAGATGCGCTCCTAAAATCAGTGTAGAATCGTATTTCTGAACTGGGATGTTTTCAAAACCTGTGAAACCTTGGTGGAGGGAATTTGAAAAAAATCAGATGATGTCTTGGGCATTTGGCCGAATGAAACCCTCGAACATGGTTCTCACAAACCGAAAACCAACATGCCCAACAAACACTGGATTTGCTGAGCGTTGCCTTTCCTGTAGACTATCGTTGGTTCTGCAGTGACTCGAACGCAGCAAAAGACGATGTCGTGTTGGTCAGAGGGAACTCCAGTATACCACGAGTTGTATAATGGATGATACAGATTTATTTTGATAGTTTGAAAGCACTGAAGGGAATAGTTTGCGAGTTTCCCTCCAGCAGTTGTATTTCTGCTGTGATAAAACCAGTATTATGTATGTCATGCGGCATCTTCTCTGAAAATTGTCTGAATGTAGGTACACGGTGGCCCTGTCGCCCAAACACTGCGATTTACTGTACGTCCCCTAGTTGCGTCCCCTAGATGTGCCAGGAAACTTTGATTTGGACTCAATGTTCATGTTCTGAGCTCAGTCATAATGTTGGGTTTAACTTCACAATATTTGTTCTCAACCGTTATTTGGGTTATTTATTTACAAACTTCAGTTGGCTGATTCATGTCCATACAGTGCCGTCATTATGTACTGACTTTGTACGGAGCTAGTTAGTGGGTTGGGTTTGAAAGCCGCTTTGGTCGAGTCAGTGTGTAAATGTTTGCCATCACATGGGCAGCATATCAGTCGATGTAATCAGAGCCAAACACAGGGTCCACTTCCGGACATCTCATTAAAAAGACGTGAACGTGGTGACCAGTGTGGGAAAAGGGTGTAGCTGTCAAAACAAATACTTACTCTGCTACTGTGAGTACCACTGCTGGACAATTAGATTAATCAGCGCGGTGATATACGCAGGTCTCATACGCTTACCATTTTGCTAAAAACAGAAAAAAAGAGCTGACAAAACTAGGAAGATAATCGCAGGTCGGTCTTGCTATCCCGGGTTCCTGTACCTCCAAGGGGACGCTACTCTGCAGATCGAATACAGCAACCTCAGTCGACTGAGCCATCGTGCCTCTATGTGTGTGTATGTGCCATGTGAAAAACATGCCATATTGCTATAGAACATCCGATCATGCTCATTTCAGAAGTCAGTAGTATAGCTTATAATGCCGACCACTCTCTTCGACTTAGTCGCTTCGAAATAAAACAACCCCAACATTAGAAGTATGTTAAAGACAGTTGATATATTTTGGTCAGCCAACTATAGTTGGCGGATAACTGACGGTCAGGTTGAGAAGGCCAGGACCTGAAAATAAACAGACAATTTATCTTTGTGCTGGTGCTACTGGGTGTGAGTGAGTGAGGAATTTTAGTAGCAGCAATTCAAGTTTTAATGGAATAATTATATTGATAGAACATACAGTTACAGACTGCAAAACCGGTATGGAACAGTATCGAAACTAGTATTGAACATATGATAGGTCATAAGTGCATATTACAAGCAACCAAATTAGCCCATCATACTAGTGGCGGTTGACATGGAGATACATGTGAGACTGACCCAACGGGTGAGTGAGTGAGTTGAGTTTTACTCCGTTTTCTTCATAATTCCAGCAGTACTACGAAGGAGTACACCAGAAATGGGCCTCACACATTGTGCCCAATGACGTACACATGACACGATGTGGTGCCTTTGAGTATTTTACGTAAGGCGTCATGACGTATTGTTAATCTTGAATGATGTGAAGCAGCTTCACAGTGTGGTGGACACATGACGTACTGTTAAATTTGGATGACATAGTAAAGTTATACAGCGCGGTAGGCGCATGACGTCCTGTTAATTTGGATGATATGCCGCAGTTGTACAGTGAGGTTAGCGTCATGACGTACCGCTGGATTTGGATGATATGAAACAGTTTTACAGTGAGGTGGGTTCGTGACGTCTTGTTGAATGTGAATGATATGAAAGAGTTTTACAGTGAGGTGGGTTCGTGACGTCTTGTTGAATGTGGATGATATGAAAGAGTTTTACAGTGAGGTGGGTTCGTGACGTCTTGTTGAATGTGGATGATATGAAAGAGTTTTACAGTGAGGTGGGTTCGTGACGTCTTGTTGAATGTGAATGATATGAAAGAGTTTCACAGCGAGGTGGGCTCATGACGTCTTGTTGAATGTGGATGATATGAAACAGTTTTACAGTGAGGTGGGTTCGTGACGTCTTGTTGAATGTGAATGATATGAAAGAGTTTTACAGTGAGGTGGGTTCGTGACGTCTTGTTGAATGTGGATGATATGAAAGAGTTTTACAGTGAGGTGGGTTCGTGACGTCTTGTTGAATGTGGATGATATGAAAGAGTTTTACAGTGAGGTGGGTTCGTGACGTCTTGTTGAATGTGAATGATATGAAAGAGTTTCACAGCGAGGTGGGCTCATGACGTCTTGTTGAATGTGGATGAATATTGAAATAGTTTTACAGTGAGGTGGGTTCGTGACGTCTTGTTGAATGTGGATGATATGAAACAGTTTTACAGTGAGGTGGGTTCGTGACGTCTTGTTGAATGTGAATGATATGAAACAGTTTTACAGTGAGGTGGGTTCGTGACGTCTTGTTGAATGTGGATGATATGAAAGAATTTTACAGTGAGGTGGGTTCGTGACGTCTTGTTGAATGTGGATGATATGAAAGAGTTTTACAGCGAGGCGGGTTCGTGACGTCTTGTTGAATGTGGATGATATGAAAGAGTTTTACAGTGAGGTGGGTTCGTGACGTCGACGTCTTGTTGAATGTGAATGATATGAAAGAGTTTCACAGCGAGGTGGGCTCATGACGTCTTGTTGAATGTGGATGAATATTGAAATAGTTTTACAGTGAGGTGGGTTCGTGACGTCTTGTTGAATGTGAATGATATGAAAGAGTTTTACAGTGAGGTGGGTTCGTGACGTCTTGTTGAATGTGAATGATATGAAAGAGTTTTACAGTGAGGTGGGTTCGTGACGTCTTGTTGAATGTGAATGATATGAAACAGTTTTACAGTGAGGTGGGTTCGTGACGTCTTGTTGAATGTGAATGATATGAAAGAGTTTTACAGTGAGGTGGGTTCGTGACGTCGACGTCTTGTTGAATGTGAATGATATGAAAGAGTTTCACAGCGAGGTGGGCTCATGACGTCTTGTTGAATGTGGATGAATATTGAAATAGTTTTACAGTGAGGTGGGCTCATAATGTACTTGTTCACAATACGGTGCAATGACGTACAAGGACATACAGTTATCATAACGACATATGGTTGTTATTATATACAGCTAATTAAGTATCGCTCCATCTTTAGAAAAAGGGTCAACTTACAGTCATCGATGGTGACCCTGCTGTTGAGGATTCTGATGGCGTCAAAGTAGAAGTGGGAAGAGCTGCAGCTGACGAGGGAGTTCAGACACTTCAGATATGTCTCTCCGGCACTTAGAGAAAATGAGAAATCGCGTTGAGGATTATTGCACTTGCATAGATAGTACATTAAAGCGGGATGCCTGTTCATCAGTTCCAAAGATATTATTAGATTATTCGTAGGTGTGCGTGCGTGCGTGCGTGCGTGCGTGCGTGCGTGCGTGTGCGTGTGTGTGTGTGAGTTTAGTTTTACACCGCACTCAGGAATATTCCAGTTATAAGGCGGGGGTCTGTAAGTAATCGAGCCTGGACCACACAATCCAGTGATCAACAACATAAGCATCGATCTGCGCAAAAGGGAACCGATGACGTGTCAACCAAGTCAGACAGCCTGACCACCCGATCCCTTTAGTCGCCTCTTACAACAAGCAGAGTCGCCTTTTATGGCAAAGCATGGGTTGGTGAAGGCCTATTCTACCCCGGGACCTTCAGGTGTCAGATTATTCGTAGTGAGCGTCACATTCACGTTTTTGTCATTTCCAGATTATAAGCAAACCTGGTATATCATATTTTAGACAATAAAAAAAAGCTGTATTCAGATAATATCTAGTAGCAGAAAAAAACACAAAAAAAACAACACTTTTTGCCACTGGCATGACCCATCCTCATATAAACAGTGGTCAAATTAACTCCCTCTATTCAAAATAAACTTGACAAACTTATTGTTATACTCACGCACATAACTTGGTCATGTTTCTGCCCGCATAATAGAAATCCCGTGTTGCGTGCATGGTGCATTGGGTGACATCATTCTGCCAGCAGGTCGCTCCATAGACCACAGCTGCAGCTGTTGCAGAACAGACAACTGACTACACTGTTGTCTTGAGTAGCTTCTTAACAAATTATCTTAACAATAACCGACGAACAGTATGTGATTCGAGGGAAGCATTCTAGGAGGGTAGGGATGTTTGACCTTTATCTTATCGGCGGGCCGGTGTGTGGGTGAGCGAGTGAATAATATTCAAGCTATATCGCGGGGGTCTGTAAATAATCGAGTCTATATCAGACAATAAAGTGATTAACAGCATGAGCATCGAACTAGGCATTTGAGATACGATGACATGTGTCAGCCAAGTCAGCAATCCTAACCACCCGATTCCGTTTGATTCTGATCTGGTGGAGCGGCGGGGAGTATACCGGTAAAACGTTCGCCTTGGTTAGGATCCCACGTGGGTACAGTGAGACCCATTTCTGACTTCTCCTCCTGGTTTGAATTAAGATTTACATTATTGAAACTATGTAAAAATGTACATAAACACATAATTATGCTTGCGCTGCGCCTGGGCGAAGGTTCGTGTGTATCTGTCCGGATCAATGTCAGTGAGCTAGCACACCGAGATACTAGCTTAACGTGGGCACTTCAATCAGACAGCAAACTATATATTTCCTAGAAGGTATCTACGACTTTCCATTCCCATAAAAACGACCACAAGGCTGTACAACAATAAGTAATGTATCATCTGCTAGTGCATCTGTAACATGACGGAATGAAATGGCCTAGATTGGATAAGTCTTACCGGCCAAAAGCACGATTCCGCTTAGGAGGAGTTTCATTCTGATCCAACACTTTTAGTCTGTGTAGAGAGAATGTACTGAGAAACGACAGGTGCTGCCAGATACTGGAACGACCGTTGTTTGACGCGAAGCCTGTGTGCAACAAGTTGGTCATTTTGGCAAGGCGATATATGACTTTCCTATAAACTAAAAGCATTTATTATATTTCTCCTCACTCTTTCAACTCGTGCACATCGTTTGGTGCACGCATCACTCCAAACACCTTAAGGAATGCTACGTTGAGAGACTACATATTCGAAAAGTACACATTCAAGTTAATTTGGGGGTTGAGCCCCATCCTGGGTTGGAGCCAGTGATCTAACCCACTCAGCCACCGAGCTTTTCACAAAACTGAACCTAAAAAATGGTGGAATTTGATCACGTATTTTGTGTTCATTTCTGTCAAACGTAAGGAAACACAACTCCCATTGCCGAACAACTTTTATAGTGTCTTTAGAACTAGTCAAATGATTTTTCAATGTGTGACCGAATCCCGAATGGGACTCAACCAACACATGTACTTGCATTTGTGCTAAACTAGGAAATAAATCTCAAATATCCTTTTCGATATGTGACAATTTTTCGAATGGCAATCACGAAAATAGACAAGGGGATGTAAATCATTCTTGATTACGTAACAAGGATGGACACACAATATTGTGAAGTTATTTCTAATTTAGTCACGGCAGAGTACATGTAAAGTGAAAATACCTCTTGACAACTATGCAGCATTCCCAACGAACACATGCATTTCTTTCTCTCTCTAGCCACGCTTATATTTTATCAAATTTAATTATACTTGTTAGGGGTGGTGGGATAGTCCAGAGGTTAAAGCGTTCGCTCGACTGCTGTCCGCAACCCAAGGACAGACATAACCACCACGGACTGCCTCGCCGCCATATCTGAAATCCCCTCCGTCATCGAATCGGACTACTCGACTTGCAGCAGCCCCTCCTTGAAACAAACACCGAAAAGCCACAGACGTTCCTGAAGGAATCTGCACGTGCAAAAAGCCAAATACGACGGTAAGAACCGACTGTTGCAGCTTCTCGATTCACAGACGACCGTTGGTGGAGAAACGCTTGTGGTGTAGGGCTACAAGATACGAGAAACGGTTCGAGACACCGGTGGAATGGAGCGCCTCCGACTGGTTGGCAAATTCTGCCACTCGCCCATACCTAGCAGGAAAGACGATCGAGAAGTCGAGTTGCAGTTTCCATAGTCCATGTGGTGGGGGGTTCCGGCTTTGTCCGCATGTTTGGGCGTCCTCTCGCCTACCTTTCGTACGACTGGTACGTGTGTCCCTGTGCTGTGGTACTTCCATTTGACGACCTTGCCTTGAAGCACAGCGGTCATCGAAATGTAGACCCATCGCTTCCACCATCAGCCCGACCCTCTGAATATGGTTCGAAATGGTTCTCCTCTTCGTCGTCGTCGTCCAGTCTAGACAAGACATCTACCAACATATTCGGGGTTTGCTTCGTACGAGTACGATCTCCCCCATGCGGCAGTAGAAGTCCTGGACGGCCCGCAAAGTGCGACCGGTATTGCCATTTTCGATGTACTTCGAGTCACCTTTTGCGACGGTAACGGTTCGATGACCGTTACTTCTGGTGCTTCTTCTTCAGCGGGCGGCGGCGCGGCGGCGACACGGTTTCCTCCATCAGCTCTCCCCATATGTCGTAGAGTCTTTTCGATCCGATACCAAAACGCTTTTTGGTCTCTGCTGCCGACAGTACACATGTTTCTTAGATTTGGTCTTCCGACAGTTTTCTCTTCGGAGGCATGTTGAATTTTCTCCTGCATTTTTTCCATACTTTCTATATGTCTATGTGGAATTCATATTTTGGGAAAGCCTTTTTTGCTACATCCAACTACAATTTGCTTGGAGTTTGCTAACATTTGCTATAAATTGCTTGGAGTTTACTTGTTTTCGCTACAAGCAAATTCTACCAGTGCTATAGCAATGCTATAATTTCCTCGAAATTTGCTTGCTTTTGCTACAGTTTGCTTGCAATTTGCTTGTGGTTTGCTTGTTTCACCTACAAACAAATTGAAGCTGGATGTAGGAAAAAGAGTCGAACAAGTGAAAAATGCAGTATTATAATTTCTTTCAGTTATAAGTAAAGGTTAAGATGACACTTTTAAGGTTTCATCGTTCACTCAGAAGTACAGAGTGAGTGAGTGAATATGGTTTTACACCGCTTTGAGCAATATTCCACTAATGTCACCGCGGTTCATACCAGAAACTGGCTTAACACATTGTACCCATGTGGGGAAATGAACCTGGGTGCTGTTGATCACTGGATTGTCTAGTCCCGACTGTCTTATTTACAGACCGAAGCCATGCAGCTGGAATACTGCTTCATTAAACTTCACACTAACCAAACAAAAGACTTTTCGTGTACGTGTACAGTAAACTACTCTCAAATTCTTGTAGAGTTACTATCGGCGTAGAAGTAGTTTATTGTAAGGTTGTCGCTGCGGTGGGCGATGTCGTCGATGTTGTCACAGGCGCTAACCATCCATCAATCTCCCAAATATTAGATTGGGGAATATTTACAGTTGAATATTAAAAACATGTTACGACATCAGTCACCTGAATGCTTAGTTCCTTCCTTATGTGTCATTTACACGTTGGTATGATTAAGAGGAGCATGCATTATATAGAGATAGACAGTTTCTGTACTGCAATAGATGCGAAGTTTCTGTGTACATCCTAAAACCGTTCTCAAGCAAACGATTCATTGCAATAAAGAAATTGTCTATCCATAAAAGTGATCCTTTGTATGTTTGGTTTGCTGTTTAATGCCGCACTGAGCAATATTACATGGCGAAAGCCTTTACATATAAAGCGCCTAGAGAAATTGCCTTGCAGTTTGATTTGTGCGATATACAAGAACACTTATTATTATTATTATTATTTTTACTGATTAGAATGAAAATGCAGCAGAGAGGGTTCGGGTGATCCTGGCACAGTCAGGCTGGTCAAGCTCATCATCAGCTCAGGGCCCTCGCCCCCTCTACACGCAGCCCAGACAGCCAATGGGACTTCTCCCAGGAAACACTGCCTAGTCGAACCCACCAAGAACTTTCCGGAGAATATGGAGGCTCCCCAACACTGCAGCCTTCTGCATTACCCAGATTGTCAGAAGGGCTGTGCTCCCGGTGGAGAACCCGGGCACTCATCTGCGCCAAGAGATCAGGAGGTACCAAACCAAGGGCACCGAGAACAATGGGGAGCCTGACGACAGTGTACTTGGGATGCAAGCGAGACATTTCAAAGGCGAGGTCCGCATATTTATCATGCTTTTCCTGAATCTTGCCAATCACATTGCTGTCAAAAGGGACAGAAAATTCAATGATATAAATAATTTCATTGGTTTTATCAAAAAGGACAAGATCAGGTTTGTTGGCTGGAATTCGTCTCAGGCTGTATATTGGCCTATTCCAGAGAAGTTTAAAAGCATCATTTTCCAGGACGCCCTGGACATGTTCAGGGTCATACCATGGATGGACCTCGGAGCCAAAGCCACAGGCATGGCGGAGACGATAATAAAAGCAGCGAGCCATGCCATCATGTCTTTTAAGATATGCTGTTTGTGCCAAGGAAGGGCATCCACTGACAAGGTGTTGGACAGTCTCTGTAAATTGATTGCAAAGACGACATTTCATATT
Organism: Haliotis asinina; assembly: GCF_037392515.1. Lineage (NCBI taxonomy): Eukaryota > Metazoa > Mollusca > Gastropoda > Lepetellida > Haliotidae > Haliotis > Haliotis asinina. The sequence continues at coordinate 39,862,938 of NC_090285.1, forward strand.
GATGTTTTCTTTAAGAATCACATTCTGGCGATTGCGAGTGAGAAGTGACTGGTCCTGAGCAGCAAAAAGGAAGCCCTCAGTTTCACATTTGAGACCAGCCGACTTCATCCAGGCGAAGGAGTCGGTTGGATTGCTGTTGTGTTCCACACACTGCATATACACACGATGCAATGGCTTCTCAGAAAGCTTCTCCACAAAGGACCGACTCTGGGCAGACTTGGTGAAAGACTTCACCTGGTTTACTCCCATCACTGTACCGTCCAGCAGTACATCGCCATCAACAAAATCAACTTCAAATTTCAAATTGTGTCCAACAACCTTGGCACGCTTAAAGTAGCTGTGGAATTCCTTGCTTTCATCATGAATCTTGACGTGCATCAGCAGAGGATCATCTGACAAATAAATATGTGCAAAAGTACACAATAACATTCTGTCATGAAGAGCTTCCACATTAATCAAACCCCGACCTCCTGAATTGATTGGCATATATAAACGATTAAGAGAGGAACGAGGGTGGTGTGCTCTGTTATCAGACATGATCCTTCTGGTCAGGCGGTCAAGATTCTGGATGTCTTGTTTTGTCCAATCAACTACTCCAAAGGAATAGGAGAGGACTGGCACAGCAAAGGTATTGGTGGCTTTGACTTTGTTTCGAGCATTTAGCTCTGAACTCCAGATTTTCTTTAAACGAGATTTATACTCGGCCCGAAGTTTATCTTGAATCAGGGCATTCTGGAGCTTGTCTCGAACTTGCATTCCAAGATAGGTGTAGGCCTGATCTTCCACAAGATGCTCAATAACTCCTCCCCCTCGTAACTTGACCGATCCATCATTAGTTACCTTGCCACGTTTCAGATGAAGAGTATTACATTTGTCGAGTCCAAATGTCATGCCAATATCATTAGAGAAGGACTCGACAAGGAGAACCTGTTCTTTCAAATTGGTCTCTCCTTTGGCAAGGAGCTCGATGTCATCCATATAGAGGAGATGAGTAAGAGGTGTCGGGGATCTGTGCTGAGGAGGTCCGGGATGGTACCCTTCCTTCCTATTGAGCAGGAAACTCAAAGGATTTAGAGACAGACAAAAAAGCAAAGGACTGAAGGAGTCCCCCTGGAAAATTCCCCTTCTGATTGGAATAGATTCCGAAGTCTGCACCTCTCCTTGCGAGTACATCTCAAGTTGAGTCGACCAGCAACTCATTAAAGACTTGAGTAAATCAAGTAGTCGCTCAGGGAGGTCAATACACTGAAGAGACTTCAGAATCCATTCGTGAGGGACAGAGTCATATGCCTTTTTGTAGTCTATCCAGCATATGGAGAGGTTGCGGTGGTATGTTTTAGCCTCTTCCAAAATCATTTTCTGTACAAGAAGTTGATCCTTGCACCCCCAACAACCCTTTCTCGCCCCCTTCTGCTCTCTGTAAATTATCTCATTGGACGAGCAGTGAGATGACACGAGGTTTGTTAAACACCCTGTGAAGAATTTATATTGAGTATTCAAACACGTGATAGGGCGGAAGTTTTTGGGATCAGTCAAGTCTCCCTTTTTGGGAAGGAGTATTGTGCGACCTTTGCAGAACCATGGAGGAACATCACCTGTGTCCGCAAGAGAATTGAAACAGTGAAGCAATGGTGTTTGGACACAGGGAAACAGTTTCCAATACCGGTTTCGAATGCCATCAGGCCCTGGAGCTGTATTAGATTTGGACTTTTTAATGACACTTTTCAGGCAATCTGGGGAGATGTAACAGACAAACGACCTAGTTACTTTCTCATGCATTGCATGGTCATAATCACTAACCCATGGTGCCTCCAGGTTACAGTCGCCGGGTACAGACCACAACTGTTTCCAGAACCTTTCATTGGCAGCCATGGGAGGCCGTTTATCATGCTCACCATCACCACCTGTTTTAAGTTGCCTATAGAATTGCTTTTCATTATTTTTATTATTATTATGTTTTACAGATTAAAAATTGAAATGCAGCAGAGAGGGTTCGGGTGATCCTGGCACAGTCAGGCTGGTCAAGCTCATCATCAGCTCAGGGCCCTCACCCCCTCTACACGCAGCCCAGACAGCCAATGGGACTTCTCCCAGGAAACACTGCCTAGTCGAACCCACCAAGAACTTTCCGAAGAATATGAAGGCTCCCCAACACTGCAGCCTTCTGCATTACCCAGATTGTCAGAAGGGCTGTGCTCCCGGTGGAGAACCCGGGCACTCTCCTCATCTGCGCCAAGAGATCAGGAGGTACCAAACCAAGGGCACCGAGAACAATGGGGAGCCTGACGACAGTGTACTTGGGATGCAAGCGAGACATTTCAAAGGCGAGGTCCGCATATTTATCATGCTTTTCCTGAATCTTGCCAATCACATTGCTGTCAAAAGGGACAGAAAATTCAATGATATAAATAATTTCATTGGCTTTATCAAAAAGGACAAGATCAGGTTTGTTGGCTGGAATTCGTCTCAGGCTGTATATTGGCCTATTCCAGAGAAGTTTGTAGCTGTCATTTTCCAGGACGCCCTGGACATGTTCAGGGTCATACCATGGATGGACCTCGGAGTCAAAGCCACAGGCATGGCGGAGACGATAATAAAAGCAGCGAGCCATGCCATCATGTCTTTTAAGATATGCTGTTTGTGCCAAGGAAGGGCATCCACTGACAAGGTGTTGGACAGTCTCTGTAAATTGATTGCAAAGACGACATTTCATATTGATATTTTCTTTAAGAATCACATTCTGGCGATTGCGAGTGTGAAGTCACTGGTCCTGAGCAGCAAAAAGGAAGCCCTCAGTTTCACATTTGAGACCAGCCGACTTCATCCAGGCGAAGGAGTCGCTTGGATTGCTGTTCTGTTCCACACACTGCATATACACACGATGCAGTGGCTTCTGAGACAGCTTCTCCACAAAGGACCGACTCTGGGCAGACTTGGTGAAAGACTTCACCTGGTTTACTCCCATCACTGTACCGTCCAGCAGTACATCGCCATCAACAAAATCAACTTCAAATTTCAAATTGTGTCCAACAACCTTGGCACGCTTAAAGTAGCTGTGGAATTCCTTGCTTTCATCATGAATCTTGACGTGCATCACCAGAGAATCATCTGACAAATAAATATGTGCAAAAGTACACAATAACATTCTGTCATGAAGAGCTTCCACGTTAATCAAACCCCGACTTATTATTATTATTTTTTACAGATTAGAATGAAAATGCAGCAGAGAGGGTTCGGGTGATCCTGGCACAGTCAGGCTGGTCAAGCTCATCATCAGCTCAGGGCCCTCGCCCCCTCTACACGCAGCCCAGACAGCGAATGGGACTTCTCCCAGGAAACACTGCCTAGTCGAACCCACCAAGAACTTTCCGGAGAATATGGAGGCTCCCCAACACTGCAGCCTTCTGCATTACCCAGATTGTCAGAAGGGCTGTGCTCCCGGTGGAGAACCCGGGCACTCTCCTCATCTGCGCTAACAGATCAGGAGGTACCAAACCAAGGGCACCGAGAACAATGGGGAGCCTGACGACATTGTACTTGGGATGCAAGCGAGACATTTCAAAGGCGAGGTCCGCATATTTATCATGCTTTTCCTGAATCTTGCCAATCACATTGCTGTCAAAAGGGACAGAAAATTCTATGATATAAATAATTTCATTGGCTTTATCAAAAAGGACAAGATCAGGTTTGTTGGCTGGAATTCGTCTCAGGCTGTATATTGGCCTATTCCAGAGAAGTTTGTAGCTGTCATTTTCAAGGACGCCCTGGACATGCTCAGGGTCGTACCATGGATGGACCTCGGAGTCAAAGCCACAGGCATGGCGGAGACGATAATAAAAGCAGCGAGCCATGCCATCATGTCTTTTAAGATATGCTGTTTGTGCCAAGGAAGGGCATCCACTAACAAGGTGTTGGACAGTCTCTGTAAATTGATTGCAAAGACGACATTTCATATTGATATTTTCTTTAAGAATCACATTCTGGCGATTGCGAGTGTGAAGTCACTGGTCCTGAGCAGCAAAAAGGAAGCCCTCAGTTTCACATTTGAGACCAGCCGACTTCATCCAGGCGAAGGAGTCGCTTGGATTGCTGTTCTGTTCCACACACTGCATATACACACGATGCAATGGCTTCTCAGAAAGCTTCTCCACAAAGGACCGACTGTGGGCAGACTTGGTGAAAGACTTCACCTGGTTTAATCCCATCACTGTACCGTCCAGCAGTACATCGCCATCAACAAAATCAACTTCAAATTTCAAATTGTGTCCAACAACCTTGGCACGCTTAAAGTAGCTGTGGAATTCCTTGCTTTCATCATGAATCTTGACGTGCATCAGCAGAGGATCATCTGACAAATAAATATGTGCAAAAGTACACAATAAAATTCTGTCATGAAGAGCTTCCACATTAATCAAACCCCGACCTCCCGAATTGATTGGCATATATAAACGATTAAGAGAGGAACGAGGGTGGTGTGCTCTGTTATCAGACATGATCCTTCTGGTCAGGCGGTCAAGACTCTGGATGTCTTGTTTTGTCCAATCAACTACTCCAAAGGAGTAGGAGAGGACTGGCACAGCAAAAGTATTGGTGGCTTTGACTTTGTTTCGAGCATTTAGCTCTGAACTCCAGATTTTCTTTAAACGAGATTTATACTCGGCCCGAAGTTTATCTTGAATCAGGGCATTCCGGAGCTTGTCTCGAACTTCCATTCCAAGATAGGTGTAGGCCTGATCTTCCACAAGATGCTCAATAACTCCTCCCCCTTGTAACTTGACCGATCCATCATTAATTACCTTGCCACGTTTCAGATGAAGAGTATTACATTTGTCGAGTCCAAATGTCATGCCAATATCATTAGAGAAGGACTCGACAAGGAGAACTTGTTCTTTCAAATTGGTCTCTCCTTTGGCAAGGAGCTCGATGTCATCCATATAGAGGAGATGAGTGAGAGGTGTCGGGGATCTGTGCTGAGGAGGTCCGGGATGGTACCCTTCCTCCCCGTTGAGCAGGAAACTCAAAGGATTTAGAGACAGACAAAAAAGCAATGGGCTGAAGGAGTCCCCCTGAAATATTCCCCTTCTGATTGGAATAGATTCCGATGTCTGCACCTCTCCTTGCGAGTACATCTCAAGTTGAGTGGACCAGCAACTCATTAAAGACTTGAGTAAATCAAGTAGTCGCTCAGGGAGGTCAATACACTGAAGAGACTTCAGAATCCATTCGTGAGGGACAGAGTCATATGCCTTTTTGTAGTCTATCCAGCACATGGAGAGGTTGCGGTGGTATGTTTTAGCCTCTTCCAAAATCATTTTCTGTACAAGAAGTTGATCCTTGCACCCCCAACAACCCTTTCTCGCCCCCTTCTGCTCTCTGTAAATTATCTCATTGGAAGAGCAGTAACATGACACGAGGTTTGACAAACACCCTGTGAATAATTTATATTGAGTATTTAGACATGTGATAGGGCGGAAGTTTTTGGGATCAGTCAAGTCTCCTTTTTTGGAAAGGAGTATTGTGCGACCTTTGCAGAACCATGGAGGAACATCACCTGTATCCACAAGAGAATTGAAACAGTGAAGTAATGGTGCTTGGACACAGGGAAACAGTTTCCAATACCGGTTTCGAATGCCATCAGGCCCTGGAGCTGTATTAGATTTGGACTTCTTTATAACAGTCTTATTATTATTGACCAGAACTGATCACACAGTTATTTATCTCTACTACATCATTGTTCGTTAATGTTCCCATCTTGTCTGTCCTTCATTATGCTAACATCGTGATGCTGTTTAAAGGAGTGATGACCCAGTGCAACTCTGAATATATTCAAACAATCCGTTCCTGTTTCACATAGAAACTATATATTTCATATGTATAACGTAATCAGCATATCATCATCGCCATGGAAGTTTAAAGATCAGGATATTTTTCAGTAAAAACATCTAGTATTATCTGAAACAAAGGCTATAGCTGTTATTAGTTTCCCTGACAGGGTTCATGGCTGTGCTGAACTAGATGTGTGTATGAATTTTAGCGCTGGGCACCAAACATGAAGACTTACTATACTCTCCAAGCCAAACAAACATGAAGATTTACTATACACTCAACGCCAAACAAACATGAAGACTTACTATACACTCAACGCCAGACAAATATGAAGGCTTACTACACTCTCTGCGCCAAACAAATGTGAAGACTTATTATACAGTCAACGCCAAATGAAACCTTACTTTCCTTCCTTAATAAATTACTGAAAAACTATCAAAGATGTGTTAGAAGTCAGTAGTTTACAAGAAAGGTGAACACAAAAGCCTTATGCAAGTCACGAAACAAATTTCTCAAATGTGTTCATATTTAAGTGAAATGCATGTTTTACAGAAGAATCAAATTGTCCTCTTGTGGGCCATGCCGAAATAATCCAACAACAATGGTTTAGATGTCCAAATGCAGGTTGAAAATCTACTTTGAGACAAAGATAAACCATTTAAAGTAACCATTTTCCATCTATTAAAACAAGAAACAGCTGTTGTAGAGTGTGTAACTGTTACAAAAATGTGTAACATTGTAAAAAAAATCATTCCTATGATTTCAGTCTTTTAAAACTTTCTCTGCATTTGCATTAATGAAAACAAATTTGTCTTTGGTATTTTGAAGAATTGTTTAGGAACATCCAAAATTATCTTTGTTAAAATTTTGTCTTGCAATGTAACATTTTTTTCCAGTTTCTGTTTACAAATAGCAATGTCAATCGCCAAATCGTAGCGGTATTCAAGTAGTATTTACATCCATTTCACGTGAAGAATGATTCTACATGAGAGACTAGAACGCATGATATGATACACAAGTACGAGAATCGCTCCGTACAGTTCCATGCACAGACAACAGCTGCAGCTGTTGGAGAACGGGAAGCTGATTACACTGATGTCTTTGATGGCATCGTAACAGTAACCGATTGTACGGTGTGTGATTCAAAGGAAAGCATTCCAGCAAGGTGGGGATGTGTGATTTTGTCTTATCCTGGCAACGAGCTGCTGGGAAAGTCCGGTGGGTAAAACATTCTCCCGTCACGCCTAAGACACGAGTTCGAATCCCACATGGGAACAATGAGGACCACTTCTTACCTCTCCCACTGGCTAAATGTTGCGGTAGAATTTATTGAACGTATGCAGGGTTGTGCACATACGTATACGAGGGTTGGCTGAAAAGTTCTAAGCCTCACTGTGGAAAAAAGTGACAAAGTCCACGTTTGTAATTTATTTTTCTAGATAGTCCCCTTCCAAATTCACACACTTTTGCCAGCGATGCTGCAAGGCCCGAATCCCGGTCAGGAAGAAATCTTCTTCGGCTACCCTAAAAAAATCAGTCACAGCGGAAATGACGTCATCATTACTTGCAAAATGGCGACCGGCGAGTTCCTTTTTCATTTTGGGGAACAGGTTGAAGTCAGAAGGAGTCAAATCAGGTGAATAAGGAGGATGGTCAATGAGTTCAAAGCCACAATCGCGGATTGTTGACATGGCCACCACCGATTTGTGAACAGGCGCATTGTCTTGTTGGAAGGGGACACCTTTAGCGATCATCCCTTGTCGTTTGGCTTTGATTGGTTCTCGCAACTGGTTCAGTAGATCAGCATAGTATCTGCCGTTGATAGTTTGACCGTTTTCAAGATAATCAATGAGCAGAATACCCCTGGAATCCCAAAAGACTGATGCCATCACCTTTCCAGCTGAAGGAACAGACTTGGCTTTCTTCGGAGCCGGTGAATCAGGATGCTTCCACTGTTTGGACTGTAGTTTTGTTTCTGGTTGAAAGTGATGTATCGAGGCCTCATCCATGGTTACAAATCGTGCCACAAAATCATCGGGATCTGCTTCAAAACGACGCAAATTGTCAAGGGACGTCTGGAACCTGACACGTCTCTGTTCTGCTGTCAAGAGCTTTGGCACCCATCTTGCTGAAACTTTAGTCATTCCTAATTCGTTGGTGATAATATGCTCCCCTCTCATGAGAGATGCCCACTACGCTAGCAATATGTCGAGTAGTCAATCGTCGATCATCCATCAACATATCGAGCACTCGCGTGATGTTGTCTGGAGTGGTTGCTGTTGAAGGCCTTCCTGAGCGTGGGTCATCATCAAGGCTTTGTCTGCCACGCTTAAATTCTGCAGCACACTTCTTTACTGTAGAAAATGAAGGAGCATCATCCCCTAGAGTGGAGACCATGTCAGCATGTATCTGTGTTGGGGACATCCCTTTCTTTTGCAAGTACTTGATGACTGCCCTGTATTCAGTTTTGTCCATTTCTAATGATTTCAGAGGGTAGGTTTACCAAAAGAGCTGTAGTTGAGATAAAACTATTAGTACGTTTGTAGTTCTTGTGTCTATGATTCACTAAATGATTGTCCTCATTGGTGGCAAAAACCTGTCTCTACCTGGTGGGGAAAAACCACTCAGGCTGAGAACTTTTCAGCCAACCCTCGTACTTGCATGTGTGCACGAGTATTTTGCGTCCATCTGGCTGTCAAGTCCTGACCAATGTCTTTATTGGAGATATAGCACACCAGTTATCATGGATACTGTATTCAGACAGTAAATTATTTCCGTGAGCATCTCTTTCAAATCCCTCAATAGCGATCACCAGGCAGGGCAACAACAAGCACCACATGCTAACGTGCTTTAGTATGACGGACAGAGATGACCGGGGGTGTATATGTCTCACCTACAAGCGCAATGCTGCTGGGGAGTAGGTTCATTCTGCTAAAACACTTTTGTTGTGTAGAGAGAATGCACTTGGAAATAACAGGTGCTGCCAGATACTGGAACGCATTTTATCTGGGGGCAACAAGTGGACCACTTTGACAAGAACAGACTTGATTTCCCTATAAAATTATATTTTTATATATTAATATTTTTATTATAAGTTTTAACTTAAAGCATTTAAAACCTTCCTCCCGGCTCTTCCTATGGTTCACACATGATGATGCTACGGTTTTCACCTTAACGAATGTACCCGGTGAAGATCAGAGTTAGATTTGATCTTCAGTAACCCATTCTTGTAGTGAGTGAGTGAGTGAGTGAGTGAGTGAGTGAGTTTTACGTTGCTCTCAGCAATATTCCAGGAATGCGACATCGGTCATCACCAGGATGGGTATATAGATGTGCGCCGTTGACATATTTCTCCCAAGTCAGCGAGCCACCCGATCACGTTTGTCATCTCTTATGAGTATCGATCTACGCAGTTGGGAAACGACGACAGTGAGTCTGACCATCCAATCCCGTTAGTCGCCTCTTACGACAAGCATGGGCTACCGAGAACCGATCTGAGACTACTGATTTATCTACCCTTCATGTGTTCATGTGCAGTGTGCAAAAATATGACATAGTTTTTTAGCACATTCGGGTGTAACGATTTTCGTGCTGACATCCGATGGTATAACCCGTATTGACGACTACAGTCATTTGTGTGGTCACTTCGAAGTAGAACAAACCCCACATGGTATTACATATGTTTAAGACAGTTGATTCACTGTGGTCATCCAATATAAACTGGCGCATGACTGACGGTATGGTTGAGAAGGCCAGGGCCTGAAAAAAAAAAAAAAAAATCATCTTTCTGCTGGTGCCACGGAGAGTAAGTGAGTGAGTGAGTGAGTGAGTGAGTGAGTGGGTGAGTGAAGGGTTTCAGTCGTAACAAAAAACAAGTTATAATATACACCTGGAAATTAATCAAGCAACACCCCAATTTTTTCTATTGGAGCAACTTTGAAGTGTTCTGACAATCAAAATATGCCGGGTTGATATAGTTTGACACTTTTTTATTCAACAGACGATCTCTGACAAACAACTTAAAGGGAAAAAGTATCAAGACTTTGCTTTATTGCAACGAAATCCAAATTCTTAAAACTGTCTTAAATTCATGAAAAAATGGACACAATTTACTATTCATCCACAGACGTTGTTGTCAGGTGTATTAACACAAATGTCACATGGAAAGAAAGAACAGTCATCTGAGAGTCTGCACACCGACTTTCATCAATATCTAGTGTGTCCTCCCTGCGCACGCACCACCGATTCCAGACGCCTCCTCATTCCTTGGATGAGTCTCCGGATCTGATTCTGGGGGATCCTGTTCCACTCCTCATGCAGGGCAGCCGTCAATTCGTTGAGATTATGGACTGGTGGGTCTCTCTGCCTCACACGACGGCCAATAAAGTCCCACAAATGTTCAATGGGGTTGAGGTCAGGGCTCATGGCAGGCCATGGAATTCTGTCAATTGCATTTTGCCGCAAAAAATCATTTACAGCATGCGCCCTGTGAGGTCTAGCATTGTCGTCCATAAATATGGGTCTCGTTGCCAGAGGATGGTTCTCAAAATGAGGTACCACAGCCCTGTCAAGAACCTCCTGTTGGTAACGAACACCGTTAAGGTTGCCACGGATGGTAATGATATCCAACTTGCAGTTCATGGAAATGCACCCCCATACCATAACGGAACCTCCCCCAAAGGCCACAGTCTCCTGGATGTTCCGTGGAGCCATTGCTGTGTTCCTCTGCCTCCAGACCCGAGTACGACCGTCCACCATGTGCAGCAAGAACCGGCTCTCATCTGAGAAATGGACCTTCCTCCAAGAGGCAATGTTCCAGTGCAAACGGTCATTACACCAGGCCAGTCGGGCTGCCTTATGGGCTGGAGACAGTCTGGGTCGCTTGATTGGCCTCATTGCCCGGTATCCTGCAGCTTTCAGACGATTCCGAACAGTCCTGTTCGAGATGGGTCTCCCTGGAAGCCACTCCTGTCTCAACCGAGAGCTCGAGTCGAAGGACCTGCGCCGTACAAGTCTCAGTAAAGCTCTGTCCTCCCGGACTGTGGTCTTCCTGGGTCTTCCTGGTCTAGGCAGGTCTTTAACTTCATTAGTGGCCCGGTATTTTTTCAAAAGTTTTGAAATTATGGAATGATGTCGTCCGATTTGAGTCCCGATTTGTCTTAGAGACATACCAGCATTCCTCATGCCGATTATTTGCCAACGAGTGGCCTCTGATAATTTCCTACGTGCCATGACATTGAAATGAATGAAAAACCGAATGCAATCGACAACCTGCGCTTGTAAACACCCCAGGGAAAAAGTGCATTTTTCGAAAGTTGAGGTTAAAGCAATGCACGTGCGCTGTGCAAGCTTCACGCGCGTCATATCAACCCATGAAAAGCTCATGCTGTATGTCAATACATCAAAATTGAATAATCAATCATCAAAATTACTTCGTTAAACTTTGTTAAGTTTTTATGTGTCTTTGAATTTGGTGTTGCTTAATTAATTTCCATATGTATAGAATAATTATATTGATAGAACATGAAGTTATCGACTGCAAAGCCTGTCGACAAAGGACAGTAAATCGATAGCGTATAGAAACCTAAATATTAGTAATGAACCATGAGATATGACACATCATAACTGTACATCATTAAAATTGGCTATCAATCACCAGCAATCAAACTTAGGCTATCATATGGTGACGGTTGTCATGGGGATATCAGTGGGACTGACTCAACAGGTAAGTGTGGGTTGGGTTTTAATACGCTTTTGGCTATATTCCAGCAATACCACAGCGGGAGACACTAGAGTTGGGTTTCACACATTGTACCCATGTGGAGAATCGAACCCTGGTCATCGGCGAGAGGAGCACACGTTTTAACCACTAACCACAACAGTGTGACAAGGGCTTGGGCATTGTTGTCTTGCATCGAGGAGGCAGCACGGTGTTTTCATACCCTATGATGCCTCATGACGTACTCGTATACAACGACGTATAGTGACGTAAAGAAACAGTTCCATCCACAGAAATAGGTCAACTTACAGTCATCGATGGTGACCCTGCTGTTGAGAATTCTGATGGCGTCGAAGTAGAAGTGGGAAGAGCTGCAGCTGATGTCGGAGTTCAGACACTTGAGAAAATCCTCTGCGGCACTAGCGAGAAGTGAGAAGAGGAGAAATCACGTTGAGGATTACTGCACTTACATAGGTAGGTACGTTGCCGCGGGTGAGTATAGCTGAGTATGTGTGGACGTGCGTGTGGATGTTCACATGCGTGCATGTTAGTAGACACCTGTGGGTGTACACATGTGTGTATGTGGATGCGTATTTTTTCTTGCGTGTGTATATATGGTATTGTACGTGCATGCATCTTTGTGTGTTGATGCATGCGTGTGTGGGTAAGCACGTGTGCAGGAATGTCAGAGTTAGCTGAGGCGTTCAATGGTCCAGGAACTGCAACAACGTCTTTAGCAGGATACAGTGACAGATACTGTGTTTCACATTGGGAAGAGTGAGTGAGTGAGTGAGTGAGTGAGTGTGCATGTAACAATACCTGGTACCAAAATACATGACATTGTACTTTAATCATTGGCAATACAACATGTACATGGGCCACTAAGTAACTCCTTGTGAAACCTTTGTCACAGGCATGACCGATCTTCATCCCATGAGTGATGAAGTGATATTTCTTCAGCTATGCTAGTGAGTAAAATTTACGATTATATTGCTTATTAATTACAAGTATGCCCTGAAGCTGATGGTGTACTCACGCACATAATTTGGTCATGCTCTTCCCCGCATAATAGAACTCCCGCGTGGCGTGCATTGTGCACTGGGAGATGAAACGCTCAGTGCAGGTCCATCCACAGACAACAGCTGCAGCTGTTAGAGAACGGGCAGCTGAGTACACAGATGCCTTGAATTGCTACTTAACAAATTATCTTAACAGTCACCGATTGTACAGTATGTTATTCGAAGGAAGCAGTCCAGCCAGGGAGGGTTGTGACTTTATCTTATCTCAACATCGGGACGGTGGGTGAGTGAGTGAGTGAGTGAGTGAGTGAGATTAGTTTCACGAGGCACTCAGCAATATTCCAGCTATATTGCGGGGGTCTGTGAGTAATCGAGTCTATATCAGACAATCCAGTGATTGACAGCACGATTATCGAACTAGGCATTTGCGAAACGATGTGTCAACCAAGTCAGGGAGCCTAACCACACGATCCCGTTTGCCGCCTCTTACGACAAGCATGGGTTGCTGAAGATTATACTAAATTGGCGAGGCGGCTGGGAGCCTGCTGGTAAAATGTTCGCTCGTCACGTATAAGGCCGGGGTTCGAATCCCACGTGGGTACGTACAGTGAGGTCCATTTCTGACATCTCCCACTTGGTTTGAATTCAGGCATAAAATACTGAAACGTTATACTGTATAACAGATGTACATATGCACATATGCTTGCGCCTGAGGGAAGGTGCATTTGTACCTGTCCTGACCAATGTCACACAACTAGCACACCGAGATACTAGCTTAACGTGGGCACTCCAATCAGACTGTAAACTATCTTCGTAAAGAGATCTTTCAATTCCCTCAAAAGCGATCACCAGGAAGTACAACAATAAGTAACTGTATCATCTGTTAGTGCCTTTGTAGTATGACGGAAGGAAATGCCCGAGATTGGATAAGACTTACCGGCCAAAAGCACGATTCCGCTTAGGAGGAGTTTCATTCTTATCCAACACTTTTAGTCTGTGTAGAGAGAATGTATTGGGAAACGACAGGTGCTGCCAGATACTGGAACGCCCTTTGTTTTGACGCGAAGACTGAGTGCAACAAATTGGTCTTTTTGGCAAGGCGATATATGACTTCCCAACAAAATGTCGTTTTATCTTAAATCATTTATAATATTCCTCACTACTCGTCAGATTGTTGTATATCACTTGATTCATAGATCACTAATATACACACCTTAACGAATGTTATGTTGAGGGATTACATATTCCTAAAGTACAAATTCTGGTAATTTGGGGCTTGAACCCCATCCAGATTTGGAGCTAAATGTCATAGTGAGCAAAAACGCCAGCACACACTGTCAGCGATCTGACCCACTCAGCCTCCGAGGCCTCCACAAAAACGAACACCTAAAAACAAAGGTAGATTTGATCACGAACTTTGCGCACATTTCTGTCAAGATTAAGTTAACACAACTCACATGACCGAACAACTTCTAAAATGCCTTTTATACTTTTATACAGTGGTTGTAAGTCTGTTGTCTCTTTCCTTGATTTTGATGGTTTATTGCTAAAAGCGATGTAAAACTCTTTCTCTCTGTCTCTCTGTCTCTCTCTCTCTCTCTCTCTCTCAATTTAGGACTTTTAAAACTAGTCAAATGATTTGAACCTTCAGTGTATGATTGCATCCCGAATGGGACTCAACAAACACATGTACTAGCATTTGTGCTAAACTTGGAAGTTATCTCAAATATCCTTTTCCATATATGACCACTCTTTGAAAGGCAATTACGAGAATAGACTTGGGGATGTAAATCTTTGACGATTATGTAACAATGAGCTCGAGGGACATAATTAAGTCAGGGTAGAGTACACGTTAGATTAAGCTATCTCTTGACAACTATCTGCAGTATTCCTAACCCACAGGAGCTCCTTTCACAAAGCAGCCTTTACTAAGGTTAACCTTAACTGTCATTCCTTAACACTGTACTAAGGTTACCTTAGTGACTTACGATAACCTTAGTCCTTTTTAATAGAGGCCCAGATGTGTATCCTTCTACTCTCGCGATGCTTACATTGTAGCAGATTTAATACATGTTAGGGGCAGTGGGATAGCCTAGTGGTTAAAACGTTCGCCGAAGATGCGGGTTCGATTCCCCAAATGGGTACAATGACTTGTGTGAAGTTCATTCCTGGTGTCCCCCGCCATGATATCGCTGGAATATTGCAAAAACCATATTGCGGAAAACCATACTCACTCAGTGACTTTTGTTGAGGTGGCGGTTTCGAACAGATGAAGCCTCCCGCATTATGTTCCATAAATAGATCATTATCTTGCCAAAGGATAATCGACGAAAACCTTTCATATCTCTTCATATGTGTACCGTTTCATTTGTTTCGACCCGTGAAGGTCCGACGTAGGAATCCATGCTTGCCATAAAAGGCGTTTATGCTTGTCGTATGAGGCGACTAACGAGATCGGGTGGTCAGGCTCGCTGACTTGGTTGACACATGCCATCGGTTTTCAGATCGATGCTCATGCTATTGATCACTAGACTGTCTGGTGTAGACTCAATTATTTACAGACTACCACCATATAACTGGAATATCGCTGAGTGAGGAGCAAAACTACACTCACTCATCCAAGTTCACTTGTTTTACAACTTTCACACACATCCTCATCGTAGAAGTTCATTCAGTAATAGTCTATATTGATAACATCAAAAATCGCTACACCGCACCCACAAACAAATGTAAGTGAGTCGAGGCCGACGCACTTCAGGCTATCTGTTCAATCAAAATTTTGATCATTTGACGTATTCAGCATATATGCATCAAGCAACGCCCTGACTATGACACGCTGACACATGACTACAATGTGTGAAACGGAAATGCGTAGTCTCGTTGTGTGGCGTTGCTGGTAACCCTGTTATATTTCTAAAACGGCGTAAAACATCACTCAATCTCTAGTAAACTATCAGTAACACTCCGCGAGCATTTTTATGCAGTACTGCAGGGTTGGGCTAACATAATTAAACAAGTAATATAGACGGATATTCTACAGGACATATATGGAGGGCGAACTACAAAAAATAAAGCAACAGGCATGCCTAAAATCCCAAACTTCCACCCACGGTTATAACCATACTCTCGCGGGGGCGTTCTACATGGCTTGTTCGTATTATGGTAACTTTACCCAGATAAAACCGAAATTAAGAAATGGACAAATCACTTGAAGCCTCTACCAGTTATGATTTATTCAACGTAACCATTAACACATATTGCATGACGAAACACGATGATGTGACGTTGTAGTCGGAACCAAATTTGTCACCGTCCATTGACGATGAGGAGCACAGTCACCAACGTCAGAATGGGGTAAGATCTTCGTGCTGCGGCAGGTGAACACGTGCACGGAGATGTCGTTTTTACTGTCGCTGTGGGGTTTAAAGGGATGTCATCCTCGAGCAATTCCGGGCCTGCAGACAAAGACAACAAATGATTAGACATTCCATACCATACCAGAATTATATCTCTGAGAGCTGGATAAGGATTGAGGATTGGGGATTAGAATCCCGAATCTGAAATTTCGTTCACATTCGGGATTCGTATGAGGAATTTGAGTTCTTTGTTAACATTTGGGATTCCAATCTCGAATCTGTAAGTTTGGTTCATATTAGGAATTCGGGATTCGAATACCGAATCTGATTTTTTTTGCATACTCGATCGACATCGGTTATTCGGTATTCTGTAGTTGAGCTCTTTTTCACATTTGGAAATCGGATCCTCAGCGGCCTTTGCACCTTTACTCTTCAGAATGTTCTATCCTTGATGCTATCTATCCTCGGGGATAGTCGAGCGCTCCCGGGGCTCTTGTATGTATGAGCTCTCAGTGAAGACCGAAGTCAATCCAACAAAGTCTATAATCAGAAACACACTTTTTGTGTCACGTTTTCATAATGTAAGGCAATATTAAATGTTCAGCATAAACCTGGCTCTGTGAAATGATCCCTACTTCGCTTGACCTGAGGAATGCAGGCAGTGTCCTCATTGTGGAGTATTTGTACGACTGAGAAATAATACTGCATCAAATATGAAATTAATGCAATACATATCGTGTCAATAACTCCTTACGTATGGCAGCAACATAAACGTTATAATCTCTATAAAAGTTATCCGATCGCTACAAAATAACTCTGTTTTCGTAATATGCATATCGATAATCAGATGGCAATCCTCAAAACAAGACTGAACATTTGGGGTGAGTGAGTGAGTTTAGTTTTACGTCGCACTCAGCAATATTACAGCTATAGAGCGGTGGTCTATAAATAATCGAGTCTGGACCAGACACTCTAGTGATCAACAGCATGAGCATCGGTCTGCACAATGGGGAACCGATGACATGTGTCAACCAAGTCAGCGAGTCTGACCGCCCGATCCTGTTAGTCCTCTTAAGACAAGCATAGTCGCCTTTCATGGAAAGCATCGGTTGCTGAAGGTCTATTCTACCCCGGACCTTCACGGGTCTTAAACATTTGGAACCTACTCAACCACTTCTCTACAAAGTGAACTTAATATAACTGTTTTCTGTCACGTACAGTCGTCGATGGTGACTTTCATGTTGAGATGGCGGATCCCCGAGAAGAAGTGCTGGGTTTTCCTGCAGGTTACGGGGTAGGAATCCACACACCGCATGAAGGTGACTGCCGCTCTGTAACACCATATGGAAGAGTTAGGGAGTCCGTGAGTTTAGGTTTACTCTTTTTTAGCAATATTTCAGCAATATCACGGAGGGTTGTAACACGATGTATGTTTATTAGTAGTAGGTGATCTGAACTAAATAGTGAGTGAGTTTAGTTTTAAGCCGTTTTAAGCAGTATTCCAGCGTGGTCTGTACACATCGAACCCGGGTCTACGGCGTGATGAGCTTTACCTACTAGATTAACCCAAGACCCATCTCTGAAGCGGATGTGTCATCTATTTTTTATTGCGCTTGAATATTCTAATATATTATATGACAGGGATACATAGTTAGAATTTGGATAACTGCTATCTTGCAAAAGTTTAGGTTGTAGCGTAAAATTTTGAAAAGCCATGTATGAGGAGATTAGCTGACACATGTCATCGAATCCCTATAGCGAAGTGCCGTTGATCACTGGATTTTCCGTCCCAGACGTGCTGCCTTAAACGCCACACCAACCAATCAAAACACTTCCCGTGTACAGTCACTTACTCACATAGTCTTGTAGAGTTGCTGCCGGCGTAGAAGTAGTTCATTGTGAGGTTGTCGTTGCAGTCGGCGATGTCGTTGATGTTGTCACAGGCGCTAACCATCCGTCCATCTCCCAAAAATGTAGCTGGCGAAACATTTATAAATGAATATGAACACATGGTACGACACCAGTTTCGTTTACCCACCATTCGACGTTATAAAATACATTCCCATGTGCAGTTTTCCCGGATGTTTTTGAGAAAATATTTGATAAAATCCTCATGATGAAATTTTAGAACAGGTGTAACATTATATAGTGAGGTACTGAGGATGGGAGGGAACTCTTGTAGGCCTAAGAATGAACCTTACTACATAAAGAGTTATCTCCCCTTGTTTAGCAGACGGCTTTCGTTGTTCTTGTGGCAGATTTGATAGCAGAAGAGAAGAGAAAGCTGCTTCCACACGTTTGTGAAAGAGGTGTGACTAACGCTGGTAGACATAACATTCCCCTGTCCAAGAAATATTCCAGCTGTATGACGGAAGTTTGCAAATATATATTTTGAACTGATCAGACAGTTAGTTAACCCTGCGACATCGTTGTTCATTGATACTCCGATTTTGTCTGTCCTTCCTTGTGTCAACATTCTTATGTTGTTAAAAAAATGACCCAGAGTGTCTGGTATATTCAAACAAACCGTTTTCTGCTGCACACAAAACGTATGGCATATGCATCAGATTCTGTATTATATATATAATCCCCATCTCCTCCACACGAGTCAACACGGATCAAAGATCAAAGATATGCTGCCGGAAACAGACGTGACACGGATCATGCCTAGATCTGTACTGAACTTGATACATGTATGACTCTTAGCCTTCAACATGAGTAATAGTTTATCATGATCTTGAAATGAAGGAGACTGATAAGATTTCACAGAAGCGTGGGGAAGCATGGGGATTTACATTTGCGGGCGTTTCCAGAACACTGTATACCAGTGTTGTGTTGCGAACATGACTCTCCCTGTAACACGCTTAGCTCCTATACCGGTAAACATCATACCTGTTTCCGAGTTACGTGACTACTAGTAGCTTGCTATGTGACTACTAGTAGTTTGCTGTGAGGGCACATAATCCTCAACAGAAGCAATAAATCTGAAGACGATTAACATTACCTACAAGTGAAAAGACGTCTTTGGAGAAACCTGCAAGTACGATTATTGTACGGGTAATATACTCATAGAATGTAATAAAGGAACACACGGAATTGCAAGTGTTCCTACGCTCTTTTCCGTGTTTCTTGTCACGCGTTATATTGCTGTGTGGGTGAAAATCTGGAAATGTTTTCCCTTATTGGTATAATATAACCAGTGCGATGTTTAGGTTCGAGCACAAGAACATAGGTTTGACATACTCATTAAATCGCTGTCCACAGTACAAAAGTAATATTGCATTACGTGTGTGAACCTGTTTCATAGTGTCGACGTTGCTTTAAACGATATTCATCGCATGTGGCATACAGTAACTGGTCATATTTACAGAACCATGTCACATTTGAGATATTGTTGGAAAATAATGAGATGAACCAGCAATGCTTGTAGGTGTTTCCTCATCGTCGGCACACTCTAACGCGTTCGGTTTCAATTGAATGTACAAATTACATACGTCAAATTTCGTTCTTATCTCGCTCCTGAGGCAGTGAGGAAGGTTTTACACCCCGTACAGCAGTATTCCAGCAATATCACGGTGTGAGACACCAGAAACGGGCATCACACATTGTACCCATGCAGGGAATCGAACCAGAGTCTTCGGCGAGATGAGCGTACGCTTTAACCAACAGGTTACACCAAATCCACACCTCTACATTGAAATCCTGCTTTGTGTCCGGTCTGTTATGAAACAAAGGCATAACAATCGCCAATTGAAATGAAATGAATAGTTATGCGGCGTAGACTGAATCTACCTGACCCATTTGGTTGGCAGATCTAATTCAAGAATCAGTGAAACCAAAGACCATATGATATGGTCTCCGGTGTAGTCTGTATTAATCTGCATATATGGTTACAGTAGTTACCCAAACAATACATTCCTTAACAGTACTGAACTACTTCGCTGTGACATAATACCAGCAGCCTTTGTAACGTTTTGTTCCTAACCAAACAGCAACACTATTGTGATGTCTCTGATTTCTTCAGGTCGGCATTAATTTTCGCTTTGATCAAACATAGCAGTGAATGAAGATCAACTTAGATTCAATGCCGCTGGAGAGGTGTTAAATTTCATAGCAGGAGTAATGGTTTTATGAATACTCACGTCCGTCTGATGTCGAAATTTGTGTTCAAAATGCTTCTACTGGTATGACCGTATTCACACTTTGCAATTCACACTTTACAATATATCCCCAATGTATATATCTTCGGATATGATTTCGTTTGGCTTGGTTGTTGTATAACGTCACACACAGCAATAGATCTGATATATGTCGGCGGTCTGTAAATAATCAAATCTATGTAATGAGCGATCTTTTCAGATTGATCTTCCCTTCACTAACCCGCTAGGTGCGCTCATTCGTACGACCCAACCTTAAACTGACAGCGCATGTCGTATGCGCGATGTGAACCATACGTGTTAATATTACACTTAGAGACAGTTAACCAGTTTAACCTTCACCTTCACTGTGAGGGTTGAAGCTGGTGCATGTGCAGTATATCAAGTTGTAGACTGGTACTCTGCCTCAACAAGCTTGTAGTGCAGCGATAGCGCAGCGCGGAATAGGGCAGGGGAACCAGTCTAATCAAGTTGTCGCAGCGCACACTGAGTGGAGAACCAGACCGGACGTAAGAAGTTGGACAGTCACTTACATCATTTTAAAAGGAGAGTTATCGCCCGTCACAGCAATAGGTTCCCCATTGGGATACGATGACATCATTCTGTCAACTAGCCTGACCATCCGATCCCCTTAGTCGCATCTTACGACGAGCATAGGCTGGGCCTAGATTTTCGAAGCTCTCTTAACGCTAAGATAGTCGTAAGTGCCATACATTAACATAGACTTACGTCTATCTTAGCGTTAACAGAGCTTCGAAAATCTAGGTCCAGAAGTCCAATTCTAACCCGCTTGTTCACGGGCTTAGGACATGGAGATTCGGCACTTATTGAACAGACAGGAATACGTTATTTAACGATATTAGTACTACCATTCATTAAAGGACACTGGTTAGAGATTGCCATTTAGTCAAATCTATCAGAACGTAGAACACCGTGGAAGTATACTTCTATGTGATGATTTGTTATACCTGAAATGTGTTCATTAAACGAACTTACGCCCAGGAAATATACAACTGTACAATTGTATTAAGTAATTTACCTGCAATGATAACAGCAGGAAGAATCGATATTATCATCTCTGTTATCCAGTGCTCTGTAGTCTCACTGAAGAGTTATCCGTGTGAACACAACAACTTGCGCTATGTTTGTGTTCGTCACCAGGATATAATGTCACCGTGATATAAAGGACGTCAGGTTGTCAATATCATCCAATCCGACAGGGTTGTGGGAATTATTGTCTGTGTAACTGATCTCTAGTGGCTTACTACCACAGACGGGTATTTAACAACAGAGATTTAAATAGAAACAGCGGAGGACCTAGTATACTGTATATTCTAAATTAAAATATTTTGCCCACACGGTATGACCCGCTGTTCGCATGATCTAGTTGTTCATCGCAGGGGTGATATTTTGCAGTATGTAATCTGTAATTGATTTTTCTTACACTTCGAATTTCTATTTACTTTATTCAAAACATTTTAATGTCTAAACATCTCTGATCTCTTAAATACATTAGTCACTATGATCTATTCTGCTATTTGGGGAGATGTTGATTTGAAGTACGAGAAAATTTATATATCCACCCACACGAGAATATCCTAACACCTTGTCAATCAAAACAGTTCGTACTGCCAGCACAATACGAGAACACAGTGTTGTTTTTAAAAATAAACTGGCAGATGAAAGAATGCATTGTGATGGTGCTGATTATGTGAGTAAATTGTTGATCTGTGAATGGCAGTTTTTAAATTTTATTACGCCTGTCTGACACTCACTTGTGGGAAAAGTAAGAATAGTGGACAATTTTGTGTCAGCATACACTGGATCATTGACGTCTCGGTTGTGAAATAATTTTGTCACCAAATAATTCCTACTATGTTTGAACTGATGTAAATTCTACCGAAATAGAAGATGTATCGATGTTCATAGATGGCACGTCTAAGATACCTATCAGCTTAGATTATAATGATTTTTAAATAGTTTAAATCTAATCCTGATTTCAAAGAATAAAAGCATGTAGATGATATCTGGAAGTGCTAGCAAAGCTAACATACACTAAGAAATTGTCCAGACAAATGATTAGCCCCTTTGTCGTAAAATATGCTTATAAAACTGTAAGTGACCATGAGGAAGGTGCTTCAGAACTCTCTTACATAAGGTGAGTATTTTACGTGTTATCCTCCTGAGCAAATACGGTCAAAAGAACAGGCACGTGACCGGAGTCGAACTCGAATGTCGGTGATAAGTGGCCCAGGGACACTCAGTCAAACCACGTAGAAACAGAGGAAACAGATACAGATATACATTTAAGATTTTATTCAATTCCATTCTGATTATTGTCATATGCACGTGTATCTTACAATGTGTCAGCACAGCAATGAGCGTGCATGGCCACAGGACATGGTAGAAGTTTATTTACACCTATGACACAAGTCCTAATATATGTAACGGTTGCCAAGGTCATTCTACAAATTAAATAACTGAATATTCTAAGGGTGTTTGCGAGACCTCTTAAGTTTAAGAGCCTATTTAGTGAGTAAGTGAGCTCTTTGCAATATTCAAGACATACTACGGTGGGGGGACACCAGAAATGGGCTTCTAACATTGTACTCACGTAGGGACTCGAACCTGGGTTTCCGGCGTGACGAGTGCAACCACTAGTCTGCTCCACATCCCCAAAGCCTATTAAGTGGCAAATATACCGTTGGATGTCTTCGTCATATTATGTGTCAACATAATGTCCAACACAACCCCGTTCCACGAAGCGATGTGAGCGCTAGGGTGGTCGTATCTGAACAGACACTCTACTCTGCACCGTAGCGATACTATCGGTCTGTGGAACGCCATGGAAGAAAAACAACGCCATGTCATATAACATGTCATGACCTTGTTCGGAATATGATCGGATGACATTTGGGGTTTGTTTGATTGGTCCATTCGCCCATTCATACGTTGAAGAAAAGATGTTTATTATAAGTTTGTCCATTGAAACAAGGTTGTAAATAATAAACAAAGCATTTGCTTTGATACCCGAATGTGAAGACAATATCATCATAACCTGTTTCAAACAAAATGTTCTTGGTGTAGACAGAGGTATGTGTGGCTTCAAATAGAATCGCCCATTGTATGATCCTTAGGAATAAAATGTTCAAACGTTTGAAATACAAGAGTTAAATACATGAAAACAAAATCAATAGATATTACTACAAAACTATAGTTTAAGTCAAACGTGAGTAGATGCACATATAAACAGCATATTTAACTATGAAGGCGCAGAGATAACAGATTCGACATATTAGAGATACTGAGCTAATATTAAACATAAAATATTTGTAACATATAAAACATGTAAAATGCTTGCTGGCAAACAACACCTGATGTAACTGTTGAGGTAAGGTTGTGAGTCATTATTAAAATGCCCAGGGAATGAAAGTCTATGCTTGACTAATTCTTCTGATGCTGAAGACACAGAATGACACAGCCAAGTGCAAGCCTGGATTCCAATACACCAATACTGAATATCCATTTCTCACTTGTTCCATTTTAGCGACTTTTAAACATAATGTATACCCTCTTTTGCCAGTCATTTTATGGTGTTGTTGTCAAGTGAGATAGATCGGCTACCTTACCCAACTCACAATAGCCTGTCTCACAGTCCCTGGATCCACTTTAGGAGTATATATGCTGAGAGAAACAAATACAGGAACCTCAAGCGTTCCTTTAATATTTTCCAGTTTAATTACGTCACCAGGCTTAACTTCAGAATAAAGGAACAAAGCCATGAAATGACGTTCCCTTATCCTTTCCTTCAGTATATCTTCACGCTCTCAGTGCACCAGTGGCAGTTGAGATATGTAAAACTATAGATGCGAGGTAAACGAAATCATTTAATCTATGTAATGGTATATATCTGTACACAACCAAGGAGCTAAAGGCCATCATTCATGACAGTAGTGACTGCACATTTTGCAGACATGACTCTTATAATGACACATCAACATGATCAAATTTTGTCGCATATGATAAGATGTAAACATTGCCTTTTCACATCACGTTCATGTCCTTCGTGAAATATTATTTCTCTGTATCAATTACTGCAACCGAAGTATAAGCCTTGTTCTAATCCTTTGCTGAATGTTAAGCCCATAATGTTTATATTAATTTTATTCTGTGAAGAGGTATGTCTAGATCAGTTTAAAATCTATGGACGCCAGGTTAGCTATTCTCGAAACATTCGCAGCCTTACGAACTTCTTAAGCACGTTCTCAACATATTGGCTACGATCAAAGTTACGAATTCTTAGGGCTACGAACGTTTCGAGAATAAGGGTCCAGATTATCAGAGGCTTCTCAAAGTAGTTATGTTAGAGGGACAATGTGATCTTCTTACTCAACAAAAATCTTTCAAAAATAATCATTTAACCTATTTTTATTACCTTGGAGACTTGAGCAGTTCTATCGAGACTTGAACGTCTTACGAATGGAAGCTCAATAACTATCTTATGAACATGTAACAAATGTGCGGCCCCCAGAATAGGGTTAATATAATGTTGAGTTCCAATTCCTCGTGTTCCTGGAATGTCTACCTGACCAGCAGAGTCAACAGCAAAGCCAGTATACAGATCACACCACCTCGGACAGTTCCGGCAGAATCTGTCGTTGGAAATACCACATCCGGGCCTGTGAATAATTCACCTCTCATTATCAGATCAGGAGTTAAAATGGTCAATTTAAGAAAGGCAAATGCATTGTTCGTTATATTAACATGCAGGATAATTGTACTACTCAAGGAGGGTTTGGGTAGCCTAGTGGTTAAAGCGTTTGCTTGTCACGCCGAAGACCCGGGGTTTATTCCCCTCGTCAGTAAAACAAAACTCACTCACTCACTAAAAAGGATTAAAAGAACACCCGATTCTCCCATAGTACAAATTAACCTGTCATCTCATGATTATATGAACAGTTATTAGCAATATGAAAGAATCGGGTGTTTTTAATTTTTCTTGAGTGGTATGCAATACTGTTTCAGCTTCCAAGAGACATGAGCTGTGAGTGAGTGAGTAGTTATGGTTTTACGCCGCTTCCTGCATGATCACGACGGGAGAGACCTGAAATGCACTTCACACATTGTACCCATGTTTGGAATCGAACCCGGGTCTTTGGAGTGACGAGTGGATACTCGAACCTTTAGGCTACCCCCAGCCCGTAAGCTATTCTCAAAGGCTTCGACCGGTATTTCCAATACAATCAATGTCATCGAGACAATAGTATTCTACCTTTCTCATAATATATAGCATTTATAGTTTCAAGAGTATTTGGACATTTTCGATTTTGAGAATATTATTATCCTCGACATAAACGTCGTGCACGGATAGATTGGACAGATTTGGAACGGAACAGTATCAACTATTTTCTTGTAGATTCTGTGTCAGATATTGTTTGAAATGTATACACAGACAGATTGAATGAGTAAGAAAAACTTACAGGTCCTGTCCAGATTCTTCGCCGTAATGGTTCGTAGCGCTTGTAGGTAAACGCTGTTTGTCTTGCAAGTCTGGTTGTTGAGGCACTTTACGTAGACATCAGCAGCTCTAAGATATAAAACAATAAAAGACAAGTATACATTTTGGCCCTTCTTGCATTATTACGAAGTCCCCATAACAACGCTTTAGGATATATTATTGTCAGACTTGATATTTGTGTGCGAAGAGTGCTTTTGTAGGGGTTGTTTGAAGCGCCTTAAAATGAACAGGACAACTAAGGGAGAGTGGCCCCGACACCTGCACGATATGCCCATGTATTTCATTCTTCTCAGTGACGATAACAGATTATTCATAAACCCGGCGTTACTGAAAACAACAGTAAATGTTTGAACAATATATGACAGTTAATGTGTGAGTTAAAATTCTACGTTACATCAGCAAATGGATACACCAAATATTCACGGTACACTGTTTGACTAAAGATCGAGGCCTATATACACCTTAAGATGCATGCATTTTTCCTCATTACAGGCTTTTCTACATTCATCTGAGGCATCACCATCATATTAAGGGCATTGGTAAGAAGAATTTACGCGCATATTGTGTTGGTAGTTGCGTTGGGGGCGTCGACCGCTGCGACTACAGCAGCACTGCAGTCGTACATTTCGTTGACGTCGCAGTGGTCGGTGCTTGCTGCAGGGACAAGAGAATCATCCATGAAAGGGTTTTGGAGAAAAACAATGAACTACATAATGTCCTCATATTCCACGTAACCACAAATTCGTACAAGCACGCGCGTGTGCATGTTTCTGGCTTTTGTTTGCCGTATATTGTCATATTGCATTCTTTGTCATAAGCAAAGGCCAGATCGTTTTGTAAATGATCGAATCTGGATCATACGTCTCTGTGATTGAGATCATGAACATGATTTGAGATACGGTGATATGTAGTCCACCTATTTAGGAACTTATCCTTCGGACACTGTCTGTCCATAAACTACATAAAGACGATGTGGCTAAAGACATACCAGACGATTGCCTGGTCCAAACTTAATATTTTGAGGCTACCATGGTAAACTAACACAAAGGATGACATTGTAAATGTTATAGTATCCAGGTCATGGATAAAAAAGCTCGACCTGCTTCCCTGAATATCCTGCGATGGCGCTACACGGAAGCATCAGCGCAGAAAACCCAAGGAACCAGAATGAACAAATTAAACCAAAGGCATGGGATCTGTACTCCAGTTTATGACGTTAAAATGTTCAACTTACCTTGAGGTGTGGAACCAGCAGCTGAAAAACAAAGTACATATGAAACACTGAGTACACTGAGTACATCGGGAGGGTATAATCTATCACAGGTTCCAGAAAATCAATTAATAAAACTGCCACTGATCCCAAAGCAAAGCGTGACTCCAATCGCCCGTGAACAGTCTATGGCAAAGTAATCTTGATTATGTCAGTGTTAACGGAGGTGTGTTTGTTCATGCGAGAATGCTTGTCTGCAGCATGTCTGACAATTGAAAAACCGAACACGGACACTATACATGCATAACTGTCACGATTTTTCGTGACACTGGAACAGAAGCACATTTTTATTACATGCTAAGTTGCACTATATTGTATGGAGATGTCAATGTGTGAAGTTCTGTTGTTCCATCATCAAACTACTTAGATAGTAGGTGCTTTCAATTTGGATACTTTTATTTCAGACTGAAACATCGCAGTATTATTTTTCTCTAAATCAACCGACTTATTGGTAAGTCATGTTTTGCACTGCGAATGACCATACGTTAATGAAGATAATCTTTGACAAAGAACATTCACCACTGGAGTCCTACGACACACTATCTTCAAGCATTTGTCAAAAATGTCATTTACTCATAAGGTCCCTGCTCTGTTATTTATTTAGAGTGACTATAACGAATTCTGCCTACATCTGACATCAGTAGTTCTTTTGGGTTCGTTATGACAGTACTTCATTGTTCAAGGTATTATGGTTCCATCAATAAGTTGGAGCTAACCGCCGGATTAATTATCTGCTCTAGCTACTTAGATTCGCAACCCAAGTGCAACCCTAACCAGTCTGTTACATGCGTCAAGTGTGCTGTGGCTCGGTGAAACTGGAACAAAGTATTTCGGTTATATGATAATGTATGAGCTTGGTCGGAGACGGTACCAATGTGGAGAAACCGACGCATGCGTAAAGTGCAGGTGCTAACAGACATGGGAGACAACTACACACCTAAGTGGTTCAAGGAGGAACGGTTTACCTGTTGGCGTTGTTGCAGTCGTAGTCGGGTCAGTGAACACGACGTTTGGACCTTGAAATACAATTTGAAAGTGTTACGTTTTGGGATAATTCTAATCTGGCTTGACTCGATATTAACGAAATGCCTTTAATGATATTTTGCTCGGTTTTGCTCAAAGAGGAAGGTCATAATGGAAAAAGAAAACTTTCTTCGATGCGGACATGTTTGTTAAATATTCCTAGTGCCTGCAATTATCGTACCCGTGAGTGAGAGAACACGTGAGGTTTTACGCCGCTTTTAGCAATAGTTCAGCAATATCACGGCAGTTAACATTAGAAATGGGCTTCAGATACTGAAACCATCAGGGGAATCGGACTCTGTTTTCAGCGATACGAGCGGGCGTTTTAACATGTATGTCTGTCATAGTATGTCTTTCTGTCTGTGTGGATGGATGGAATGTGTGTGTCTATGCATGTATGTATGCTGGTGTGTGTGTGTGTGTGTGTGTGTGTGTGTGTGTGTGTGTGTGTGTGTGTAGGTAGGTAGGTAGGTAGGTAGGTAGGTAGGTAGGTAGGTAGGTAGGTACAGGATGTATAAAGGTTCGTATTGCCTATGGATATGTTACAGCATTTACGACGTTGATGAATAACATATCTCACATGTTTTGTCAAGGTTCCTGGAAGTGATAGTGACAAGTGCTTGTAGATAGATGGGGCTTGTCTTGCATGTCTGTTTCTTGAGACATTGTGCATACACCTCAGCCGCTCTGAAAACATACAACCGTTACAACTGTTGAACCGTTTGATATCGATACCATTTGAATTCGTGTAGATACTCTGACCCTGAAATATTAATCTGTGGTAGCTATAACTGTCCCAGATTACAGTTACACCAAGGATTAACGGATTAGAAAGTCATAAAGTATGTAAAGTTTGGTGGTTGGACATCCCAGGATACACTACATACATATCAGTTTACAAAAGCCCGGAATGTCTCGACAGAAATTAATGACTTTCAATACTTAACATGGTCTAAGTATTGTAGGCGTTCTATGAATTCTGTCTCATGACCAATAGTGGGAGAACTTGGATGCACGTATGTTACTTACGTGCAAATGATGCTGGCATCCCCGTTGGCTCCGTCGACAGCTGCGACCACGGTGTTGCTACACTCGTACATCTCGTTGGTGTCACAGTGAACGGCAGCGGCTGGGGACATATACATCATCATCATTGCCATAATAATTATTATCATGATGATGATCATCACCGTCGTCACCATTACACTGAATGCTGTTTGCCTGCATTCAAATATTGCCAGACAAAATAAAGTACACATGTAAAGATTCACAAAATTGAATTTTACGGTAAATTTACAAAAACAAATTCGAAACGTTTCATGGCTAAAAACTGTCATCGCAAACACACCAAAATTCAGTTTCCGCAAACGGCCACGATACCCATGTAGACTTCGCCTCTACTGAGTAGCCATTTGCTTATTGTTTTAGTTAATGGTTTGGATTGGCAACGTAGTAGTGCTAACGTTGTCGCTGGCTGTGACTTTATGGTTGACACAAGCATGCACCATTTCAGACATTTAGCTAATTAAACATTCATGAGTGATTGCAAAGGCGTGACTCAGATCATGACTTTTATCACTCTTGTGAAGCAGAAACATACAAATATGGTGCTGACAAGTCAATCTTATCTGACCCCATGGCCAGCGGGTTACTGGCACGGCCAGGGGGAGACAACTATGAGAGGCGAATTGACGACGGGGTCCACATGACCCGGTGCCTTTGATGACAGTGTGTAGCCCATGTGTTGCTCTTGGTCGTGATATGTTAGTAATAACTGATTCAACTCATAACAACACCATTGCCATAAACTATCTATTGCATCGATGTCAAACGAGGAAGATGGATTGTTAGAAACCAGACGGATTCTTATTTCACTGTGCATTGTCGTTTAGTTATTTTATGGCGCTTCTGTGTAGAGTTAGGCGCCTTGGGCACCCAAACGTCGGCATCCACTTCGAGGAAGTGCAGTATATTTGTTACCTCGTGTTGTGCCCTCATCACCTGAAAATAGGAATAACACGCTTAAGTACTTCCACAAAGATTTTTACTGATATTATATGTATTAAGACATCCAGATTCGAACCCACACCTGACGCACCAAGGTGATGCGTTATATATTATTCACCCTCCCATCCCTTATATCACAATGTTAACACACATTTTTCAGCACCTCTTCACCGACTTTCTCGTCCTTGTGGAGACGTGTTACATTTGTTTTCAGTTTCACCTGGTCTACTATATATCACACAAGAGTACATTTCAAAATCGCAACCTAATAGACGCTCGAGGGTATATATCTTTGTAGGCTACATAGGTCAGGTTGAAGACGTTTACCTGTTGTGGTAGTGGTTGTGGTCGGGACGTTGAAAGTGACGCCAGTACCTGCAAATACATGCCCGACAACGTCTACATATAACTGTAATCAGTCATATCCGAAACATTGTAAAAAATATGAAAATATTTGAACATTTATGTGTATTTTTAAGACTTGTCAAATACACACTTCTAGTTTCCAATCAATGACACAACATGCGCAAACTATTCGCTGTCAAAACTTCCAGATATACAGCCCATGTTCCCTGAAAGGAGCCAGATGATTGCCAGTAGCACTACCATCTACATTCATCCTGCCTAAGTTCCAAGTCAGATTTGGCCTTCAGTACCCCATGCTTGTCGTAAGTGGCGACTAAAGGGATCTTATGGTCAGGCTTTATGACACATGTCATTATATCCCGGTTGTGAAGATGGATGCTCATGTTGTTGATAGCAAACGTAAAACTAAACTCACTCACTCACTCACTCACTCACGACTTACAATTCGAATTTGCCTTAGCAGACACATTCCGGAGCAGTTTGACTGAGCAGCTATAGAAATAAATACAGTATGGCGTTGCTCTAAGACATTTCCATGTCTAACAACGCCGATTATCGGTTCCACGCAAATAATCATTTTCGTTGAGATTTGACCCCGGGAGCTTAAAGTATGAAGAGATCACAGGTTGTTTATTTATTATGGAAAAATACACTGACATAGAAACAACACGTAAAGATACATTAATGTTAAAAAGAAAACGATAGAATGTGTTCTGTCCAGTTATACGCCCTAGGGTACAATGGTTCAATGTGAGCTCATCGATCAAAGCTATTGACGTATGTAATATATTGCAGTGGAATATGTCATGCTGTTTTATTGAAAGAGGAATATGATAAACTTTGTCGTACAGATTTATTGTCAGCGCCACAGAGTATTATATATGTCCTCTGAATTTCTCACGGGGTTTTCCGTTCATTTGATTTTTTTTAATTTGTGACTATCAAAATAATAATAGATTCAGGGATTGAGGAGGATTGGATGTGTTTGAACATACTGACTATATAACAACATGGTTAGTGGATATTGCCCAATTGTACCGTCGCGTAACAAAGTGAGTGAGTGAGTGAGTGAGTGAGTGAGTGAGTGAGTGAGTGAGTGAGTTTAAAACTTACACAGCGGGAACAACTGAACGGACCTCGCATATTTTACCCATGTTGGGGGTCTGCGGCGGGACGAGCGAACACTTTAACCGTTAGACTACCCACTGCTTCGTATCGTCACAAAGAAACAACAACAAAGCAAACTATGTATATAGTTATGTAATATTGTCAAAGGCAAACCTACACATGGCCCGGAGGTCGATCCCTTGCTGTCGTAATACCTCCGCCACTCTGTCGTTTATGAAAGCACTCCCAGCACAGCCCTCCACTCCTAGGATGCACTCTGTGTAGATCTTGAAGGCTCTGAATACAGAACACACCACTGGGAATCAGTTGCTATTGGTTAGCACCGTTCCGTACTGTGTGTCCGATTTACTCATGAATATCCATTGAAAAGCGAGGATGCTCCGTTTTGCATCCTTGTGATGAAAGAATCACGGTCAAGTATGTCTTGCTTGACTGTTGAATATTCCATCACAAGGGAGAACTATATTAAATCACGCACTATGGAGGATCTTTTTAATAACATTAGTTCTCATTTAACTATTGCATTTTTAAAAAGACATAGCTTTGTTAAATGATAAATATTTTATTCTTGGAAGTTTGAATTAGTAGATTGTTAGTGGCTGTATCATCGAATGGGGGTTATCGTAAAATTATTGTCCTCATGAGAGAATACGTAAAGGCCCCAAACCTTCAAAACTAGATTTAAATTTACCAGACTTTTTAAACGTCACGTCGTGGTATTTTTGTTCTTTTAAAAACTCCCTACCATCGCCAGCGGCTGAAGGGATGATGTAAATCCAGTTCGGGTCCATGCAGGTAGTAAAAGTATTGCAAGTATGGTGATCTACCTTCAGTTCTTGAGATATATAGCGTGTTTTCATATTATATTGTCCAAATAGTACTATTAGTTGTAACGCTCCACGCTAGTTTTAATTCTAACTGTGATATTCTAGACATCTGTTCCACTGTCCTTTTGACGATATGATATCCACGTGTTCCATTTCAAAGTCAAATATGTCTCCGTCACGACATGGCTGAAATCTTGCCTGTGTGACGTTAAATATTAACTCACTCACTCACTTCTTAATGTGTTTTAGTTACATCACAAATGTCAGTCTGATGTTGGTGATGCAGCACTTATACCATCTTGTTTAAGATGACAATGTTATAAGTAATAACACGGTACATACCTGCATGTGGTAGCGGTGTTTACCCCTATGCTGTTGGTTAGTCCAGTAGTGCAGTCAGATAGTGCCTGAAGGTCACACGCGGCGTCAGTGACAACCACGAGGGCTGGAAACAGTGACGATGACCTTCACATCCAATCGTTAAATCATGCTCTATTATCAGACATCATTATTGTGTTCATTAACATGTGAAATAATGGTTAATCAATGCAGATTAGTGTTGTCGTTGATTTATGAAATGAATAGCAAATTGGGTCGTTTTAATGGAATACAAATGAATGAATACATAATGTCATTTAGAAAGTGGTCAAATGTAACACAAATCAAATTTGCGGTTCCACTTTCTGCGTAAAGTACAGATTCTAGTACATTTTTTGAGTTGATGCCAATGTGGAAGTCGCGGTGGTTGTGCAGTTTAGGCGACTGACTTTGTGTGCTGGCGATTAGGTGTCTGACTCTATGGGTGTGGGTTCGAATCCCTGATGGGACTGAACCCAACAAAAGTACTAGAATCTGTACTTGACTGAGAAAGTGTAATCCCAAATATAACTTGTGTCACATGTAGATGAACTTTAGAATGATAATTGATCTTGAGTTTATATTTTTATTTTTAAACACACTGGATGTATAACAGTCTTGGCATATATCAGCAAACACCTATCAATATTTAAAGTATGATTCTAATCGGATGAAACATAATGTGTATTTCCAATGCATTTAAACTTAAAATGTTACGGGCAGAATAATTCCAACTAAACAGAATCCAAAAATCAAAACAGGCATAAATAATGATATGGATGTATCACTGAAACTCAGTGATTGTACGAGACGTCAGCAAAAGGTACCACATTCGCACAAATTTAATTACATTTGTGACGTCATTCCATTGTCTGCTTGCTCCATTACTTTTCAGGAATGGAGCGGCGTGTACCAGTTTCAAATTAAAGACTAAATTAAGACATTTAGTTTTGCTAACCTAAATATTCCCAAATGAATGTAATCCATGAAGGGTATATCCTAGTAACTCTCCATTCCTTAAAAATAATGAGCCTCTGGCCTTCCGGGTCTCGGCTCCATTGTTATTAAGGAATCGAGAGTTCCTCGGACATCACCCTCTACAAATCAATAATCAATACACAAAACAAACAATGTGGACCACACAATCCATCAGCTAACCCGGTAACCCGGTGACCCTTGAAGCATATCTCCTTGTAGGGTGAAGATATCAATACTAGCCCAAATACGATAAAAAACAACACATTGATAAAAATGTAAAGCAGAGGTCATCAGGCGAAACCTCTACTGATACAAAATATTATATTCATTAGCCCCTGTTTACCTGCGACGACCAGCACTCTTGTATACAGCAGCTTTTTCAACATGGTACTCCAACTCTGACACACCCTTTACTATTGTACTACTGAGATATTGTACATAGTCTTATCTGGAGCATTATTGCGACATTGCTATTATGGAGTTCAGGAAACCTGCTCGGCAAGTTGCTGTGTAAACGTACGTTGACATATTGACATGGTTGCCAAGCGACAAGAGCTATATCCGTTGAACTTGGTGGTAGGAATGAACGTAAAGGGTGTTCCACGATTTCACACTCTCAATCAAAGATGTCCATGTGTATCTCAGCACCACCCTGATTCATAAGGAATTGCCCCAGCATAAGCATGTGTGGAAGGACTCATGTCGATGCATTCTGTATATTGACATTGCACAGAAGGGTGTCTGAGTAAGTAGGTTATTGCATTAGACAGTGCGTACTATTCAGACTGATGAAATAAGTGCTATAGCGAGTCAATATATCGCGATGTCCAAAGGTAATGGTTCGAACGGAGAGTGTCCGAATCTAAGCGGTCCTTGGGTAATGTACAAAGCATGCATTATTTGCCTTCTGAATGAGTATGGTTTAACGCCGTCTGTAGCAACCTTCCAGCAAATATCACCTTGGAAGACAAGAAATGGGCTTCACAAACTGTACCCATGTGGATAAACGAACCCGGGTCTTCGGCGTGATAGCGAAATTCAGTGCTGTAATGCTTGTTATTTTGTATGTTGTTGCCATGGAAAGATACCTAAAGGTTTGATTCGGATTTAACTGTATTACCAGCTATATAAGTCTGTAAATAATCGTAACTGGACCAGAAGATCCTGTGAGCAACGTCATGGGCATCGATCTATACGCAATTCGGATACGATGACATGTGTCGACGAAGTCTGCGAATGTGGGTTGCTGAAGACCAGTTCTAACCCGAATCTACACGAATAACTGTTGTAGCATCGCAATGATGTAAACAGAACTTACATGAACTTGCAGAGGGTCCTGAAAACAAAAAGGTGAAACTTGGAAACGTATCACTTTTAGAAGGGAATAATCAACAGCTGGATATGCTGGTGCTTGATGGTTTGCATCATGTTGGTAACTTTGATAAAAAGGGAATAACTCAATACAATGTAACTAGATTAGTTACTTGATACATGTAGCTGTTACCGCATATTTGAATCTTGGAACATTTAAAAGAGTGCTATACTGGTAGCTGAATGTTATCTAAGCAATATGTCAATTCTCCTAAATTCGAGTAATTAGCGAAAATTGTAAATTGCAATTAGCTACGAAATCCATGTAGGACAATATAGATGTCCGTTTTCTCTTGCCTTAGGTTTCAGGTTTTGTTAGCTAATCGGGGTAGCTATGCCAAAAAGTTACGAGCCCACAAAATAATTCATTCGCCCAAATGTCAATGTGTGAACTTTGCAAAAGATTACAAAAGGTAAAATACCACCCTTTATCAGGCCATAATGTTGCATGATTTAAAGTGTATTGTAACTTAACAAGAGGGAGAAAGTGAATCAGATACATTTAAAAAATCATCCCTGAAAATTCGCTCCACAGTCGCTGACCCGAATGGCTTTTTACTAGCCAGATGCTAGCGGGCCAGTAGTTCTTCCGACACTGAACTCGATTAAGATTTTTAAAAAAAATGAAACTTGTGGCTTGTATTATCATCAGGCTGACATATAATACCAAAATTCATCGATTTTTTTAACATTACGGCTAGTCATAAACATGGCACCAGGAAATATTCTCATGCCTTGGTATGTACCTCCATATTGACCAATCGCCATCGCAGATGAAGAGACAGAACAGGTTGCTAAAGCGCAATACGTACATGAAGCGTCTGCATAAACCACCAGTCCTGTTCATAATATATAAACCTAAAGTGTGCTTCTCACTACATATTAGGTAACCTCCCATTTTCCCAGAATAACCGCAAATAAGGTTTTTGTTTTGGAGGGACAGGTTTTACTTTTCGCTAGAAAGACCTCTTCCCAGGTTTAACTTTTCGCTAGAAAGACCTCTTCCCAGGTTTCTCTTTTCCTTACTCTAAATGAACATCAACATTCCAATGATTCATGAGTGCTTGAAATCAATTGAAAAATATCTTTCAAGTTTAAAACTATATTAATGTTCTCCGAAGCGGGATTGGAATCGCAATTCTCACGTCCACAGGCAGACGCTCCCCTTCACAGCGGTAGGGTTAAATTATCTACTACCAGTTACTGTCATTAAATTGATTTTACGCGCGCTTCAGTTATTGTTATGTAGCTCCATTAAATGATCATCTACATTGTAATTACCCATCATTGACGGTATATATGTAAGAGAAAACACACCATCCGGTTTTACATTGTCTACCAAAACCTCGGAGGCGTGTTTTCTCCTATACATACAACAGGGTTAGCAGTATCGCCTTACTATGTTTAACAGTTTTTTACATAAAATACCTTCAGGCACCATCAATTTGAGTAATACATTAAATATTGTATGTGTGCATTTAATACATAACTGATAACTGATGATCATCAATGCTTGGTTGTTGTTATATGTCGTATTGGGCGAACACAGACACAAATCTGCTTTTCCCAGAGATCAGTATTCAATATACTGATGACCATGTCTTGCGTGATATTGGATGTATTGATACACAACCGCGTTGACCATTTAAACCCGTTTCTGCGGTCACCACTCTGCTGGGAGTGAAACAAGAATGAGTGAGTTTAGTTTTACGCCGCACTCAGCAATATTACAGCTATATGGCGGCGGTCTGTAAATAATCGAGTCTGGACCACACAATCCAGTGATCAACAACATGAGCATCGATCTGCGCAATTGGGAACCGATGACATGTGTCAACCAAGTCAGTGAGCCTGACCACCCGATTCCGTTAGTCGCCTCTTAGGACAAGCAGAGTCGCCTTTTATGGCAAGCATGGGTTGCTGAAGGCCTATTCTACCCCGGGACCTTCACGGGTCAGTGAAACAAGAACCCAAAAACAACGGCCCGTCAAGATAATAAAGGGAATTACTCCATAAAAAGACGACATAGTCAACACATCCAGTATTGTCTTTGAATGGGAGTACTATGTCACAACCACGATTGCCATGAGTGAGTGAGTGAGTGAGGTTAGTTTTACGCCGCACTCAGCAATATTACAGCTATATGGCGGCGGTCTGTAAATAATCGAGTCTGGACCACACAATCCAGTGATCAACAACATGAGCATCGATCTGCGCAATTGGGAACCGATGACATGTGTCAACCAAGTCAGCGAGTCTGACCACCCGATCCCGTTAGTCGCCTCTTAGGACAAGCAGAGTCGCCTTTTATGGCAAGCATGGGTTGCTGAAGGCCTATTCTACCCCAGAACCTTCACGGGTCACAATTGCCATGACGCTTGCATGCAGGGTGGTTCTCAAATGCTTGCTGTAGTTCCGCAAACATCGTCCTGCCTTGAGCAAGGTACAACGCTGAAGCGGGTCTTGTCTTTGAAACATTGTGCGATGACCATTGCGAAATATGAGAAAAAGATGTGTCCGTGTGAGTAATGCAACGAAATCAGGTCCAAGGTTCAGTTGCAATATTATGTCGATTGTCTGTCTAAACCGATTTGAAAGTTGAGATAGTTGTGTAAACGGGAAACACAGGATTAAGCATAAAGCCGTTAGGAAGTCTTCGTTTTATCCCAAACCAGCTCATGTGAATGATATGGCGCATGAATGTTATAAGAAAGTGTACTGACACCTGTGTTAAGCTCACACTTGACCATATTCATTTCTTTTGTTCTCTTGTTCATTGAAGCATGGTTCCTGTTATATAGTGCTCATGCCCACAACCACCTCCCATATCTGTCTCTATACTCACGCACGCACGCATATACACACAGGCGCACACACGCGTCAAACATGTTCTGTATTGGGTTAAGGAACAATGAATGACGTATTTTAAAATAATAAAAAAAACATAGTTCAGAACATATCTTATGGTGTTCACAAGCACGTCATTAGAAAGTTAAAGCTATTTGTGACACAATATAATGCTATTGTGTTTAGCATCACTGTTTAATCATGCGTCCAGTAACATTCAAACACACGAAATAAATACAGACCTTCATTTATTTCGAAAAATAATTTTATTATCAAATATCCTCTCTGACTCCTCAGCATCACTTTTAACTACCCAAAGATACAGAGCGTCAACAGAGCGACCAGTAGGTAAGCCGTCGTGATGACTGGAGCACCAA
Organism: Haliotis asinina; assembly: GCF_037392515.1. Taxonomy (NCBI): domain Eukaryota; kingdom Metazoa; phylum Mollusca; class Gastropoda; order Lepetellida; family Haliotidae; genus Haliotis; species Haliotis asinina. The sequence goes on from NC_090285.1 coordinate 39,901,084, forward strand.
CAGAATTGACCATGGGGTACTGGACTACTTCTGCACCTGGAAACACACATTGGAAATCCACATTAACTCTGTGCGCCTATTGGCCACAAGAGGCGTATACTGCTCAGGGAGTTGAGATTGATGGATAATACGGTGTGCCGTTTAAATTTCCCTCAAACGAAAGTAACCTTGGCCAGCTCAGCTGGATACTGGCGCTATACAAATATTAGTGAAATAATAGGAATAATAGTAAACAATAGTGCGTGAGTGACTGTAGGTTTACCCAGAAATACCAAGGCGGGGGACACTAGAACAAGACCTTCGTGATTACATGGTATAATATAACGCTATACAACTAGAACATTGCAGCAATTTACAGCTGGTCAGGTGCGCAATATTTACCATATGAAACCTTCCTAATCAACCTGTGGTTGACACATGTCATCGTATCCCCATTGCGTAGATGTTTATGATGTTGATCACTGGATTATCTGTTCCAGACTGGATTAATTACGCAATACGCTGGAGTATTGCTGAATGCGGCGTAAAACAACAAACCAAACTAAACAAATCAAACCTTTCGGCATCGTTCCATGCCGAACGTTCGTTAAATCAGAGAACAGTATATATTTCTTACACAACTCGTGCAGGTTCATTGATTCCATCATCTGTCTGGCTTGTGTGAAGGCAGGGTTGTCAATACACGATGTCAGCCTGTTGAGACACATTACAAAGTTGCCGGCAGCCCTGCGGGGAACCAGCTCAGAGAATCAGTTAAATGAATCAGTTCACAGAATCAGCTCAATAAACCAGTTCCATGTGATGGAACCAGTTCAGAGAACCAGTTAAAGGAATCAGTTCAGAGAATCCATTCAACCCGTCTTGACAATCAGGACGTGTCATATGGGAGAGTGAATATGTTTCACGCCGCTTTTAGAAAATTTCCACCAATATCACGACGGGGACACCAAAAATTGGATTCACATACTGTACCGATGTTTGGAATTGGACCCGGGTCTGAACCAGTTCAGATGATCGTTTAAAGTAATCCGTTCAGAGAATCAATTAAAGCATTCAGTGCAAAGAATCAATTGGAGGAATCATTTGAAGGAGCCAGTTCAGAGAACCAATTGAGGAATCAGTTAAATGGGCCACTTGCGAAAATCAGTTAAATGAATCCCCATATACGATAATAACAAGTGATTATAGATATAACATGGTACTGCATTCATTAGCAGTGTTATATATCAGTGTCCTCAAGTGTCCTCCAGGTCTACCCCTACCCCGCCCCAGTGCCAGCGGCAAGCAAACATCAAGCAACATTTGTCAACTTCTATTGTAGGACAGGGTCACACATTTTAATCTCCGAGCATACGCGTTAGCCATCAGACTAAAGAGACAGGCTGAATAAACTAAACTTTAAAATTAAGCAGATCCTGATAACACCCCATTGTTCCAACCATCAGCTATAGCGAAAATAAGAAGAAACTGCTGTTTCATTTCATTTGCAATTGTAGCATTTCTGTACCAGCATAAATGCCAAATAGAAATTATATCATCTAAACGTTCCGCTTTGTCAATGATTGTATTATTTCGACAATTATATATTTTCGCCTGGTTTTCAGGTGACCACACCGACTTGTCTTTACATGCATTTGTGACAGCCGCATTTCTACGAACACCTGCTATACCCACAGATACGGTACGGATACAATAACACAAACTTAGAATATAGCTTCACCTCAATGAAGGGAATTTGTCTGATTAATATTATGGAAAGTATTTAGTCGTTATACGCGTTGGGACATTACCTCACCTGCACATGACGTCAACGTTTGCAGTTCCGTTGGCAATTGAGACAGCGAGGCTGGTGGTGCAGTCGTTTATGTCGCCAACGTTGCACAGACTCTGGGACATTGTTGTAGCTGCACATGCTGAAGGATGCGTCAGTCATAGTAAGTCATTATAGCACGTGTTTAGAATGTAATAGTGAAGAATTTTAGCGTTTTGGCATGTCATTGTCATACTCACTCAGTCACAGTTGTTCAGTATTTTCACCACACAGAGCATGTACAGTTTTTCATGTCACACAACACATACAGTATTTTCACTCCAAACAGTATATTCAGCACTTTCACCCAAAACAACAAATTCAGCACTTTCACCCAAAACAGCACATACAGTCTTCACCACACAGTATATACATTATTTTCACCCTAAACAATCGAGTCAGTATTTTCATTTACAAAAAAGTACATACAAGCGTCTCCGTAGTGGTCTACAGTATATTCACACCAAACAACAGATTGAGTATTTTCAGACAGTGCTTATAATCATCACCAAACATAATGTAGAGTATTTGCACACCAAACAACAGATTGAGTATTTTCAGACAGTGCTTATAATCATCACCAAACATAATGTAGAGTATTTTCACTCTAAACAACAGATTGAGTATTTTCAGACAGTGCTCATAATCATCACCAAACATAATGTAGAGTACTTTCACTCTAAACAACAGATTGAGTATTTTCAGACAGTGCTTATAATCATCACCAAACATAATGTAGAGTATTTTCACACCAAACAACAGATTGAGTATTTTCAGACAGTGCTTATAATGATCACAAAACATAATGTAGAGCATTTTCACTCTAAACAATGGATTCAGTATTTTCACCCCAAAGAGAACAGCAGATCTCACCACGTAACATATACCGTATTTTCACTACACGTAACATATACAGTATTTTCACCACGCATGACATATACAGTATTTTCACCACACATGACATATACAGTATTTTCACCACACATGACAGATACAGTATTTTCACCACACATGACATATACAGTATTTTCACTACACGTAACATATACAGTATTTTCACCACACACAGCATATACAGTCTCATTGTCATACACAGGATGCACAATTCGTACGGCCACACAAAACATACTCACGCGCAGCGTATAGTACATGGTCACAACACAGTTTATTCCACATCGTCTCCCCACATCATGTACAATCCACACGATATTATCACAAAGCATATGATATACATCATCTTCGCCCTTGACAATTGATGCTAGAAGATGTGCAAGTCTCACCTGTAAGTATGACAACTGTATAAAGTTTCCACATTTTGTCTACGTTCGACAAGCACCGTCCGTCTTCCAGTCAAGTTGCAATGAAATGCGGAATGTCAGACCATCAACAGCTATTGCGAAATCCCTAAAACGGGTAGTTCTATGGGCGTGTATGAGAATGAGTAGACTCTGTCTGAATAGTGTTTACTTAGGTTCGGGTTACTGCACACTTAACGCTGGTATTTTGTGTTTTTTTTAACGAATGTTATATACGACTCAAAGACATGTGGTTGACAAACTAAATACGTCTTCAATGTGTTTATCAATGAAATATATTCATTTCATGACTGTAGTTGAAACTGTTACAGTATAATTATTAACTTTACAAGGATTCATTGCAAAACAAAGCGGGTTTATTATGTGCTTGTTAGTTGCTTAACGCCAAACTCCAGTATGCCAGCTGTATGCCGACGGAATGTCAATAATCCAGTCTTGATAAGACAATCCAGTGATTAACATCATGAGCATATGTCTGCACAATTGGTACCCGATGAATTGTGTCAAACAAACACGTTTATCTGATTAATTACCCAGGATGGTGTAAATGTATAAGAAACATCACACATATAAATACAAAATCGAGGTAACATCACCTTTCTATGAATTACATGCCTTCCTTACACGTGATATCATAGTTTGAGACTTTTTTTTAACGCGATTTAATTTTACTCATATGTGACATTGTTCGTCTTTGTCAGACAGCCCATGTTAACCCAGTGTTTTGCACTGGAAAATACTAGAGTTCCTCTTCTTATCCATGTACATAGGAAAACAATTATAGGAATACGTGACATTCCCATGGTTCCTTTATTCCTTTAAAGGTGAAAATCTGGGAAAATGCAAGTAAACACTGAGATCAAGTGGTGTTCCCTTATTTGTTTCTCACAGTATACGCAGCGATGTCTTCTCAGTCAGTGCGAGTTGTGCAATATATTCACCGGAAAAATGATATCGATGTCTTCATCCATTAGTCCCAAGAGCTCATTCCGCCGAGACGGCACGGAGTCATCACTCTCACATCATTTCTGTAGATCCCATATGATCCCACCGTCACGAAGGCAAACACTATTTGTACTGTCATAATCACGTACAAACAGAGCCGTGAGAACTTCTGCAGAGTATGGAATGCTTGAAGGGACATTGTCACGTTGAAGCGCTTAAACATACATTTGAAAACGGGAGAAGTTAACGAAGAGGGGTACCCAGCCTAGGTAAGCTACAAAATGTCATTAAAAACCCCAACAATGCGATAATTCGGCAGTTGGTCACAAATCGCGTTGCTCTTTGACGTAATGTCGTGCGATAGCTAAACTTGTGACTTTGTGTTGATGATGTCCCTTACGGGTTTCCGTAATTAAGCTGTATCCGCCAGATTACGACTCAAGTTCAAGTTCAACCAGGTTATACTCAATAACACAAGCGATCCCAGGACGTTATCAATACACCTGATAGAACTGCACATGCACATATATGGAGATATGTGTGTTCACTTCACGTGGCACTCAGTCCTTTGTGTCAGAGACGACAGAGATGCCTCTAGGAATCGTCTTCAATCCGAAATATATCTTATGTGGAAACACTGTTATCTGACTCACGCCAATAAATCTTATGTGGAAACACTGTTATCTGACTCACGCCAATAAATCTTATGTGGAAACACTGTTATCTGACTCACGCCAATAAATCTTATGTGGAAGCACTGTTATCTGACTCACGCCAATAAATCTTATGTGGAAACCCTGTTATCTGACTCACGCCAATAAATCTTATGTGGAAGCACTGTTATCTGACTCACGCCAATAAATCTTATGTGGAAGCACTGTTATCTGACTCACGCCAATAAATCTTATGTGGAAGCACTGTTATCTTGTTGCACATAATATTCAGTAAAATAACATGGTTCCAAACCACACTTCAAGCCCAGATTTCCAGTTGGTTCGTCCATCTTTTAAACATGTACTGTCCGTGAACATGTTCACTGACACGAAGGCAATATATAGGGGGTGTGTTCCGGTGTCTGTCATTGACACGTGTGCTGTCCGCGAACACGTTCATTTCGTGAGTTCACTGAAACGAGGGCAGTATATAGGGTGGTAAGTAAAGGTTGTTTATTTTACGAGTACACGCTATGCCTCGCCTACAGAGATGCCCACTCCGTGACATGTAGCTCACACCTACGTAAGAAATAGACACGAAATCTAATCTAGGTGTCAATCACGCAGCGACCAAGCTCAGTGATTGATATGGGCCGAATCACCAGTCAATAGAGGCATAAATCGTGTAACGACCAGACTGGAGGATAGCTGTGACCCCAACTATCTACCAATAGAGGCATCAATCACGTAACCACCGGACTCAACGATAGATATGGCCCAGGCTACCTATCAATAGATGCATCAATAGCGTAACCACCTGACTATCCCGAGTCACCTATCAACAGAAACATCAATCGTGTAACGACCAGTTTCGACGATAGATATGGCCTCAACCACATATCAACAGCGACATCAATCGTGTAACGACCAGTTTCGACGATAGATATGGCCTCAACCATCTAGCAACAGAGACATCAATCGTGTAACGACCAGTTTCGACGATAGATATGGCCTAAACCACATATCAACAGAGACATCAATCGTGTAACGACCAGTTTCGACGATAGATATGGCCTAAACCATCTAGCAACAGAGACATCAATCGTGTAACGACCAGTTTCGACGATAGATATGGCCTAAACCATCTAGCAACAGAGACATCAATCGTGTAACGACCAGTTTCAACGATAAATATGGCCTACACCACCTATCAATAGAGGCATCAGCCATGTAACGACCAGATTCAATGATAGATAGATGGTTGGCCCAAACCAATTATCAATAGAGACATCAGTCGCTTAACGACCAGACTCAACGACAGATATGGCCTAAGCTATCTACCAATTGCGAACCGACAGGTTCAGCGATGGATATGGCCCAAACCACCTGTAGCGTAACGACCAGACTCAGAGATAACGACACACCATCAATCAAGAGAGACCAGGCAGAACGACACAGTTGACTCTATCAATAGGGGCCTGAATCCCGCAACGACCAGGCTCAACGACACAGACCGGACTTTATGGATTCATTAACTGGGTTATAAATCAATAAACAGATGAGGCGTTTGTAAGCAGGTACTTGTTGAAATAAATAGCCTAACTGGCGAATATCCAGCAATTACCAGCAGTGATATGTTTGAAATCGATTCTTGTAAAATACGCAGTTACCAGTTTACCTGCTTGCATATCCAGACCAGACAGTCACGTGATCAATATTATGAGCATCAATCTACCCAATCGGGATACGATGATATGCTTCAGCGAACCTGGCAACGCGATCCCTAACGACAAATATGGGTTGCTGAGAACCAGTTCTAACTCGGATATTCAAGGGCAAAAAAAAGGAAAAATAAAAGTTGAAATTCACAATTTATGCAAAGCCCTTGTAATTATCATAACATCACCAGCTTGCCTTCGGGTTTCGTACTTTGTTGGCTCTGAGTCAAAACACACAAGTATTTCCAAAACATATACCACACCCTTCTCTGGTTCACTGATGTTTATTTAAGGCATACCTTGTCTGCGTCACCTTTATGAATGTCGAACATTTCAATTTTCAATAGACTTTTGTACCACACGATGTAAGTGTTCTACATACGGATGGCCATGACGCTGTACATTCAATTCAGTTCAATTCCGATAGTGTAGGCCATCAATAGGTACATACACGTGTATGTACATGTCATACACAGGCGTTGATATCCAAGTGTTGACCTTTAGGCTAATGACATTAGTTACATATACTGCATGATGTACATACATTATAGTCAGTACCATTATTGAAGGGTCATGTGTCTTTTACATTGACAGGAATGAATTCCTTGTTATAAATAAATCAGTAATGAAAAGTCAATCCTGTTTAAAATCCTACTGGTATCCGGCACCATAAAACACATTATTCTGCTCACATGTCTCAAAGATTGAGAAGTGAAAGATATTCCGTGTTTCAAAAACATGATCATTTTTATATTTGTTTTTGTTTCCGTAAGCACTGACATTGTCTATATCGTGGAAACGCAGCATTTTGTCTGGGTGGTATTTCTCATGCACAGATTTAGGCTATAAATGCCAACTCTAGTCTCATCCTGACATCATGGTTTCGTAGATGAAATGAGACGTTTAGTGGCGGTAGAGGAGATGGTTCTAGCAAATGTAAGCTGATCACAGTCAACAACCTGCAAATCACTTCAATGTGAGTCAATGTGTCATTTAGAAACTGCAGCAAATGCGGCATTCTTCATGAACTTAATCAAAAGCATGGGGTCAAGGGGTAACTTTGTTCTGGGCCCGCTTGCTCAGGGCAATCTTAGAGCTACTATTATTGTAAATCCTTAAGATTTCGATCTTAGGCTTCGCCATCCACTTGCACAAAGCGATTGTAGGCTAAGATTATTGTAAGTTACAATCAAAACTTACAATTGGTCGGAACCAACTGTAAGGAAATAAGATCATTGTAGTCAGTAGCAAAATGGCGTTCAAGGTGGTGTCAGTGTCACGCAAATAATTAGCTTTACGTTTGAAGCTTGCTTTACTATTGCCTCGACACTGCAAAACCTCGGAGAATGCAACATCAATTTAACGACAGAAATATCGTTATTTGCGGTAGTGAACAAAATCATTATCCAGTCGATATCACAAAGTACAATTCTCACCCGATTCAATGTACTAACCCCATACCTTTGTGATATACTCAAGAAAAGGATAGTGTCTAACGAAAGGTGTCTGCGTGCGATTAGCAGTGGCCATGACCTTTTCAAAAACTCAAGGGCAGCTAATCTTAGTTTTTACGCAAGATGGGAGTGGCTTCCCTTTGCATATTATGCCGTTGCCGTGAAATCTGCCATGCCTAAATACAATGCGTGTTCTGTTGCCACAGCGAAGATCTCCACATATTTCTTTTCGGTCAATGATTTTGTCTTAGTTTATCATTGAAATAATCTACAGTTGGATAACGTACAAAATTATGGCTTTTTTTCTACTGGTAAAAATTGAATCTGACGAGAGACAAGGGTTTTAATCTATGCACTTTAAATATAGTACAAGTATTCTTCAAACGGGAAAAATACTCTTGTTGAGGTATGTGAACTTTACGTGAAAAGTGTTTTAACAAGACGAAAAAATAATTATCAACAAAATAGCATGAAGTAATTAACACACTGTGGATGAGCATTTAACAACACACACGAAATAATAACGTTTTCATATTTCCCTGTCATGCATTTCTCACAACACTCCCACGATCATGTCACACTTTCATATCGTTACACATCTAATGCTTGTGGGATATATTTGAGGTTTTACTCCAAATAACACCAGCCAGATGCCAAACTAAGTTGACAGCCACTAACAAATCATGGTACAATTAGGTGTTATATCATAAGGAAATTTTATTTATGTGTTATCGTTTTATTTCATGATCATTAGGTCAGTAACTCAAGACTCATTAACTCTGTTAATGTATTTGTTTGTATTTAAATATTTTCACAAATCATGATATTTCTGTGGTTGCATTATCACGGTTTTAGTTCATAAATCAAATTAGAATGTAGAAAAAATGGACAATAACCATGAGTTACGAGTAAGCATATACGTTACCTTCCACGTTATTACGTCCTTCTTCAACATTATCAATTCCTTCAAAGACTTGTGGGCATGGGTTTGGAGGGCTTTTTTGTTTTGTTTTGTTTTCATGAAAAATCTGAAAGGTGCGTCAGGAATGTCAGTTGCGTGCAGTAACCAGTTCCACGTTTTATTTGCGCTGCATGCTATGCACACTTGAAGACAACTGTAGACAGGAGTCGAGTTTAAGAAATTTCTACCTCCAACGTTGAAGAGTTCGATCTTGATTCTTTTCTCACAGCATAGCACCGAACACCCTCCTCAGTTAATAAACTGTCTCTTCTACAATGTTGTCCCAGCATACCTTATTTTGAATTACCTTATTTGCTGCATGACCCTTCAATAATGACACTCTGTATACATTGCAGGATTCTTAATTAGGGTACCGTTGGTCGACATAAGAATATGGAACTTTGATTTTTTTTTAAAAGAACATAACAATGATGCTCAAGAACTATGATGTACTGCGTGAAGTAGGACTCTTTTTATCACAAAACAAAGCTTGATTTTCGATCATTTCGCCTTACTGCGCTCTGCTGATTTGTGTGGGGTTGTGGGTAAAGTGTCTGCCTGTCACGCCGAAAATTCAGGTTCAGTTCCACCATGGTACAATGTTTGAACCCCAATTCTGGTGTCCGACCGTCGTGATATTACTGGAATAGTGCCAGACCAAAGGCACTTTTCCGCCATTTTAAGTGACCAAATGCGAGTTATGTCAGTAGTGGAACATGGCCAATAGGAGTATCCCGCAATAGCTACAGATGGCGCTAAGATCGAAGTCTGTAGTCTGTTCGACGTGGGAGGAAACTGAAGGCTGTTGTATTGGGAAGATGCTCTAATTCCCACACCCACCTGCATATTACTAGCGGCACATCTTTATGTCAATACATTTCTTTTTACCTGTGTTTGTGAAAGGAGGAGTCTTTAATCAAACAGTTCTAAATAATTCAATGTGGCTACTAGCATGATATATTCGGGTGTGATTTGTGCGTTTTTGATCACCCGTAAACGACGTCATTGCACAAGAACATGGAGAGATACGCAGTATATTTGTGCTTCGTATCAGGTATGAACTTCTATTTTATGAAATTTCAAGGTATTCATTTTAACGAGACTCAGATTACTGTGTAGTTAATCAGGTCACATGTGCTAGAATGTCTGCATGTTTTGGAAGCTCTTCATCCTCTGTAACCCATGCGTGTCGATAGACGACTAACGGGACTGGGTGGTTAGGCTCGCTGACTTGGTTGGCACATTGGTTTACCAGTCAGATAGATGTCCATGCTGTTGATCGCTGGACTGACTGATCCAACCTCGGTTATTCACACAGCGGCCTATACTGCTGAAATATTGCTGAGTCACTCACTCACTCACTCATTCACTCAATCCTGGAAGCTCTGTTTATTTTTCCCGTAATAATGAAGCGTATATGAACAACAAAGCTGAAGCATACCGCTGTATGTGTCAGGATTTTCTTGTGAAGTTGACATCACTATGCCGTGATGGGGCGGTAGGGTAGCCTAGTGGTTACAGTGTTTCCTCGCCACGTCAAAGAACCAGGTTTGATTCCCCACGTGAGTACAATATGAATGTGAAGCACAATTCTAATGTTCCCGCCAGTGATATTGCTGGGATATTGCTGAAAGCGGCGTAAAACATGACTCATTCACCATACCGTGATGAAACTACGATGCTGTTGAAACCTGAACTGTAACCAAGCTCCATCACATGGTTTTTTTTTCATTTCAAGAAAACATGGTGTGTTGATATCGTGTGTGGTTTTCAAAATGTACTTTTTGAATACACGTGTATTTCCAGCTCTGATGCTCAAAATTCATGCACAGACAGAATGTGACGTGAATAAGTTGACCAGATGTGGTCGAGCCTTTTTGGACATAAGAGATACGGATATACAAGAACTATGCAGGTACGTCGTCTATATGTCCTTCAGTCTTGCTTTAGTATGTTTTGTTCATCTGGGTGGTTCCAGACTCTAGGTGTAACATCACTTGGGGATGGGTGGTCTTTTACTACCCGTGAATTTCCGGGTTAGAGTTGGTCTTCAATCAAGTCTGCCGTTAGAGGCGACTAACGGGATGTGGTAGTCGGACTCTAAGACTTGGTTTGCACATGTCATCCTATTCCAGTTGCGTAGATCGGTGTTCATGCTGTTGATCACTAGACTGTTCACCTTCACTGGATACCATGAAACATTTCAAAAACTTTCATGTTGATTCACACTAATTCCTTTGAAACCTAGGACACTTCATGACATTTGTAGGTGAGGAGATTGAACGTTACCATAGTAACTGTACGGTGTGTCTGCATGATGATAGAGAAAGTCCCGAAACGATCTAGCTCTTAAACTTTGCAAATTTGGTGACCTCAGCGAGATCGGGTATCGTGTTGACACACATTAACACATGACTTGTGTGAAACAGAAGTCGAGTCCAAGACCACTGGTTCCAGGTGTGCCAAGGATATGTTCCAGTGGCTGGGTCCCTCGTCTTTCGTAAAGACCCATTTGACATGTTAAGAAGTCACTGGTGACCAACGTTTATGTTTTGATTTTTCACCACCGCTACAAAAATGATGAATACGCATCAGTTATCATAATAATGCCTTGGGATGTGAAAGATAAGGATTTAAAACACATCCCAAACTTTCCTTCCTATTGCTTAATCGATCCATCATCATTGAAGATGTGACTGTTTTTTGTCGTTCACTCCTGATCCCTTAGTTCACGTCATGTTTGTTTGTAAGGTCTCTAACAAATTAGTTAAAATAGTTTGGTTGTTTGTTGTGTAATGTCGCAATATTCCAGCTATGTGGCAGCAGTCTGTAAATAATCGATTGTGGTCCAATGATCAACTGCACGAGCACCAATCCACTATCACTGGGATACGATGACATGAGTCACCCACGTCAGCGAGACTGGGCACCCGATCCCGTAACTCGCCCCTTTAGATAAATGAGGGTTATTGTCTATCAATTCTAACCCGGGTATTAGTTTACATACCTTTAGAACTTAATAATATCTCGACATGTCCCTTTAAGGATAGAATTACGATACTTTCATAAGAATTCAAAGCCTTGGAACTAGGCTGCATTACAGCAATAATTTATTTCAGAATAATTTCTAACGATATCGAAAACTTCATCAGCTGTGGTCGAACCTACTGTAAATGATTTGTGGATTGATAAGCTAACCTCGGGTGCGGCGCCAACTGCCGAAACGAATGAGAATAAGAAATATTTGTATTATCTTAACACATATTAAGTAAATGTTAGGTTCGTGTTATGCCCTGTTTGTGTTGTCATTGCATGTCGATGTAAAAGTTAAGGTAAATAGACACACCATTATAGACTTGACGGGGAACGCTAACAAACACGTAATGTTTGTATGTCTCTATTCACGAACCTAGAAATCAGTTAAGCCATCGCAGCAGTGTAATTTTCAATAGTTCGTTTAACAACATCCATAACGTGCATACTAACCTAACGCAAAGATAGCTGAGATAACTAGATAGACTAAAACCATTTAGATTTATTTCATATAATTTCATCCTTCTAATTTCGCAAACATGCAGGAATGTGTTTTGAAGTTTAAGAGCATATCAGCTACTGTCGTCAAAACGAATATGAACACCTAGATTTTGTGACCTGTGGTAATACTCTGTGGGCGTGGGTTGTAAAAATGTACAAAATATATTAGCATAACAAGAAGGGGCAACTGTGTACCTAGCTCTAAGTGTGTTAAACACACTGTCATGTTATTTTCCACAGAGAAATGCTCTTGAATGTTAATGCACTGCACACATTCACGTGCAAATATTTACACAGGACCTATATGGAGTACAAGGACTGTGTGTTCAGTGTTGTGGGATGTAACGGCGCAGAAACCGTCGCTCAAGTTGAGGCACAGTTGGCTAAAAGCGGAACCGATATGAAGAAACTGTGCAAGAGTATGTATATGTATGCATATTCATGACGTCATGATGCTAGTCAGTGACGTCATGGAACAATGGTGTGCCTTAACTCAGGCGTTGATTGATTGAGTGTTGTTTTACGCTGTCCTCAGCAATATTCCAGCTGTAGGTACACCTGAAGGTCCAGGTTAGAATACTGGCCTTCAGTAACCCATGCTTGTCGTAAGAGGCGATTAACGGGATCGGGTGGTCAGGCTTGCTGACTTGGTTGACACGTGTCATCGATTCCCAATTGGGCAGATAGATGCTTATGCTGTTGATTACTGGATTGTGTGCTCCAGACTCGACAGACCGACTCTAGGTCGGATCTTCACGGGTACATATTATCTTAATCGTGTGGATTCCTATGGATTCTGTGAAATGAATCTCCCAACTACTCTCATACCGCATCTGGTTGGATGAAGATCTTAGGACACCCCTGTTGAAGGTCACATCATGTGAACTGTGAACGACCTTTGCCCCTGTCTATAACTGTCTACCACGGAGGTCTGGCCATAAGTGTTTACTGAACCACTATAATTCATATTTCAGACTCCGTCGGTGTGACGTCAATAAAAAGTATAAACCATAATTCGTCTGGTTAAGCTCCCCCGATCTCAGAATGAGTTTGGTTTTACCTCGTTTTTATCAACATCCCTGATCATTGCAAAGGACACCAAGGATGGGCTTCACATATTGTACGTATGTGAGGTATCGAACCACTTTTTTAGTTGTGACGAGCGAACCACTAGGCGACACGCACACAGACACACACAGACACACACACACACAGACATACACACGCAGACAGACAGACACACACACACACGCGCGCGCGCGCGCGCTCACATACCTTTCCATATTGATGAAAAATTATATATATTTTTTTGGGGAAACGACCATGATATTGACTGAGGAATTATTGTGTTTTCTCCTCTTTTTTCTGTTTCAGTTCCTGAACACAGCACACAGTTTTCGAGTGAATGCAACGTCCACGACATCTACGCATGTGTCGACGTCTTCATTAATAGCGTACAGCATGCTGGAAATGATTCCGGGATAACATGTCTGTAAGTAACATAGAAAATCGAAGATAACATACGTAACCGCCGCAGGCCTCAACCACTGTTAGATTTTACTTCGGTTTTGAACAAGGGGCATAACTCCTGATTAACTCTGCTCTGTGGAAGCTGCAACTTTTGTTTGTTTCGTGTTTACCTCCGCACCGAACAATATTTCCAGTAGATGACGGTGGCCCTTAAATATTCAAGTTAGAACAGCCAATCCTGAGAGTGATATCATGAACATAGATTTGCGATATGAACAACGAAAAAGGATCTTTGTATTAGAAAGAAAATTACAGCTGTACCATTGTTTTTGTGGGTTTTTTTTGTTTGTGTGTTGTTGTTTGTTTTTTTGTTTTTTTTTGTTTTTTGGGAGTAGGGGGTGGGGGTGGGGGTGGGAGAGGTTACTGACAGTAGATATGAAAAATATAACAAATACAACGTACCAATTGGAACTTTGAAATGGTTGTTGGACAACGCACTGAATGATTTTGGTTTGAAAATGAAATTATTCTTTTACGCAAAACGATGCGAAATTAACTAGTGATACAAGGCAAGACATGTCACTGAGTAAAATCCAAACGTTCTAGGCACAACCGAAAGACCTTTCAGCACCGGAGAGGTAGCGGTGTGGTAACCTAGTGGTTAAAGCATATTGCCATAACGCTGAAGACTGGGAATCTATTCCAATATGTTTACCATGTGTAAAGTTCATTTGAAAACTGCCTAAAGCCGCGGAAACACAAACTCACTCATAAACATTGGCGAGCGTTTTAGGAGATGACTCCCCACACACAGGTCCTCGTGTCTTTGCGAGAATTTAAGATTTAAAAAAAAATGTTTCTTGGATGACACGACACGACACGACTCCAAATATTTCCCAATACAATACATAAAGACACGGCCGGACACTTCAGTTTACCCCACCCGCCTGTTTTGTCAATCGCTATGCTGCCACCGCATGCAATCGATTTATATCTTAATGTAAAGTTCTTGACTCCAATGGATGACGATATATCCTCCCAAACGGGAGCTGTGGTGCTCAGACGGGTAGAGTACACCGAAGTGTCCGGTCTTGTCATTATGTTTGTACTGGGAAGCAGTTGGAGTCGGAGATGTACTTTTAAAGCATATCTAATTCGCAAAGCAACTCGGGCCTGTTATTTGGATCTGCTGTCAATAGGAATATCTTTTACGGCGCTTTAGCAGGATTCTGTTTCTAGATTAAGTGTGAGTGGGTGAGTTTAGTTTACTCGCCTTTAACAATATTTAACCACTACCACACAAAGGACGCATAAACGGCCTTCACACAGTGTACAAAACAGCCACTGGCCCGCTAGTCCGTGGCTAGTTGAAATCCAGTCGGGTCAGTAATCTCCAGAGTCACTGGCTAGGCCGGCTGGTGATTTCTTATGGGGTAATTTTGTAAATATATCAATCTCTCCGACTTGTTAAACTATAACATACTTTCAAATCATGCAAGATTAGGGCCTGGTAACTATAATCATCATATTCGCAAGTAATTATGAAACCCTTGTCTACATTGAAATTTCGGACATGTGAAATAGTTTGTGGATCAGCCACTTTCAGGCACAGCCAGTCCGACTGGCTTGCAGAATTTGTGAGCTATTTTGTACAACTCTCTTCCCAAACCCCAGCCGTTATGCTCGTATTTTTGAATACATCATGGATCCGAGCAACTGTCAACTAAAGGTTAATGTCACTTTAATTTTTAGTTAGGGCCCTTCTAAACTGGCGGGCAAAAGAAAGTATAGGTTTTTAATGATATTACATTTTGTACATTTGTGACAAAATGTGATGACAGTTTGTATAATAATGACTGCCTAAGTTCCCATTTATGGTTTCTATTGCCAAAACGCAACTTATGGTCGTTATTCTGGAAAAATTCAAGAAAATGGTAAAACATGTACAGAAGTCCAATTTCATGAAATGCTCGTGCAGGAGTTCAGTATAAATTGACTTCTCAGATGCTGCAATATCACAGTAACTGAAAACACACAAAAAGGATGCCACGTTTGACCCAGGAAGAAAGAGAGCGAGCTGTTGGAATGGCACAAATGGGTGCAACACATGTGCAAATTGCGAGGACTTTCCATTGCTCACCCCTGACAGTGTCCAGACTTCTACAACGTCACCGGAAGACTGGTACAACTCGAGACAGGCCCCTTAGTGGCAGACCACGTATAACAACGCCCCAAGAAGATCGCTATATTCGGACAATTCATCTCAGAAACAGATTTGTGACAGCAACAGCAACAGCAGA
Source organism: Haliotis asinina (assembly GCF_037392515.1). NCBI lineage: Eukaryota > Metazoa > Mollusca > Gastropoda > Lepetellida > Haliotidae > Haliotis > Haliotis asinina. The sequence goes on from NC_090285.1 coordinate 39,917,245, forward strand.
AACAGCACTTGGTCACCGCATTAGTCGACGCACAGTGTCAAGGAGATTGCGTGCAGCAGGAATTCGTGCTTACCGGCCCTTCCGTGGCATGACATTAACCCCTCAACATCGGCGTAACAGACTTCAGTGGGCACGACGAGTATACAGATGGCAAGTCCGTAACTGGAGAAGGGTTCTGTTCACAGATGAAAGTCGTTTCAGCTTGTATCGCAATGATGGTAGAGAACGTGTATACAGACGTCGTGGTGAGCGGCTAGCACGTCCATGCATCCGGGAAGTTCATCCTTACGGTGACGTTGGTGTCATGTTATGGGGTGGCATTTGTGGGGAGATCAAAACACCTTTGGTCATAATAAATGGAAACCTGAATGCTCATCGGTATATTCAAGAAGTTCTTCAGCCCTTTGTACTGCCATTGTTACAAACTCAACCACAGGGCATTATTTTCCAACATGATAATGCGAGACCTCACACTGAAAGAGTAACAAACAACTTTCTGCAGCAAAACAACGTTCATGTTTTACCCTGGCCTGCCTGCTCACCGGATATGAATCCTATTGAACACTTATGGGACCACTTGGACAGACAAATTAGACTTCGGAGACCTGTTCCACATGATCGTCAAGAGTTGCAACGCGCATTTACAGAAGAATGGCAACGGATACCTAATGACGTCATCAGACGATTGACTACGTCAATGAGGAGACGTATCCGAGCCTGTATTGACGTGGCAGGAGGTTATACACATTACTGACACTGACCATGCTTCATTGTAGTGTGCTACTGACATTTGGTGTAACGAGAGATTTTAACAAAATGTGCTAATTCAACCCTTGTGTGGTTACTGGGCCATTATGGCATAAATGCAAACATAAAGTTTTCTGTTTTATGTTGAGAATATCATTAAACATCACTGAATCCGATAAAATAAAATAAACTGAACTATTTTCGTTTGTCTTTGTTTTATGGGTTGTGAAAGTGTACCTATACTTTCTTTTGCCCGCCAGTTTATTATTCCCGTTTTGAAGTGGAATACACACACACACACACACACACACACACACACACACACACACATACACACACACACACACACACACACACACACACACACACACAGAGAGAGAGAGAAGGAGAGGGGGGACATTACTAAAAGTGAAAGGTATGTATATAATAAATTTTGTTTTCCGTTATGTATCTTTCTATACTACAAGAAGTAATCACAATTAGCTTGTTCGCGAGAGTTTGTATCACTACTGTTTGATTATTACTTGTAAACAACTGCATGTCATATTATCCGAATGACTCAGTGGAACCTGCGTTTAGGTGTTGTTCTCATTATAGAAATGGACTGTGAGATGGATAATTATCTCAAACAATTTCAAGACACAGGACACTGAGGACACTCCATTTGAGTGTCGGTCAGTGTGCATCAACGATAATTAACCTGTGACATCTTTAATCACATACCACCTTATAGTGCACCTTTTACCACCACCGTCATCGTCTGCACATATATACATGCATACTATAGTCAATCAAACGGACTTTTATGTACTCGTCACAGTCACATAATATCTAGATCGGACATGTCACAGTCACGTTACATCTGTCTTGTTACAGTCACGTTACATCTGTCTTGTCACAGTCGCGTTGTGTCTTACATGATACAGCCGCGTTTCATCAGACTTACCCCTCAGTTAATATCTGACTTGTCACAGTCACGTTATATCTGACTTGTCACAGTCACGTTATATCTGACCTGTCACAGTCACGTTATATCTGACTTGTGACAGTCACGTTATATCTGACTTGTGACAGTCACGTTATATCTGCCTTGTGACAGGCACGTTATATCTGACCTGTCACAGTCACGTCATATCTAACTGCATAACAGGCAGTCTGTTATCGGAAGTACCTGCCAGATCCAGGTATGTGTGGGTCCCCAGTAACCCACGCTTGTCGTTAGCATAGTGGTTGAAATTACCAGTACCGAAGACTAGGTCATGCTCATGATATCACTCACATTGTGTTCTTTATAGATAGAAAGAGAACGATTGAAGAGTAATCAGCCAAGAGCAGAGACAGACTTGCGTCCTTCATATTGAAAAATGAGGAGGTTCTCATTTATGTTAATCGCTTGTAACTGCCCTTCATGTATGACAATCTCTCACTTCGTCTTTATTTTGTTGCAGAGTTGCCCAGCGGTTTGTGACGTGCCTCAACCGTCTAACACCGTGCATTGAGAAACCTGTCTTCACACAAGCCATACTGACTCTCGAACAAATGAATCTGCAGAGTACATGTAAGGCCACATTAGTTTGTGTGCTGCTTATCTTCTTGTTTAAAGTCAGTGAGATGTAAAAACATACATTCGAGTCCGACGAAGGGCTGAAACGCCTAGCCGAAGTGGATATGGGGCGATTCTGTAGACAGGTGATTCGCCCGTCATGACGAAAAGTCGTGCTCGACTGCCCTCATGGGTAAAATGTGTAAAGCCCATTTTTGGTGGGCCCAACCTTGATATTCCAAGAATATTTCTAAATGTGGGGTTAATAAACCCCGCTCACAAAACCGGAAATATCTCAGCAATTAAGGTTCTAGAGTTGTAAACATTTGTTTATAGACACCACTGGCATTGAGAATTTAGGTCGTCAAGAATCAGACGCGGGTGACTGGGCGTGACATTCATCACCACAATCCCCTTTCCGCAAGTATTCGGCTCAAAACGAGTGTGTCACGAATGTGGGAGTGAATAAGCTCGAGACTCAACAAGCGGTTTTCGACTCACGTGACATCTCAACAAAGAAGGCAATATGTATCCGATAAGTTTGAAAGATGATGGTTCGGGTTACTGGCATTCTCTCTGCCAACTAGAGTGTAACTGGGAAAAGACATGAACCCTGTCCCACAAACCGATTGTAGCGCTGCACTTCATGACTTCACTGGGCACTTTTGAACGCCAACTGAAAGAACACCTGCTCCACAAGCGATATCAAGACACACTGCAACACCTTTATCAGATGTGTATGCGCCTTGGAGGGGATTATGTTGAAAACAGACACTCACGTCTTAGCCACCTCTTGTCTATGATGGCCCAAATCAGCCACCATGCTATGGCTACCATACTCGTCTATGTATGTAGTAGCATGATGAAAAGTATTTTGTGCTTCATGAAGTGTATATGTTCATGATGAGTGTGTCTTTCTTAAATTGTTTAAATATGTAATTCAGTGCTCTTGTCCTCAGGTTTACAAGCGTTAAGGTTCGGGAAGTCAAGTTCTCCAAGTTCCCATGGCAACCTGTCTGTCGGTATGGCATCCAATCTGCTGTTCTTCGTCTGGATGTTGAAGTACAACTAAAGAGTACAATAAAGACAGAAAAAAAATGGAGATTTGATAAACTGTAAATGACAACACTCTCTGTCATTTCTTTCGTCATGTAGCACGACTACTGTGAGCCTGTGAGTTTAGTTTTACTCCGCTTTTGGTAATATTTCAGCAATATCACAGCATGGGACACCAGAAATGGGCTTCACGAAATGCAGGCATGTGAGGAATCGAACCCCATCGTGACGTGCAAAAGCTTTAACCACTGGGCTACCCAACCGCCCTTCGTTAGGTAACAAACATATACGGGGCCGACAGGTACTTAATATACAGGCATAACATTTGAGACGCCAGTACTCGACTCATCGGAATATGACTAGTTGAGCGGCTGAGTAGCATGAAACTTTCCGCATTCATAGACTGATGCATGGTGAACATATTACGATATGGAGGCACTCAGATAATTTCATTTGGCGCATGCGCAGTAGATACATAGTCTTTTGCCTTTCTTTTCTGACAACAGTTTAACCTTTGAGACTTCTGTTAATGGCGTACTTGTCCATTATATTGGTGAAACATCTTGAAAAAATAGCAAATTCAATGTTATGAACATTGGTCCTCGCAGATCAGGGAATTTAAGTGAGGACATTTTGCACTTGCACCGGTTGAGACCAATTCCTGATAAGATTGGGCTGTTTGGTGTAGTGTCGTTCAGTTGAGAACATGTTGTCCACTTTCCTTTTGTATCCAGTCTCTCTCAGTTGGAGAGGTCAGGCTGTGGAGGAAGCATATGTGACATAGATTCTATGTGTGCCTGGCTGGAAACTGCTCTTTTGACACTTGCATTCTTATGCAAATTCTGCAAGAAGGGAGTACGTTGCTACAAGTACAGAATGGGTCAAGCTTGACCTTTTGACAAACACTTGCTTTCATCTGGGACTCTCCCTGATCCGTAATTATTTTTATTTTATTTTTAAGCACCTTTTTTGCTTTTTCTCCCGCCTGCATCAGGTTCGACTAATTAATCAATCAATTATGATTTTTCTCTGATGTTGAAATTCCACATGAATTATATTTGCTACGGATATACTTTTGACAACGCACAGACAATGAGTTGGAACGTGCCTAGGTAAGGCAAGGGTACCCATCTCAGCACCCAAAACCGTTATCATCATATGACAAATAGATAACAATGTAATATATTAATCTTTCATGATTGAAAGGCTGTATTGTTTTTGAAAATTTAGACATTACTTACAGTCACTTCCTTTTAACACATAATCAAGATATTGAGGAATTCAAAATTTTAGCCTCCGAGCTGAATAATATATAACCATTTCTTGCAAATTTGATGGCGGGAATTAACATAACGGGTATTCGGGTAGGGTAGAGTAATAGGAGACAATAGGTAGAAAATATGGACACATCCCAGTTCTGTGACTAAGCGTCTTGTAACTCTAAATAAATGGACGGCACATACCTTTTGTGTCACGTCAACCATTAACGCACATAGGCAGTGCGAATCATTACCGTATATCACCCACAGAGATGCCAGTACACCATGATATAGTACAGAAACATTGGTCTGATTACTGGTAAACCGATCTCTCGCCGTAGGGACTTTGTGCTTGGAAATGTTCCATCTTATTCCAAAACAGTACTGTGTCGCGTCCTCCAGTTTTCGATGGGCAAGTTACCCAGTCGTCTACGGAACCGGATAAAGAGTTGTGTCCCTTGAGAACGTCGGACACATTAAATTTTGATCGATAGTTCATATCGGGTGGTCTCTTTTGAGTTCCCAGATTCGTCAGCGCCAAACCCGGCTTCTGGTGTCATCAAAGTGGCAAGCGTCTGATACCTGCATAACTGAACCACTTGGGTTTTCCTCCAACTTAAAAGTGAATCATCGTTGTACAGCTGTACCATACAACTATAAACCTGTAAACATACCTCGCTCACTTCATACCTGTCTCGTGGCATTTGCATTGCTCGTTTTCATCGAATTGTTTTGGGCAGACAATTCTCGCAAACGTGTTTGTGTTTAGATATTTAAGCTGATGTGTGTCTAAAAGGGTGTTTGTTGCGTAAACTCTAGTTTACCTTATTCAAATAACGGACGCCTTATCTCTACTACAAACAGGACGATGGGGGTAGCATAGTGGTTACAGCGTTCGCTCGTAACACCTATGACCCGGGTTCGATTCCCCAAATGGGAGTAAAGCCCATTTCTGCTGTCCTTCGCCCTGACGTTGCTGGAATATTTCCGAAAAGGCGGCGTAAAACCACATACACTCACTCAACTACCAACACGGTTACCCCTAGTGGTATTCCCAGTAACACATGGCTGAGGATTTCCTCCCATAGAGTTTACCCAAGTCATATCTTCTTACGTGGGCATACATGACTCCAGTAACCTCTGTGGGAAGAGGATGATGGTTGAGGCGATACACCAATGACACATGATTGGACTTGGAATTTGTTGACGTGGCTGATTGCATGTCATCGTATTCCCATTGTTTTCGATGTCAGTCACTGGGATAGAATCATCTAATTACATAAGCGGAGTCACAGATGTTGAATATTCACGAGTGTTCAGAAACTAATCGCGCTTCACTACCAACAGGGACCCAACTAACAGTGAATCTTAGCTTTAAACCTCACTTACTCACTATTTGTCTCTTTCACTATAAGAAGAGTGTCCCAGCCTGCGATTAATTTCCACAGTCATAAAAAAGGCAATGAAGAAACGCAAATTCACACATATCTAGCTATCTAGCCACTACTTGTCCAGCGCGACTAGCGAACGCCTTATCTACTGGTCTAGTTCTACTAACCATCAGAAAGAACTAGAACCCATTCCTGGCGATAGATGGAGGCAAACACCACTGTAACCCTGATACGATCAAGCTAAATTTATTTTCTTTAAAAAAGATAAATCTCTCTGTCAAAACAAAATAGAGGATACAAATGTGAAATTTAAAAAATCTAGCTAACGTCAGGAAATCACAGATAAAATTGATGAAAACGTCACATAAATTCTTTTAATTTGTATACAGTAAAACCTGTCATCTGAACGAGTTCTTATTCTGGTCAGTGCCATTAGTATCCAAGTCCATAAACATTCTACAGAGTTAACTGATGGACATTTTATGTATCGAATGTTCGAGTTCACGAGGTTTCAATGCAGGGTGGATTTGGCTTCTTCACGTGAAGCATCGTGGTGTTTACAGAAGACTGCTGAATGTTTAACAAAATAGAAGGAAACAAAGACGATAAATATGCAAAGTGTATACACTAACTTATGTGCCAATGCTATGAGACGATGTATATAATCTGAGTATTAGTCAAATCAGAATCGTGTTTGTAAGTTGTATATTGACATTGACTTTGACGAAAAAAGGAAATACAGACAATGTATAAATCGTAACAATGATTCCAGAACAGATCTTGTCTGGTTGTTTTCTGGTTAGCATTATGGTCGGGATATATTTGTGACAGTGAAAGCACTCAGATTATATACATTTTGTTAACATGATCCGCTCCAAGATCTGCTGGAGCAGAGGACAGATTGTCCAGGGTACCAATACTTAGATCCAAAACAGGGTCATCAAAGCAAAAGTAAGTGACACCATCACAGACAGAGAACTGGTACTGGCTGATGATGTGTGGTGGTGCATCACGTGGGGACCTGAAAACACAATATGACTCGTCAGCCAACAATCTCTACTTTTGTCTGTTTAACACACTCAGCAATATTCCAGTTCTCAGGGTCGGTGGGTTAGCCTAGTGGTTAAAGCGTTCGCTCGTCAAGCCAAAATTCCGGATTCGATTCCCAACATGGGTACAATGTTTGAAGTCCATTTCTGGTACCCCCGACGTGATGTTGCTGGAATATTGCTAAAAGCAAAACTCACTCACTCCACTTCTAAGTTGGATGCACAGATGACTCAAAGCGGAACAAACATGAAGAAACTGGGTAAGGAAATGTACATATACGTGTATGTATGACGTCATGGTGCTAATCGATGACGTCATGGAACAATAATGTGCCTTAGCTCAGATCCTAAATGACTGATGGCTGTTTAATGCCGAACTCAGCAATATTCCAGCTACATGGCGGCGGTCAATTATAATCGAATCTGGACCGCACAATCAAATGACAACATCAATCTGTGCGATAGAGATACTATGATATGTGTCAACCACAAAATATCTCCTAAAAGATTCCGGGACAAACAGATCCCGACTAACCAATGCACTCTATACGTTACCCTTCATGTTTTCAGAATATGTACTGAACAGCACAAGAAACGCAACTCTGTTTTTGTCAAGTTTTTTAAACAGAAGACATAGACATGAACGCTCACTTTTATGAGACTTCATTTTTTTGTAAACTTGCGTTTCTTTTGCGCTTCAGTATAGTAGTTGGTGGCGTCTTCGTGACACATTGCGTCAAAGCCACTGTGTTATAGATTACGTTCTTGACTGTGTGTATTATGGACTTGATTTGACGGCATAAATAACTACAAGTGGTTGCTTACATTGTTGCTCAAGTCCCGTTGATTTGAAGGTATTTCTGGCCCTGGTAAATTCCGCGTTCCCTGTGCACGCCGTCAGTTTGTTCATACACTTCATGAAGTTACCTGCAGCGCTGAAAAAGGCAAATATTATTTCAATGAATATGTCATCACCAGAAAGAGAGAGAGGTAAGTTGAATATATATAGGTGTGTGTGTGTGTGTGTGTGTGTGTGTGTGTGTGTGTGTGTGCAAAAAGCGTTGGCGTTAACAGATTTAGAGTCTCCCTTCCCTCGATTGCATTCGCAAAATATCGGTAATTTCCGTACATCATACGTATGTCAATGTTATTCGAGATACATAATTACTACCACGAAATACCGAATAAGTTGCTATTGGCAGCGGGGTACATTGCAATGCACCTTGCTTGTAAGCGTGATACACTGAAAATAATAGAAGAACGCTTAACCAGTCGGAAAGAGACATTCGTGTGTGAGGCAAGGTAAATATAGATATATACCTTCTAGAGGTATATGGTGTACTGGCATTATACTCGACTTACCGTGTCTAGTCTAACGCACAGGGCAACTCTCCCTCCCTCCCTCTCTCTCTCTCTCTCTCTCTCTCTCTCTCTGTGTGTGTGTCTGTATCTATATATAGACACATATAATGATACGGACTTACGAACTGCCGATAGATAGATAGATAGATAGACAGATAGATAGATGGATGGATGGATAGATAGATAGATAGATAGATAGATAGACAGATAGATAGATAGACAGATAGATAGATAGATAGATAGGTAGGTAGATAGATAGATAGATCGATCTAAGAATATTTACAGGGGGCACTTACTCACAACCCATTCCACGACCGTGTTCCATCTGGAGATTGCTGCTGCACATGTGGATCTCGTATACGTTGCATCCCCATGGGGGGCGTGTGGTCCAAACTGCAATCACGCACAACTATTGCTGCATTTAAATTTATTACAAAAGTCATACTGGCTAGCAAAGGGTTATTATCTGAACAGATTCCGAGGGTCCTACCATGGTCAAGGTACGCAACTCAGTAAGGTGCATCTGCTCTTTCGACCTGGCATCTAAGCTTCTTAATGTGTAAGTGAGTACAGATTGACATACGTTGAGAGACGTTGGGTGTATCTTTTCACCTTAACTTAACAACCCTGACGTAATTTAGTAGCCCTGACATAATTCAGCAACCCTGACATAATTCAGCAACCTTGACATAATTTAGTAACACTGGCATAATTTAGCAGTCGTGGCATAATTTAGCATGCTGGCAGATCTCTGAGTATGTTTAAATTTGTTACCAGAAAGAGTTATCTTGTCTATGAAGTTGTGTTAGCAGAGCGAATACGATTATAAACGTGACCACATCATTTTCCATTAGTTGTCCATGAAAATATTTAACAAAATTAAAAACTACACATTGTTTTGTTGGGACCTGCAATGACAAATACATACATGTAAATATACTTTGAATAACGTCAGTTTGAAGGTCTACACGACTGAGTGATAAAACCATCCAATAGTGAATGACTTGTTTATATCCAAAGACACGATACACGTTACAGAGCAAATACAGTCACAAACAATGACGTCATCATACACACGCAAAGGATCGGGCATCTTTGATACACATGAACAGGTATTTTAATTACAATGTATTATTTCTGAGTCTCTGTTACAATCAAAACCAGACACGCCGGGTCCTTGCCCCAAATCAGATGCAAAAAATGCATCTTGCAAAGGACAGCTTTACAAGACACAGCCAAGATAAATACCCAAATTGAAGAAAATTATTCCAGTGGAAACTAATTGTTAGTGCATATCATATTGGAATTGTAGTGCATATTATATTACAAGCACGATATTCTGTACTATTTAAATTTAATACTACCAAGGACAGTCATTCAGAATCAGATCAATGCATTATCTGCACCAAACAATTTAAATTTCTAATAAAGCTACATTAAAACATAAATCTAAATAACCAAGGTCTGGTGAACCTACCAAAGCAGGATCAACGAGCTTTCGTCTTTAGCTAGTTCATTGTATATCATTCACTTGGAATAGACCCTACATTGTTAACTTTTTGGTCATATGTGATCATTTGATACGCTCATTAAAAAAACATAAAACCTATCTTGGTAGCATTTCCCCATGAAAACATATTTGTGTAAATGCACTGAAGTGCAATGCATTATTAGCGCCAAATGCATTAATCGTGATTATCGTCAATGCAATTCTAGTTGTAGTGGGTGAGTGAGTGAGTGTAGTTTTACGCCGCACTCAACAATATTCAAACTATATAATGGCGGTCAGTAAGTAATCGAGTCTAGGCCGAATAACCCAGTGATCAACATCATGAGCATCGATCCACGCATTGGGGATACGATGGTATCTGTCAAGCACGTCAGCGCGTCTGACCACCCGTTAGTCGCATTTTACGACATGCTGAAAACCTATACGAACCAGGATCTTAACGTGCTGGTATTATTATAGCTGTAGAGAGAGTGTTTTTTTATTACAATAATATAATACAACTACATACCCATGGTTGTCATCCCACCCCAACGCCGCGTAGCTGCAAAAAAAGACAATTACAATTTATAATGAACACAAATACAGTGCACGAATGAGAGACAAACAGCAGAGAATCGTACAAGTAAAGGGGCAAACATTACGAAACAGGGCGGTATACTTCACTGCTTGAAAAGGAAACAGTATAGACAAGGGGAATGAAGATTAGGAAATCGAGTGAGGAATATTTCAGACATATCGTGACTTCAACAAATTACAAATTCATAATAAATGCTACTAAATTCTGAAACAACATTTCAATTCCCCTAATTGAGGTTTGTCCAGACTTCCCAGGCCATAACCGACAGAATGAGTCAGAGAGAAGAAGGATAGAGTTAAAGTTAAAGTTAAAGTTAAAGTTAAAGTTCATAGCCACATCGGCAGTACTTCGCCCATATCGTGCCCAGAAGAAGACTATCGGAACTAGCGAGGATTGACTTTGGTTTAAAATAGAAAGAAAAGAATTAGGACAAAAGAAAGACAATGCTGACGGGAAGAGTGAGTGAGTTTAGTTTTACGCCGCACTCAGCAAACATTACTGCTATATGGCGGCGGAGTGTAAATATTCGAGTCTGGACCACACAATCCAGTGATCAACAACACGGGCACCGATCTGCGCAATTAGAACAAATGGCATGTGGGTCAACCAAATCAGATAGCCTGATCACACGATCCCGTTAGTCGCCTCTTACGACAAGCAGAGTCGCCTTTTATGGCAAGCATGGGTTGGTGAAGGCCTATTCTACCCCGGATCTTCACGTGTGTTGATGGGAAGAGTGCGAGAGAAGAACGCTGTGGAAGTAGACAGGAGAAGAAAGCTATACATTACGGCTGGAAAATCAGAGAAAGGAGAACACAGGATAAATGATAAATAGGGTAAATGAGTCGGCGAGAAAAAAAAAGTGGAGGAAGTAGAAAGTGGAGAGGAGAGGCAAGCTAAAGAAAACCAAAATAAAACGGTGGCGGAGGCGACTTTACAGCAAGACAACAGAAACAGGCTTCACACATTGTACAGTGGAAGCTATCTTAACCGGCACGCATCGGTACTGAAGAAATTATCCAATTTAGACAACGTACCGGATTGGAGAGCTGATGATAAGTTTAAGTTTAAAAGCCACGAATGGGACTGAGATTTTTAGCCGGTGCTGACAACTTGTCGGTATGGACATATGCCGGTTATGACAGCTTCCGCTATACCAATGTTAGGAATCGAACCCTGGTCTTCGGGCAACGAGCGAACGATTTAGCCTTTAGGCTACGCCGCCGTCCCACCAACAGGAGAAAGACAAAACTTGTAAAGTGAAATGTCGATGTGAACTGAGCGAGGAAGGAACACTTTTAATTAACCAAGTTCTAAATTCGTTTTACACTAACTCTCAATAAGAGGAAATGAAAGCGAGAATTAAACGTTGACTTACTTAGATCTGAACGTGGAGGAGCTGAAACAGTGATACAGACATGACATTATACAATAAGAGATTTTTGAAAGTGTTCTCTATTTATCTGGATTTGTTTCAAAATGTAAAACGTCAGTGCTGAAGAACCTCAAAAACACCCAAATGGATTTATACATTCACTTCCTTGCATAACACCTAACTATGAAAATACATATGCATCACATGTGTATACACGTATTTGTCTGAGGCAGCGTCCAGAAAATATTTCAGCTTTATAAACTAGAACTGGACTTGCTGTTAAACTGAACTAGTGTACATACCCCAGGTTGTGGGCATGGGAGCCACTGTAAAATAAAAGTGATGTTTCATTAAACATAGTACAAGTAATGTGAGAAGAATACGTCATGTGAGGGAGAGGGAGTGTGTGAGAGAGGGAAGGGAGACTGGGAAAGAGAGCGGTAGAAAGAAAAAGGACGGGAGAGGTGTGTGTGGTGGGGTGTGGGTGTGGGGTGTGTGTGTGTGTGTGGGTGTGGGGGGTGGAATGGAGAGAGAAAAACGGAGCGAGAGAGTGAGAGTCAGAGAGGAGATGAGGAGAGAGAGAGAGAAAGGGAGAGGGTGAAAAATGGGAAAGTGGTGACAGAGAATGGGGAGTTAGTACAATACAAATATTCAGATAAACATGAGTTAATAACTGGAAATGACGCTATATAATTAAATTTTAGAGTAAGCTCGCACCCACACGATGTATCACGCCACGAAACGAAAATAATGCTGGTGTTTTATGTTTGACCAATCAGAGAGCAGCTCTTCGTTGGTGCAAGCCTATTGAGGGTGAAGGACAAACATGGCGGACGGGATCACACGATACCACTAATTTCGCTATAAAGTCGTGTACTGCAGGTAAAAGAATACCCTATTTCATTTGAGAGGTTGTATATAGAACGAAACCGGAAGCTAGCTATTACGGAAAAGTTATGTTTTTTCGCCAATCTGGTGTTTTAACCGAAATATGTCAACGTGGCTGGAATAAATAAACAAATTTAAAAGGTGAGTTTTCGCTGTCTTAGGTGATCCATGATTTTGGCGTGAATTTCCGGAGGAAACTGCTTTCGATGAGTCTTTTAAAATAATTCATTGAGAATGGATTCAAACTCGGAAATGTTTGCAGACAGCGTTCACCATAGATATACTGATTACATAGACTCCAATTCGAAAGGTTGCACCTTAGGAAGTTTTTTTTAATGTGGTGAAATCTAACTTTTATTGAGGAGGGGGTGGTGTTAGTTTCGTTGTTACATCCCTCTACTGCCGTATGGTACTAGGGTAGAGACTATACACCTAACACTGTTTCGAAGCGATACAGGCACCTGTGGCAGCGTTGTCATGCTGGTTTGACTCCTTCTGTCAGTCCATAAATGGAAGTATGTGACGTGCAAAGACTTCGGTGATGTACCGTTTTGCTGTCGAATTTCCCTGAACCAGCATTTTTATTAGATCTTTCTGTGCTGGATATCACATCCCACACCATGACACTGTAACATCATAATCGTTCATTTCTCCTCCATATGGTCAGTGAAGAAGTCGTGATTTATCACTGTACCAGATTTGTCTCCAATTTCTAAGGTTTCAAGACCCCGATCCACAAAGCCTCCGCAGCGCTACGACATTCGTAAGCCTATGATAACGTATAGAGTTGCGACAGGTCGTGTCGTTACGAGCGCTTTGTGGATCAGCACCCAGTTCCGAACTATACGACACCACCACAAGCAATTGTGCCAATGGAAGATAGGAACAGGGGCGACTAAGTCGAATCACCACTTCATGCAATCGATTCTTGACGGCTTGGTGGTAGATTCTTCTAAAACCAGGGAAGCGTTGTAGTCTCCATGGCTGTGGAAAGACGCTGACGCACGTGAACAACCCGGATGTAGTATTTCTGCGCTTGGGTGGTAACTCTTGGTAACTCCACTATGCGGGTGATTATGGGCGGATCAGCAAGGCGAGATATGGTGTTGTGTTGAACGTTGAAATATCCGGCAACTGCAGAATGCAACTCCCAAGCTCCAATGCCGCATATGACAGTGGTTCGATTGGCGGCACTTGCTCACGGCACAATGATTTCCACTTTCAAGGCAAATTCGAAAAACACGTTTGCCATATAATAGTGGTCAATATCGCATGTTGCTTCGGGTGCTTGCTTGGTAACGATTTGGTGACGGTTTCTTCAAATGCTCCTAATACAAGGGAAATGTTACAATCACTTCGTTTATATGACGTTTTGGAAAAATTGTATATTTGTATTATTTTTGTTACAATGTAATATTCTGAAAATCACCTATGCGTTTCTTTTTTTGTGAGAAGTGTATATGACGTTAGCACGTTACATTTGTCCTTCCACGTGAATCTAATTATGGTGATAAATGAGTACACGTAACTTCTTCAGACATACTCTACATTTCCTTCTCGGACGTGTCGTGTTGTGCGTTCAATGTTTCCATGATGAAATATCGTGACTGAGTACTTACTTTTAGTGGTTAATCCAGCCCCACCTGCGAACACGAATGAAAGTATGTTTAAAGTTTAGAATCCTTTGGGCGATGAATCACACTGAAAACACACACTAGATCCATCACGTCATTTGACCGGAGAGACATGCTTTGACTAAGGCCATAATGAAGTGAAGCGACATTGAACAATAAGACTTACCGCCACTACAAAAAAGGGAAAGAATTAGAATTTGTCTTAAAACTAAAACTAAACTCCAAAAACTAACCAATAGAAAGACACAACTTTACATTTTATTCTTCGCGGTGGCTTCGCCAAGTGGCTAGAGCGTTGGCTCGTCGAGGGATAGACCCATATCAATTCCCCCATATGGGTACAATGGGTGAAGCCGGCGTCCTCTGTCGTAATATTGGTTGAATTTGCTAAAAGTGGCGTAAAACCACGCTCCTTTACGAAAGGGTGACAGGTTGACAATTGATTACATAACTATGAGTTGGACAACATTTGACATTGCATAGCATAGTATGTTTGGGATGGCTTATGTTATATCTGACCTCTTTCTAAATGCCTTTCTTTGTTTCAACAGCATCGAAAGGATGCTATGCACTCGAAGCAGTTCGAACGTTCGCGATTTCAGAATACTGACTTGATGTTGTATACTGATGACTACAGGTTTTGGTTCGAAATATGGCGTTTGCCTAAGTAAGGAATGTTCCTTCGCTTCCTCGTTAAATATCAACTGCGGAAGTATGGCGACAACGCTCCTATTCTATTAATGCGAATCGCATTCAGTAACCATATTACTTGTAGATCGAGCGGGTGCCAAAAGGAAAAAAGGCAGAAATAAAGGCTTCAGCTTGCCAAACATTAGATGATCCTCTCTACCCACACGTATATGCCGACAATCATTTCAGTTTTAGGCGGCCGCTTTTAGCACTATTCCAGCAACATCACGGCGGGGGACACCGGAATTGTGCTTCACATACTGCCATAATGTGGGGAGTCGAACCAGGGTCTTTGGTGTGGCGAGCTTTAACAACAAGGCTACCCACTGCTACGATATATCGAAGGGGCTGATATCGAGTCCCTGTATGTATTCTGTCACGGCAACATTTAGTATCTGAAATTTTCCTTACATCGAGCGTCAAAGTCCACGTTGCTTCTTATCATCTGTGCCTTCAGATCACCAACAATTGCAGCCGCATCGCAGCCAGGCTCTCCGTAGACGCACTGGATGTATTCATTGTAGACCCTGAAGCAAGAAAGTTGAGCGTAAACTCCTCACATTAAAGCAAACGTCACCAACGCAAACAAGCATTTCAAGCAGAACACTTTAAACTTCTGATATTAAAACACACGCCAGTCCTGCAAAGAAACAATCCAGATGATTTCATAAATATATTTTAATTTTCGGATATTAAAACGCATTCCATTGATACACACCAGCAATGATCTAAATTTCTCATGATGAAACACACAAGTGTTACTGATAATGAATCACACATCAGTAATGATTCGCTATTCTAAATTTCTAATGCTGAAATACACCAGGAGTGATTCATTATTCTTATTTTCTAATGCTGAAACTCACCACTCGTGATTCGCTATTCTAAATTTCTAATGCTGAAACACACCACAAGTGATTTAGTATTCAAACATTCTAATACTGAAACACACCACAGGTAATTCACTATTCTTAATTTCTGATGCTGAACCACACCTCAAACTCTGACGTTTGGACCACCACCCATGTCCTCGAGCAAATGTATGACTTACATCAACTCCCCGCATTAATGAAGAAAAACAACAACAATAAACACTTAAAAAATAATGATGATTTTTTTTTTCAAATTTATTTCATATTCATGTTTCAAGTCACGCACAACCTAGGCAATCTCCACGCAGTCTTCTAATTTTATTCTATCACAAAAGTGTATGAACGATATTATCGATTAATCTTTCAGTCGATAATCGTTAATAATATTGCCCAATTACGATAATGACGATTATCGATCGTTTTAACCAGGCCTAGTTTGTACATATGAACAGCAATAAAAGAAGAAAGAAACTGCTTTGTTCATTCAGTACAGACACAAATGAACGGGTTTCACGCCGCTGTTGTGTCAAGCAGTGATCTAGTTCTCCCTTAGTGGATACAAAAAAGACTCGTTGGCAAATTTGCAATGTGCAGTCAGCTATCACAGTGTACACCCACCCCTGTGTCTGGATCAGGCTGTTACCTATAAAACATATGAATACAATCCATTCACAGCTGAGGGTTTAAAACCGTGGGTTGTCTACCGTGTCATTTCGGAAACATTTTGAAACCCCACCACACAACACTAAATATTCTCTTGTCCAACTTTGCAGCGGTCTCTGTAAGGAATATTATCATGCAAGCGTATCTGAACGTTCCGTTACTTTAAAAGCGTATTCCAATATAGAAAATTCATTTCGTATAATGTGCCTACTTATATGCTAGCAAACGCTCATCGCTTGCCATGACTTGTGACAATTACCAATGACAACTAGATATACAAACGGTTTCCTCATAAATCATCCGGAAAGGGGAAGATTTTGAAATGGATTATGCAAAGCATATTAACGATTTTTACAATGACAATATCAATATCTTGAATATGCCTTGACCAATATTCTATCTGAACTGAGATGACTGATATATATCATCTCAACTACTATTGACTTGACCAACATGTTATCATAACTGAATATGACTTGAGCAGTATGATAATTCAGGGACTACCTATGCCTTGATTGATATCCTCTCTCAACTACCTATGCCTTGACTGATATGCTATCACAAGTGACTAGTACTTGATCCATATGCTATCTCAACTAACTATGCCTTGACTGAACTGACTAGGACGTGACCAATATGCTGTATTGCATCATTACTAATGCATCCCAGCATTGTTAGATCATCCACGGTTTTCTTAAACGTTCAAGGATATTTGAAGAATTCGAGTTGGGAAGGAGACACGCCGTACTACATTTCTCAAAACCGCGTGTGAAGTTCCATGAAGACATTACCTGCACACCAGGGTGTTGTTAGATAACACAGGGAAGACCTTCTGGGTCAGTGTGTTGGTACAGGCGGTGATGCGGTTATAGTCACATGTTTGCTGCCCATAACAGCTGGGCACTGAAACTAGAAACAGAAGAAAACACGTAAAAAATATAATGTACAGTGATCGGGGGGTTTTATGTGCTTAACATTTATGTGAATGTCATATCTTTATAGTCATTTCAGGAATGTGTATTCTACATTCGGACCTTGTAATGCTGAAAGGTTGTGTCTATGACATTTCCGTACCTGAGTATACCACCCGAGTGGGGTTTAACTTCGAGATGTCTGACACACTTCGTGGTAAGTGGAACTATTTAACCATGGATAAAAGCATCGCAATACATACGAATTTTATTCCCCATGTCGCCATATGTAGTCATATAATAAATCATATTTTTGTGTGATTATTACGACCCTGCGGACACACCGTGTTATAGTAGATATAAACGTACCATATCTAAAGCAAGCATCACGTGCAATACGCGTTCTTGTGATTACGCAGACATGACGTTTCAGTAAACTAGTCTTAAAGGTCGATGACTTAGGAGGTCAGTGTATTTCTTGAGAAAGAATTGATCTTCAGTAACCCCTGCTTGTTGTGAAAGGCAACCAACGGGATCGAATGAATTGGTTGACACGTGTCGTCGTAACCCAGATGGGTAGATCGAGGATCACTGGATTGTCTGGTCCAGACTCGATTATTTACTGACCGCTGCCATATAGCTGCGATACCTCTGAGTGCGGCGTAAAACTAAAGTCACTTACTCGTGGATGATGAGCAAAAAGGACCCCTTGAACTGTCAAATGTTCAAAGATTTCACGTTGTTTGTAAACGGTATTGAGGGTTTTACAATAGATCAACCAGAAAACACCAACAAACCAGTCACTTTACGAGAAGGATGACTTGCTGAAGATAACTCTAACCAGGATATTATCGGGACTAATGAGTATGTACCTGGGGATATGTTGTAAGCTTAATCCATCAGTGCGGGCTTACCCTGGTAGGGTTGGGCAATAAAAAGAACTACGCAATTGTCATCTCAGAAGCTTGAATGCGTGTTCAGATTGTGGTGTATGTTCGCTGAACAGTGGTATTGTTTAGACAATTATCACGGGAACAGCGGTGAATGTGCGAGGAAAGGTTCTTGAAATATCTAGAAGTACAATGCTGTTTTTCTTTTCTATTTTTTTAACAATTGTAATGTTGAAATGAAATCATAATCCTGTCTAGTGAGTTTGGACTTTGGACCTGTGTGAGAAAGAGCTTGGTATTTGTATCTCGAATTCGAGATGATCGGTAACAGTTGCATAGATTCGAGATATATCATTCGAGTGAAAGAATCTGGAGATAATGGGTCCTATCGTAGTACACATTATCGACAATTTAAAAAATCAAAATAGTAGAAAATGGCAAGAAACACAAGTAGCTACGACTGCGGTAAGAACAAACTAAAAAGTACCAATAGGTAGAAGAGAACACGAGTAGGTTCGCTGTATTGTGAATTATTATTTTATAGACTAGGTTTATATCATAGTTTTACATATAGTTTTAAATATCAGAATATCAGAATCCTACTTAATGTTTTTACATAACGGAAGTTAAACATAATCACTCCGCTATTTATAGTTTCTAAATACATGTACATATTTGCTTAGACTGACACTGGATATCAAGTAAATAATTATTTGTGAAGAAGTTAAATATCTCCTCAGTTCTATCCACAGATTCTTATGCATCGAACGAATCCCATAGTGACATCAGATCTTTTAACAAACAACTCTTTACCCCGTTCGTTGATTCATCCAATTTCCCTAATCAGCTGTTTTACCTATTTTAATTACATACCATGCACATACATAAAAAGCAAATGACAACATTCTAGTCAACATAATTCAAAATCGTACCCGCGAGAATGAGGGCGATGGCAATTGCTCCCTTCATGGTGTCTGTCGAGGACTGTTACACCTATCCGTGTCTTTACCTGGCTGTGGACAGCCACACCTGAGTTAACAGGTAATGTTAGCGGTGGCTATTTATATCTACTTCACAAAAACATAACCAGCTGTATTTCAATGCAGGCAGCTTGCCTCACCAGTTCGACTAGTGTTCTCTAACATTCGGCAGTCGTCTCATCCTTTGTCAACATTATAAGAAGCTCTAGTTCTAAGGACCTAGTTCTTGTACGCCCTAGTTACACATATAAGTTTAAAGGGGTGTACTCTTGTCGAAGGTGTGCCCTTTGTCTAAGTTAGTGAACAAATGCATAGACGGCTTGCCGTCATGTTCAAAGACCCATAGCCTGTTAGGATAACCTCGTTTCTGGAGACGTGAAAATAATGGGTGTTAAATATACCTGATATGTATAAAATTATATTGAGTATAAGCAAATGATGCAAGACATATGCGCAGGGAGAAATATATACCATGGCAGGGATGTGCATATATGCAATAGAGGAGTCTGATCAGCAGAGGTCAAGGTTATTACGTCCCTACGGCTTACGATCAACTAATCAAACCTAATCAGAATAGCCCATTGGCTTCGTCATCTCTTATCATAACTAGCCTCATGTCAACACACTACACATCAGTATACGGTACTCTATGTAAATGTATCCTACGTAATGTTTTACATAATGGGAGTTAAACAAATTCACTTGGATTATATCGAGAAGGCTGTCGTATTTGGAGATAATGGATATTAAATATAACCAATCTGTTTACATCGAGTAGTTAACATGTCCAAGGACGTCGCAGGGTTCACTGCTTCTATTCACTGAATCCTCACCAGAGTATTCAAATGTGGCAAGTCTATATAGTATTGCATAGAAATTAGGTAAATGTCAGTAGGAACATTGGGAAGTGTAAGGCGTTGTCCCATCGGCTCGAGGACTAGGAGTGGCTGTTTGTTTGTGTTACAGCCATAGAATAATGAATTCCTTGTTCAATTCAAACATGTTTGGGGAATCGCTTCGTCGTCCTTTTGAAACGACCAGAAGTAATATTGGGTTAGACCGAAGGAAATAAAATGAAACAAGTTTTCCATCTTGTTTCCTTTCAAACCCATGCATTTCAAAAACACTTCCTTTCTTTAAACCATTCATTTAAAACACATATGTGTACGTAAGAGTCTTAATTAATGCTGCACTCACTGTTTCGGAAGAAAAACAAATTATATATATTTTAAAAACGTTATGCACATGCACACAGAAACTTGACAGAGATATTACTGGCAATACCTTGGAAGTGGTAATTATTTTTAAGTTCTTGTTTTAGGATACATGGCTACGATGTGAAAATGCTCAAGGTGACTGACGTGACAAATATGGTCTTAAAGTGTTCCGAAACAACCACGTGCAGCTAGTTACCATAGCGGCCGCGCGTGCATCGAAATGCAGATGTACAGATACTAGTACGCTACTAAACAGGTAAACCCAAGTAAAGGTTTAGTGCTGAGAATCCTGAGATTTCGGCTGGACAAAGCGCTGCAGCAGTTGTACGAGCCTTGGGCTGTGGTCAGATAATACAGATTCTGAGGACACCGTTGCTGGTCGCCCAAGGTCACGGACGCCGCGTTTGACTTCACACCAATACGTAGTAATCAAGTTACGTCAGCACCCCAAAGAGTTGTGATTGTAACAATAGACAGTTGTAACACCACGGGTCTCGCCTCAGAGGCAGTCATGGACTCATCACTCTCCCCGCGAGACAAAGGGATAATTACAGCGAGATTTAGCAAGATTTGCGAGACTAGTGTGGGATCAGAGTTTTGACCTTCATTTAAATCACACACGGTGTATGGATTATATAGGTACGCGTATATGACAGATTCAACCACAGGCAGTGAAACGAGTCAGTGACTACTTTAAGATATTGGGCTAGAGCCTTCATATTCGGCTACTTGTTCTTGGGCGGGCACTGCAACATGGCAACGCTCTACGTCTTAAGCAGTGCCGGTGTTGATGTTATGGACTGGCCATCCCGTACATCAAATGAACAGATATGTGATGTACTAGAAACAGAACGGAAATGAAACAATATCGACTCTGTCATTTAAGGTGGAGCCGGTTCTCAAAGTTCACAAATCCCAATGTTCTACATGTTTATGAGCCTAGTAACATCCTGTTTGTTTGTTTTGGGATGTATATAAAACCCTTCGCAGTAATATGCACAAACATGGAGATAATATGTAAATATTGATTTCGGGCCAGTCAGTTGATTGATATCATGAGCTTCGATCTATTCATTTGACGTACGATGCGTGGACAATGTTAGGAGCTTGGCCACCAGATCCGGTACGTCGTATAATTTACTGAAGATCAGTATCTAATCTCATCTTCATATACTGGACAAAATAAGTTAGGGATATTTGCATTTTATGGTTTATATTTTATCAGTTTGTCAGTGAATAGATAGATCATAATTCATAATTTCAAAATTTACACATATCCCTATTTTATTGTCCAGGATAGATGCACAGGTCTAAGAGGAGTATGTACTTATGGAAGTAGTGTACATATACTATTCATGAAAAAATGTAGATTTGCTAGTGTAAATCTATCCACTTACTTCAGTTAGCTGTTCTAAACTAGATTGCGCAAAATACTCCAAACTGTTTAGAGGTACTGTTCACCTATGAACTGATGCATTGTAATCCGTGACATTGAAAAGATCATTGTGATGAGTTCAGTAAACGATGAAACTAGGTGAAAAAAATGGCGAATTCTTTACAAGAGTTTACCCCAAACGCAGCAGTTCCCATTCATGATATCTGAACATGCTTTTCAGCAAGTTGACGCATTCGCCTGAATAATCATAAGGTTTCAAGTTGGTTACTCCATGTTAGTTGAGATATTCAACATTGATGTAACCACACACACACACACACAAACACACACAAACACACACACACAACACACACATACACACATACACACACACATACACACATACACACACATACATACACACACACACACGCACACATACACACACACATACACACACACACATACACACATACACACACATACACACACATACACACACATACACACACATACACGCGCGCGCGCACGCACACACACACACGCACGCACACACACACATACACACACACACACGCGCGCGCACGCACGCACACACACACATTACGTTCATACAACTATACGTGGCATGTCACGTGGCATATGGTATACATTTGTATGTATATCTGCATAACGATAATACAGTAACCCACTTGCCACCAGTAGCATAATAATCTGGAGCCATGGCCGTTACAACAGAATAACACTACACCCTTATATGACAAAACGTTTTTATCATTGAAAAGTTTGATGTAACTTAATAGATCTAAATAGAAACGTATTTGAAAAAGGAAAAATACTGGCAGATAGAAAGGAGGTAGGCACACAGCTGGACACAAAAAACCCCCACCGTTCTACTTTGTTGCAGAGAAGAATAAAATGAAGTTCATTTTCGTCCAACATCTAGATGCTTTCAAAAACTCCTATCAATAAGGACACAAATACGTATAAATTACATGCAGGGGCTAGTGGATATTGTAAAGAACCGGGAGTTTAGTCATGTTAGGAATTACAAGGGTATTCATACGTACATATTTAAATTTTATTTGATACGTACATATTTATGGTGAATGTATTCTTATGCTCATAAACATCACGCCCCTTCCCCACCCTCACATGGACCCACCCTCCTTCCAATAGTCATTGGAGTGTAACTGTATGAACGCGAAATGTTAACTGTCTAGATTCACATGCATATATACTGTATATTCACATGCATATGTACTGTATAGCACTGTACATGGTGTACATATAGAAAACGTGACGTGTATGGGTCTATATGAAACTAGTCATGGATATGTACTTTTCCGTCTTTATTGTGTTGTGTTTGGTGTTATTTATAAGGATTATACTACTTAGAGGTAGTCATCAAGCGTCCGATTCACTAACAGTTTTCAATTTTGTATAACACGTACAGCTCTGTGCAATCATTGACACAGTTCCTTTTTAAAGTTTAGTGAAGACGTTACATCGATGTGTACACAAGGAGTTTTTAAGTGTGACGCATTTAGGTCACGTTCTGATAAGTCTTCGGGACACTTTGTAGGACTTGGTGACGGTCTTTAAATACGGAGTTCATCACTGTTGTGTCGTCTGGTACCTGAACCATATTATAGTTGTTCCTTAACCCGGTGTTGTGGGGTATTGCTAAACCCGGCGTAAAACTATATCTCACTCACTAACCCTTCTAGAATCGTTTAAATCTTAAAGAAGTAATTCTAGATTTTACAACGGTTCTGAATCACCAACCCCACTTCCCGTCTTTTTCAGTTT
This sequence comes from Haliotis asinina, assembly GCF_037392515.1. Classification (NCBI taxonomy): domain Eukaryota; kingdom Metazoa; phylum Mollusca; class Gastropoda; order Lepetellida; family Haliotidae; genus Haliotis; species Haliotis asinina. The sequence continues at coordinate 39,941,046 of NC_090285.1, forward strand.
CTGTGTAATTCTTTTCCTCCTACAAAACAAAATATATTTTAGAGACTATGTCTCAGTCAAGGTTGTACACATATGCTCAGTTCCTCCCTAAGACAAAAACAATAACCAGAAGATCTCATCATTGTGTATAGTAAAATAAAAGGTGGCTAAGTAAATGGTCGTGTATGAAAGAGCTAAAGGTGACACAAAAACACATATAGCACAGAGAGCGCCAGAAGTACATCAGCGCCAACATTGCGCAAGGCTTGTTTTTATTGTCAGTGCGCAATGCTCGAATGGAGCTGAATCATGGCTGGACAGCAAACCTCCCAGCCTTCAAGCCGCCTTTCAGTGTATTTCGCAATGCAAACACATGACAGATAGTGTAGGGTGACAGTGAGATGAGTCACGACACACCTCAACACAAGCTCATGGGAACCATTTTTTAAAAACAAATCATCAGGGGCCTTGACGTGTTGGCTGATTCCAGAACTTCTAACGTGTGAAACATGTCCTTATATGTAAACGAGGCAATCTCATGATGGGAGATCAGGGAATCATGTCCCTTTGTGTTGTTATCGTTTCTATTAACATACTACTACTACTACTACTACTACTACTACTACTACTACTACTACTACTACTACTACTACTACTACTACTACTACTACTACTACTACTACTACTACTACTACTACTACTAAGTACTGCAACTACTACTGCACTATTGCCACTATTACTATTGTTATCACTAGTACTAATGGGGGCACTATTACTGATGCTGATGCTGCTACTACTACTACTACTACTACTACTACTACTACTACTACTACTACTACTACTACTACTACTACTACTAAGTACTGCAACTACTACTGCACTATTGCCACTATTACTATTGTTATCACTAGTACTAATGGGGGCACTATTACTGATGCTGATGCTACTACTACTACTACTACTACTACTTCTACTACTACTACTACTACTACTACTTCTACTACTACTACTACTACTAAGTACTGCAACTACTACTGCACTATTGCCACTATTACTATTGTTATCACTAGTACTAATGGGGTCACTATTACTGATGCTGATGCTGCTACTACTACTACTATTATCACTACTACTAATGGTGCCATAACTACTACTACTGCCACTTCTCCTCCTGGTACAAATACTACTTCACCTACTGTTGCCAGCCACTATCACTGTCACAACTGCAATGCTAAAGCTTCTCGTACCATAAAGCCCCACATGGGTACATCGTGTGTAGCTAATTTTTGGTGTCCCCGTCGTGATATTGCTGGAATGTTATAAAAGCGGGGGGGAACTGAACCTATTCACTCACTTTTTTCTAAAGGCCGTGTTTCACATGGCTCAAGATAGAATTTGTGACTTAAAATGATGAGGTATGAACACACAGGATCTCATCGTATTTGCAACTTTCACAACCTCTATGATTCGCCTCTCACCCTCGGCCGGATCACGCCTCATCGTATTTGCAACTTTCACAACCTCTATGATTCGCCTCTCACCCTCGGCCGGATCACGCCTCATCGTATTCATAACTTTCACAACTGTTATGAGTAGCCTCTTACTCTCCGGGCACGCCTCGATGAGTAGAATATCCTTCAAGAGTCCTTCTTGAGAGAATACACAAGTTTAAACAATCTTCGGTTCTCGAGTGGCGTTTTTCTCGCTCAGGAGTAAGTATTTAAACAACGATTGTGTTTAGTACAGATTGGATAATCGAAAACTAAACTCGCTCACACACTCGCTCACTCACTCACCCACCATACAGCATATGCGTACTAGAGGTGAGACAGCCTAAAGGGATTCCTTTCAGACAGAGGGAGGGTTAAAAGTTGTAAATCCCATCCACACAGTATTGGATGTGGAACAATGCCCCGAGACTGGTTGTTGTTTATGTTACTGTTTGTATTCCATGGACATCCTAGTGCTATCCCAGAAAACTACACCGCTTCGCAATTAATGCTACGCCAACAGTTAACCCATTTCGAAGTTGGTTTGGTGAAAACCATTTCAATAACTTTCTTTAAAACTCTAAAACGACCTAATTGTTTCAATATATGTTCAACGTGCACCGCAATTATATCTCCTGTGTCTGTTCAATGCGTTCAGCAAACATTCGGTATATTTCTTTTTATCAGAAAACAACTTCCAGGCACCTTAATTTTCAACTCTATCTGTAAATGTCAGGTAACATCCACTTACCAATGTACACGTGCACATGTCTTAGGTCGCATAGTGTGATATCTTTATCCACAATGTATCAATAAAACCCAACTGACATGATCAGCAAGAGAGACGCGTCCAGGATCATGTAATGTATACTGACCACCGAAAGAAACGCCACTCTGGCTTTTTGTCAAGTTTTTAAATAGAAGACAGAAACATGAGCCCCTACTGTTATGAGATTTTATTTTTTTCGAAAATTGCGTTTCTGTTGGTGTTCAGTATACATCAGGCAGTCAGTTATTATGTTTCTTGATTTTTACCTATGCTTAATTAGGGTACCGGCGAAAATGTAGTATCTTTGTACCAAATACTCTTATGGCCTCTGGCACAGAATACACCATTCATTAAAATGCATGATACCTGAAATACACGATCTTTGATGAGTTGGTAGTATGACGTAAGTGTGTAATACATTTAGCCTTGGTGACGGTCCATTGGTGACTGTTGTCCTATGGCGTTGGAGATACTACGGTACGGTACGGTACGGTACGGTACGGTACGGTACGGTACGGTACGGTACGGAACGGAACGGAACGGAACGGAACATTTTAAACGAGGTACTGACAACACATCACTTGTGAGTAGCAGTTAAATATTGGTAGGTTCCTGCGATATTTGAACAGGGAATATTTGAACCCATTAATGTTCAGCTACTGCTCAGGTGTTCTCAGTACCTCGTTCAAAATGTCACTGAATGGTCATTTGGAACAATTCTCCATCTTTATTTTATGATTAGACCTTGGTCGTTTTACCGATAATGAAACTGGACATATCCTATTTTGCCGCCTAGTTTACATATTTGTGTACTAAGGACTCAGCCATGTCCGTAGTTACGGTTGTGAGTTATATTCCCGTTCGAATAGATAACCAACTGATGGCTGACTGTGTATCGTAATGTGAACAATACGCTCACATGATTTGCATCAAATTAACGTAAATGAAAAAGAATATTTCATAACACACTATAATATGTTTTAGGATAAGACTTCTCTTTGTTAATGATTATGTATTTGTTTCTATTCCATCATAAGTAGACAATGAGACATGCAAAATATCTCTTTTGTATGGAACTATGAAATAATCATGTAAAGGTTATCCAAAGGAATATATGGCATGATTGAAATCTGTTTTGTACCATTCTTGTAGAAACATGCTTACATTTAGATATCGTTTTATCACAACATTTCTTTCGAATAGGAATTCATTTAATTATGAATGAATCGTAAAACGTGTGTGACAAACGCGCACCTGGCCGATCATTATACACCAGTGTTTTGTCAATAAAACGACATTAATAAATTCAGTGAACAAGACAATTCCTTTGAAAAAATGTGCATATTCAGCTCATAAAGTAAATAAACTATTTTCATTAAGATTGCCCCTAAAAATGGAATCGTAAGAACACTTGCCCTGCCATCAATCGATAAATGATTCTGAGAATGTTGATAAATGTACACCAATGTATGGTTTTCAAACAAAATACGAGAAATCGATCGAATGATTTTCCGTATATAGTAAACTTTGACATTTTCATTGTTTATACTTGTGAAATAATCTTAAAACGTATATTTTTTCAACATAAATTTGCATGTATAATTATATTTCACAGAATACTGAGGAAATACAAATAATGTGTTATCGTGAACAGACTGTTATCAGTTCAATGAAGAGTTGCAATAAAGATTAACTTGCTGACATATTTGGAATTTAGGGCCGTAGTTTGTGTTAGCTACATCATGGGTGACGAGCAATTTATGTCATTGTTGTCCATTAATAATTAATGGATATGTTTAATTATTTGTGTTTACCAAACCCATTCACCTGCATAGGATCATTAACATGTGGCCGAATTATCTGAATGTATTGTGCAGTCTCGTGCCTGTGTGTCCGATACATGTGTCTATCTGTATCGAACAAACGCAACCGTTCTGAAATTGACTGCTCAGTCAAAGGGACTTAACTCCTCTCGTCTTGGGGCAGCAGTTCAGCGTAGAAGTAAATTCTGTCCAAGTAAGCGTATATCAGATGATCTTTAATAATTAAAACGAGATGTGAAAACACATACACAGCACACGCATGCATTCAGGCCGGACAAAGTCATATGCACGAGCTCTACATACATGAGACTGCCCATGTCGACGCCCCAACCTAAATCATTTCACAAAGTAATACATAATTCATGGTACCTAAGCAAGCGTCCCAGTAGATTGCCCAAATTAATGTCATGCGAAAATGTCGGTATTTTTTTTAAACTATTATGACTGAAATGTCGATGTTGGTGACCTATCATACTATGACTCACAGTTGAAGAGAATGTCATGCAGTTACATATAGGGCAGTTCGGTAGCCTTTATGGTTAAAGCGTTCGCTTGGCACGCTGAAGGCTCAAGTTCGATTCCCTTTATGAGTACTATGTGATCATCAGTGTCCCCCGCCCTGATATTGCTGGAATATTGCTAAACGCGGCGTAAAATCAAACTCACTCACTATAATGTATGTACCATTATATTCCAAAATGATATCACCCAAAAATGGAATATCCCGCAATTCTTAAAATAGAATATGTTTACCAGACCTAGTTTGGGATTAGTAAGGGTATGTCGTTCTCACAGTGCATGTTCTTACGCAAGAGGATCCAAACTATATCCAAGTAACGGCTGGGAAATATGAAAATAATGTGCTGAGATACAAACATGAGCATGATGTAAGATCCAGTAATAATATAGCACCATGCCAAGAAAACAACATTTCCTCATTATATGTCCATGAAAACTGTATGTTAATATGACTGACTGTGCTGTCTGTTTGTCTGATGTTTAAAGCCAGGCTGCAGTCAATCTACTGGTCAATATCATGAGCAATATTTAGCATGGGTAGCCGAAGACCAAATCTAACCTAGATCTTCTGCGATTGTACGTATAAGTAAATTATGTTCATTTTAACAGGCAATCTCTAATAGCATTAACACAGGGTATTTATTGTTACCATTTTGACATATAAATGAACTTTCTTGCGACATTCATACTCAAAATCTCTCAAGCCAGTTATATAGGAACACTGCTGGAACGTTTACACGCATGCAGGTAAAGGTCACTCTTTCACGGTCATGGTGGTGTCAAGGTCACCGTGAACTTAGGTCAGAATCGCTTATAATCTACATTCCGGTTATGAAACAACTGTTAAAAGTCTGCCGAAAAGGTCAAGGTCTTCAAGAGGTCAAATGCCCTACTCTCGCAGTCACAAAAAAACTAGACGGTAGGTGTAATCCAAATCAGGTGAGTGAGTCTATACGGTTAACTTCACTTCATATTCAGATCAACCAGTGTGGAACATCTCCTTTCTGTTCCGATAAATACTGTAGGCCGACTAATTCACCCTGTCTTCATTTGGTGTAGAAATAGCCAGGCATTGCCCAAATACCTGGAATTGCATGTTGGTACTTCATAATTTTAAGCTGAGTCTTTTGAACGAAAACGATGGAATTTTCACAAGGAGTGTTTATTTCTTGGCTGGTGCGATAATACCTGAAGATTCATCATTAAATTTTCAATCACACCTACTCCACTCAACGTAAATGTTTATGACGTCAAACTAAATGATACCTTATGTGTTAAGGAGGGATGCAAATTTATTTAACATGCCTAGTGTTTTACATACGTGTAATAAACAATAAACCTGAAACCTGGAGATTCCAGCTGTATAGACGAGAAGGTAGTCAACATGTCCTCTGTCTTTCTTCCCATGTGTAAAGTTAGTCCTGACCACAAGGATCAGCAATCTGGAGAGGCTGCGTGCTTCTTCCAGTTGCACAACTGTACAAAAATGATCATATTGGCGGAGACTATTTTCGCTAATCACATTCTCAGCATGTCACACATATTCCATGAAACAATCATGGCAATAATTAGTTAAAGTCATGTGACCTGGATAATCGACCCTGCACTATTTGCCGTACGACACGGCAACGGCGATCTTTGTCAACGAAGCAAATGTCGTGGGTCGCACGCACTGCCGCTATATCGCGTTTGTAATTATTAGTAGACATTATTGCATGATTTCAGTCTTTTCCAAGTTTACTACTTTGCATTCGCAAAGGTGTTCTATTGTCGCCTTTGTATATATTTCTTGAAGTACTTTAATTCATCCTCGAAATTTACAAATGCACTATTTTGTGTATACAGACGTTTTCATAAAGAAAGATAATTGCTTCGACTCAGGTGACACTATACTGCACAGCACCTTTATAGTGTAAAGTCAGAACATATACATGGACACGCACATACAGATACATGCTTCATCCATCCATATATGAGCGAATGCACGCACGCACGCACGTACGCACGCACGCACGCACGCACGCACGCACGCACGCACGCACACTGTCAGTAACGTAACAATAAAACGACCTAACTGTAGGTAAAGTGATCGCCTGTATCCCAGCGTTTGTCGGTACCCACTTCAAGTATGTGTATATTAGCTACAGGAAGAGAACACGACGCCGTGGAGTCAGAAGAACCGGCTGTGCTTAATATTTGAATATAGGTCACTGCGCTGAAAGTCAAAAACCACTTAAACATGCTCTTGCGTGAAATATAATAGAAGGGAAAAGAGAGCTGTTTTACGCTGTCAGTCTGTTAAGCATTAATTACACAATATGTTTGCTTGGTATATATGTAAAAATTAATTTGCATGTGTCAAGATACAAATCGTTGCCTCTTCTCTGCCATCTCATCTCACTTCTATGTAGGAAGTTAATGACAGTGTTAATAGTCCTCATAACATTTGAACATTAGGCAAGCGGGCGGTGGTAGCCTAGTGGTTTAAGAGTACGCTTGTCATGCCACAGATCTGGGTTCGATTCCCCACATGGCTATAATATGTGAAACCCTTTTCTGGTGTTCCCCGCCGTGATATTGTTGCTATGTTACTAAAAGCGGAGTGAAACTAGGTCCACTCGCTCACTAAAGAAGACATTACGTAACAACAACGCTGACTTGCTATCTGCCTAGCTTGCTTATTTCAAAGCTCGAGTTGTGGGCATTAAATTCTGACATTAATCGTTATAACAATTTCACAGAGACAGCTAATAGAGAAAGACATGTTATCTCGCGAACCCTTTCTCTGTAAGATCGTTTGATATAGATAACAAACTTTATGGATGGACAACTTCTTTATTCAAGTGATACAACGTTTCGACACTGATTCTTGTATATTTGTCAAGCAGGTACAACGATACAAGTGCGTATGGTTTTAAGCCACTTATAGCAATATGCACACGTTGTACCCATGTCAGGAACTGTACCCGACTTTTCCGCGTGAGCATCGAACGCTTTAACCACTAGGCTACCCAACCGTTCCTAAATAATCTGCACCGAAACCTCGCATCACCTGAATAAAGAAGTAGTTCATACATAAAGTTTCTCCTTATATGACTCTCCCTATTCAAACAATGCCCCTCAAAGAAGCATTCGACATACATGTTACGATCTTCAATGCGTCTCCATGCAACTCAACACCGTGCATGCAACAGCTGTAGTGATGTGGATAAACAGCAGGAGAGCTATAGATGTTCCATCAACAGCATCTGAAATAACTCAATATCTCACAGACATGCACTTGGAAGTAGCGGTAAGCCAGACAAGACAGGCCTAATCCCTAGTGATGTTTCGCGTGTACACAACCTGCTGCCATGGGTGCTTTGGGAAGCGATGAAGCACATTGTTGAAGATAGAACGGCGCTAGTCAGTGATGCAGACGCTTGAACACATGTATCCAAGGAAGCCCATGCAGCAAGTCAACAAAGTCTCTGGGTACCATTCAATTATATTTTTTTACTTAATTTAGGAACTGCTTGTTTTCTGTAGTGTATGTTCATTTCAGAGATTAGATGTCAGTCTATGCCGGAGCTTATGGTCGTGAATGGCTTTTGAACGTGTCTCAAGCAGAGTACGCCTATATTTGTTGACGTAACTTTTTCAACTGGAAGTGGTTGTTCAACAGATCACTGAGGAACAGGAGAGTCCTGTGGAACTGTGACAGTGATATGTCACATACAGCTCTCGTCTGGTGAAAGGATCTTTCCACGTGCAATGCTACCTGTATGGAGTTCTGTCCTTACCATGATGTGTTTGAGTACTGATTTTTACAATAGGTTTCTGTCGAGGATTAATGAACCCTTTCCTCTCCCTCTCCTTCTCTGATCCTCCCTATTTTCTTAATCTCTGATCCTACGTCCTAACCGTCCAAATATACCACCCCCTCTATGTCTACTCCAACGCTTCAGCAACCGGAACGTCTCCCTTTGACTCACTTACCCCATATTGTGACCAGCAGTTCTTCTATATTAGTTACGCGGTTTTTTTTTCTTGGTTTCACTTCCAGTGCATTTCACTTCCCATCTCTCTAATCTTTTTACTTACACCTTCCAGCCCATCATCGCCACAACCACCACCACCACCACCACCATTATCAACACCATATCCACATCACTTCCACGACCATCATCATCACCATCACTACCACCTCCGATACCATCACCACCATCATCATCACCATCATCACTACTCTCACCACCATCATCACCACCATCACCAATACCAACATCATCTCCACCATCAATTCCACGACCATCATCATCACCATCACTACCACCACCGATACCATCACCATCATCACCATCATCATTACTCTCACCACCATCATCACCACCATCACCAATACCAACACCATCTCCACCATCAATTCCACGACCATCATCATCACCATCACTACCACCACCGATACCATCACCATCATCACCATCATCATTACTCTCACCACCATCATCACTACCATCACCAATACCAACACCATCATCACCACCACATCACCATCGCCACACCACCATCGTTGTCATCACTACCATGACCATCATCAACACCACCACCACATTATTGCAGTATTGACTCGTGTTGCCCAATTATACACATGACAATGCGTAGACCATACAGAGATTAGCGACCGGATCATGGGACTTATCAATCCAAACCTACACATCCCGAGTGACCACTATATCAATAGAGTCACACGTATTAACAAACAGTACAACAGCCCCTACAGAATACGATGTCTGCTGGTAATGCAAATATATCTACTCTTCTCGAATACATTTACAAAAGTGAAAGACAAGCGCACAAAACACATACGTGTGGAATGCTCCAAGGGAAATATTATGGCACTCTTGACATCTTAAGCCCGTTTTCAATGGCCGAGATAGCAGGAATGCCCGCTTTTCCATACACGACCTGATATCATCGTGCACTTGACAGCAGCATTGCTAGCTCTCATAATGCACTCAACAGTTGGTCCTTGTTCTTGCCAGCGTCAAATGAGTCAAGGTCGGTGGGCCATGATGATTTGCATATCGTTTTCACTACAGACCCATACACGCAGGAACCGACGTCTGTAAACACGACAGGGATGTTTATAATATTCAACCGATATTTCCTCATCGACAATTAGATAGGGAAAGTTTGGAAACTCAATATATATCGATATATCTAGTAGATGCCATGTCTATAACCTGCATGGCATACTGCAATTCAAGACATATCACCAGGTATGGCAAAGATCATGGATTCTCTAAACGTGTTTATTTCCATGCTCATTCGATGAAATCCCCTTCTCAGACTGTGACAGATGTATGACATTGTTTATCTGCTTACTATTTATCACTGCACTCACCAATATTCCAACTATATGACCACGATCTATAAATAATCGTGTCGGGGCCAAACAGTCCAGTGATCAACAGCACGAGCATCGATCTAGGAACTTGGGGTGCGATGGCAGGTGTCAGTCCGGATCTTCACTGGCTAGACTGTGACAAAACATCTGTTTGTACGTGCACGCGGTGTCTGAAATGTGCTCTTGCCTGGCAGTGTACTTTTTTCACAATCCAAAGATGTAATCAAGTTCTGAAATCAACACCAGCAATGAACCGAGGCCTCCAATTTACCAGAGACTCACAATGTAAACAAAACCACAAAACGATATTACACAAAGCTAACGTATCAGAACGAGTACCAACTTAGTACCAAGTACATAATTAATATTTGCACAAGACACCGTCATCTTATCAGTTTAGTGATATATAAAGCTTGCGGAAACCTATCCATGCAGCATGCTTGCTTATCTAAACATGTGCACAGTTTCCAGACTTGCTGGGGATTTCTTGGATATATTTCCTTCAGGGTCTGTATGCCAGATCAAAAACGCACTCTGTAAAATAAGAATGTTTCCGGACTCCTTTTCATTATATTCTTTTCGTAGCATTTCTTCTGTAAAATATGTTAATTTCAGAGACATTTTCGTGAGTAAGGATGGATAAACTGTCTCACATGTGTACAATTCCCGAACTGCATTATTTTCCTTCCATTCAACCCTTTCTTCAACACTAAAGCCCTAAATGAAGCAAAACTAGTGTAGATTACATATGGCCGAATCCCTCATTGCACTGGGCTCATTTTCAGTTTATAAGGAATTATTTGTTTCTGTAAGAAATAGATACATTCAAAGAGTAAGCCTAAGTACATTTTCAGTTCAACCTTTTCGATGATTCACGTTTGTACTTCTCTGTGGCAATCGGGTACACATGCAGGCGTTTAGTGCAGATTGATAACTAGAGGAACCCTTCCATAAGCATAAGTTTCTGGTTTGACAAAAGCAAATACCAAACACTTGTGGCAACTTGATGACAGCGTGAGTCATTTAAATATGCGTTTATAGTCTTCAGACAGACTTTATTAGGTAGTATAGGCCATTTAATGGGTTTTTTAACACAGGAACATTGGCAGTAATATTCTAGTGGTTCATTATTATATAAAGGGCTGTTCCTCAGGGTCAGGGCACGGACTCAATTCCCTGAAATTTTATGATGTGTGAAGCCCATGTTCCCGCCATGATCTTGGTTGACTATGGCTGAAAGGTGCATAAAACCGTACTCAGTGGTAACTCATGGACCTGAGATCAGTTTCAGCGGGATGGTTCCGAGTTTACTGTCACAAGACATTCTGGTCTAGGTATGAGATCCTAGATTCGCACAGAAAGGTCATGGTCAGCCGCGGGCTTTAGTCAAAAGAACGTTTGACATCCGTTTTGTAAATATTACTGAAGTTGATTTATGTCAAGCAGATTCATGTCATTCATTTGGCAAATGTGGATTATTTATGTCAGTAACAGAGTTAATGTAAATATGTCACGAATTAGTACATGTGTCATTAATAGCGCTAATGTCATTATGTCATTAACAGGATTACTGTAAATACTAGTATGACATTGGGCTCTTGTAAATACGAGTATATCACAAATAGGGTTAATGCAGTGTCACTGATAGGCTTTTGTCTGTGCCATTGCAGGTTGAATGTAAATTTAACATTTTCATTTTTAATGTCAATATGCTATTTCTATGTTGACAGTAAATATGACATTGATATGCTTTCTAAAATTATGTCGTTCACAGGATATGTGTAGTGTAATCAAGTACAGCAATTACTGCTTGACACGTATTGGATGAGCCTGCGCAGTAAATGATTTTGTGATAAGTAGGCTGAGCAGGGAATGTAGACGAATACACTTTGTTGCTACAGGAACATGAGATGCACCGGGGATTAATACAATGCAATACACGCTGACAGAGGCGGGAACTCAATGCCGCTTCAGTTTAACACGTGTCCCGCAGACCCGATTCGCACGAGGAAATTGAATTTGTCAAATTGTAGGCGACAACCTGTTTCACTCATTTTTTCAAGTGGAATGTTCTGGAGTGCCTTCTCATGAATGCAAATTGGGGTCATTTGTCAGGTCGTGGCTCATCTAATACTTGTCAAGCAATTAACACATCTCGCGAGAAATGTGTATGCCTTCCGGTCCGTTCTTAATGGTTCATCCACCACAGAGTACCAAGCACTAAGGGTAATAAATCAAGTCCAGAGTCCAAAACTTTTTAAAAGGAGAGAAACTACCCATACGTAGCCAGTGCAGGGGTATATCATGAATTCTCCAGACATTTTGCGCTGGCGATTCATTGTCGAAATCCTTCAGCAGCGATTGTACTTTCTGCCCCTTAGTATCTATCTACTCGATGTGTCATAAAGGAGCAGTTGAAGAAGAAAAGTGAGTTAGCGAGTTTAGTTTTACGCCGCACTAAGCAATATTCCGGTTTGTAAACAATCGAGACTGGACCAAATAATCTAGTGATCAACAGTATGAGCATCGATCTGCGCAATTGCGAACCGATGACGTGCAGTCCCGATCCCGTTTAGTCGCCTCTAACGACAAGCATTGGTTTATTGAAGATCAGGTCTAACCTGGACCTTCAGGGGTCCCAGCAAAAAAACATCAGAAAGTGGCGTTCGGACGTGAATCAAATACTTCGGTGTCATTGAAACACACCTAATCTATATACATTTAACCCGTATCACAAGTGAAGTCCACGTAAGATGTTTTGCTGCACTGTGGTTGTTTCCAAGAGAGGATATATTTACCGAATGGTTAATGTATGTGTTACAAACAGGAACTGCTTTATGACATAATGGACACAACAATTGCATACCAGTATATCCATTGTGCAATTTAGCCTATAGAAACAAGAGCAAAATGTCAGGGTCGGTGTTGTAATGTAGATTTGACTGGGATAAATTGCAAACTAGCAGTGATTATGTTTTATGTTTTATTCTCTAAAGAACATGCATGTTTTTGTGAATCATTTAATAGTGTTGCGTCTGTGTATGTGATTTGTCATAAACAAGTGCATAGTCAGTCATCGACCTGAAAATACGCGAGGATATACAGGTATTGCATAGGACCTTAGGTCAAGTGTAAGATTTACAAATCTTCCTCACTGTGTCTCACTGCTAGAGCTGTATCTTAGGACTTATGAAAGCGTATGCACAATTTGAAAAACAACGGTTGGATCGGTAGATATATTGCTCGACGTTAAAAGTGAGTGAGTTTAGTATTACACCGCGCTTAGCAATAAATGACGGTGACTAACGGGGTCGGGTGGTCAGGTTCGCTGACTTGGTTGACACGTCGATGCTCATGTTGTTGATCACTGGACAACAAAAACATCATCAACAACAACAACAAAAATAAAAAGAAACAAAAAATACGATAGTTCACTGTTTTATTCAACGTGAAATGAAAATGGTTTACACAATAATGTCATTACTCCGGTTCAATATACAACCGAGTAGTTTGAGCAATTCTTATTAACAACACTTTCATTCTCTTAATTCAGTTAAGAAATCAGCTTCGAAAGATACTATTAGAAATAATCTATTGATTGTTCATAATCACTATCTCAGCACATCACTGATATGTTTACTTTCAGCACCAAAGAGGTCAAGATATTTCAATGATAAGCTTATAAGTACTGAAAATTTCCCTTCTACAAATGGCAACAACTCTTTGACACTGTAATCCCATGGGAATATATTTTTAAAGATTATAGAGGATGCACAAAAGATACTAAATTGATTGACTTTCAATTTAAATTTATTCATAATATTATAAACACAAAAAACGAATTACTGAAAATGAAATTAGTTGATGATGAACTTTGCTCTTTTTGTAACTTAGTGTCTGAAAATTTGATACATATTTATTGGGAATGTGAATGTGTGAAAACATTCTGGTTGAAACTGAAAGAATATATTGACAATAAAACAACAGAAACATTTACCCCGACAAAATATACAGTCTTAATTGGTGGAAATAATACTGACTTAATGAACCATATACTTCTTGCTGGTAAAAAATACATTCATGTATCAAGCATTAAAAACACTAGACGCATTTCTAGAAATACTGGGTGATATTTTCAAAACCGAAAAATTTATTGCTACTAAGAATAATAAAATGTTACCATTTGACAGAAAATGGTCACCACTGCTGCCGTATATCCAGTATGTATAACTTTTATCCATATGAACTTTTGTCTTATTGTGTACTTGTGCTGTTGCATCATTTATTTGTGTAACTGTCTACTGAGTTGAATGGATAGTAAAAAAATTTTAAAAAAAAGAAATCAGCTTCGTTAAATTCAGTATCCACACAAACGTCACCGATGGCTTATAGTTTAAGCTCTCGTTCGTTTGAAATGAAATTTCCAGACACATATTCCCATAAACCCGTTTTAATCGTGTGTTATGAAATCGGAAGCAAAATGGTTCCTCGTTGATGTTCAACTTCGAAGGTAAACAAATTTTGATCATTTTGAAAAGAGTCTATTTCAAAACGTATATGATTATTCAGTTGTCTCCCCTCTCATTTCATTTCAGAAATATTTCAAATATTTCAGCAGAAATATAATATTTGGAACCAAGTGTCCCAGGTGTGGTTACAAGTAAGAAGAATATTTACAACCTACACCTAACACTGGTTTGCTGACAAACATCATGATCTCAAGTTAATAACGTAGGTGAGGAATGGTGTAAAGTTCCAGAAACAGATTTAACTCATGAAAACACCATGAAACAATCCAGATGGAACCAGTGTGACGCACATTGAACTCATGCTATCATTCCTGACATCAATTCAAATCCATCTTGTAAACAGTCTTTATGTCTGGGAGACACACTTGCTAAAATGATCTGACATCAAGATTTTTAAAATAATAAAATGTCATGGAACAGATGGAGTTTAATGAACTGTTTCAGGTCGTACATTGCTTGAACGTATACATAACGAACGACCAACACAAGCAACATACTCCCCTCTTGACACAAACACACAATTAGTGTTTTATGGTGATTTGAACATTGGCTCTGACATGCTCCCTGAACAATCACTACTCATATACTTGCGGATGCCTCAGGATGACACCTGATTACAGGATGTAGAAAACGTCGGACACACATGAACATACATGAAAAATACAAAAATACTGGAGACGTTAGTGTGAGCGAAGTGTAAAGAAAGGTGAAGGCAGACGGTAAAGAGAAGCGTCGACGTCACAGCAAGGAAGGTCACTAGATAACGCTCTCGGTGGATCTAATTATCCTGCGAAGAAGGACGCAATGAGAGCCATGAGGACACAGATTATGGAAACTTGAACCATCGTCCCAGCAGAGCCTGGAACATAGAGGAGAACATCCCTACATACCCGAACATCATTTTATTTGCAAGCTGTAGGCAGACAAAGTGCAGTTAAACAATGCGTACGTTATTTCACCTATATAGTTTATTGATTCCCATCGAAGAAAACGTCATATCTAAAGAACACATGACACAAGCATTCCAAAAACAAATAGGCACTTGTAAATAGATTAAAAGACACGTTCTTCATGGGTGTGGAATTTTTCTGCTTTTTCTTTTTCTGCTTAACGAGGAAAAAGTCAACAACAAACGCAAACCCATTTTGCTTGGTTGATTCCACAGAGGAAGAAAATTTGTTTCGAAATGATCAATCTTGAAAATTTATTTACTTAAAAATATGTCTTCAGAGACCCAAGTCGTAGCCTGACTCGCAACAGCTATGTGTTAGCTGTGTTATAGCAATAAAAGTACTTCCTGCTGCAATGTGTTTCAAAACATTTTCTTTTTGTTCATTACACTCTAGTCGACACAGATAATCCGTTAGATGCATATATTTCATAATATGTATTTATTTGTTTTTCTTTTTGCATGTGGTCAGTATGTTACAAATAATGGTATCGTTCCGGATACTTGCAAAAAAGTATAATTATATTCACACAGAGATTGTTACAATAGGTTGGAATGGTTTCATGGGATCTTGTTAAAACTGTTTCATACTTACATGTACTTAAATCAACTCCAAGATCTTTCATGGTTTTTTCCATTTGTTTCATAAATGTTGAAGTATCACAGTTTTTCTGTTCCGATAGACAACCTTTGAACTGATCGAACGCGCTGCAAGGAGAATATGAAAGTCAATGAAAGTAACCTGTAAAGCGAATAATGTTCAATAACATGATATGCATGTCGGGACATCACATGTAAAACGTATTTTTACAAAGTAAATAATACTTTATACTCCTTGAGAGACACAAACAGTTTATTATAAAGGTATGTGTGTTCTTTTACTTCTTTTGAGTAGCGTACTTGGTTTGGCACAGAATTGGTTTTCAGCTTGTTGTAAGACTCACGTCAATCACGGAACTGTCTACTGTCTGTGTACAGACCTATGTCATTATAACTGGAAAGATGCTGAGTCTAATCCAGCAACATTGAGAGGCAGATGGCGGAATGCTACAAGGCGTAAGTATCAACGATGGTGATCGGGTGGTTGCTGTACACCTTAGGCAGAACATTTAGTGAATTCTTGTTTGAAGGGATACTGATGATACTAACAGAGGATGGGCAGTGTGAATCTCAGGTATTGTGGACTAGGATGCTGATAATATTATCAAGGATGAGTAGAATGTTAGTGAAGTCTTGTGGGCAAGGATGTTGATGACAGTATCAGAGATGTGGGAAGAGCATCTAGAGAAGTCCAGCTGAAGGAGATGCTCATAATAGGATCCGATAGGCAGAACATTTGGGGAAGTCTTCACGACAAGGATGTTGATGACAGTATCAGAGATGTGGGAAGAGCATCTAGAGAAGTCCAGCTGAAGGAGATGCTCATAATAGGATCTGATAGGCAGAACATTTGGGGAAGTCTTCACGACAAGGATGCTGATAACAGTATCAGAAGATGTGCATTCATTTGCATTAAAGTTTAAATGAGCAAACTATGTCAAACAATTTGTGTAAAACCTGAGATGTCTTGTGGCTGATATAAAGCTAATGGGCAAGAAGATACTGCTGACAGAGGACAAGCCATCTACACTACCTTGTACATTTGTGTTGAAGGTCTGGATGTTTTACCTGCATAGCGTGCCTCTATCTTGTGATGCTCCTTCGTTTTTCTGCAGTATCTCAGAGCACTTCATGGCCTGTGTAGAGTCGCAAGTACTGCTGTCGCCTGCAACGGTAAGTACGTGTGGGCTATTTTCCCATATTGCAATTCAACCCTACCATGACACCCTGGAAACATATTACAATACTATATAGGTAAATATAACACGTGAATACTATCTGAGAAAGTCGTTTGTGCTATCACTGAGTCATCTGAAACCTATCTCCCGGCATCAGTTCCTTCGGTTTCACCTCAAATCCCTTACCATCTCTTTATTTCTCTCAAAACACACATGAACACACACACTTGTAGACAGACACACTTGCAGACCACACAGACAGCCACGCACACACAGTGACAGACAGATACACGAACACAGACACATAAACACACACACACACACACACACACACACACACCTACAAAACACAACGGACTGTGAGAAATGTATAATATTTATACATTTGGTAAACCTTTTATAAATCATTTGAGAAAAAAGTGTTGATCTTTAATATGTTCAAACAGATAAGGGGCACACTCGCTTAATCTTTCTTATGTTTCGCTGTGTATAAATCTATTACAGTGGATAACTCTTATATTTTAGTTGTCATACCTTTACTTGCCATATACCTTTAGTTCATTTTTTATTGACTGCGTATTAACTAATAAATCTGTCCTTCTATTTAAATAACTGTCACAAAACACTAGCAGAACACGTGTATATATTTTGAGCGAATAAGAAAATATCCTAAATACAGTAAATAATTTCCTTATATAGCAATCAGTTCTGAAGTTGTTTTTTCTAAGTTTATAATTTATCCGTATTATCATCATGACAAAATGCTTGTAAGCAAACTTAGTTACGGTAGCTAGAAAAAGTCCCTCATGCGCCGGGGAGTGCTTGCACATCAAATAAAATACAGGAGGTGCCCCTGTAAGAAACAACACAGCGAAATATGGCGTTTGTGAAAGATCAACCGACTGTTTCATCAACGCGAAAGGTTGAGATTTCCCCTAACGCTGCCATGAAGGGATGGAAAGAGAATTAAACACTCACACGAATTTAGATCCATATTAGCTTGTTTCGCGATATCGTCCAGAGATTTCAGTTGAGCAGAAGTATCACAGTTCTTCTGGGCCGATAAACACCCTTTGTAGTCACTGACGACTCTGTGGGGTAAAGACATGGAAAGTATCTGAGGCATACAGTAGGCTTCGGCATGTGACCAACATTCTTGAGTTGTACGTTTACATCATCAGTTCAAAAAATCACGGGCAGTAGATGAGCGTTTGCTGACACGAGGGACGTGTGGTAAGTGTGTACTGACAGCAGGAACAGTGGGTGGGTGGATATTGAGAAGAAGGGCAGTGGGTAAGTCAGTACTAACAACAGGAACAGTGGGTGAGTTAGTACTGACAACATAAACAGTAGATGAGTGTCTCCTGACCACAGGGACAACGCATGAGTGGACACTGACAACAGAGACACCGGGTTCGCGGGTATTGAGAAGAGGGACAGTGGGTGGGTGGTACTGATAAGAGGGACAGTCGATGGGTGGATATTGACAACAGGAACAGTGGATGAGTGGGCACTGACGACAGAGACAGCTGATGGGTGGGTACTGACAAGAGGAACAGGGGATGGGTGGGTACTGACAAGGAGATAGTGGGTGGGTGGGTACTGACAAGAGGGGTAGTGGATGGGTGGATACTGACAAGAGGAACAGTGGATGGGTGGATACTGACAAAGTGGGTAGTGGATGGGTAGACACTGAGAGTAGAGAGTGGTTGGGTCGATACTGACAAGGGGGTTGTGGATGGGTGGGTACTGACATGGGGGCACAGTGGACGGGCGATTGCTGTCAAAAAGGATAGTGGATAAGCGTGTATGTGGACAGTGGTTGAGTGTGTATTGACAACATGGGCAATGGATGGGCGGATATTGATAAGAGGGACAGTGGAGAAGGGACAGTTGATAGGTGGGTACTCTCATTAGCAACTGTGGGTCCGCCGGCAGTGGTTGTATTTGACTTAAATTATTTACCTGCATAACTTTGTCATATCCTGTGCTACTTCCCCGATTTTGGCAATTATATCTGTGCAACCCACAAGTGCTTCAAAGTCACAAGCACCCCCATTACCAGCACCAGCACCAGTGTCAGCACCACCAGCAGCACCTGTCAGAAAAAAGAATTTAGAATCATGGTCCTTCCCAACTACAGCAAAAGCCATGGGCCATTGTAATGAGTCAAGCCTTCCTATGTCGGTCAGTTTATACAACTTGGGTAATGAGTCAAGCCTCCCTATGTTGATCAGTATATACAACTTGGGTAATGAGTCAAGCCTTCCAGTGTCAGTCAGTTTATACAACTTGGGTAATGAGTCAAGCCTCCTGTGCAGGTCAGTCTATACAACGTGGGTAATGAGTCAAGCCTTCCTATGTCGGTTAGTCTATACAACGTGGGTAATGAGTCAAGCCTCCCAATGTCCGTCAGTTTAAACAACTTGGGTAATGAGACAAGCCTCCCAGTGTCAGTCAGTCTATACAACTTGGGTAATGAGTCAAGCCTCCTATGCAGGTCAGTCTATGCAACTTGGGTAATGAGTCAAGCCTCCCTATGTCGGTTAGTCTATACAACGTGGGTAATGAGTCAAGCCTCCCAGTGTCAGTCAGTCTATACAACGTGGGTAATGAGTCAAGCCTCCCTATGTCGGTCAGTTTGTACAACTGAGTAATACTATACAATTATACCCAAACTACTGTTAGTACAAGGCCTTTAGTCTTCATATGTTTCAAACCAATGGTTAGGTTATAACGGTGACATCATGTACTTTGAATTGGAGATTGAATTGGTGCGTATTTAAGCCACTTTTAGCAATATTTCCGCAATATCACATCGTGGCTTTACACAGATCCCGGGTCTTTGACCTGACTAGATTAATGCTTATTCTGTGAATGAATATGATAGTATCAAACTGCCCCATATAAATGGAAAAAGTGCCTGAATTATGCATTCACTTGTCCTTGATTCCACTAACTACACTCGTTATTGCCCTCCCAAACAATTCGTATTAATGTGTTAAAGTTTAACGTGTACTTACTCTCTCTACCTTACTCTTCCTGCACCCTGTCACCCCTCGTTCTCCCAATCTCTCTCTTCCTCTCTCTGTCTCTCTCTCCCTGTCTGTTTTTCTCTCTCCCTGTCTCTCCCTCTCTTTCTTTCTCTCCCTATGTGCGTTTGTGTCAAGGGTTGCGTGTGCTTTTCCCGAGTGACTGACGGGCGGCCACTTCAACCACGGGGCTACCCGATCGCCGAAAGTCTGGTATTGAAACAGTGATGCTGTCCATCTCACACTTTACTAAAAGGTGTGTTGTCTTAGGATCTATATCGCGGTCCATATATCTTACACGTTGTTCGATGGTCACGAGGGGAGCATTGGTGCACCCTCGATGTTTGTTTATGTTCCCTGAGTCAAAAACTGCTTGACGCAAGGGTATCGGGTCGTACACTTCAGCCAACCTGTGTGAATGAGACGATTCGAATCTTGCATTTTGCTGGGTGTTTGTTTCCGCTGGTAATGTCTTTGTAGATGTAATTCCCTTATAATTCCCTTATTCTCTTATTCACAGAAGAAAAATAGATTCAGAGTTATCTCCCTTCCAGCGATTTGCATTCGCAAAACATCGGTAATTCAGGTGCATCATGCGTGCATTTCAAAGTCAAAGTTTCAGGACCTGTGAAGGTCCGTGATAGAAATGGCATTCAGCAACCCATGCTTGCCACAAAAGGCGACTATGCCTGTCGTGTGAGGCGATTAACGGGATCTTTGGTCAAGCTCACATGACGTGATTGTCATACCATCGGTTCCCTACTATGGATATAGATGTTCATGCTGTTGATCACTGGATTGTCTGGTCCAGACTCGATTACTTACAGACCGTCGCCATGTTGCTGGAATATTGCTGAGCGCGGCGTAAGACTTAACTCGCTAAAAATTCAGAAGTAACTTTATTTTTGAACCAATTGCAGTTATTGTGCTCATCCACCCTTTCAAAAATCTGTGTTTTGTTTCTTTGTATCCCAAATCGATCCGTGAAGTTCCGGGGTAGAATAGGCCTTCAGCAACTCATGCCTGCCATAGAAGGAGACTAACGAGATCGGGTGGTCAAGCTCGGTCATTTGGTTGACTGATGTCATCGGTTGGTAATGTTGGGTATGTTTGTTTTCAAAGTAGTGTAATTAAGTGGTATGGTTGTAGCATATACAAACTGGACGGGCATGAATGCATGACACGTTTTATGGACAACAACCCTTTTTGCATTCTTTATACGACGCATCAGAGCTAATTTGTGCTCCTTCATCAGGTGAATTACAGAATGAGAATTAGCTCTGAAATGTCGCATAAAGATTAACCAAAGTTTGTTATCCAACTTGTTTTTCACATCTCTACACTTTTTTCTCGAATCGATCGTGGTTCTGCAACAGTCCTAAGTCCACGTGGAAGTCGGGTGTCTATGATCAATGTGCCCTACGATGGTTCCGTGTTTAGGAAAGGCTATCAAACGAAGACCGAGGTTTGAACTAGCAGTAGCATTTAGCTGCCTTTACCAATCAATATGCCAATTATTACATGCTAGCAAATCAGAGATGATTAGAATAACATGCTAACTCAATTACGCATTGGTTCTGTCCAAATGATTTCAAGAGCATAACAATCTCCGTAAAACTATCGTTCGCTTTTCACATAATGTTGTTTGTAAAACATCAACATGTTTAAATGCGTGCAATTTGTCGTTGTTTCACATACTAGGCGTCGTTACTTGTCGTTCCCAGTCACCCATATAAATGTTCAAGGACAGCTTCATGGTAGTTAAACACAAAGAATGTCTTAATGCCCATCCTGTTCCTCATGTGCATCACATATCACGTAACCCAGTGACCACTTTAAAGAACACGCATTGTTCACTGCACCATCTTAACAGCACATTAATTCCACGTGTATTCAATTTCAAAAGATACGTCTGTATATAATACTAAAAACTTATTAGTTTTTTAACCATGATCGATTGCTGTGTATGGTTGTGAAAAACGTTATCACGCGGAATGGTTTCAGTCAGAGATTTTTGTTATTTCAGTAAGGTGGAATTTGAATGCCATCGATTCGATGTAGGTCGGAATTCAAAGCTAGAATGTAGATTGACCTTGTATGCCGGCTTGACTGTCATCTTTCACATGCAGTGAGTAAGTTGGTGAATATGGTTTTAAACCACTTTTTACTTACTACAGCAAAATCACCGCGGCGGACAGCAGAAATGGGCTTCACACATTGAGTCAGATGGGAATCAAACCCGTCTCTATAGCGTAACAAGTGAGCGCTTAAGTCACTGGGCTACCCCACCACAACCTTTTTCATGCAAGAAACCGACCTAATCATACCGGTTACGACGGAGTCAAAATATAGAAACAAGAGAGAAAAATGAAATAAACTTATAAAAAACATTTTATTATAGTGTATGTTGACAGACACTGCGAAGACGTTACTTTGTTGAGTGAAAAATTGTTTATCTGACTGCTGACGTTTCTGACTAGAGCTGACATGTTGACTAATAGTTATGAAAGTGACATGGTAGAAAAAGACAGGGGTTGACTAAGACACTCGGTGGATGTAATTATCTTGTAAACATGGACGCAAACAGGGCCAGGAGGACACAGGCTATGGACACTTGAACCATCGTCCCAGCAGAGCCTGGAACATAGAGGAAAAACGTCTACATTCCCGTACATCATTTTATTACGCAACATGTAGACATTTTACTAATTTCCCTAAATTTGCAAAAGGCATCGATGCTTGATTTTAAGGTGGCAGTTTAGTTATTTAATGCCATTATGTCCACATAAACATAAACGCAAGAATGAAATTGCACGTGGAAATGATCACTCACAGAAGTGAAAGCTGTAAGTTCTCGATACTTTAGAAGTTATGAAGACTACGTTATATGAAACTGATGGAATCGGTAGCTAGGAGAAGATACTATTCTCTTTTATACTTTCTACCCTTCCTGGGAACAACATTTGTAACGACGCCATGTTTAACTTGAACGACTGTGCTTAAATTAACTTGTGTTTCCATAATATCGTTATAGAAAATGCATATAAATATATTAAACATAATTATAAGATCGCTAAGACATCAACGGTTGCTAGTGGACATTGAATACATCTTTCATTGATTACATGCATATAGACTTGCCCCTCTATGGAAACCTCTTCACTTCCAAGCAAGGTACCTAACACTATACTGACAAGTGGTTGTCAGAGATTGTGAAGGTATAACCCAAAGCAAAGGAACTAAACATTACCGGTACAATGATTGGTACTCATGATTGTTAAATGATGAATACAATGCCACAGGCTCATCGTTGAGTACAAAAGCTGGAACTCATTGTTGCCAGATGACAGTTCAAGAACTGCAGCTATTGACTGTCAGGTTGTCACTGTAAAGTTCTTGTTGCTAGGTGACCAGTACATCATGACTGCCAGATGACCTTCATACTGACTGTATATCATGATTGTCAAAAGACCAGTGCAATGACTGGATATCATGATTGTCAAAAGACCAGTGCAATGACTGGATATCATTATTGTCAGATGGCCAGTGCAATGGCTGGATATCATGACTAGATATTATGATTGTCAGATGATCAGTACATTGATGACTGGATATCATGATTGTCAGATGGTGATTGGTTCTCACGTTTGTCACATCGTCAGTGCAATGCCATGTCAGGAATTTGCTTGAGAGACATAACAACAGATGGAATTCATTGTTGTCAGATGGCCTTGACTATGACTGCACTAAAGGTTGTCGCATTACCCGTAGAATAACGTCAAATTCCAAATGGTAACATGGTCAATGTGACCGATGAATAATAACGAATGTAAAATCACATGTCCATTTTGGTACGTGTGATCTCAAACGTAACATATATTCTACTCAACGTTTTTCAATGATTATTAACCTGCATTATCGCGGGACTGGGTTTCACATATAGTCCAAGAAGACCTTGTAAGGCTTATATCATACTTACATGTGCCCAAATCAACACCGGATGCTTGCTTCAAACTATCTTCCATAGTTTTCAGAGTATCAGAAAGATCGCAGTCTTGCATAGATCCCAAGCAGCTTTTGAATTCACCGTAAACTCTGTTGGCAAATGAATATTACTTGTCAATGTGTTATACAGTGTATGATACGTGTATTCATATATGACATTTTTTATATCTGAAAGAGAGTGCAAATAGTGAAACCAAAAGCAGTTACCATCTGAACGATTACTGAAATCAGGAACACTGGGTGAATAGTACCACCTGAAAGAGAGTGCAAACAGTGGAAAAAAGGGCACTGGGTGGGCAGTTACCATCTGAACAAGAGTGCAAATAGTGAAAACAAGGGCATTGGGTGAGTAGTTATCACCTGAACAAGAGTGCAAACAGTGGAAACAAGGGCATTGGGTGAGCAGTTACCACCTGAACAAGAGTGCAAACAGTGGAAACAAGGGCATTGGGTGAGCAGTTACCACCTGAACAAGAGTGCAAACACTGGAAACAAGGGCATTGGGTGAGCAGTTACCACCTGAACAAGAGTGCAAACAGTGGAAACAAGGGCATTGGTTGAGCAGTTAAGATCTGAACAAGAGTGCAAAAAGTGGAAGCAAGGGCATTGGGTGAGCAGTTACCACCTGAACAAGAGTGCAAACACTGGAAACAAGGGCATTGGGTGAGCAGTTACCATCTGAACAAGAGTGCAAACAGTGGAAACAAGGGCAAAGGCGATTGTACGGGAACAAGAAAAGTGAATGTGAAGGAATAGTTAGTAGTGATATAAAACAAAAGGTAGTGATACAAAACAAAAAAAATATATATGCGGGAGTTGGACAATTGCCAACCGGACAATTACCACCCAAGACAATTACCATCCAGTTATTTTTACTATAATACTGGGAACAATTGCACCTAGAAATTTTATGAAAGTTTATTTGAGAAAATAAACACAGGTTGTCAGTAAGCACAGCTTTAGTTGATGAAAAGTCAAAGTTTTCTTTGCATATTCATATTCTGACTCTGATCAACTTTTAGCCTTGAAGTAATTTTGACATTGATGAAACCTTGTTAACTTAAAACATATTCACCAAAAATATTGAGATAATGTAAACAAATGCATTCATTAGAACAAGAAAAGAGATAACTTGAAAACCTTTAGGTGGCAATTCTCCTCGATGACAATTCTTCGGATGGCAATTGTCCTAGGTGGCAGTTGTCAGGTGACTGTTGACCGGGTGGCAATTATCCAAGTGGCAACTGCCCTAGCCCTAACAGATCCTGTGTGGATAATGTCTTTCAAAGCAGTTGTTACCTTCTAGTGCCAAGAAAGTGAAAAAAGGTTATGTAGGTACCTGCAAAGGGTTGCCTTGTCTTGTTGGCCACCAGATTTTTTCCCCAGTTCATCGGAGCATTTCCCTATGACGGTAAAGTCGCAGGCAGCATAACAACAGCTAACCAGACCTGTCATGGAAAAGGCGTGCACTTAGTTGTGGCGGAGGTATCTTTCTTCTATAGTTAGGAAGCACTAACTTTGTTTGTCCTGAGAAAAGTAAGTCGGAACGTAAAACAATCAGTAAGGGAAGGAGTATGTCAATCATCACTTACATATAATAATAAAACGTTTAACTCACATACTATTCAAGAATAGAGTGGAATTCACTTGAATCTTTTGGGGCATCTGTATGGGTATAAACTGATTGTACAGATGAATGCTGGAGATCTATTGTAATTTTCTGCAATGACCTCATTTTAGTTATGCATTAAAATGGCATATACAAAATAATCATACTAGCTTTAATTCTCTATTATGATAATTTTACCTGCAGCAAATATCAATATGCAATTTTCTCGCAATGATCAATTAATGCCAGTCATTTTTTTCTAACACAAAAAGAAATGATATCATTCTTTTTGCTTTCACATCAATCAATATCTGCGTTAAAGACTGTCGCAATTTTCACTGATATTTGTGTATGCTGATAATACTTATATATTACACAAGTGTGACTTCTACCACTCATTATTATGATACAGAAGTTACGATATGTTACATACCCCGGTATGCTGTAAAACATAAATAATTGCGCAAACATATCGTTATGGAACGATTATGAGGTTTTATGCCGCAAGCAGCAATATGCCAGCTATATGGCGGCGGTCTAAATAATTGAGTCTGGACCAGACAATCCAGTGATCAACCAGTGATCATCAGCATGAGGATTGATCTGCATAAATGGGATCCGATGACGTGTGTCAACCAAGTCAGCGAGCCAGACCACCCAATCCCGTTAGTCGCCTTTTCCGGCAAGCTTGAGTTGCTGAAGGCCTATTCTACCCCGGATTTTCACGGGTTGAACCTATCAACGTAACTCAGTATCTACAACCATACAGTTGTTCTGCGAACGTGCAACCAGCCAGCTACTGAGTTCAGTTACAAGACAGCTACTCGTTGTATCTACAACATTTGTGTTACTACATGTAGCTGAAACCTGTCAAAAATAGTCTATGAATCTGAAGCAAGACATTTACTCTTATTTCCCTTATGTAGCTGGAAACTGTGCGTCTTGAACCTGCCAGATGCTCCACACACCTTGAACCTGCCAGTTACTCCACACGCCTTGAACCTGTCAGTTACTCCACATACCTTGAACCTGACAGCTACTCCACACACCTTGAACCTGTCAGTTACTCCACATACCTTGAACCTAACAGTTACTCCACACACCTTGAGCCTGTCAGTTACACCACACACCTTGAGCCTGACAGTTACTCCACATACCTTGAACCTGTCAGTTACTCCACATACCTTGAACCTGTCAGTTACTCCACACACCTTGAGCCTGTCAGTTACACCACACACCTTGAGCCTGACAGTTACTCCACATACCTTGAACCTGCCAGTTACTCTATGAATCTTGAACTTGTTACTTACGCGATATAGCTGGACCATTTGAGCTATCCCTCATGTCTATAACCAGATAGTTACTCCATGTATCAGCAACTAGACAACTACCCTCTGTATCTACCTACAGACAGTTACTCTCTTTATCTTCAAGCAGGTACTTACAGTATGCATCATGTATAGTGAACCTGTTACTTACTCCTTTTAGCTGGAACCTTTGAGCTATTCCCTGTCTACAACAACCTGAGGGCTAGCCTCTCTATCTACAATGAGACAGTTACTACCTGTATCTCCAACCTGTTAAGCCGTCAACAATTAGTGAGTTACTCTCCGATTCTACAACCAGACACTAGATCTCTGTCTGGATTCCCTGTGAACTCCATGAATACTGATTATGTCATGTATCTTGAACCTGTTAGTTACACTATGTAGCTGCAACCTTTGAGCTATTCCATCTGTCTACAGCCAGATGGTGTCTCGACGCAACGACACCCAGACAGTTTCTCCATGCATATTTCGCCCGTCAGTTACTCCATAGACACATCTTCAATATACCAGTTACTCCATACGTCTTGAACACGACTGTTACTCCAAGCATCTTGAACATGTCAGTGACTCCATGTATCTTGAACATGTCTGTTACTCCATACATTTCAAACATGTCTGTTAATCCATACATTTCAAACATGTCTGTTACTCCATACATTTCAAACATGTCTGTTACTCCATACATTTCAAACATGTCTATTACCCCATACATTTTGAACATGGCTGTTATTCCATGTATCGTAAACATGTCTGTTAATCCATACGTATTGAACATGTCAGTGACTCCGTGTATCTTGAACATATCTGTTACTCCAGACAGCTTCAACATCTCTGTTACTCCATACGTCTTGAAAAAGTAAGAACTCCATACGTCTTTAACATATCCGTAATTCCAAACATCTTCAACATGTCAGTTACTCCATACATCCTGAATATGTGCGTTACTCCATATATCTTAAACATGTCAGGTACTCACTGCATGTACAACCTATCAGGTGCTCACTGTATCTACAACCTGTCAGTTACTCACTGTATCTATCACCTGTCAGTTACTCTCTGTATCTACAACCCGACAGTTACTGTATCTGCAGCCAGTCAGTTACCTCCTGTATATACAACCTGTCAGTTACTCCCTGTATCTGCAACCTGACAGTTACGCCATGTATCTACAGCTCGTCAGTTACTTCCTGTATCTGCAACCTGACAGATACTCACTGTATCTGCAACCTGTCAGTTACCCCCTGTATATACAACCTGCCAGTTATCCCCTGTGTCTGCAACCCGACAGTTGCTGTATCTACAACTATAAAG
The DNA here is from genome assembly GCF_037392515.1 of Haliotis asinina. Taxonomy (NCBI): domain Eukaryota; kingdom Metazoa; phylum Mollusca; class Gastropoda; order Lepetellida; family Haliotidae; genus Haliotis; species Haliotis asinina. The sequence continues at coordinate 39,969,556 of NC_090285.1, forward strand.
TTAATCCCTGTATCTATCAGGTACTCTCTGTATCTACAACCTTTCAGTTACTCTCAGTATCTTCAACCTGTCAGGTACTCCCTGTATCTATAACCAGAGAGTTACCCCCTGCATCTGCAACCTGTCAGTTACTTCCTGTACCTCCAACTTGCCACTTAGTCCTTGTAACTTTAACCTGACAGTTAATTTCTGTATTTGTCACCTGTCAGTTACTCATTGTATCTGTAGCCTGTCAGTTACTCCCTCTGTCTAGAACCTGTCAATTACTCTCTGTATCTATAACCAAAGAGTTACTCCCTGTATCTATAACAAGATAGTTACTCCCTGTATCTATAACCTGTCAATTACTCCCTGTATCTATAACCTGTCAGGTATCCCCTGTATCTGCAAACTATCACTTACTGTTATATCTACAACCAGGGTGTTGCTCCCTCTATCAAGGCCATATACCATATCGGTATAAGGTCTCGGGTGCTATCTGCAATCATACAGTCTATCAGAATCTGTTCAATGTAATATTCCATCCAGTAAAAGAAGATACAAGATGCAAGATACAAGGTACGAGATATTTATTCTGCAAACTTTCCATGGATAATGTAGAAACAGTGACAGTATTTCTTATACCACGTGATGCACATGAATGGTGTCAAACCTCTACTAAAAAGCGTGTTTACGCCAAACCCCTTCAGGCCGTGCGCCACAGGTGGGGCCAGGTGGTTGGGCAAAGTTCAAGGTTAGGTTTGTCGGCTGTCTGTACCAGCGGAATCTCATTCCACACCACACAGGCTCTGGGTTCTGGAGACTCAGAACTAACAATTGTGTAGCCAAATCTTTTTAAAATTTATATTAATTGCGCCCTGTCATACAGTTTTAGAATATGGTAAGGTATGTAAACAGTTGCAGTATTTGTTGCCATTATAGAATTTTTTATTCAAACTATTTATCATAACCTTAGAGACTTGTGCAAGTCTAAGACAGTATATGACGTCTTATTTCATAGAGACAATTTGTTCTTACTATCCATAGCCTAGACAGTATACTTTAAAGTAAACCATTATTCCCCAAGGGCATGCGTCTTTGGGCGCGGGATGGAGCGGTCTTTGTCAGAACAGAGCTCAGCTTAAACATGTCATATGTCAGTGCCTGACATTAGTGACAGCTTGTTTATTAATATCCAGTAGCTTTATAATTCTGCAGGATTGTCATGAATATGTATCTGAAGTACCGATGTAAGCATAACTTGTTAATGTATGTCGACACATCCTCAATAAAAGTGTCCATACTAGACCTGAAGGGGTGGGTATAAACAAAGCAAGAATGGGCTTGTCTGGTCTGACCGTCACCAATGATGATATGAACCATGCCACAACATAACTAAACACGCAAATGTATTGCAACTGGCCAGCAAATCCCGTACAGAAGTGATAAGAACTAAAAGAATGCCGATGAACTAGTTTCTTGCTTATACGACAGCCTTGGTGTTGGATCCAGACCTTAAATTACGCCATGCAAAACTGGCTGGCGTGACCGAACTCACTCGGTGCTTGAAACTGGCGGCATGACCTGCTTATAATCAGGTCGTATCTGACAGCACTGGGCGTGCCTTGTTCTCCGGCCGACACAGGATAAGGAGAGAGACCAGGTTCCGATATGGACTTTAACAGAATATATGTTAACCGAATTTTATATTTTTACTCGCATGTTAACGTTTACACGTGAATCGATCCTTTTCGTGTTTTGTGTGCTCCTCTCTCTGTTTTTATTAGTCATTTTTGGTTGCCTTGGTATGTGTGTGTGTGTGTGTGTGTGTGTGTGTATGTGTGTGTGTGTTTCAACGTCTGTGTGCTTGCTTGCTTCTCAGTGATGTTTCGCCAAGTTAACAAAGTCGAAAACAACATGAACTAGTTGGATAATAGCTGGATTCAGCTGGATTTGTGTTCCTGCGCAGAGGAAACCGTTCTGTGACGTATTATGGCCGCGTTAGCGAGACGAACTCTGTGGTTGTTGAACGTACTTCAGATGGAAACCGCATAGGATGAGGAGATTGCCATAGTACCTCGTGATGCGTTTAAACAGTGGGGCGCATCTCCATCTTGTACCATTACCACAGGCGGGGGTGGGGGCTGGGGAGCCGGGCACATGAAAAACATTAATATAGTACATGGCAATTACGGGAACCATCAGTATTGAATATGCACCTGAATGCGGCGTGTCTGTCGGTTTACTGTCTCTGTCACGATGACTGTCTGCCTGCTACTGATCTATCGGCCAGGGTGCCTTCTAAGTATGCAATCAGTTTGTAAAGTTCAAGGAGTAGTTGTCGGCACGGGTACAACAGACATGTACACATATATTTGCACTTTATAGAATATTGCCTCTATTTCTTTATGGAATGCTATGCATAAATATCTTCTCTGCACTCTTCCATAATTTGAATACAGAAACATAACCTGGACAGGGAAAGAATGCCGTTTTCTTTATCAGAACTGTCATACTGTTGTAACAGGTGCTTCCGACAGTGTTATATTAGAAACGACCATACACAAGGACAAATATTTCAAAATGCAACAGGTGGACGGGAACAAAACATCAATCCCTCATATCTGTCATATTCACCATACTGTAGATCGATGTAAATCTATCCAGATTGATACATTTATCTGTTTCTATATTTGAAAATGTGAACTTTTACCAATCAGGTGATAACCATAAACAAGTGAAACCGTCTCTACAGCTCCACCTGGAAAACAAAATGGCTGCCCATACACGAAACTCCATGGCTTAGAGTTACTGGATCCCATGCTTTGAATAATTATAAACACACACACGCGCCGTGATCAACTATGTTTTACTTTGCTCCATATAATTGTCAGGAACTTTATATCATACAACTGCTCAGCATATTTTTGTGACATCGTAATCAATTATTTTCGTCCGCTTCACAAGGGCTTGAAATGTTAAGAAATGGCATCAGGCCATAGGTTGTCGCTGAGAGGGTTTGACACTACACCCTTTTATATGATCAGTGAACACACTGTTGCATGATAATCATACCTAGACTATCTCATCTTTTCTGAAGGTATACATACATGTTTATATGCTATATAGTGACTAACAGGGTCTTAACACTACATCCTTCTATAGAATCAGTGACGGTATATACCCAGACTAACGCATAGTTTATGAACGCATATATACATGCATACATACTTCATAACAACACTTAAACCAATTTTATACTGAAAATGAACCCCTGTGAGATTCCATATCTGAACAGACTAGTTTCTACATTGAAACCAGTGATTTTGCTTCACAAAACTATGTGGTCCAATATATCAAATCGTTTTGATATTTTTGATTTTGCCCAAAGAATGTGTGTAGAATTTTATGTACTTATTCAAGTGACGGTTAGAGAAAACGTAGACAAAGATATTTTCAAACTGAATATGCATTTCCTAACAGGAACATTATCGACAGTACAGTGACTCGTTTCGGCAAGGGCTGGTTCGGTATTGCATTATTACCATCAAGCACATACTATAATGCTATAACAAACTCCTGTTAGAGCTAGTTGTGACTATTTTCTATGTAGTGGGTTATGTCATAACGAAGACTAGTAACCACCATGCACATGGCCTTCCTTACACGTACCCTATGGGTAGTATCTGCCAGTTGTCCGTTTACGATCCTACTCATTTAAACCAATCGAGTTTCCTACCCCACCAGCCTTCAACTGCGCATGTCCCAGAGGTAAAAATGAAAGTTTAGATGATGAATTCTTTAGAACAATGAACAAAACATAGGGAATCGCTAGACTATCATCTACACTAGCCTCTTTGAAGGATAGAATTACTAGGACGCAGCCTTGGAGCTATACTGTTGTTTAGCCTCTGAATAGATATAACGTTGATAGTAACAAAGCCATTTTAATTGAAAAGAAGCCCCAGGGAGACCGAGGGTTTTAGACTTGCTTCAATTAGTGCTTTAGCACTGCAGAGAAGACTTGGCAGTAGGCAATATAATGTCGTTCAGGGACTGCGACAGGCTACCTTGGAGCACGACTATCTTCTACTAAGTTCACCCATAAAGGTTCCGAAGCATTAAGTAAACATTGTCAGTGCAAAGAAAACCCACTCTCGACTATCTTCAGACACAGATTCCCCTTGTTATAAAGGGCATGGTACCAGTGAAAAGCACATGGCTGGACCATTGAAAACCGATGACCCCATGCGTTCGTCAAAAGGGTAACGTCCAAAATCCTTCCTCACCTACAACAACCTCAATCAGAAGTGATATAACTGGAATATTGCGGCCTTGCTAAACAAACAGGGACACGCTCTCAAATTGTGTCTTGTTGCCCACAAGAAGGGGGTGCTATACTTACACCAAGCGAGCGGGCGGCGATATTAGCAGCTGCGCAATTCATTGAGGATTGAGATCAACTTCCTTCTGCCCTGCCTTCTCAACATTATTCTAAGGCTATCATAATTTTAACCGTGTGGTTTCAATGAATATAACATTACCTCTTTAAAATTCAGCCAATCCACCGTAGCACGTGTACACACTTGTCTGCCATACTGACTCGGAAGCAAATATATCCAAGAATGCCAACGCAAGTCTAGATTTCCCCAACTTTCAGACTGAAAATCTATGGGTTCAGTTTTATTGTACGTGTAATTTTAATTTTCGTAAAATATGTTCATTTCCGAGAATCGCTGTCTAGTGAGTACATTAAATAAATACATTAAGTGAGTGTTTCAAATTAAGCATCCCCTGGGAAAGTTCCATAAGTGTTTCAGTGTATTCTAGCATGGTGTTGCATCACTTATCATATCTCTTTAGTAAGTGTTCCTGCCACAGTGGAAATGTGTTCAAGTGGTTTCTGTAACAGATCGCTTGTGTACATGTACACTGAAATCAATCACATTATGTTTGTAAGTATATATCTCTATTAAGGATATCAATATACATATACTCATCTGTCAATATCTGTTCAAGTGGATCTCTGTAACTGTCGGACCCATATCATTTAATGTAATAATGTGTAAGTTCATATATCTAATATATATGTCAATACATGCATACACGTATGTAAATTTCTTTTCAAGTGGATCTCTGCGTTAATCGGACTTCATCACTGGACATCTGTTTGACCAAACATCTACCTGTCTCTGCATCTGTATAAATACATCTATATCTGTCCGTCTGCCTCGTGATATATCAACCTACTTATTCTGTCTCTGCGTCATATCCCATGGCCCCATCAAGAAGCCCTAGGCAAGTTAAAGCTATGCGAGCAATGTTAAGTCCAAATGAGTCACGACGAGCCGTTCACACAGATCTGTATTGCCCCCTGAATATTTACACACTATCTGTATAGTAGACTACGTAGAGGAATATTATATCAATCCAAACATCTTGTATATCTGACAAATTCTGATACGCTAGATTTTCATTATTGCAATAAAATATGATCTACTAGTATGTTTATATCTCAAAAAATGGTGAGTGACCAGGAACCATCAACGTTTTTCCAATTATGTATGTATTTATGAATGAAACGCGTCCAAATAACCGGTCGGGGATGCGTACATTCCAAGACATTTTTGACGTTACGAGAATGTTTCCACAATGTCTGCGTACGCAATGCAGCTTTTCAGGGCAACTGTCTGAAACCAGCACACTTCAGACGTTTGGAAACAAAATAGCATGAAACAAATTTCACCGTTTCAAAATCTCCTTTTCGGTTGAAATCCTTAAGGCATCAACAGCTGTTATTCATCACAGCAAACCCTACCTGCAACAACGGCGACGGCGAAAATGACCTTGTTCATGTTGACTATTCCTCTTTGAAAGATGTTACCCGCTGAACGTCCGGAGCGAAATGCTGCTGGCGGCAATTGGGTCGCTAATGTAACTGAACCGCCCACCGCGGAAGCGAACAGCCCGACCTCGCAACCAGCAGCGCCTCCTAGGGTTACTGGATAGTTGTATGCTTATCTGCCGCTTTGGTATGTTCGACAATTACTGGTTGTCATGGCAACCGATCTGCCCGGTTTTGATTTCACGTGGAACGTTATGGGAGAGGGAGATGGGTGCATGCATCAATTTTTTGGACATTTTGTATGCAAGCGGAACATCCCATGGAGAAGTCTGATCCATCAGCAATAATGGCGATTCTATAACATTATCCAGTCTTGGAATCAGCGTTAGAAAAGGTTGTTGGAAATTGCCGTTCTCGTTTTGCTGGTCCAAGAAGAAAATGTTTGCAAGTTCCTTGACGGAAAAAGAGATCACATACCGAGACAGCATCTCATCACAACATTACCTAGGCTTCATTGAGATGTCATTAATCCAGTTTAAGAGGTATGATAAAATCAGCACTGCCGAAAAATGGCAAATGATTTATTCATAAAACATGCATGATCTTGTCCTCGAAGGAATGAAACAAAAAATATCTGTTCCAATATCTCCGCCTCCGCAAAGTTATAAAGAGTGTATTTTTGCCCGCTCAGACTCTCGATTAATTAGTTACACAGTGTAAAATATCAATGATACAAGTCATGATGTGCTTTCATATTAACCTCTCCAAAACTCGTTCCTCAATGTGAAACACTTGCAATAGTCTTGCTCATGGCTGTACTAAATGCTTAACCAATGGATGTACAGTAATTCTATCCTTTAAAGAGGCAAGTCTAGATAAGAGGAAGGACGCCAGCCTGTTGGAAGGATATCCATGTTTTGGGGAGGGGTTAAAAATATCATCTACCGTAATAATTATTAAGTTAGAGACTTGTGCAAGTCTGTATCGACGTGAGTGTGTTCAGTTTTGAACAGATTTTTTTCTGAAATGTCACAGCTTGTCACACGGAAGTTATACTAACATTAAGTAACACTCTAGTAAAAACTTGCAGCTCTGCAGATAGTAGACTAACGGTTGGTCAATAAATGTATATAATTACGATTGTAACAAATAAACCCATTTACACTGAAAAGAAGCCCCAGGGAAACCAAAGATTAACTTTATGAAATCTAGACTGCCTTCATCTGGAGCTTTAGCACTGCAGAGTGCTAGACTGTGGGGAAAATAATGCGGTTCAAGGACTGTGAGACAGTATACTTTGCGGTGCCTTGCACGGTAAGCCGGGACACTCATTCGCCAAAACAACCCTCTACCTTCCCCTCCACCAGCACCTCGTACCGCATCAGCAGCTGCGGATGTATTGAGAGACGCTTAGTCTCTGAATATCTACAGCTATGTCGGAAACAAATATTTCATTTAAATTAAAAAAGGAACGCCACTGGGATGGAAGATTCAGAATCTAGTGGAAACTAGCCATGCTTTATTCAGGACACTAGCATTGTGGGTGGGAGGGAAAATACTGTGGTCCAGGAACCGTGAGGCAGTCTAAGACGAACACTAAGTGACAGAAATAAAGTGATCGTATTAAAAACTTCACAGAAGACACAGAATGCAGGTGGAACAGAGAGGAATCTGTGGTAATGAGCGACCTTCACGTGCCAGACCATTCTTAACTCGAGATTGTTTAGAATACAATGTATATTTCAAAGAGTTTGTGAGAAAGATTTTGGGACTGACTTTCATGTTGAAACGGCGCTGCCACTTAGATAAAGTTCTTGATCACGAATGTCCAGTTCACAAACGCTTGTAGTGCCACCACTATTCTACCTGATATTCACGTACTGTTTGTATTTGGACCGGTGCAAATCTAGTTTGGTCTTTATAGCAAGGGAGGTTGCATGGGAGCCCACTGGCTAAAGCTTTCGGTCTTCACGCCGAAGACTAGGGGTTGTTTACACACATGAGTACAATAAGGGTAGCCCATTTCTCGTGTCCCCTCCGTGATATTGCTGGATTCCTGCAAAAAGTGGAGTGACACCATACACCCGTGAATTGGCCTTGAGGTCGTGAAAAGAATAACAGATTGAGCTTGGTTATAGTTTAATGTCATAATGTATCCAGGCGATCTATGGTCATAGTGTCAATATCAATTATTCACACACCTTTAAGCGTATCGCTACGTTTTATATAAACGACCGTGCGTACTCACCATTGTTGTTAAAAAGATTGGGCAAGCACTCAGTACTATCTAAATTTACAGCTTTGAAACCTATATCGAGCTTACACGAACACACTGACCGTCGTCAAGTATCAGGGATGTTGATGAGTGTATACGGTATACAGATTAGAAGAACAAACCAACGAAACGGACTCGCGTTTTCAATCTCCTCTGTTAGCAATTTGTCCTGTCTCCGCAAAACTTCATTGACTTGTAACAGCGAACAGTAATTAGACAGGACGGTTACACTTGATTACACTATACAGTACAAGCGCCGCACTAGTTCAGGTGGCCAGTTGATGACATCCGCTCTGAAGTGATTGCACAATAGGGAGTACTGCAAAGCTGGTCTAATAATCAATTGCCATATATAGAAATGAGTAATAATACAAAGTGGTAACATGCAGGTCTGGGAACGGCAGTCAGCTGACAGCGAGGAGTGGGGATGGGGCATTTGCATGGTGGTGATATGATGGGGGTGGGGGTGTTGTTGTTGATAGCTTTTGCCCTCTTTTCTGTATTACATGGCTCCCATGAGAAATAAAGCAGCGATTAATCTGACGCAAAACAATATTCTTCTGTGGTAAATGTTGAGAAGGCATTGTGTTGTGTATGTATTAAACTTATAACACCACAGCATAAATGATAACTGTAGAAAACCGAGTGTTGTTATATCACAAGAAGATGTAGCTGTCTGCAACGACATGCACTACAAGGTCGCACTGTAATCACGTATTACCATATCGTGCACGGTTTTAGCTGTACATGTATTTTGTACCTTCCGACAGAATTTAGTTTTATTGTATTTGTTCTCTGTCCGTTGATACACGTGTTTTTTTCAGTTGTTCGGTGCTACCAACGGCCAAACTCACATCACATCAGCGAATACTCATGTACGTATCCCTTGTTTACATATACGTGCACTGCCAGTTAAGTTGTATTCGCAGACACCTTACACCTGGATACCTACACACGCAGCTTGATAAATTGTCTTAATGGACACCTTACATCTAGATATATACAGTAGGTTAAAGACCTATATGTACGTATGTGTATATGCGCGCCTTTGAGCAGGCGAACCCGTCTTCATAGACGCTCTATACTGAGGGAGACACTTGACAGACAGGCGGTTAACTTGTTTTTACAGAACACCAATGGGTGGTTAACCAGTCACCCCAGACCCTTGCTCACAGTACATGCAGGACACCTAGTTAGCCGTCTTCACAGACACCATGCTAGACTAACGACTAGTCTCTGAAATGAACATATTTTGATGAAAAAAAGGTCATAGTGAAAACAAATAATATAACGAATTGGATCCCTGAAGCTAAGGAAATCTAGACTTGCATGGGTTTTCTTGGACATATTTACTTCAGGGTCTGTACGACAGACTAAAACCATGCATACACCAGACTCTTTCACGTACAACTGTTAAACTCGCTTCAGAGACACTACACACCTAGATGAATGTACGGGAAGCTGGTGAACTCACATCACAGACACAGTACATCTAGATACATATGCACGGACAGCTGGTGAAGTGGCATCACAGACACAGTACACCGAGACGAATGTACGGACAGCTGGTGAAGTCGCTTTCACTGACCCCTACACCTGTAGATACATGCATGGACAGCTGATAAACCTGCATCCCCAGTATCCTGTCACAAGCTGACTGACCAGCTCGGAGTCACGACCACACGCTGAGAATCATTGGATAATTTCCGCACGAGAGGACAACGGTTATCTGGTCTGGTATTTGTTATCATGGCTCTGTACATTCACCATCCACAGAGGCCAAATTCCCGTGTTCAGTTTTCTCACAGTGAAACACATCTGGCATTGAGTGAGAAGCTTTCTTATGAGTATCTTTCGGACAAACTACCGTAGCCCAAACAGGTTTTACTTGAGCTAAAACAGCTCGTAAAAAAGACGTGCTTTGAGTACATATTTCACATACTTGAACGTTAGAGGAACGAAACATGGAGATATATTGTAAAGTAACTGCCGCGAGGGATAGACAGAAGGCGTGGCATGAACAAGACTAGTCGTAAAGAAAACGTTTCAGCTTTTGATAGACATGAGAGAAATATTGCTTTAGAAAGGTCTGAAGTGAATATGCAGATATATCTTTGCATGAAGATTTTGAAAATTGAAGAGGACATATTTTTCTAAAGGAGCTTTTCCTTTAAATGGTAGAATTTAAAATGGATGGAGTAGTAGTTAATTGTAAATAGTAGTTGTAGGTAAGTAGTAGTCCTGATTGAACGGATAGCTAATGCGAGATGGATGCTAGTTCATGTTGCAGACTATTGTAAGGAGGGTGTTCATAGTTATGGAACTATCGCATATTAGGTCCTTTTTACGTATTCTCAGTCAGGAACAAGTACGTGTTATTAACTATATTTTCAAAAGCTTTGGTTATAAACAATTATAGATATTTATTATTAGTGGCTAAATTCATGCATAAATCACTTTCACAATAATAACCAGAGCTCAAGACAAGGTTTAGACAATTTTCGTCACTTTTCACCTCACAGATTCACAGAGTCATTTAAAAAAATGCGGCACCCCCTAGATGTCTACCACACCCAAATGTCTCACTAACAGGCTGACCTACATGATTTTATTAATGGTGTTGGCTCCATCAAAGTGGTACCTCTGACCCCCCTCCGACCCAAACACTAAATAACACTGAGGCTAGCATAAAACTAACATATTGCATGCAGTTGTTTGGTAAGTCGATTGATTGTCCGTGACTGGTTCTACTTAAACTTCCTGTGTTTGTGAGCGTCTGTGGCTCACTAATCATTACGTAACTGAGTAGAGATGTTGTGCAATGTGTTATTAGTTTGACATCAGCCCAGAGGATGTGTGACGGCCCGTATCAACAAGGGGGATGTGTACCAGGTGGTATTACGCGAGGAAGGGCATCGTAAACACATGTACAACCACCTCATTGTGGGACCAGGTGGATTAGTCACGTATACATTCTCCTGGGCAGTTGAACCATTCCCCGTCCATGTCATGAAGGACATGTCTCGGAGAAGATCCTTTCATGTCACTGAGACGGTCAGCCTATGTGATTAAGAAGATCCTTTCGTCAGGGAGAAGATCTTCCTGTGTGAAGAAGAAGATCCTTTCATGTAAGGGTGAAGATCCACCTATGTGAGGAAGAACATTCTTTCATGTCAGGGAGAAGATCCATTCATGTAAAGAAGAAGATCATTTCGTGTGAGGCAGAAGATGCGACTATATGAAAACGAAGACCCTTTCATGTCAGGCAGAAGATCCACCAATGTGAAAAAATCCTGTCATGCCAGGGAGAAGATGCACCAACATGTGAATAGGATCCTTTTGTGTCAGGGAGAAAATACAACCACGTGAAGAAGATCCTTTTATGTCAAGGAGAACATCGCCCCATGACTTTCTTGCTGTCTATTGTCCTGGCTCTTTCGAGTGGGTTAGTGTGTGAGTGTGTCGGTGGGCGGGTGAGTGAGCGAGCGAGTTAGTGGGTGCATGTGTTGGTGTGTGCATGAGTTGGTGGGTCAGTATTGAGTAAGTGAGGATTTTCACCGTTTTCATCAATATCCCAGCACTTAATATCAGAGCGGGTCAGACCATAAATAGTAGACATGCACGTTTATTTATCTGATGTGTAGAGTGAACTCTTTACTCCCCCAGAGTACCAGTCTGACACGTTAAATATACATATGGAAATTAATTAAGCAACACCAAATTCAAAGACACATAAAAACTTAACAAAGTTTAACGAAGTAATTTTGATGATTGATTATTCAATTTTGATGTATTGACATACAGCATGAGCTTTTCATGGGTTGATATGACGCGCGTGAAGCTTGCACAGCGCACGTGCATTGCTTTAACCTCAACTTTCGAAAAATGCACTTTTTCCCTGGGGTGTTTACAAGCGCAGGTTGTCGATTGCATTCGGTTTTTCATTCATTTCAATGTCATGGCACGTAGGAAATTATCAGAGGCCACTCGTTGGCAAATAATCGGCATGAGGAATGCTGGTATGTCTCTAAGACAAATCGGGACTCAAATCGGACGACATCATTCCATAATTTCAAAACTTTTGAAAAAATACCGGGCCACTAATGAAGTTAAAGACCTGCCTAGACCAGGAAGACCCAGGAAGACCACAGTCCGGGAGGACAGAGCTTTACTGAGACTTGTACGGCGCAGGTCCTTCGACTCGAGCTCTCGGTTGAGACAGGAGTGGCTTCCAGGGAGACCCATCTCGAACAGGACTGTTCGGAATCGTCTGAAAGCTGCAGGATACCGGGCAAGGAGGCCAATCAAGCGACCCAGACTGTCTCCAGCCCATAAGGCAGCCCGACTGGCCTGGTGTAATGACCGTTTGCACTGGAACATTGCCTCTTGGAGGAAGGTCCATTTCTCAGATGAGAGCCGGTTCTTGCTGCACATGGTGGACGGTCGTACTCGGGTCTGGAGGCAGAGGAACACAGCAATGGCTCCACGGAACATCCAGGAGACTGTGGCCTTTGGGGAAGGTTCCGTTATGGTATGGGGGTGCATTTCCATGAACTGCAAGTTGGATATCATTACCATCCGTGGCAACCTTAACGGTGTTCGTTACCAACAGGAGGTTCTTGACAGGGCTGTGGTACCTCATTTTGAGAACCATCCTCTGGCAACGAGACCCATATTTATGGACGACAATGCTAGACCTCACAGGGCGCATGCTGTAAATGATTTTTTGCGGCAAAATGCAATTGACAGAATTCCATGGCCTGCCATGAGCCCTGACCTCAACCCCATTGAACATTTGTGGGACTTTATTGGCCGTCGTGTGAGGCAGAGAGACCCACCAGTCCATAATCTCAACGAATTGACGGCTGCCCTGCATGAGGAGTGGAACAGGATCCCCCAGAATCAGATCCGGAGACTCATCCAAGGAATGAGGAGGCGTCTGGAATCGGTGGTGCGTGCGCAGGGAGGACACACTAGATATTGATGAAAGTCGGTGTGCAGACTCTCAGATGACTGTTCTTTCTTTCCATGTGACATTTGTGTTAATACACCTGACAACAACGTCTGTGGATGAATAGTAAATTGTGTCCATTTTTTCATGAATTTAAGACAGTTTTAAGAATTTGGATTTCGTTGCAATAAAGCAAAGTCTTGATACTTTTTCCCTTTAAGTTGTTTGTCAGAGATCGTCTGTTGAATAAAAAAGTGTCAAACTATATCAACCCGGCATATTTTGATTGTCAGAACACTTCAAAGTTGCTCCAATAGAAAAAATTGGGGTGTTGCTTGATTAATTTCCAGGTGTATAGTTAATGGCAACTTTGGACAGAGTAGGTGAACATTCCGCAAGATGGATAATAATACCATTCCATCTATTATGTCATACAATTATGTCATAAAGGATAATATGCGACAGTGACACATGGATCAGCCTTGATATGCATCACTCAACTGTGACAAATCATTCTTCATTCGGCGTACAAAGATTAAATATTTCTCAGATACTTGAAGGTCTTTGCGTCCCGCGACCTAATTTAACAGTACATATATCATGACAGACGCTTCCCATGACAGTATGTCGGATGCAACGCTCGGCTGGAGATTTTAATGCTAACATTAATGACCTACTTAGAATATCTAAAATTCTTTGTTTAGGCAGGTGCGGCCAGATGTATTGTGGAGGGTTGTACAGTACTCAGGGTTCTTTTGGATGTTGCGGTATAACATTGTATCTTTCAGATCTTGACCACCGGCCACTTCCATAACAGGAGAGCATGGGTATCTTGATGGTTGGAGCATACGCCCAAGATTCGGGTGAGTGAGTGAGTTTAGTTTTACGCCGCACTCAGCAATCTTCCAGCTGTATGGCGGCGGTTTGTAAATAATCGAGTCTGTACCAGTGGTCAACAACAAGGGCATCCATCTGCGCAATTGGGAACCGATGACATGCGTCAGCCAACTCAGCGAGCCTGACCACCTGATCGCGTTAGTCGCCTCTTACAAGCATAGTCGCCTTTCATAGCAAGCATGGGTTGCTGACTGTTTTCCGATGCCTAAGCGCTGGCCGAGACTGGTGTGTTACGGTTTTCGTTAATATTGAAATCTTTCAAAACATATATCATTCATCACAATGCAAATTATGATAACTACAGGCACCTGAGTTAATACTGAAAAGAAGCCCCATTTACTAGGATCTCGTCTCCGATAAGAACAAAGTCATATTTTACAAGAGGAACTGTTAAAACAGTTATCGTACACTGTAGTGAAAGCTACACTCAGACTTACATGGGCTTTCATGGATATATTTGTTTCAGGGTCTGTATGACAGACTAAGCTTGGATACGAATCTGAGAACCCGTAGACATTTTGTTTCGCACTGGAGCATTACAGTCAGGGAAAGTGGGATTCAGGCCATATATCGTACAACCTGGTGATGACCCAAAATGGTCTTTGTAAGATTTGTTGATTTAAGAAATTGTTAGTTTATATCGGAATATTAGACTAAAAAGCTTTACTGAATTAACTTCACTGTAAATTTCACTGTATAATGGAATTTGCATACGGACGATCAGACAACAACAATCGCAGTAGATATCGGGATAAATGTTACATTATCAAGCAGGGACGCTGAAGTCTGAATTTCGTTTTTTAATTTTGTAATTACGAACACCTTGTAAGACAGCTGGTAATCATGAACTAACCTTTACAAAGAAGCCAAACTGTCAAAAGGATTAAACAATATGTCCACCAATCATATTGGTATATGTACTAACTATAAAATACCAAAAGGGAGTAACCTTTAGAAGAGAATCCATTTAGAATGATTGGAAAAGTCCAAAAGCAAGTAACACACAATGTCCCCAGGGCCATTGTTAGTAACATCACAAGTAATATAAACTGAAACATAGGTAAAACCTTCAACCTTTGGACAATAAGCTAACAGAGCTACTGAGTGAATGAGTGAGTGAGTATATCTTTAAACAGCTTTTATCAACCCAGATCTTCAGCATTACAGGCGGCCGCTTTAATCACTATGCGCCCCCAACCCCCACGTTAGTACAAACGTATTTCCCCAATACCTTATCACAAGATATACGTCTAAAACATATTCTACCATGACATTTAAGTTTGTTCATTTCGGAAAAAAAATTGGAAGAAGACAATTTTCAACAACCACTTCTGAGAGCCGGTTCACTGCTGTCCTCGAATAGTTTGCACTCATTAATCCTTACAAAGGTAAACAAACATGTCGTCTGCAACTGTTACGTTTGACCGCGGCAAATTCTGTGGTGTGTTTGGATCGAAAACGGGGCAAATGTGACGTAATAGTGCAAAATTATTGACTGACTGTCAAATCTGATCGACCTATGACCTGAAACTATTCAAAGATGTCTGTGACCGACGAGTATGGATCATTTTTTCCGCATGCGACGAAAGAGTGACAGTGCTGCTTGTGTTCATGTGACTAGCTTGGGATTGCTTGCATTTGAAACATTGTTTTCATCATTTGGGACTGGTTTGTGACCAAGTTGTTTTCCGGGTGTACGAACATTGATCACCAACAGTGGCAGCCGTGCGGGGACGGTGATAGAGTCAACTATCGACATGTTTGTTTTGATCGACGCAGTATCACATCATGAGTATGAGGCGCACACATTTTGTGTTTCACATGACCGTCATCTTGTGAATTTCTTATGATTCTAATCGGAAACAAATATACCACTTACCAGACAGGCAAATATTTACTAACGATTTCTGCACATTTTGTATAGGTAGCAATGAAATTTTAAGGCTTTCTGATTTGCATGTTAGGTATTTTTTGTGTTTGGGGCTGTGTACTGTAATAGAGTTTAAATATCTTAATTATAGAAGGTAATATGATAGGGAGCTTTCCGAACAATTGTCATCGTATAGTCTTGATTCGTCGACGTCAGTATTTGGCAGTTTTGTACACGGGCAGCTTCAGAACACGGTAGATTCAACATCTAAAACATCACACAATCACCGCTTCTTCGATGTCTGATCTTTTCAAAATTGACAACAGTCAGGTTGTCATAAATAACTACTTTCGGAATTAAGAAAAGCACTAACACGGATCCAGGACAGCCATGTTTCGAAAATGGCAAGTACCAATGACGTCAGAATGTCAAAGGTCAAACCAAAATATATTTTTGAAGTTAGAGGGGTGTTCCTTACGACATAAGTCATTCCATTAAAGTTGCCATAACATAAGAAGCAGAGTGTCAGAACAGATGTTACAACTTGCAATGTATTATGAAGGAAACGTAAAGTTAAAACACTTGACACCATATACATTGTTTCTTTTTCCTGTTTCACCCCGAGTATGGGCGAAACCATTTTGAAGGCTCTATCCGAAGTGCAACCAAAACACTACACAAAGTTATTTAAAACCCTTTTTGTTCATGGTGCATATATCATGGTAGAATGGAGATAATCCTGTTATGTGTAAATTTTGGACGTGATTAAAGTTGGTTGAACGCATTTAAAACCGAACGTGTCATTAGTGTTCAACCAACTATAATCACTTCCAAAATGTAAACACAATAGGATTATCTCCTAAGTAAACCCTCAAAAACATTATGTCACCTTACGCCATGCAGGCCATATGCTTTCATACAGACCCTGAAGGAAATATATCCAAGAAAGCCCACACACGTCTGGAAAATGTGGCAAGTCTAGGTCTGATAAAGAAGAAAGTCTCGGGCCTCCTTTACACGCACGCACGCACGCACGCACGCACGCACGCAGGCAGGCAGACAGACAGACAGATATATAGATAGATAGATAGATAGGTAGATAGATATTGGAAGTCGTGCCCTCCACGTTTACAAACAAAGAAGGTATGCTTTAATGTATTACCGGTCAAGTACAAAATGACCACAAATTTCTGGAATCAAACTCGCTGTCTACGAAAACCAGTGTCTAACAAGGGCGCAGCTCGGGCTGCGTGAAGCAAGTCTAGATTCCCCAAGGTTCCGAATCCCCGGGCTTACATGAATGCCTTTTCTGAGTTTCTTAACTGAGTTATTTGTTTCTCTCCAAATAGAGTCTGGACCAGACAATCCAGTGATCAATAGTATGAGCATCGACCTACATTATTGGGATTAGATGACATGTGTCCACTAAGTCAGCAAGCTTGACCACCCGATCCCGTTAGATGCTTCTTACGACAAGCATAACTTGAAGACCAATTGAAGATCTTCACGGGTATTAAAGCATTCGCCTTCTGATGGCAGTGTTTCAGGAGCGTGTTAAATTCTTCCTCATCACATCCTTGTAATCCTTTCCTCTCTGGATGTTCCAGATGACAGGCTCGAACTCAGTCATTAATGATGAAATATGGAGTGCGTATCATATCAAGCACAGGGGTTGTTTCACGAACACGCTCATTGAGAACAGTGTAGGCAAAGCCATTTGTCTGATGAGCTGATACAAACCTAAACAAATCTCTCATGCAACAATAATATGGTCAAACGATACCTTCAACAACAGGAAGCAAGTGAATAAAGCTTTCATTCCATAGCTAACAAATGTGGAATGCTGAATTTGAACTTGCACTCTCTATCCTATCCTGAATCCTACGAAAATCGATACAGTGTATCTGTACGTTATTTCAACTATACTCGCGCTTCCCGCAGAGTGACTATTCGTTCTCAGGGACACTGCTTTATTCGATTAGGAATTATTTAAACTGGTTCTGCGCTGTACCGATTTTAAGAACCATGGACGTTGATTCGCTATGTCAAAAATAGTAATCAAATTATTCTCGTATTTGTTCTGTTGCAGTTATTTCTATATTTGCAGTATTAATTCGAGACCTCGAGAGCGAATGTGCTTCGTTAAGAAGTTGTATATCCATAAAAAAGGAGTCCTCATCCTTCATAAACACATGTCGTAGTATGGTCAAAAACACATGTCGTAGTATTGTACAAGAGATTCTGATGTAACAGGTGTTGTCGTGGATGTGGAAAGGTTTATTGCAATGACGAAAATGACAGATCCACGACTATCATGCTGAATTCAACTCAGGATGTACTAAAGTCAGTAAAGTTTAACGATTAAAGCGAGAGATAGTGTGATGACTGGACCTGATTCCATGCATGTTGTGACATCAAGCAAATAACATTGGAACACAGTCACGAATTTCCACATGTATGTAAGTACTGCGTCTTCCATTTCAACATAAGCTGGTTGTTACACCATGTGATGAAATACATCCATGTACTCTCAACTTAACTTCCGCCGTTTCCCCCAGTGTCAAGCAGAGATAATCACGCCTCTTACAACTCAAATTCACCAAAATATTCTTGTGTCCTCACTGGCCAAGTGCATCCGATCATTGTCATGAAGATGTACCATGGTCAGCAACACAGAGCTGGGCAGTGGTCCTAGCATTGTGATGATGACCTATAGCATGGTCCTATATGCAAGCTCTTAAAGATCAGAGCGCATTGTTTGTTATGTAAGCGTTCAGCGTACTCATATCACGTTAGCATGGTCAGTCAAATGTCACATGTTGGTGCAAGATAGATTAACGCGAAGTCTCATAAATAAACTTATATTTTAGAAAACAAACAACAATAACAACAACAACAGACGACTATGGAATCCTAGAAGGGATATTGTCACCATGTCGCCCCCTCAAAAGCCAGCAAAAAGATATTATATTAAATTTTGTTTTATCTTTTTCAACTGGAATCTTTCCAACATTTTTAATCTGTATTAACGTTAGGGAATCTCCAATGATTCAACATGTTACGATAACTTAGAGTTTCACTGGTATTTCAACCCTTTGCAACACTTAGGAATGGAAAATTCTGCTCCAACGAACTGATTTTGGCGAAACAGTGTGAAATTGTTACAGTCTATTCCATTTTGTTTTTAGTGGTTTCACGTTAACAAAATGGGCCTGCAGATTTCGTTTACACAGTGGCGAGAACGATTCTGTGTGTTGCACAACGAGTTACTTTCACTTTAACGGAAACAGTTTAGTTTCAAAATTCCTGCCCCAAATCTTGAGGTGTTCTGCACAGGTTTGAGGGCCCATGTACAGTTAACCTCATATATGCACATTGAGATTAATTTTTCAGCGAAATGTTCGAGTGAGTGAATTTGATTTTGTGACAAGCTTGAATTCAATACCACTCCGGCAGTATTATTGCAATGGGAAATTGATATCGTCACTGTCAACCTGATTATGAGAGTTAGGGGGCAATGTGTGGGCTTACATACGTTTCGAACCGCACAGCAAACTGTTATGTGTATAGAAATGACTTCCCATTTGACAGTTTTGTTTGATTGCAGTTTAAAGCCGACCTCAGCAATACTCCAGCTACACGGCGTCGTTCTGACCCTGGCCTAGGCAATCCAGTGATCTACTGCATGAGCATTAATATACGTAATTGGGTCAAAGATGTATATCCAGCACACAAAGATCTGATTTAGTGGTGGTTCAGGGGAATGTGACAGCAAAACGCTACATCAACGAAGTTCTTCCGACTATGGACCAACAGGGGCAGATGTTCCAGCATGGCATCGCTACTTCACGTACAACACGCGTCATTATACACCTTGCCAGTTCGAACGTTGGTGTCTTGCTATGACCTTCACGATCGCCAGATCTAGGGCACCTATGGGATGAACTCGACCGACATGTTCGTCAGTGTCCAGAAACTTCGATCCACTACTGGCCATCGCATTGCAAGAAAAGTGATGAAGAATTCTACAAGAGCGACTCCGTCGACTTATGCAGTCTGTGCCAATGGTAACCACACAAATTAGTGACTTTGATTCAAGTAAACAGAAACACAACAATAAATGGTGCTGTTGTGTTGGATAAAATTCTTTGTCTCTAGATCTGTGAACTTTCACAATAATGAATGAAAAATTTTTTCTTAAACTAAAGCAGTGAAGTCTTCTAAAATAGCTTATGCGTTTCTTTTTTTTTTGAAGAGTGTACATGGCCATGTCTTGCGATCGCACATTACTCATCCTGTGAATGTGCACACGTGTACACTCATACACATTACTGTAATGGTTTGTGGTACATACACAAATATCTCAATCTCATCAACGTGATGTTAGGGGGGCTACTGCACTGATGTATATTTGCACTGAAGTATTTCATCACAACTGTAGTACCTATGTGCATCCATAAAGCACCCACAGTAATATTATCAGAAATTGCTCGAAGCAATGAATATCAACGCAGCCTGGTGACCTCATTTTCCGCGGAATACTGGTCTTTATCTATTGTTTTAAGTGGAGAGAGCCCCAGGGAGTAATGGGTACACATGATAATGTACGAAAACATATTCATCTGAACGTACGATGTCATGTTACGCGTTGTTGAATCAGCACTACCCTGTTACAGATGTAGTTCTCACGATCTTCCTTTAGAAAAAGGCAGACGTTAGGAAATCAGTGGAAAACCGATTGTGTAATATTGTCCTTATCAGGAGGCAGAAGAGGAATACCATTCCTTGCGTGTTGTAAATTCCATGCAAATACCAGAAAAAGTCTTCTATATAAAATGAACTAGGTGGGAGAACTGTAGTCAGTACTCAGTCCTTGAAGATGGAGAGCACTATTTCATGTATTGTTTTAAATATTCAGATGGAAGGTGCTACTTATTTAAGCCCCTTTCATCTCAAAATAACAAATTTCAACGTCTTACTGCAACCGAAACATTTATCATAATGTTTGAAAATAGTCAACCAAATAGTATAGAAATAATTTGTTATGAGACTTCTTGATTGTGATAGGCCATCATTATTACACAAGTCATTATATCTTGTTACTGTAATTTGTTATATACCTTGCGTATATAGAATCTAGGGTCTAACTGTTATGTACCTTTTATGTTTATATTTGTAGTTTATAGAATATTGCCTCTGTTCCTTAATGGAATGCTATCCAATTAATATCTTATCTCTAACCTCTAGAATAGACAAAATCTATACCGTAATGTCATCGCAAATTCAAACACAATATCTTGCACTCACTAAGTTTGAACTTTGAATTTTCTGTTTATCTTCCATGTTTCCATTTTCCATGGATTTGTAATTTCATATGTGTTTTTGTATCAAAACATCGCATCCAAACGCACCCACCCTGCATAAGGCCTATTTAAAGGCATGATTTTGTTTTTGCGTATGCATTGTCACCGAAAGCAAAATGTGCATGAAATGCACGTGAAAAGTGGGATGCACATCGCGTCGCTGATGGGTATAAAAGGTCGACCATTGTCTCTCCTTCATTCACCTTTTCCGCCACTTTCAACGTGAATGAAAATGCCGAGACTAAGCCGTGCAAACCGAAACATCGCCATAGGACTTCTTCAAGCAGGACAATCCCAGCATACCGTTGCCCGCTGTATGGGAGTCCATCAGAGCACATTTTCTCGTCTCTGGGAGAGATGGCACCAACAGAACTCCGTCGAAGATAGGCCAGGGAGCGGACGTCCTAGAGTGACCAACAGAGCCCAAGATCGGTACATTCGGGTACATCACTAACGTCATCGTACTGCTACAGCAACCAGTACCGCCATGAACATACCCGGATTACGCCGAGTTTCTGCTTAGACCGTCAGGATCAGTCTTCGAGAAGCAGGGCTAAGAGCACGAAGACCCTATTTCGGCCCTATTTTGGTCCTACGTCACCGTCATCGACAACGTCGAGTACAGTGGTGTAAGAATGTGCAGAACTGGACCTTGGCTAACTGGCGTCGGATCTGGTTCAGCGATGAGTCGAGATTTCTGTTGGAACGATGCTATGGAAGGATGAGGGCTTATAGACGCTGCCATGAACGTTTATGAACGTTGTCCCCTAGATGGGCAGATTCGGGAGGGGGAGTGTGATGATGTGGGGAACCACATCCTGCACTGGAAAAAGTGATTTGGTGATGGTCCAAGACAATCTGACCGCTCAACACTACTGTACTGAAATCCTTCTTCCTATTCTCAACCGCCAGAGGGAGCTGTTCTAACAGGATAATGCCAGACCGCACACGGCACGTGTCACAACAGATTTCTTCACTAATGAGAACATCAATGTGTTGCCATGGCCATCCAGGTCACCAGACTTGAACTCAATAAAGCATCTCCGGGATGTTCTCAACAGACGTATACGACAGCGTAACCCACAGCCGCAGACACTCGGACAACTTGCCACAGCTCCACGGGCAGAGTGGACTGCCATTCCACAAAATCAGGTCCAGAGACTCGATCCATGCCGAGACGATGTCGTGAAGTCCTAGACGTTCATGGGGATCACAACAGATACTGAATTCAACGCCACCTATCGCCTCAGTGTGACTACCTATTGGACATTTTCTTGTCCGTGCATAAGACGGATATTTCAACGTTCCCTATGCAGACTTTCATTGAATTGTGTCCATTATTAAGAACAATATTGTGTATTCAATTGATTTATATAAAAATAGCTTAAATACTATATATGCGTTTCTTTTTGAGTGAGTATATGTATACCATGCAATGAATATCAGATCCTCTTAATTACTGACATAATGTTATTTACGATATATTTATTTCAATTGCACCTTTTGCTAATCTGCGTAAAAATGCACCACACTCTTATGGCGATTTCCCTGAAATAACGATATGGAGTATAAGGCCATCTTCATGCTCATTCTAAAGGAGTGTTCATTCTTTTAGCTGAGTAGATATTGTTCTGTTCAAGAAAGACGTATCAGTCCTTGACTATTCAAGGAGGCATTACCTTAGTTTAGCTCTTTTGATGAAGGTATGTCATGTGATGCTACAGACGAGAGATCTATGATCTGATGGTAGAGGTTAGAGATGTGCCGGTGTCCTGTCCCGAGCCTTCATCATGATATATATGCAGAGAAGCACTGCTGGAGAGCACATCAGCAATCTGTACCGCGTTACTACCTTTTTTCACAGTGCACATGATTTTCCCTGCTGCCTAGGCCTCCATGCAATGCTAAAGCTCTACATGAAGCAAGTCCAGATTCCCGCTGATTCAGGTTCTGAATTTCCCATCTGACTGCGATTCCGTTTCAGTTTATTTGGGTTTATTTGTTAATGTTAAAATTATACATCTTCAGGGACTACGCGTTTGTTTATGTCATTAAATACGACGCTACGGTATTGATTCTCATACAGCTGAGCGTGTGTATTAACTAACTACAATGACCATTGTTTGCAACAGTTGGGTTTCGTTCAGTTCATTCAGGACGAGTCGTAGACAGGTAACGCATGCGGATAGTTTATACCTTGTACACGGTATATTAAATAATTATAATATGTTTATGCACCCGTGACGACTTTTGTTATATCATAACATTGCAGAGCTGGATTGTATGCATAATTTTATAACATACTTTGAGGCACAGATACTTATCATTGTAAACCACGTCACCGTGTTCTGTAACTGATTGGTTGAAAAACATAAGGAAATGGTATTCGAAATGGGAAATGTCAAAGACTAGTACTATTCGCTGCGTATTGACTAGTAGAAATATCGAACACAATTGTTTGGTAGCGTCAACAGCAGTGGAGATGTCATTCAAATCGGAATGACGTCACTAAGGAACCGGTTAAAACAGCCAGCTGATGACACTTCACTGCTGTGCCCGTACTCAATGTAAATGAGTGCAGACACTAAACCACATATGGGCTTTTGGATTTACCCTTGTGTTTACAATGTCTTGTATACAGACAACAGGGATAGTGATTGGGTGTGTACTGACAACATCAACAGTGGATGAATGGGTACTGACAACAGGGACAGTGGATGAGTCTGTACCGACAACGACAGTTTGTACAGACAACAGGGACAGTGGATGAGTCTGTACCGACAACGACAGTTTGTACAGACAACAGGGACAGGTGATGGATGGGTACTGACAAGAGAGACACTGGGTGAATGGGTACTGACAAGAGAGATAGTGGGTGAGTGGGTACTGACAACATCAACAGTGGATGAATGGGTACTGACAACAGGGACAGTGGATGAGTCTGTACCGACAACGACAGTTTGTACAGACAACAGGGACAGTGGATGAGTCTGTACCGACAACGACAGTTTGTACAGACAACAGGGACAGGTGATGGATGGGTACTGACAAGAGAGATAGTGGGTGAATGGGTACTGACAAGAGAGATAGTGGGTGAGTGGGTACTGACAAGCGAGATAGTGGGTGAGTGGGTACTGACAAGCGAGATAGTGGGTGAGTGGGTACTGACAAGCGAGATAGTGGGTGAGTGGGTACTGACAAGCGAGATAGTGGGTGAGTGGGTACTGACAAGAGAGGTAATGCGTGAGTGAGTGACACTGTCATGATGAACAATGGTTAAGTTCTACTGATATCTTGGACTGTGAATGGACGGGGGGACACTGACAGCAAGGACAGTGGGTAGGTTTGGTAATGTCAACAGGGACGGTGGATTAGTGGGTACTGAAATGATGGATGATGGGTGGATGGGTATTGATATGGTGGACAGAGGGGTCGTGGGTACTGAGAGTAAGGTGAGTGGATTGTGTGTGTTGAGTAGGTTCTGGAGAGTGGGTTGAGCGGCTACTGACCCCATGGAGAGCACTGATACCTGAAGGACAGTGGATGGGTGAGTGTTGAGTGTTTTTTTGGGGTTTTTTTTTGAGTGGGTACTGAGAACGAGAACAGTGAGGTGTGTGGGTGTTGAGAGCAAGGAGAGTGGGTTGAGTGGGTACTGAGAACGAGGACAGTGAGGTGGGTGGATACTGACAGGAAGGAAAATGGGTTGAGCGGGTACTGACCCCATGGAGAGTAACTTGAGTACTGATACACGAAGGACAGTGGATGGGTGAGTGTTGAGTGTTTTTTGGGTTTTTTGACTGGGTACTCAGCACGAGGACAGTGAGCTGTGTGGGTGTTGAGAGCAAGGAGAGTGGGTTCAGTGGGTACTGAGAACGAGGACAGCGAGCTGGGTGGGTACTCACAGGACGGAAAGTGAGTTGAGCAGGCACTGACAGTATATACAGTGCATTAGTGAGTATGGAGGGGAGTGACCGAATCGGTACTGATTACACGACTGTAGAAGCCTGTCATTATTCTAGGGTTGTGATACAGAAGCGCACGTAATATACCAAGGACCATTGTTGATGCACCGCTGTTCTTGAAAATGGCCTTTCCCGTCCAATTTTATGAACTCTTCATGAGTCTCCGCGATGAGTCGAAACAACTAATAACGATATATCCACTTGTTCTTTGATATAGCTTTATGGATACATCTGAACAGTATCTATGGAAATAGTCAACTTTAATACAGGGCCCCATCAGGGTTTGGAGGCGACGATAACAATAGCTTGAAAAAATGGTATATTTATTTGGTGACCGTGTACAGGACTAACATTATAATCTCACAGTCAAAGCTCTAGGAGACATTTGGTGCAGTTTATATTGTATACTAATACCGTACATAATAAGAATTGAAATGTTCCCTAATGTGTATTTCTGGTTAATATGATGTAAGATTTTGACACAAAACGCTGTTTGTATTTTATACGTTGATATAGATAAACATACCGTTATGTTTGCACATTCAGCTAGTTTGATCTTTATTTCAGTTTTGCCGAAAACATATAGATGTACGGATAGGTTGATGCAGTTGTGAACTTGAGATGTCGGTGAAGGCAACGAAGAGGTAACATATTTAAATATCGCATCGAAATCAAATAATGTCATGAAATAAAATAAAGACGATCACCGTGAGTGTGTGCACGAGTGCGTTTCTTGTTTAACGTCCTATTCAGCAATTCCAGCTAAACTGACTACGGTCGGTAAATGATTGTGTTTGGACCACTCGTTACAGTGACTGACATCATAAGACATGGGCTACTGAAGATCCCCACGACTCAGAGTTTACAAAGGAGATAGTCAAACTGGATATATAATATGCATTTAGATGAGCTTCTTTGAACGGCAACTATAAGATGTTGCATGGCATAATACGGTAATCCTACGGAGGCGGTAGTAGTTCATAATATCAACCCTTAGTTTGCTTTGTACTGACGCAAGCACTCACAACACTTAACAGTGCGGCGTTAAAAATGAAAACCAAAACGGAAAACCTAAACAGGTTCTTAAAGGTCACATGCAACCAAAACATCAAACATAATTAAAACACATTTGTCACTTATTCATGACATATAATATACATTGCTGCTTTAAAAAAAACCAAATAAACAAAATTATAAGCCTGCAATCGCGATTCAAAAGTGCAATATTTTGTACTTGGGCTTACTTCCCCCGAAACGAAGCCCTCGGGAGACCGAACCCAGTCATAGCGGGTGGATATGCACTCAAGTGTAACGACGGCTTCCGATTGGCTGTTTCATTTGCTGATATGCTGAGGGTTTATTGTGTGTACAGAAAGATGATCTGTTTGATGGGCATGTTAGAAGTATAGCCAGTCACCAGAAAGTAAGATTCTTTATGGATAACAACTTCTTTTTGTGTACTTGATGCGTCGTTTCAGTATGGATTCATATACTGTTGTCAAACAAAATCATATACACTAAAAGAAGTCGTTATCCATGAAGAATGTATATAGAGATGTCGGGTTTGGAAAATACATGTTCTCTGAATTTTCGTTCGATCCAATCAAAAATTATCTCAGCAGAGATGGTGAACTGGAAACTGTCGTTCGTCCAAGTACAAAGCAGGACTTGAAGCTGACAAGAGTTTGCACCAGTTTCCGTCAGATCCAGTCATCCGAAAAAAGTGAATGTAGTTTCTTTGCAACCCACAGACATAAAAACAAGTCATGTGTATTACACGTGCCTAGTTACATTATGTGGCTGACACGGGACTCGGGTGCACGAGTCATAAATCATCTTATTTTCTTTATGTCGTATAGTCTGATAGGTGTTAAGTTCAAATTGCACGTGGTCAATGATTGAAGCTGTGTATTGCATGTTGTCTTAGCAGACGGGCAGGCAGACATATAGGCGTGAATAATCCAGACACTGAGCTTTCTCTGTGACAGAGACTGCTTACCACAATCAACATGTTTTTTTACGTAACGAGTACATTATTTACTTGTTTGTGTACACAACCAACATTAGACTACTGCGCACAACCTCAGACGCTGGGCATGCATACTGTTTCAAGCTCCGCGAACCTATTCACTGCGCATGCGTTATGGACGCAGCGCAGCACAGCTATTGAAACCAGTTTTCCCCCCAGCGCTGGGGGGAATTTAGTGAAACGTTTGAACTCCGATTTCGCGGGCTTTTTTTTCATCGCGATTTTTTCAACTTTATAGGTTGAATTGGCATTTTTTATGATTTGTTTCGGTAAGTGCATACCGAAAGGTACCAGAATCTGCAAAGTTGTGTTTTACGTTGCATGTGACCTTTAAGTGACTCATATGCCTATTTGCTGTCTTCATTAACTCGGTGTCCAGTGATCTGGGATAGAATAGGTCTTCAACAACCATGCTTACCATAAAAGGAACCCGTGCTCGTCGTAAGGTCGTAACAGACAACTGGCTGGATCGGGTGGTCAGGCTTGCTGACATGGTTGAGACACGTCATCAGTTCCCAATTGTGCAGATCGATGCTCATGCTGCTGATCACTGGACTGTCTGATCCTGACTCGATTATTTACAGACTGTCGCCATATAGCTGGAATATCGCTGAGTGCGGCGTAAAACTTAACACGCTCACTCAAAAACGTGGTTGAGCATCCCGTGTACAAAGGATGAACACATTGTCAAGTAGGTTTTGTAATTATCTGCTGGTATTATGTGTTTTATTATTATGCGTTTATTATTATCAGGAATTAGACACGTGTGTGCAATTATTCGTTATAGGGTCTTGCACGCCGTGACGTTAGGCGTCATGCGAATGCTCAAACTGTTCCTCATCGCTGTTTATGTTTCTCGCTGTCGACCCAGGCAGCTGTTATCACAACTAGTTTCACAAGCGATGTGCTAAATGGTATACAGTATGTCGTAGTGTTCATAATTATTTGCGTCCTTGCGACTATGTAACCCAACAGTTGCCAGACATTTACGACAATGCTACCGCAGTGTAATACGTGAATTACATCTTGTTCAGCTTCATCTCAGCTACTCTGTAGATGCAAGACCAGGGAGCTCAAATGGCTAACGTCAGGCAGAGTTAAATAATGGGTGGCACAGAAAGTTATAATTAATGATGTGTTCTTGCGAAGCATGGGTACATGGCTTCGTTAGAGTCCTTAGCGGGAAAACAACACTTCTGAAAAAAACCCAGTCTTTTTATGTTTTAATTGAATTGTTCATACAGTCGTTTGGTTTACTAACTTTACAAATAACAAACGCCACTCGTCAGTTAATTTCGCATTTCGATTCACTCTCGCTATCACTCTATACAGCCAGCTCAACCAACACCATCACTTCTGTTTTTCGCTGCCTAAAAGCCCGAATCGGAAACATTAAACCATCAGTAGCTTCTTCTTAAAGAATTTAGGACATTGCCAACAATTTCTCGACAGTGAGATGTCAAACGGCGACCTGGTCTCTGCTGTTTGGGCATGCTGACAATCAAGTTACAACGGTGCACTCCGTCACAATAACTGACCCAACCAGCCGTGACACGGTCACCCAGTGTATTAGTATTCACTTGATCAGCTTAATATTGTTTTACGCCGGTTTCGGCAATATTTCCGCAATATGACAGCGGAGGACACCGAAAAAAGACTTCACGATTTAACCAGTGAGCTGCAGGTTATGCCGAACAAGCTGTAGCTATAATCCGTATATTTTATTGTGACACAAAGGACAACATTTATATTTACATCCATTGTAAACGTGACCAGGGAGTAACGCATCTCTATTTTGTATCTCAGAAATACAACTTAAGAAGTTTAGCACGCGTTTATGAGTTGTAGATTCAGTCACGCTCGTTCTTACTGACACCCATTCTTATAGTGCACAAATGTATGATCGGGACGCGATCAAATTAAAATCTTTTTTTTATATATTTTGAGTTTATTACCAAAATATACCGAGGCGAACACAGCCTTGTATAAAGAAGCATTTACTTGTTGATCGCCAAGTTCTTATTTCAATTAATCGTACAATATCTATATCTTTGTTGTGTAAGATCTGACTAGCGCACCTAATTTCCATGTTCCTACTGCCCGCTACAATGGTGGGCATTTTTGGATATGACACTGTCTACGTCTTTGAGGTTGTGAGATATGGGTTATCTTTATCTGATACGGGTTGTGATGTACTCTTCACCTTTGCACCTTCCACACCTCTGGAATACAGGACAGTCTGTAAGATATTTACACTGCTATCTACCTAAATATGAACGGTTCTAGACATGATACACACTAATACGATTCTGTTCAAGTTCTGTAATTATATGCTGTAACCAATAAATCAAACATCATTGCTCCTGTTATAGGTATCATATATATCAGACACTTTAGACAAGCTTAAATGCATATACATTGTTCGAATGTGATTTGTGCATATTGCTGTTTATAACGGATCAGATCTTCACAATCTATCAAGCATGTTAAAACACCATTGCCTTTCATTCTTCAGTGTAGCCTTGGTTTTTCTATCTCAGTCCCCCGGGGAGTAAACGGATCTGACCACGTCATCTACTGAGTACCCACTCATTGCTCTTTCAAAAGAGGTACTAGTATTTGGCTTGCTAAGGGGACACCGTGTGGTTGTGTATCAGGTAGAATTAAAAGTCATGATAGTAATATAGAACTACCACAATTCATCACTACATTCATCTTATCTGTACAGAGGTTCCCTGTCAACAATACACACACTAACAACAGTGTCAGCGGAAATTGTTACAGATAACTGATACAGGTAGGCCGCAATGTTGGACGATGTTGAACATTCTCGGCAATGCTGCATTATCACAGATCTGGATCACCCTGTTTCTTGCTGACGCAATTGTCTTCTTTATATATTATATATAGTACATACTAGCCACATAAAGAAACTTTACATTGTCAAGATATTATCCCAGTTGATAAGTACGATAACAATGTCATAGGTACATATAAACTTCAATGGAGCGATCATGAGACCAAAACAAGTCGGGATAATTTCAGTTGAAAAGTCAGTCACACTGACGTCACGAATCCACAAGCGGGACAGGGGTCAAACGACCATGTCACAAGCTCAGTAACGGGTATGTCCACCATCGACACTAAGAACAGTAGCGCATCGACGAGGCATAGAGCTTATCAAACGTGCAAGGAAGGCTTGCGCATGCTAGCTACATGTTTAAGTAAACTGCACACATGCAGTTAAATATGAATGCATTGTAGAACTAATATTGAAAATGTAATTGATTCGACAACATGTATCAGCTATTAACCACCAGGACCTAAATCAAACTTGTTAACGTTAGGTTATAGACGGGCATGTAGAAGCTGGTGTATCTGTCAGTTGCCATGCAACACAGTTTGCCTTATACAAGTAACGTTATGACAGACTTTATTCAGAAGTTAAGGCCTCATGGCCCAGAGTACATCAGAAAAGCTTTAATATGTCAATACAGTGCGGTTGTATAGTATACTTATTTAAATACTTGGGTCTCTTTAAAAATATAGCAATATTGTTTTTATCAATGATAGATCTTTACATGCTAACAGCTTATAGAATTTCATCCTTGATGGGTTATTGGTATAAGAGGGAGGTACGTACAATTTCCTTAGAAACTCGTAACATGGACAGATAAGAATAATATGGTATTCATCATGCATCTCATGTAAGCATGATATCAGGTTATATCACTTTTGTTATCATTGCTCAATTTTCTGTGCTTCTGGACTTTGAGATTATGAGACTGACATCTTATTTTAGCAAACAGACTTAATAAAACTTTGGGTAAAATATCTGAAGAAATATATGATTCAGCTTCAAACACAATTCTGGCTACCATTTTCATCCTGTTGCTTTAGCAGTTGATAGCACGCTGCTGGATATCGTGAAGGGTGTAGACGAATTAACCGACACCAATATCTAATACAATTAAAATAGTATCTAACACACAGGTTCTATCTGCCAGTATCCGCTAAAACAGCTATAGTATAAGATTTCGTGCTGACTGATAAACATTTCTTAATGACAAGTAACGTTACATTAACTGTGGAGTCTTTGAATGGCATTTAGAAGTGATGCACATAAAGGCAAGATTTTTGTGGATGTCATCTTCCCTACTGCGATGAACACAATCATTATACACCGCTTGCTTGATAACAGTGTTAGCAACTACATTGAAACGTCTCTCATATTTATGTTAAAGACGACATCCATTGAACTCTTCTCGCCGTTCAGCACGCCAGCTTTTAAATGTCACTCAAAGAAGCTAACCCATTCTCGTCGTTTTAACACATGCAAAAGAAACGATGATTATATCACAGTTTTTATATTTTCAAGTCGAAAATGTAATGACAGTTCGGAAATATAACACTGACAGTTAGTCTGTACTAACTATAAACTTCCACTTGCTTCTCTTTCTAAACATATGATATTATCTAAAAGGTTTTGAAAAAGGAAAATAGCACATAATAAACAACAACTGCTGTTGTGTGTATTAGCCATTTTGGATTAGCAACAAGAATGGGTTTTTTTTGTATTGTTGAAACAAAATCTAATCTGTTAACGGTTGTTTCATTCAACTGCATAAAACGCGATGCATTTCATCTGCCTTTAGTATATTCATGTTGACAGTGAACATTATACTGTCAAAAAAAGAAACGCATAGTCGAGAAACCTGTTACGAAAATGTTGTATTTTCAAACATGTATAACTCGTCCACAAATAGGATTTAGTGCATTGAATTTTACACCAGTTTAGATGATGGTAACTATAGGCCTATACAACCAAGTGGATACTTTTAGATAACGAAGACATTGAGCGCGATGGTGGCCACTAGCACGACCCCGACGTCGTCTTTTCTGGCTCTCACCAATCTCTCTCATATCAATCTGTGTTCCGTACAGTCGGACCGGATATCCTCTGAAGTCCAAACACCCTCACTGGTGTGCTCTCACCCGTGGCAGTACGATCACGCAAATGTAGTACCCGGATGTACCGTTTTGGAGTTGCAGCGGTAACTCGAAGTCTGCCTGTACGGGGACGGTCATTTGTTATACCCATTTGGTTGCAACGAGCTGCAAGACATGATATCTTGCTCAGACTAACATTCAAACGCCTGGCAATAAAAGATTTGTAATCTCCAGCATGCATTCTTTCAGTGGCGATGTTCCGTGTCACAGGGTTAAGGCTTGACGTAGTGAGTTGGCCTTGAAACTCCTTTAAAACGAATACCAATTTCTGAACGTAATTTGGATTTTTATTGCCAGACAGTGAATGCTCTTTGCTACACAATTTCAACTGGAAGGTGATTTTTGTTGCATTGTGGCGATGCTTTTCTAATCTTTGTAGGAAATCTCATCATAATCAACATTTTCAGGTAAAATCCATTGTTACTAGTGCAATTGTGAAAGATCATGTTATCAACACTTTTGTTACATATTTTGACGATTGTTTGAACATAGTACATAATTAATAGACTTTTAAAAATACAAATGGTTTCTTTTTTGGTATAGTATATTTTGTCAAATATGTTATCATTTTTTTTCAAGCTAGTAGTGAAGTTGTGGTTTAATAGTTCTAAGGTGAATCGCTTATATCTATTTGATTACTGTTGAACTGGTTCCCACGATGTATTTCTTTAAATACTAACACAAGAATCTCTACACTTCAGTTCAGTATACAGTTCAATGAAACCTGTCATCACTAATCAGTGAAAATCCTATTTCAGCACCATCGATCTGGTTTGTTTGGAGACAGTCACTGGATGTCATGAGCACCGGTGCATGATGATAAGCTGCAAACATCCTTGCATGTAGGGATAGACAGTGTCATCACTGATTTCCCGAGATCCATTAATAAATAAAATTAATTTTACTTGTCCTTAAATTCATCCGTTTGGGAGAAGTACTGTATTCCGGAACTAAAATTACCTCATATCCAGAATTGCACAATTTACCATCATAACAACTGCACTGTTGCTTGACCACTGGACCTGTGCTGTTTGTGTTCAAACACTGTGCCTAAGCATCCACTTCACAATCCAGATGGCTGTTAAGAAAGCTATTAACACGATTTTGACACACACGATTGATGTTTATTTAATCATGGAAAAGTAAACATTTCTTTTTGTTTGATGAAACGGAACGAAAGATAATGTTCACTGATTATTTCATCTGTCTATGATTAAGTTCGTTGATTCTTCAAATCTGTCTATATTTTGAATACCCAGGCGGCGAGAAGAGCCATGACTGTTGCAGCAGCCGACATTTGTACACCAGATGCGGATGCTGAAACACAATAGGAAGTCCATCAGTCGGGCAGGTATGTGTATAACATACGGAGATCTTCTATACAATGAGACGTTACTATGATCATTTAGAGATGCTTCTCAACATATAGCAGAAGTGTCAAAATTGAATTTAACGTGATCA
This sequence comes from Haliotis asinina, assembly GCF_037392515.1. NCBI lineage: Eukaryota > Metazoa > Mollusca > Gastropoda > Lepetellida > Haliotidae > Haliotis > Haliotis asinina. The sequence continues at coordinate 40,003,198 of NC_090285.1, forward strand.
ATCGTCTGGATATTATATGAATTTGCAGTATTCGATTTTACCGATCCAGCAGTCCAAATTCTCAATACCACGCACAGTATTGCAGCTGACTCACACAATGACACAAAACTCGTCATGATCTTGACATTCTCTAATGCAACAGCACCGATTACGGCTTTGAGGTTATTTCACGCAAAACTACAGAAAATGACTTTGGAATTTTTTAATGTAAAGGTACAGCGCCCGACCTTGAAATTCCCAGACGTGATAGTTCAGGATAGGTTCTGGAATTTTGGTCATGCGCAAGTGCTGGATTTACCCATGGACTAAAAGATCGCCAATTTATGAATCAGTACCTTGGTCACTAAAACTCAACAGATCACATTTATAGGTTTAATCCGTTCTGCGCTGTTGTATTGTATTATCCACATGTGAAATATGGTAGAACTGGGAACCTACATGAACATCCGAAACTTCCAACTTGATTCTTTATTTGGTCGATTGCTTGACTGAACGATGCGTCACTTTTACAGCCGCTGCTCACTTTGTTGGTACAGGTGATGAACGTCTCGAACGCACTGTAAGATGAGGATACCGGTTTCATCTCTGGAAGCTTTTCATTATGAACCATGTTGTTGACATGAGAAGTACATTTATGCATGCTTGGGGATCATGTCAAAATCATGAGGATCATTTGATCTGTCCAAACAACAAGACTGATCACATCTCTCCTGCCCTCAAAACTCTACACTAGCTTCCAATTCGTGTCAGAATCGACTACAAAATCCTACTCCTTGTTAACAAGTGCTCTAGAGATCTAGCACCAAAATACCTCTCAGATCTCCTGACACCATATCACCCAACTAGATCACTCCGCTCAAGAGACCATTCTCTCCTTGAAATACTTCAAACTAGAAATAAGTCATATGGTGACAGATCTTTCTCTAGAGCAGGACGTTCCTCTGGAACAATTTACCATCCATCCTTCGTCCCGAAATCAAATTTTAAAAGTGGTCTCAAGGCGCAACTATTCACCTCTGCACATGGCGCAATTACAATGATAAAAAGCGTTGTATGCATGCATGTATGTATGTATGTATGTATGTATGTATGTATGTATGTATGTATGTATGTATGTATGCATGCATGCATGCATGTAAGGATGTATGTATGTATGTATGTATGTATGTATGTATGTATGTATGTATGTATGTATGTATGTATGTATGTATGTATGCATGCATGTATGTATGTATGCAAGGCTGTAGTCCACGAAGAACATTTTCATTTCCTGAGTATTGTTCAATATGATAAAATATTCAAGTATCACTTACGCACAAACTTTGGCCTTGCTTTGGCCTGCTTCAGTGAAAGCGGTTCCAAAAGCAGTTCCACATGCAGAAATTACTCCCAAGTCGGCCAACGAACAGTCAGCACTCGAATATCCCACGCAAACTGAAAAGCGAAGCATATATTTGAATTTACTAAGGAGTGTTTCGAAGTAATTCGTTTGAACAAAAAACATTTACTGCGGTGAAACAGAAAAAGCAGCCATTTAGCGTACCAAACATTGATACACATACCAAACGTATGCTTGAAACTGTGTTTGATGTTTAACTCATGCACTCAATCTAATTTTACAAGGAAATGTCAATAGTGTAGGGATGAGATATTGCATAGATGATAGTTACACATTTTTATAGGATATTTTTAAATCGTTCATTAGACGTTAATCTCAACGGCTCATCATATTATCACAATGATGTCAACTCCCTGGGGACCATACAACTGTTGCTGGTACTAGGCGCACGGAGTAATTGCAGCTTTCTCATCTCTAAGAGGTACCCATTCACAGGTAGGTAGACTGATGTATTTAGTGACAGTTTTTTTTAACCCAGTTTGTTTACTGTACCCGCAACTGGGTTCTTGCACGTATTCATGTGGCCACCACTGTACTACCACTGTACACTAATTTTACTGCTCTCTTCAATGACTTGTATCAAGTAAATACTTAGAAATGTTAAACCAACGCTAGTAAATAAAAGTTAAACCGCTTTAGAAAATAACAAAATTTATGTAATAAATTACTGAACCGTCGCTTTCGTAACGGATGCCAGTATATCATCCTGGTAAAGATAGCAAGAATGGCATTTGAAGAAATGAATATTTCGATGTAACAGATCCAGTTATATCAATGAAGACATCGATCTGTTGGACGAAATCTTCTCAATAAAAAATGGTGAAGAATTATTTATCAAAACTATTAGTCACTGAATGTTCATCAAGAGAAACCGTTCTCGACAAATAATTCAAGGCATCTACAATATTTGTCAAAGTGCATCACAGCCTTCATTACGAATACGGGCAACGTTGTTTTTGACCGGTATATATATACTCTACCTGCAACGACAAACGCTGAAATAATCCAGTTGTTCATGATGAGGTCAAGTTACCATATGCCTTTCTTCTTGTATATGTATATAAACGTGTGTCATCACCGGGTTTCTCAGCAACCAGGTTATGACCGATAAGAGATAAATCCTGAAGAGAGATAAGATAGATCCATACATCATTTCACTGAATGAGTGGGTCGGTCGGTTTGTTGTTTGACGCCGCACTCAGCAATATTCTAGCTACATGCCGGCGGTCTGTAAATAATCGAGTCTTGGCCAGATTATCCAGTGATCAAACAACATGAGCATAAGATGACGTGTCAACCAAGTAAGTGAGTCTGACGTTAGTCGCGCCTTTCGCATGGGGTACTGAAGATCAAATCTGTCCCGGATCTTCAAACCACGAATCTCGAATTTTTTAGAATTAAATTTACCCCTGTACTAGAATTCCGCAAGATCACATGTCAAAATATGATCATCTGGATTTCAGCCTGTAAGTTGGACATTCTTCCGGCCCGCACTCTACGAAACAAGACTTAGTGTAGTCTTGAATGACTTGCGTGACAAGAGAACACTTGTTATGATAAGATTAACCACTAGACTACCCTACCGCCCCAGTTTAATAGGGACATGAACCGTGTTACCGCCAGTGCAGTGTTACCAGTTGCACTGTATTGTTCAGATCAGCATCAGGAGGTACGGGGGTCTTATTATTTTCACTCACACAGAAATGTCGGTTTCTGATTGGATGAGCGCTGGTCTATCGTTTTCAATGTAAAACTTACAAGCAAGTAACATTTTTGTGTACCCCGCTGGGAATGCCAACCTCATTTGGTACTTCGTGGTAGTAATTCGTTATCTCGAATAACAATGAATCACGTATGATGTACGGAAATTACCGATGTTTTGCGAATACGAAACGATGGAAGGGAGATAACTCTAAATCGGTATGCAAAATCTACCAAATATAGTGATGGCTACAAATAGATTTGTACCCATGCTTCATACAGTTCGAAATTAACATTGAGGTGTTCGGTAAGATAAATGCTTTGTCCTCTGGTCCCTAAGGCCTATGGGTACCCTGAATGATTGTTTATGGCTATGTTCCATTTCGGGCTCAGAGAACGCAAACAAACATCGAGGTTTCATTTATCAACGCAGGCCCCCTTGTGACCAGCGAACAACTTATTATGTAATGTGTTACACATATTTCCACATACCATGGTGGGTTACATCAGCTGTTGATGCATGATGTGATGACCCGGAGATGGTCAGTGTCAACCTGTCAATAACAGATGGTGCAAAGAACTTTCAAAAGGCTATGGCAATAACAGAAGGGATGATTTCAATGTTACGTATATTAGTCGACATTTCCTTCATGTCAAGCAATCTTCCAACAGCTCCAGCCTTTGATGTTCACATTTCTCAACATTTGGGGTCCAGTCCAGTATGCTCTTTTCACCTAGATTTCAAAGAATGTCCCTCGACTTTTACTCAGAGGGTGTTTAATCAGAGCAATGACATTCCAGGCCACAGTAACGACTTGTGGTTCAGTTTAGTTTTACGCCACCCGTGAAGATCTTCAGTAAGCTATGCTTGTCATAAGAACCGACTAACAGGATCGGGTGGTCAGGTTCCCTCGTCTTATCCTATTTGCGTAGGTCAATGTTCATGCTGTTGGTCACTCAATTGCCAGGTCCATACATACAGACAGTCTGACCGTTGCGATATAACTGATATATTGCTGAGTGCGGCGCAAAACAAGACTCACTAACTCAGGTTTTCGCTGATCCAGCGAATGGGTTGAAGCTAGAGGAAATACCCATCTGTGTACAGCCCCACGTGGAGATGGTCGTCAGGGTGCGAGATGGTGCACACTGCTTTTTGGTCTAGTGGCTTTCAGGTGCGACTTTATCACCAAATATGTATAACTGCGTTGTCAAAGGTGCCAGCTGCTGTTAAATATCGAAAGATGGAATATTGGTAAAGCGGCGTAAAACTAAACTCACCCAATCACCTCCAGTTGTCTGAAAACACTAAGTGTTGCATGTGTGGTGTACCGTGATCAGTTATAATGTGTTTCATTAATTTCTTGGATCAGAAGATTTCGGGAAAAATCCAAAATAAATCATTCTCTTGACTTGTCGGATACAATATGTTCAATTTTACGCCGAGTTTTACCAATATTCCAGCATATCACGGCGGAGGAAAAGAAGAATGGGCTTCACACGTTGTACCCATGTGAGGAATTGAACCCGAGCGAACGCTTTAACCACTAGGCTACCCTACCGCCCTTGTTGCAAACCAAACCCCCCGCTGTACAAGGAGCGAAAGAAACTCTTTGTGCATTATTACACAGTAGACGTGATGGAGCAGCCCAGTGGTTAAAGTGTTCGTTCGTCATCCCGAACATCCGAGTTCGGTTCTTCACATAGTTTTACAATGCTGTATCCCACTGTGAGAATTAAGCCATTAGTACAATATGTAAAGCTCATTTGTGGTGTCTTCACAATCAGGGTAGATGCATAATGTGTGTGAGAATGGTATTACGCCCCTTTTAGACATATTCCAGCAAAATCCCACCAGAAATGGGCTTCACACATTGTATCCATATGGGGAGTCGAACCTGGGTTTTCGGCGTGCCGACGGGACGCTGTAACCACTAGGCTACTCCACCGCCCTAGAGGCTTATCGAAGTAACCATCCAGAGGATCATCATACACACTATCAACACGATTTTAATAGATAAATGACTTCTGTTTATTTGATCATATAAATAACAGTTCGTAAAGTATACATTTGAATCTTTGTTCGATGACACATGTGAATGATTGTCTTGAGCGATTATTTCGATCTATGTATGATTATGTTCAATGATTATTCAATTCTGTCTACTTCACGAATACATAGGTGGTGAGAAGAGCCATGACTGTTGCGACTACTGACATGTATACACCGGGCGCTGAAGCTGAAACACAAAAGGAAGTCCATCAGCCGTGCATCTATATTGACAAGGTGGGAGGGTGGAGGACTCCTACTTCCTAAAAGGTGAATTGCGCTGCATGGGCAATTAGAGATATTTTTTAACATTTAACAAGGATATCAACATGGGTATTACTAGATGTACATGATGAAACACCTGATTCAATTACGTTTGTAAGTTGTGTTTTATGTTGCAGATTCCGCACTGCAATATTCAACATTTCACATTTCCACTTTATAACACAAAGGATTACACCTTGAAATAAGCTTGCTCTTCTGTAATACAATCGTCTTTACTATAGCTCGGCACTCTCAGGTGTAATGCTGCTTAAGAAATGCTTTTATTTAACAGAAACAGATATGGTCAAATGATTATTTCATGAAATAGTATTTTTCTATTCAATATCGGCATCAAAACGACATTACATCTTCAGTGCAAAATACTGCCCTGTCTTTTTAGTACATTGAATTTATGGGGTGTGTTTCAGACACGTTTATTGATATCATTAACTACGTGACATAATTAGGAACCTTACATGAACATCCGAAACTTCCCACTTGGGTCTTTATTTGATTCATTGCCTGTGAGAATGATGAGTCACTTTTACAACCGCTGCTCACTTTGTTCATGCATGTGATGAACGCCTCGAACGCTCTGAAACACAGGCACCATCAAATTGGCACATCCATTAAAGTTATAAAAATATAAAGAAAAAAAATGTATCCGTGTGGAAATCGAACCCGGGTGTTCGGCGTGATGTGCGAACCCTTTAACCACTAGGCTACCCCACCGCCCATGCTGAAAAACTATTATAGTATCCCACTGTGACTCAATATTCGTGCCACATTCTAAACTGTATACAATATGTTTCGTATATGAAGAACACGCTTGTATTTGGAGATGAAGTACCTCGAAGTAGGCCGCCTCATCAAAACACATCCAACACGATTGTGTGTAGGTTTTAAAATGCCATCGAGTGAATATGACTTGTTTCTCTTCTGTTTGACCTTGTCAGTCAGCACAGTATTTATACTGCCCCGCATTCAAGACCACGACAAAAAATCGATCAACGCAATCGAGATACGGTGACGTGTGTCAAGTCAGAGAACTGATACCCGGATCCAGTTAGTATTAGACCAATTGTAACCTGGATCTCCACGGGTCCCAGAGAAGGAGGTGATGAAGTAAACAAACTTCACTTACGCACAAACTTTACCCTTATCCTGGCCTGCTGCTGCGAATGCGGTTCCAAAGTTGGATGAACATGTAGTGATCACGGATACGTCACCCAATGTACAGTCAGCACTCGAATAACCGACGCATACTGCAGTATGAAACATTCAAATTTGTTTGAAATAACAAAGACGTGTATCTGTGTATGTATGTATCTCTCTCTCTCTCTCTCTCTCTCTGTGTGTGTGTGTGTGTGTGTGTGTGTGTGTGTGTGTGCTTGCCCATTAAATAAAATGATTCCTTCATTCCAGAAGTTAATAATTTCTTTTAAAAAGTTTTAGGAGCTTTTTGCATCAAGGTGCATTGTTTGAGTGTCTAAACGTTCTGGTGAAACAGTTATTGTCATCGTGAGGCGTATAGAATAAACATAGTAATATTTGATGACTGATATTTTTGATTGTATTATCAATGCAATGTCTATAACATCATCGAGGTTGACGTATGTACGCATATATAATGTGGATGCACATTTACATAACTTACAAGCATAAAGATAATAAAGTTTTAAAGCAATAAATTCAATCTTTATGCTCTTGAACACGTGGCTCCGTCACATAACATAAAACCAGCATTATCAAGAAAGCCGGGGACACAGCTTGTGTGATGGCGGAGTGACGCCCATAGCTAAGCCTAGCCAGTTTCATTATTGACTGAATAAACTTAACTGCCTCTCAAGTTTTTATCAGTTTGTTCATGCTTAGACAAACAAAGCGGTAGAAGTTCATATAGTGCCCCCCAGAGGAGAATACAATCGTTACGTTGTAAGTCAATCAGTGGTACATTACTTCTTTTTCAGTAAAATTTATTATGTATAAAGCTGAATACTTGTACTTGTATTCAGATGACGACCGATGGGAAGAGACTCGGTGTTGGATACTCTGTCCCGCCAGAATTGCCTTGCTATCTGTCAGAATTGCCTGAACTTAGTGATCGTAATCACATGACCCTGTTGCCTATCCCATTTTAGTACAAATTATGATAAATATCAGTTCCCTTCAATACTTGCTATGGCGTATATTGCAACCTGAATCTAAAACAAAGTATTTGAATGATGTAGATTAGAGTCGTAATGATTTAGTTTTCCTTATGTCGCGAGTAGCCGGGAGTCGGTATGGTCTGGTCGCGCTTTGCAGATTTCACGTTAAACAAGAACGTAAATGTCAATGAGGAAAATAGTTGTCTTTATAAAGATCTTTAAACCACTTGTGACTGCAGTTCAGAGACAAGAACAAAGCAAACATAAAAGGTGGCAGAGTATTTCATATGGCTGTCATAGTCGAACTTTGTCTTGGTGTTCGCAGTGCTTCTGGGATTGTTTTCGGCCAAGGAATGTTTTGATATAGTTTGTAGTGTAATCAGTTATAAAGCTAGTAAACAATTGGTATGATACACGCTCCGTAACTATGTAGTGAAAATTAAACCTTTGCCTTAATATGAATGCAGTCTAAACTGGGTAATGCAGTCTGGTAAACGTTTGTGAGAAAAATACTTTCTTCTGGCACACCGACGACGCAAGCACGCACACACACACACTCACGCGCACGCACAGACACACTGGAAAATGAAAATATCTAGCCTAAAATCTTCATGACCTCGGTACAGGATATAGTTCATCAAAAGCAATCTTTTTAGACGTGCATGTCAAAGTGCAAGAGATCTTTCCGTGCAAAGATGAGCAAGGTTACAGGCCATGCCCAAAGGTGTGTATCATTATATATCCTACCTGCTACAACAAACGCTGAAATGATCCACTTGTTCATGGTGATTGGTTGGTGAAGATGTGGCGTCTGAAAGAGTGTGAATGCGTGTAAACCTATATCATGTTGGTGGATTTTGTGGCAACCAACGAGAGGTGTACGATAAGAGATAAATATTTAAATCATTGTCACGAGTTGCGTCTCTGACGAAAAGCGATAACAGTTTTCAACATGTCGATTTCATGCGATTACTATGTATATATATTTAGGGATGTTATCCTTTTGAAAACAACACTGAAAGTATTCATTGTCCGCGTGGCAGCGTATTCAATCAGAGAAGCAGTTTCTTGGACAACAGACAATATCGTTCATATAGTCAGTGGCATGGTTCATGACCTACGGTATTGTTATCATTGTTAACATGTCCGAACAAATAGAAATTAGCGATGAATATGACTGGGAATATTGTCCTCTTTATGACTCGGCGCTCTTATGGAGTCGTGCAGATAGACATCAGGTCACAGGTGAAATTAAGCAAAGTTAGGCGCAGCGAGTTCTCGGATGGGTGACCGTGTTTGTCAGCTTAACTCCTGAGAGTTTCAATGATTTCGGTCCTGTCCCACAATGAAGCACGTGCGATACATGTGGTCTCCCCTTTGACTAGTGATTTTCTTTCAAAATTACCTCTGTTCACTCAGCACAAAATGGGTACCCGGTGGGATAAGTCATATGACTAAAACCTTGAAGTGCCTCACGCGCAGAATATAATCCGGGATAAGAATGAACGATTCTGCTTTGAAGATGCTGGTTTTAGCGCAATATAAATCAATAAATGAAAATAAATTATAAATAAATTAAAAACAAACAGACGGAAAAGAGAACAAAAATAGGTAACAAAAAACAAACAAAAACAAAACATTCACGCTTCTTTACCGTTTTTGTTCACTGTAAGTATGTTACAGTAAATATGTATAATGTGATTTCTTTCAGTGATTATGTATATTACTGATTCCGTTGGGGATTATTTATATTTATTAAAATTTGCTGTAAATATTCATATTTACTGAAATCTACTCTGATTCATTATATACATATTTACTAAAATCTGCACTAATTTATTATACATATTTACTGAAATATAGATCAAGAATGAAATAGAAACAAAATCTTGTTGTTTGTTCACTTTATTAATGTCTTGTTAGAAACTATCAGTTTATGTATTTACAGTCAAAGCTCGGAAGATACCTGGAGTACACAGTCAAATGGGGAGTGGTGGGAGAGCTGGCTAAGGCGCCAGGCCTTAGTGCTTGAGGTGTCTGGATCGATCCCACTCGTGACCGTGTGTTAAACCCTTACAACCACCATTGTGTGCACACAATCCCTAGTGTGCAGTGCACAACCATGTGGTAAATGACCGGACGGAGTGGTATGATGCGTGGAGGGCTGAGATTGATTATGCGATGTGCCTTTAAGACTGACATCCAAATGATTAAGGGGAAAAAAGTATCAATGCCTTGAGCATGTACTAGAGTGGACATGTGCTATCTCTCTATATATCCCGTAAATAATAATTAACAGGTGAGGGGATTTATTTGAGTCGCTTTTTGCAAATATTCCAGCAATATCAAGGCGGGGGACACAATAAATGGGCTTCACACATTGTACCCGTGGCTGTATCCTCTGAGTTTAGTTGTTGGCAAGCTATATTTGTTCTGTATTGTAATGTTTTAGTTTTCAATTTCCATGCTAGTTTTATATTCATATCTGCGATACTTAAGTATTTAATTGCTCATCGTCGACATTATTAGTTCTTCCTATTCAAAATGTTTTCATCTTTCATTGTGTAAATTGTTTTCGTCACGATATGACTGAGATATTGTCGATGTGGTGTTAAATATTACAACTATCCACTAGGCTACCCTAGTGCCGTATTGTTTACGGCAATTAGCCCCAGACAGGTGCTCCCAGTACCTGCAGTTTACTGCACTTTGACACATTCTTTTCACTGTAGGTATTAGCTAAAACATCAGTATAATGATAAGGTTTACTTACACGAATAGGGCTTGTACGATTTTACTTTTCCCGAGTGCGGTGTCAAAGGTTGCGTCAAAACCTAATTCAAATTCATCTTGTCGTTATATTTTTACCTTTAGACAGTGTTAAATTTAAGGGTTTGAACCCAGTCTAAATTTGAAAAAAGACTTGCAGGTCTTTACAAGTTTACTAAACTGGATCAGAAAACTTTTAAAACCAAGCGAAATTTAAAAAAGACACGCATATATCAAGTTATCTGTTTAACGGAATCCTATTAAAAGAATTGACCGAATTTGACCCAAAAATACATATATAAAAGATGTGAAACCAGACTCAAACAAGAAATATATTAAGCAAAAACAAGATTACGAATCATTGAATCATTGTTCCGCAAGCGGCTAATATGGAAGTAATCATAGTTTATCATGGGCATCAAGTATGTTAATGCACGTGCAGGTCTACCACCGATCTCGCCTCAGCTATTGATGAGATAAAGGTTTCTGTTTGATCAGCAAACAGGAGGTTCATAGTCCACGAAATATTTCACATGTTGCGACATAAGGGGAAAGGCCTGATTATCAGAATGCATTATCTTGTCTGACAACGGTCGGTTTGATGAGGTCGGCTGGTGCTTAAACAATGTCGACCTGTAATCTCGGGATGGTTTCCGTACCCCATGTACTAACGACTTCAGGGGTTACAGGCTTGTCCACTAAATGACTCGGGCACATAAGCACCGCATAAAACAGGTCTAACGACGTATAATGGTTTAGAATAGCATATTAGCCACTCAGTAGTTTACATGATTTACAGAGAGAGAGAGAGAGAGAGAGAGAGAGGAACGAACACAAACACACAGAGAAGCCGAGGGGCAGAAAGAGGGGGTGACAGGGAGCAGGAAGAGAAAGAGGAAGAGTACACATTAAACTTTAACATATTAATACGTATTGTTCCGGAGGGCAATAACGGGATTAGTAAGTGGAATCAAGGATATCTAAATGCACAATACAGGCTCGATATCAATTATATGGGGTAGGGTGTTACTTTTATACATACATTCAGAGTATGCTGTCAGGTGCAAGACTTAGTACGATCCTTTGATCAACATGACTCGGGTTTTTATACAAGTTCGGCATACCTGTAAGTACAGTGCTATAAAAACTTTTTGCAGCCAAGAAGATGGCGCTCCAAAGCCATACCGTAACTTACGAAATGGATCTGTAGCTTATTTGGAACACGCTCTCTCACTGTTCCCATTTATAAATATAAATAAACACAAAACCATAGTTGAAATAATATTTAATTTGCTGCAATAGGCTTCTCCAGCATTCGTAAATACAATAACGCATAAGGCATAGCTACAGGATATCAAGGGAATTCCTTGTATATCATAAACTATAGCGTGAGGCTGAGTTGAATATACATGTATATACTAAAGGAAATGAGTCAACAAGCATGATAGTCGTGGGGCTCTAATTTCATATATAGAGGCTTCACTCTTCAGTGACGGGAGAGAAGCAGGACCAGAAGTGCTCCCATGATGAGAGGCAGTGATGTGAACAATCGACATCCTGAAAGAAACAAAAAGGACAATTTTAAAACGTTTTATTTCAACAAACGCAACGCTCATTTGAAAACAATCTGAAATTTAGCATTCACCAGCATACGAATAGCAGTTATGACCTGTATCATTCACAATTAATATTTCTAAGATGAATGTTAGATATAAGAAAGTATTTAAAATGATAATTATTTTGCTGTATGTTTTAAAGAGGTTGTATATATCGACATGTCTATTCAACAATGTGGAAACGTCTGAACATTTTTGTTCTGGCGACGCGTTGTAAATACGAAATTTGTACTTATAAAAAGATTATGATGTTTTCTTTTGAAGAAAATATCTTAAATCAAGGACATAAATATATTTTGTAAGTATAACCTTTGTATCCTAATAAACTAGCCACCCGTCAAGATTCGGGATAGATTTGATCTTCTGTCACCCAAGCTAACGGGATCGAGTGGTCAGGCTCGCTGACTTGGTTGACACATATCATCGTACTATCCTAATTGTGTATATGCATGCTAATGTTGTTGATCATTGAATTATCTGGTCCAGACTCGATTACATACAGACAGTCTCCAGACAGATGGAATATTGGTGAGTTCGACGTAAAACAAAACTCGCAACATACGTCGCGGTCGGTGTTCATGCATCACTAGTGAGTAAGTGACCCAGTTTAGTAGTAGCGAAGTAAGTGAATTTGGTCAATGACTATGAACAGTATTTTAATTATTATGATAGTTCAAGGATGTCACCTGAATAAGGAACCAAATACACTTACTTCAGTACAATTAGTTCACTTTTAGTGATACAGAGAACACCGGCCAAAACACAGGGTTGATTAACGTTGAAGATAGAATACAGAGATTGAACTTTACTAGTCAATCATGCGTCATGGCCCGTGATCTTTTGTAATTGTGCTGACATAAGTGAATAAGACCCAGCCCTACTTTGATCCGTATTATAGTTACAGTGCAAGGATGTCAGTTAAATAGCTGAGAAAGGCCGAAGCTATTCACCATTTTCTTGAAGCCCATGAACTCGGATCTATAATAATTTGTAAGCCCAGAAACAATGTTTTTTGTTTGTCTGGGCATAATAGGATAGCTGAATCTTCAAAAAGGAATACATACCGTCGCAATTAAGGGTACCAAGGGTGTTCAGAACAGTCGAGTTATCTCCTGTGCATGTGGCTATTTCACTCAAGAGGCACCTAAAAAGTTCAAAGTTTATCGAGTTATTTTTTGTATTACAGTGGGAAAGAATACCACGATGTATGTTATAATTATCATGAAACCGACACATTTGATGTAGTTGTTTTTATCACTCACCGCAGTTCGAAAAGTCCCTGTAACAATGGTCCACAATCATGATTAATTACCGCTACTTGAGATGGTTATTTACCATTAACCAGAATTCGAAGCACTTCATAGAGTTGATCGGAACATACTGTTATAGTTAAGAATTTGCCGTAACAAAAGGTGTAAGAAATCCCCTGAGAACCAGCAAAGCAGAACAAAGGCAAGTCTAAAACATTCAAATATTGTATTATTTAGCAAAGGGAGAGCAAGTTATGCAAAGTCTCAAGTCAATTTCACAATATCGATTTCAAATACAATGCAAATGAGACAAAATCTTAGGCAATGGACCACAAAATATATAGCAAACTCACCAAAGTCTTAGTGCGAGTACGGAAGCGTATTAGGGCCACGGTTAGAATTTTTTGGTGTCACTATCTCCTACGTAGGACATACTTTCTCCTACGTAGGAACTTAGTATCGCCTACGTCGGACTTTGTATCTCCTACGTAGGACTTACTATCTGCCACGTAGTACTTTATATATCCTTTTAAAGGTTAGGATTATGAAGTGTGGCTATTAAATTGAGAAATGTTTGGTAATGCAGGACGTTAGATAATGAAAATACACGTTAATGCATATTTATGACACTAACGCAGTGTTAATATAGTGTTAGTGTGTGTTAGTGTTAGTGTGTTAGTGTTTGTGTGTGTGTGTGTGGGGGGGGGGGGGCTACATTTGCGTGACGTTGACCTTGATCTAATTGCAGGTATGGGTGTTCTCTCTCTTACACAGATACACACACGCACGTACGCACGCACACAGACAGAGGAGGGGGAAGAATTTGGTTACATGAAATTGTCGTTATGACACGTCCTCCGAAAGTTTTGCCTGTCTTCATATGAGGCTAGGTTGGATCAGACATAACGCTCGTTTGCGGTTTATTTTTTCGTAATTGTTTACAAGTGGACTTGACTTGGAAAAGTGTTTAATGCGGCGTAAAGCAATACAGATTTGCAAAAGATTGTCATTATAGTTGTATAAGTATAAGGATATAAGTACGTATAGATTGCCACCGACAGACACGTCTGTGCACGCAGATAATGATTAATGTGCAACGACCTCTGAAATATCCAGGGCATAATACAAAAATGTAACGAAGTGCAACATGTAACAGTGAACTAACGCGTAACAATAGGGCAAACTGAACGCGAGGCAGTAAAGTACAACAGTCGGTCCAACACATGAAAGTAATATGCAACAATTATACTACCCATCAAAAGTCTAGGCTCACTAAAAACACCCAATATATGTTATATATGTATCCATGGTTACAACGAAGATGAATTTCTCAACCAACTTGGGGAAAACAACTAATTGCACGATTATGATTTATCAAACTGCTGAAAAGTATGTACAAATATCGTGCATGTGAATTGGTGTTTTGGTGTAAGGTTTTGATAAGAATTTGCCATTTTCCACCGAGTTTAATCATTTGTTGAACGCATGACAATAATCTTGTCAACGTTACGAATTTCTTTTGTTATACATCAGTTCACGTGTAAACGGTACCTGTAAACAGTATGAACTATTTTGCAAAATCTAATTTAGAACAGTTGACTGAAGTATGCGGCTACATTTACACTAGTGAGTCTCAATTTTTGATGTGTAGTATAACTGAACACAAGAGTCTAATGGTGAAGGAAACAGTAGACTCTAACAGTAAATGAAACGCATGATAGTAGCCTCTAGTGGTGAATATAACACAGAACTCTAAACGTAAATGAAACACAAGGCTGAAACAGTCAAAAGGGAAATGGTTTCCGCGTTTAGGGGAACTAAGTTCACCATTTCAGATTTTAATAACATATATCGAGCTTCTCCTACAGGAGATACTAAGTCCTACGAAGGTGATAATAAGCCCCACGTAAGAGATACGAAGTCCTACGTAGGAGATACTAACTCTGTAGGAGGTGCCAAGTCCTACGTAGGAGATATTAAGTACTAAGTCCTACGTAGGAGATACTAACTCCTATTTAGGAGATAGTAACACTTCGTAGTAGATAATGAGAGTAGAAAAATTTCGCCGTGGCCCGGATACGCTTCTGTATGCGAGAGAGAAACAGTTATGCAGAATGTAACACAGCTAACGGTCTGACGGCTATGAAGATCAAGCGTTGCCAGCAATTGATGATGTATACTCCAGTAATGTGTGTCCGTCCCCACACGGCAACGAGCATGTATATAAACATTCATAGTTTAAGAACTTTCGAGCACTTACGACCATCGCCACTAACGTGGAGAGACCTAGAGTAATGTCTCCCGGAAGTCAACAAATCGAAAGCTTAGGGCAGATAACTCCAAAATACTTCCGGAAAGCCTTCTGCCGAACTCCTAAAAGTGTTCACCATCTATTATACGAAATGTGACAGATGAACTGCGCGGGTAAGTAACACCGATGGCAGAGATGAAGTGTCTACATTGACAGCACAGGTATCAAAAGTGCAACATATGAGCGTAGCGCAGTTGAATTGTATACAAGCGTGACACAGAATCAGGTTCATTTATATGTATGGAATAACGGAAGAAGGTGGCACGTTCACTGTATACGAGTGCGGCATAGATTCAAACTCTTATAAGATGCAGTAAGATGCAGTACTTGGATAACTTGCAATGATGCATGCACATGATACATACATGTGCACAGATGAGTGGGATAGATAAGACCCACAGATGAACTAAGCGGAAGGTTGCACATAAAACATATACAGACAGAAGTTTATTCGTTAATTCAGGCCACATGACTTACAGTACAGGTGTGTTATTACATTTCTTACATTGTCCAGCCACGTGGAAATATAGATATGCATGCATGCATTACCGTTCAATTGCAAGGATCTGTTTTTAGGAATAGTGACACAGAAACTGTTATACTGATGTATAATGTTTAAACTATTAAGCGTGAATATTTTCCATGGAATCATTATGTAACTCTTCGTGTTTGGCAACCATAAAGAAGAACTGGAGCTATTTTTTTTCTACGAAAACGTTTAGAAAAAAACATAACAACTGGAAAAACATAAACTTTTTCTTTATAGACCTTGTATACTAACGCACGCGCGCGTGCACACACACACATAAACAAACAAACACGATATAGATACAGTGGATTTATACATAACAGTAACACAGATGGACCATACATATACTGCTTGTCAAGTGTCTGATGAGCCACGACCTGACAAATGACCCCAGTTTGAATATATGGGTACGCACTCCGGAAAATTCTATTTGAAACAAGAGGAAAACAGGTTGTCGTCTAAATATTGAATTCAATTTCCTCGTGCAAATCGTGTTTTGATTGTTATATCATACAACTGGACACATGTTAAACAGAAGCAGCATTGAGTTCACGCCACGGTCAGCGTGTACTGTACGTGATTAATCCCAGAGTGTATTCGTCAACAAGTGTATTCGTCTGCATTCCCCGCCCCGCCTACTTGTCACAAACGCGTTTACAGCGCAGGTTCATCTAATACGTGTCAAGCAGTAAATGCTTAGCCAGATACTTACGCGCAGTAAGATGCAGTGTTAGTTATCTGGGCAACACAGTTGACAATGTTACAGGTAGTGCTGCTAGCCGTTCCAAGGAGGCCTGCAAGAATTGAATACACACAGCTATAAGTAGA
This sequence comes from Haliotis asinina, assembly GCF_037392515.1. Lineage (NCBI taxonomy): Eukaryota > Metazoa > Mollusca > Gastropoda > Lepetellida > Haliotidae > Haliotis > Haliotis asinina. Next base: position 40,020,065 of record NC_090285.1, read on the forward strand.
GTAGGGATCGTTTAGAAACACATCTAAGTTCCTTATGCTTTATTTATTTTAAAAGCATCTGTACCCTTATCCGAAAAAAATCACAACATCCCTATCAATGCATAATTATCGCATATTATGCGTACGATATCCCAAATCAGTTTTCGTCGAACCCTGACAGAATTTGGCTAAACATGGCTGAGCGACATTGTGACGATACTTTGTGAACGTACGTACAGTTTCCTATGTCACATGACGAGCACGACAATCGATGAAAACGTGAAGCTGTTGATTTTTATTAAATCGATGTAACTCTTAATCCAGTTGAATATATAAGATGTGATCTTTAGTTGTAAACATGTTGAGTTTATCTTAAAGACCGTTTTCGAATGAATACAGAATTGAATGTTGATACTAATGTCAATATATTATCGTTATCATTATCATTTTTGATCAATAACCTCTTATGGTGAATTGGTATGGAAATAAGTATAAACATGAATACGATTGCGCGTTAAGGACATGGATTGGGATACGTATAAGGACATGGATTGGGATATGTATAAGGGTGAGAAATAAATGAGCAGGTGTGATCCCAGCTCAAGACGTGTTTTGATTATTTTGCGTATGGAAACGTCCGACAACAGATCACACTGAATTCCAATGGGACATTAAAAAAACGACGGAATTTGGAACAGTTAGCGCAATATTGAAACACTACAAAATATCGAATACAGTAAATAATAGTCTAAGAGTACTGTCAATAAACGTAGCGCTGTGACAGTTTGATAGGTAGGTCTAACGCTTTTCTATACATGCTGTACAAGGCGCAACAATAGCGGCATATTCTGATCCTGAGCATGTTCCGTCGTCCCGCTTTGATGAGCAGCAAAACAGCTATTCCATACTCAAACTGTGTGTGCGTGCGTTTGTGTATGTACTACGTATACCGGTTATCTATGAGGTGGAACGGTTTTTAACGATGTGGGGCTTTACGTCGTACTTAACTAACAATATTGTTTCTCAAATGACGACGTGTATGCATGTGTACGTGTGGCTGCCTGTACTAACCCATCCTAAAGCTGATTTTATAGTGCAACCTCACTGCGACGGAGAGCGGAAGGTCGCGGGCTCGACCCCCGAGCCGCATCATACCGAAAGACGTTAAAATATGGTACTTGTTGATCCCTGCTTGTTCATGCACAACGTCATATGAGAAAAAACAACTTAACATTCCTTAGTTGAGTACAAGGTTAAACCCCATTTTCCCTCACAAATAACAGGTACACAAAGTACACGCACACACACACACACACACACACACACACACACACACACACACACACACACACACACACACACACACACACACACACACACACGTGCCCAAAGTTTGCCTACCGAATAAAATATCTCTATTTATGTGTGTGCACATCTGCACATCTGTGCTAACTGTACCTGTACCAGATCTTGATTTCAATGAATATGCATAACGAGTCAGCTTAGATTTCTGAAAATATTTACATATCCTGAAAATTTCAATACATCAATAAGTCATAATCAGCAAATATACATAATTACAGAAAAAAATATACCTATCTACTGATTATAATTATATATTTACTGTAAAATGGGAAAATGTGTGATCGTGCCACTTTGAAAAAGACAAATACATTTCCTTTGTGACGGGTTGAAAATAATCACACTGGTAGTATTTCAGTCAGAAAATAAATAGTTGGAACGATGTGATTAAAAGTAGTCTGTATGAAAATATTAACATTTTAAATTTATAAATAAAGACATGCGATACTGACCCAGCAGCAGAAGAGAGACCAAGAGGACGCTTTGCATGGCTGTAGGTTCTGTAGCTCAGCACAGCTATACCGTTAAGGTTCAGAATATGGCTAAGTAACTTGCCGTGTCCTTCATACCACGTATATTTACTAAACATATAATGCAAACAAACGCGCCCACAGACCTGACCTGCAGTTAACCAATGAGGAACCGTTGCTAAATATGAAGACAGCGTCACGTCTTTACAATAATTTATATTGGCCTAGATCAATATAAAAGAAGGAAAAGATGTAATATACGTCACACTCCGACCGGCGGTTTTGTGTATGTCGCGATTTCAACAGTGAATAGCTGTAAATTCCCGTATCCACTGACTACGTTTATAACGTAAAGAGTAAATAGGGCAAACATAAGGCGGGTTGAAAGCAGATAGGCTATTTTCTGACGTCGTATGGGGTATCACATTCAATGGGTGTATTGTGTGGCATGTCGCGTTGAACTTGTCAGTTCCAATAACACAGTGACAGTGCCGCCACAATCACGCCATGTTTCATATGTTCCGTAAGTGAAAATGGCTGATAATATTGAGTGAATGAATGCATTAGTTTTACGCCGCATTCACCATTAGTCAAGCTACATGACGGTGATCTGTAAAGAATCGAAACGTCTATCTACGCAACTGGGATTCGATGACATGTGACCCAAGTCAGTGACCCTGACCACCCGATCTCGTTAGTCACCTCTAGCCACAGGCATGGATTACAAAAGGTTAGATCTAGCCCTAATCGTCACGGTTGCATCAGAGACCATGTAATAGATTAATCACGATGGAGGCAGTTAGCCTGACTGATCCTCATGGGTGGTGATAATATTTGATTCGATAGAAAAATGTTTTGTTTTGTTTTTTTTTGTTTTTTTTTTGTAAGCTCATCTACATACCAATGCACTAGAATGTGCAGCGAATTTGTTTGTTTGGATAACACTGACAGACACAGCAAAAATAACTAATGGGAAGTGGACTGAAACTTAGGTTTCCACCTAGAATCCAGTGAGTTTCCGGTCTTTTACACTATAGCTGGACGCAATAACTTCCACAATGACGGAAACTTAAAATTACCCACTGCGTAAGAGTTTCTGCGGGGTATCCGTCACCCACACTCCAAGAGGTTTCCGTTCAGTTTCAGTTAATTTAGAACGGTTACCCATCAGTCACCAACAGACATCTAAAGTGGAGTAAACCGTCATCTGTTTCTGTTTCCCGTTGTGGGCTGGTTCTAGCCTAAATGTGATAAACTTGGGTTATGTTTCCCCTTTCTCTGTCACAACACCCTGCTTCATATGCAGAATTACGCATATATTTCGTTTGTCGGCATCCACGTAGCCACTTAAGGTATTTCAACACCGAATTAACTGCTAACATTTCACATCCGGTTGACTAATAGCCATGCGCCAGATTAAACAGCACTTTATACTTTATAGATACTTTATAAACACATATTCGTTGTTTTTGTTTGTTTGTTTGGTTTATTTTTTTGTTTTTGTTGTTTTGGGTTTTTTTTGTTGTTGTTGTTTTGTTTTTTTTGTGGGGGTAGGGGGTGGGCATTTCATGCTGCGATCCGGAATTGATAGATAGCTGACGGTCTACAGGACATTTAAATGATGGTAAAATGTACTAGCAACGGAGATGGCTGGGATTTTATACCGGTGGTGTCAACTTGCCGGATTGGACAGATGCCGGCTTTGACAGCTTCTACGTTGCTGTGAATGCTGGGAGAGGATTGAGATGTGGCTTTTAAGCATTTATAGCCCCCTACCCTTACGCTACACTCAAATTCTCAGCCTTCAACGACATATCCGAATGTCGATCATTGTAGCCAGTCCTTATACAAGAAACATGTATCTTCATGTTCTTTTCACTCTCGTGTTGTTGTATGTTCCATTTCATTGTAGTAGCAATGCCAAACCTAATACCCTGGAGTCGAAGATAAGCAGTCCACAATGCACAGTAAACTACGTTATAACTATCACGTATAGGACAAGAAGAGGATAAAGCAAAAGTGAACTGTTGGGCTTTAATACTTTCTGACCACTTCACAGTTTTCTCCCTCATCTCACTCAATCCCATGCCCACCTCTCAAAATTCATTAAAAGATGAAAGTCAAATGAAACAGAATGTAGTCAACGCACGAAAGTGTCACGCGTTGTTAGGTCGTATGTACATGTGAATGCTCAAACGTGATCCCCAACCGTTTCAACAGCTTGGATTATTTGCATGAATTGTATACTCAATGCATGGGATTGACTGCGTAATTCAATGGTTGTATTATGCATTGATACCATACCTAGCACACATTGGTGTCCGTTACCGTCCTGCTCAATGGACATCTGAAAACAAATAGGTTATTTATACAGTCCGTCATGTTTAAACACGACAGAAGTATCTGCATCGAAACGTCGCTATTGGACAATAAAGAAGTTGATCTTCCATAAAGACGTCCCCAAACGTTTTCTATTGGATTCAAGTCAAGGTTATAGCTTGGCCAATCTAATAATGTCACATTATTGGGTCTGAAACCAAGTCTGTGAATGCTTTGTACACATTGACTGCTCTAACGAATAAACGTCGGCATCTGGATGATCCCTGTTAAACAATCAGTCAATGTGTACAATAATTGGGCTAATTAATCAGGCAATGTACACAATTCCTGAAAACTTAAGGCAATGTACAAAATGACTGAGCTCGTTAGGCAATGTACACATTGACTGATTAATTCAGTCATTGTACACATTGCCTGATTGTAGACATTGACTGTAACATCTACACTACTCTTTGAAGGGCATTTAGAAGTGAAATGCATAAGAATGAAGATTTTATGGATGTCAACTTCTTTATATGAGAACACAACGTTTCGGAGTTAATGCTTACTCCTTCATCAGGTGATTGAGAATGGGATACAAAGCTATATTTATATGTACAGGTAAAGCAACAACAAGGTAACAAATGGAATGAATTAACGAAAGCTGGAAGCCAGTATAAACAAGTGCTGATTGGAACCCGACAGTTATGATAACAACGATAGAAGCCAATGGTAATACATCACCCATCACAGTAACCATACCATACCTTGGCCCCATCAGTCATCAAATATCACGCCTCATCAAGACCAAAGCCAGCATCGATGGCACCTTCTCCAGTGGCAAGACCATCAAGACCTACCTAAAAGCCAACGGTAAAGGACCCAGCTGTGAACACCCTAACCCGAGAGGATGCATCTACCAGATCCCTTGCAACTGTGGCGACCTATACATTGGAGAAACGCTGAGACCAATCAACACCAGAATGAAGGAACACTAGAGCTATGTCAGCAAACTCGACCAGAAATCGGCCATCTCTGAACACATTCTCAAGAACCCTGGACATTCAATCCGATGGGAGGACACTAGGATACTATCTACCAACAACAACAACTGGCGCCAAAAGGAAACTGCAAGAAGCCATCGAGATCCGGAGACAGAAACCAGCAATCAACCGTGACCAAGGAGTGTACCTACCAAGTGCCTGGGACTTATTGATAAATCAATCTCATCTATCTGTGTACATTCTATCTATGTAATTCATGTATAGCCAATCTACCCGTGTACATCCTTATCTACTTGTGTTTGTACATCATCTACCCCCATGTAAACATGCCCATCAACCCTCATGTAGTCATGTACATCATCCTTCATCCCCAATCATGTGTTATGTAAACATCATCCACCATTGGCTTCCATCCTTATCCCCAATCATGTACATCGTCCTTACCCCCTACCTGTGTTATATAAACATATCCCATCATCTGTAATGTATTACCATTGGCTTCTATCATTGTTATCATAACTGTCCGCTTCCTATCAGCGCTTGTTTATACTGGCTTCCAGCTTTCGTTAATTCATTCCACTTGTTACTTTGTTATTGTTTTACCTGTACATATAAATATAGCTCTGTACCCCATTCTCAATCACCTGATGAAGGAGTAAGCATTAACTCCGAAACGTTGTGTTCTCATATAAAGAAGTTGATATCCATAAAAATCTTCATTCTTATCTACACTACTGCCCAGTAGTCCATATCTCTTACACTCATGGGCCACAATAGCACAACCCGTGTACATCCCGTTAATCACTCGTGCGCCATACCAGTGTTACAGGTCAGCTGACATGGCATGCGCAGTACTCAATGGTATCATTAAATATCAAGGTACAAAACACACAAATGCAATCTGAATCAATCTTAGGTATCTAGTCATCTATGTCTTGCTTGACAACGGTATAAGGATCCATACCGAAACGTCGCATCATATGTAATAAAGAAGTTGTTATCCACAAAGAATCTTACCCTCTTATCACCTACCAGCTTCTAATACTGCCAATCAAACAAATCATATAGGCGAAATACAAAACTGACATCCCGCTGCTGGGAGACTACAACCACCGAGGGAATTTTGAAATAACGGCTCTTATTCTGGGTTGAAGTAGACTAGCAGCTAGTCCCTGAAATGAACATGTCTTACAGAAAACTGTTCAGAATAAACCGTTGCAAATAAAACACAACAATGGGACCTTGAGACTTGTGGAAATCTCGACCTGCCACTTTTCCTAGACTTCCGTGGGCTTTCTTGGATATATTTGCTTCAGGATCTGTATTTCAGACTGAGACTGAAGATATCAATCAACATGGGCCCTTTGGTATGCGTATATACTTGTACATTTGAGCAGTGATTGAACTTTCACCTAAAGAGGTGCAGGCCCTGTGGTACCGAAGCGAATTAGGAACACTGTGAACATTTTTTTCCCATTACCTCCTAGGTAGGAGGTACTATCTCCTACGTAGGACTTCTTATCACCTACGTAGAGATTACTATGTCTTACGTAGGACTTACTATCACCTAAGTAGGACGTATTGTCACCTACGTAGGACTTACTATCGCTTACGTAGGGCACACTTTCTCTTACGTAGGACTTATTATCACCTACGTAGGACTTCGTATCACCTGCGTAGGACTTAGCATCACCTACGGAGGATTTAGTATCTCCTGTAGGAGATGCTCGATATATGTTATTCTACCATGACTTCAGTAAATGCTGGATTGTGATTGGTTAATCAAGTGATTCAGAGGTATATAATCACGTTATGTACCTCTGATTTTCCAACACGTTATGTATTTGTTTAAAATCTGAATAACGCGGTTATGGTAGAATGGAGGTAAACGTACTGTGTTGGGAAATAACGAAATTATGAAAGCTCTAAATTTTTTATTTAAAACCTCACGCTACGCGTTCGGTTTTATTAAATAAAATTTAGAGCTATTATAATTTCGTTATATACCTCTGATTTTCCAACACAGTATGTTTATCTCCTAACTATACATTAATCTGAAATTGTCAACTTGGTTCCCCCAGACACGGAAACCATTTCCTTTTTGACTGTTTCAGGTTTGCGTTTACACCCACGTGTTTCATTTACGAGTCTACGGTTATGTGTTATATTCGCCACTGGAGTCTACTCTCATGTGTTTCATTTACGAGTCTACAGTTATGTGTTATATTCGCCATTGGAGTCTACTGTCATGTGTTTCATTTACGAGTCTACAGTTATGTGTTATATTCACCATTGGAGTCTACTGTCATGTGTTTCATTTACTCTAAGAGTCTACTGTTTCCTTCACCATTAGACTCTTGTGTTATACTACTCATCGAAAGTTTAGACTCACTAGAGTCTAGACTTTTGATGGGTAGTGTACTTGCATATTACTTTCATGTGTTGGACCAACTGTTGTACTTTACTGCCTCGCGTTCAGTTTGCCCTAGTTCACAGTTACATGTTGCACTTCGTTACATCTATCATGCGCTGGATATTTCCGAGGTCGTTGCACATTAGTTATAAGCCGCATGCACAGACGTGTCTATCGATGGCAATCTATGTGTACTTATAACCTTATACATATAGAAACAACTATAACGACAATCTTGTGACTTTTGTAATTCCGTATTGCTTTACGCCGCATTCAACACTTTTCCACCCAAGTCAGGTCAACTTGTAAACAATTACGAAAATCAAACCGCAAACGAGCCTTATATCAGATCCAACCTAAACTCATATGAAGACAAGCAAAACCTTCGGAGAACGTGTCATAACAAGAATTTCGAAAACCCTTCCCCTCCTCTGTCTGTGTGTGTACATGCGTGAGTGCATGTGTGTATCTGTGTGTGAGAGAGTGAGAGAGAGAGAGAGAGAGAGAGAGAGAGAATAAGCACGTCATCCAAACGTAACACACACACACACACACCCCTCACACATACACACACCCCACCCCACACACAAACACACACACACAATACCACTGTGTAGTAACACTGCGTTATTGTCATAACTATGCATTGACGTGCATTTCTACTATCTAACGTCCTGCATAACGAACCATTTCTCAGTTTAATAACCACATTTCATAATCCGAACCTTTAAAAGCATATATTAAGACCTACGTGGCAGATAGTATGTCCTACGTAGGAGATGCTAAGTCCTAAATAGAACATGGTATGTCCTACGTAGGAGATAGTGACACCAAAACAATTTTCACCGTGGCCCTGCTATGCTTCCGTACTAAGACCCATGAACCATTAAAGTCGTGGGTCCAGATCAGAATGTGTAGGCGCTATGTTATAGCTACGTATACAATGTATGTAATTACCAGCATACAAGAAGTGTGACAGAAACTACTGAATGATAATTCCTGAAAACTAATACTCATTGTTTTGCGGGGTGTAAAAGATGTCGGCCACATGGTCCTGCAGAAAACAGAAGCAGTGGGTTCGAGTGTTTTTCAGTCGGCTTCGTCTCACAGGTCCGCGTGTCTTTGTGAGGATTAAACATTAAAGGTTATAATAAAATATGATGTGAACTGTAATAATGTTAAGAAGCTCGTGGTTAACTAACAAGTGAGGCACCTGTTGTCTTTAGAGATTAGCAAGGTCCAGTGACCTTTAAGCAATACCTGCTGGCAAACTGGGAACACCCCGTGGCTGATATTGAGATATGTAGGGTTAAAGAAACAAATGAATAGCGTGTTATGGTCGCTACTGACCCCTTTCCAAACTGATTCACAGGTGTGCTATATACTCCTCAGAAAGGAGTACAACAATACATATTGACGCCTAGCTCAGTGTATGGCTGACTTTCTATTCAGGATGCATATGTCACCCGTTACAACTAACCAACTTCCCATGATATCACACGATAAACGGTAGATTCATAGGTAACATGTGTATTGGTTAGTAACATACCATATTTGTAGGCATCACTCAGTGTGTTTGAAATTGTATGACTTTTTTTGTCTTGTTCAGGGCTGTCATCGATGCACTTGCGAACGTAGTAGAAATAAGTCTTTAGTAGAAGTCAGTTGCAATTATATTTGTCAAAGTTACGTCTTGTTCGTAGCCTGTTTGAATTACAATTTGATTGTATTGTTTGCGGGGGTCACAGGGTGCTGTTTCTATGCTCATTGCCTCTGAGGCAAATATTGATCGTTGTCTGGGAGTCTATATGCCCAGGTGATATGTCGGTGCGTTTTGTGCCCGGGCCAAAGGACTTGATTGTGTCCGACACCAATTGGCCTGTGACCCTCTCTATAAGGTACAGCTTGTTCAACTTGACCTTATCAGATGCTAATGCATTGCAGTATTCTATTCCTGCAAGGTTTGGGATTTTAGCTTGTTTACTTCCCCGGAGTGTTTGTTGTTAATATTAGGAATATTAGGTTTAGTTTGGGTATAAAGCTGCTTGGTAGGTTGGTTGTCTGATTCAGCCTTTTTAGGTAGTCATTACAGTAGATTTGATGCTCAGTAAGCGTTGCACCGTTGGGGTTCTAAGTGGGATTTGGTGGGCAAGCGAATGGATCTTTTAAATGAGGTTATCATTCGACAGAGGGGAGAATACTGATACCCAGAAGATAAGTAATAAGTGGGGTACACCCTCTGCCTCACCCTCGCTCTCCAGCCAACCACCACCCCCATCCGCGTGTGTGTATGTGTGTGTATGTGTGTGTATGTGTGTGTGTGTGTGTGTGTGGAGGGGGGTTGGGGTGGGGAGCTTGTTCTGTGTTGAGCTCAGTTTATTTATGACAAAGTCGTTTACATATTGTATATTACGAGGCCGTATTCTATAGTGGAATCTATGTGTAATTTGTAAACGTATGCCGTTTAGGTCCTTCATTCTCCTATTTAATAGCGATAATTATTGACGATTGAAAGCCAGTGCAGTGGCGTTCGAGGAAAAACCCTATTAATCAGCCAACGTGGGGACTTTGTTTTGTGCCTTCTGGAGTTTGGTGCAGGCCCAAAACATGCCATCGTGCCCTCGAAGAGGTTTGTTTATCATTGTTATCATCTATGGGAAGAGTAACCCAAGCACAGCCCCAGCGCTGGAAAGCTACTGGTAAAGACAGTTTAAATTATGCTCAAAGTCTTGATGAGGGTTATTCCACGCTGAGCCAGATGATTTCAGGTGGCAGTTTCTTTTGAATTCTGGCTGTAATCTCTAGGAGAAAGAGGGCAAGTCGACGCTTCTTTCTGCATGCCTACTTGGCCAGATCGCATACCTGTCTGCTAAAAGATTGTTTTCGAAACAATCAAACCCTACCCTACAACCCACTAATACCACATACACCAAATCCCACAAACAAATATCAAACATTTTGTGACAGATTACCTAAGCGTCTTGTTTGATGCTAATTTGGCTGGGTTAACATAGAATTCATTTGTAAATGTTTCTGACGGCATATGCACAAACATTTTCATACGGAAACATGGTATTTGTAAACTATAGTTTTGTTCTGTTGCAATTCTGCTTCAGCCCTAAATAATGACTACATGGCCGTCATTTCCGTATTGCTTTCTGTGTTCCCATATACTTACTGCCCACCCCAAATTTTGATGTGGATGTGTGCGCGGATGGGCAGCCTAATGGTTAATGAATTCGCTCGTCACGCAGGAGACCAGGGTTCGATTTCCCTTACGGATACAAAGTGTGAAGGTAATTTCTGGTGTCCTCTGCCATGATATTGCTAACCTAATGAAAATAGTCTAGTACAATTATGAAGGAAAGATAACTCTGATTTTCCAAATATGGCTCAGAATATCTTACATCCCGTGGACAAAACAACAATACGGTCATTCCCTTTGCAAAAATGTTTCAGTGTTGAAAGTTGTTCATCCTTGAGCTCAAGCTTTATGCTTAGCGAAGTTTCAGAGTTCAGTGGTTCCGCCATGTTCATGTTTTGAAATGCGTTTTTCTATGCGCGATTTGATTGATTTGCCACGATTCTTGGCAATAATGTCGTACGAGAGGTACGGTATCCAACGTATTTCCGGTACCACGTGACAAACATGTATTCAAGAACCAGCTCTGGTTCCCAATTGCGAGACCGCCAAATATGGCTTTAGGAGACCGCACTAAGTGTAGAACTATACATAGCTGTTGACAGTCGTAGTAGTCAGCTAATTTGGTCATGGTTGAATGGGAAATTTGTTATTCATGCAAGGATTATCGGTTCCTTGCTGTCAACTGACAATCATGAGACCATTCGAAAAAGTAGGGGTGGGTATTGCAGAGAATTTTCATGTTGTGATATACCACGAAGAAAAGCATATGTTGCGATATGTATTGGAATATATTGCAAGAAGATTTCTCCAGCAAAAAATACTTATATTCCAGTTAATCCTTGACTCGTAACGTGAAAACACAACAAAATAACATTGCTTAACTAAGCTTTAATAAAAGCCTTTAATCATGGCAAAATGAAAATGTAAATAATATTTAACACAAAGAAACCATGGAGAAGAACAATTTAACATTAACTTAGTGGTTAGTAGATTGAAGTAGTTTGCCCACTCTCTAAAAAATTACCTTGGATTTTACATAGCTTGACCTTGTTAGGACATATCAGAGATCACTGACCATTAATGTGTACATATTCTAAACATTTAGATCCAAAACATAGCGACACACTTGAGCAAAAATTAAGAACATAACTTCAAAACGAACTTTACTTCCGGTGTGAAAAACGGAAATATCCGTAGATTTCAGATTGTTATAAAGTTGTCTGAATGGCTATCAAAATACCGGTTTTCGATCAGCGTACGCGATACGTATTGTTTTCATGTCTGAAACGGCAAATACCGCTATATTGCGCAGCCCTACGAAAAATTACGAAGCGTTGTTTGTCACCGAAGTACTAAACAACGTACTAAACGGGTCTTTAATGTCATTAATATCATCACGGATGCATCCCTCGTTTACCCAGAGGAATGTTGTGAAGCTAGAATTTGCTATAAACTTGATGCTATTTGTGATTCGGATATGGTGTCGACACCTCATCACATTTTCGTATAATCCATGCAGGTGAACACACAGCTCTCTATTACCATGAAGATATTGTATTGGAAGGATAGTCACGAATTCTCGACTATTCACAATTCATGAGAGCAAACGCTGTGAAATCTTTCTTTTCTTTACTGAAAATGTGTCTAGCGGAGAGGCTTTTACTAGTAACTCTTTTTGCCTATTGTGCATTGCTATGTCGTGTCCCATGGTGGGGGCATGGTGGACGAGCTGGCTAAGGCGTTAGGCAAGGTATCTAGCAGTCTCGAGGTGTCGGCGTCGGGTCCACTTGTGACCGGGTTGAAAAAGTCACGGAGCAAACGTCTTGTGCAGACTCTATCAGTGTTGTCGCATCCCCTAGTGTGCAGTACACAAACCACTGCACTTAAAAGAACCGCCTGCATCTAAAAGACATGGACAATCGTACTGGTGTGTTCTTAGTAATATGAACCTAAGCTTCAGGAGTCGTTATTATGAGTATTGTTCAAGTTTTGATGATGGTATTATTTTATTACACTCAACTCTGAAAGAATAGGATTTCTTAGTTTGAGAAATGTGATGTTTTTATTGTAGTAAAAATTATCACCTTTTCTGAAGTAGGTTTTGGCTTAGTAACGACATTCACAATTCAGTCAATGGATGGTTATCAAAATGTGACACGATGTACTACTTGTTGATAAAGATGACCTCTGAGGGTCCTAGGTAATGTGATGAGATCCAACTTGCAGACATACGAAACCTAATCTCAACACTGTAACATCAACAAACGATTCAGATGCATGGACCATCTTCTGGTGATATGCCTCGTTATGATTTCTCCATACGCAACAGCGATCCTGGGCTTCGAGACTGGCGACTTTCATCGTACCATGAATCCTACGCCATGTCCTCAAGTTGCGGATTACCAGGAGCCGAATCACGCCAGACATCCTTTCATGAACCTATCTGTGCGGAACAGGCATCTAATCGAAATAAAATTATTCATTCAGGGACAGATTCTAGTGTTTATTTTTATTTAAAAATGTCTGTTTTTATTTATTTAAAAATGTCTGTTTTTGTATACCAGTGATTTACCCCCAGTGAGCAACTCACATACACGTCAAAATAGAACTTCTGCGTTTAGCTTGTGCAGTTATAGACTGCAACTGTTTCGACTGATCCCACTAAATTTCATGAACCCGACTAGAATATGATGTTGCACGAAAATCTTCCTTGTCTGACGTCAGTAGATGCAGGGCTAAGCAGTCGAGCTGTCATCGTAAGTATGCCATCGTTGTCTAAGGTTATTATTATGATAAATAACATATTCCTGGTTTAGTCTTGTTCCTTTAACTTGTTAACGGGGCGATCCTTTTTGAGGATGCAATTCAGTACGAATTTCATAATGAATCTCTGCGCTAACAAATTTGTCATGTAACAAGAGACCTTATGTTAACTAACAAAGGGCGACAGTCAAGTGACAAGGTTACGGGTTTGGATTGCTAACTATTGCATTATACGTCACTGAATAATTGAATAATTTAAAATTTTAAGTGAAAACACCGAACATAGACAGGCTGACGCATCACCCAGCTCTACATCACACATTGAGGTAAGGGGAGTATTGCGTCATAGCGGGTGGTTGGGTAGCCTAGTGCTTACAGCGTTCGATCGTCACGCAGAGAACCCAGGTTCGATTCTGACATGAGTACTATTTCTGAAATCCATTTCTGCTGTATCCCGCCGTTGTGTTGCTGGAATATTGTTAAGTATGGCATAATGTCATACTCACTCTCACTCTAAGTCACTGAGTGTCAACATTTCTCAGTCAGTCCGATGGAAAGATTTGTAACATGCGACATAAACAATATCTACTTATCGGTAAACGTAAACTTGAGTATCAACATAACGCCAGTGTAACCAGTTTCAGACGACAAAAGCCAGGTTTCAGTTATGAGATGTATTTCTAACTTCCTTCTACTACTGAACCAATATGTCATGTACCACCGCCTACTCAGTTAAAATATGCTAGGTACTGTCTTTCATGTATACATGGTCGCCAGAGAATGTTTTTGTATTCATAAGAATGTAATAAATACGCTCGCCAAAGAATTCTTGTATTCATGTAATGTGATAAATATGCTCACCAAAACATGTTTTGTTCTATTCATATGAATGTGATAAATATGCTCACAAAGAATGTTTTTGCATTCATACGAATGTGATAAGTATGCTCGCCAAAGAATGTTTATTGTATCCATACGAACGTGATAAGTATGATCGCCATAGAATGTTTATTGTATTCATGTGAATGTGATAAATATGCTCGCCAAAGAATGTTTATTGTGTTCATATGAATGTGATAAGTATGCTCGCCAAGAATGTTTTGTGTTCATATGAATGTGTTTAATGTGCAAATCGAACATTAAAGAAAGGATACAAAGGAAGGAACAGTAACATCAATGCCCCGGGAGGGCAACCATCATGAGCGGCCGTAAATGTCCGTATACTGACACTCAAACATGTGTTTAACTTTGGAGTGTATATTCAGCACTCGTTATCCAAAGGGCTGAGTGAGTGGAGGTTTACGTCGGTTTTTGCAATACATCACCACGGGAAACACCAGAGATGGGTTCCACACGTTGTACCCATGTGGGAAATAGAGCCAAGTTATTGGACATGACGGATGCTTTAACCACTAGGCTACCCCCACCGTTAATGGTTTGATCGACATTCTAGAAGTTGGTGACTCAAAAATGAAACATATGGGTGACAACTTCTTATTTATTGCACAAAACGACCTTTCGATGTAGGTACTTAGATCATTATCAAGTTACGATCTGTGCAATAAATAAGAAGTTGTCATGCATAAGGTTGCATGTTTCATACCCTGCAGCTCCTTTTCCCTGAGAAGATGTCGTTACATTCAACTTCAAAAGGAATAGAAACTATTACACAGTACACCAAGCTCCCATGAGTGAGTGTGTGAGTGAGTGAGTTAAGGTTTCAGCCTCGTTTGACAGGATACCGGTCGTAGTACTGATACGGGTGCGATTTCGAATCCACAATCATTGATTCCTAGCGTTCATTTGGAGCATTTTCCCTGTCATGAGTTTGCCAGTCAGATTAATCTTCTTGCTTATGTCGTTTAACGATATTGCACTTACAGTTCGATTATAATTATGTTTTCGAATCTACAATAGTAAGCCCAGGGACGCAATTTTGGAAGAGGCACTTGTCCAAGGGACGCAATTCTTCAAGAGGCAATGGTTTAACCGACAGCCGTCTTGATAACGGGGCTACTGTTATATGACACATTTAGAAGTTATTGTAATAATCAACCTACGTCATGAAAATATAAAACGCCCGGGTCACTGGATTGTTTGGTCAAGACTCGGATATTTGCAGACAACCGCCATACAGCTGGAACATTGATGAGTGCGGCGTAAAACTAAACTCACTCACTCATAAAACGTCCAATGTGCTGAGCGGCAAAGGCGTGGTGGAACCTTCCTCGTAAGACAGGATTACGTTTGTAGGGACTGTCACTGTAGTGAAACACTTAAATAATTGCCCTTTAATTCCGTGATGTATTAGTTAATGTATGGTAATAAATGTTTATGAAAACTACCCTTCCAGGAATGTTCGTGGCGCCAATGAGTACGTCAGTTCCTGTTGTATTCGTGTTCCTGACTAGCATCTTGTGCGGAAACACCAGAGGTACAAGACCATCCGCTTGCATGCTATAACTTGCATGCTACACGATTTCACTGTCAACACAGACTTGCTTATTTTGTTATTTCTGTTCTGATTTTTTGTCGGACGTGAGAAGATACATTAAATCGTAAACAATCCTGGCTTTAAATATCAATATAAATGAGATGGAATTCAAAGGTGAAAGAGATGCGGAGATTTTGTTTCCAAAATAAGCTCATAAATAGTGTTTTGGGAACGTGTAAAGCAGCTATGCCCCTAGTACTAGTGCACACATTAATCATGAGATCGCAAGAAACAGTATCAATATTGTGATTAGTGGAAGAGAGATACCCAACTGATACTAGTAGGATATCTCTCTCAAAACGCCTTGACATCCCATCATAGCCATGAGTTCATCATTGGCAAATCGCACTCGTGGAATCTGCTTGCGTTGGTGCCCTCTAGTATGAGGACATGAACTACAGTTCTCTGTACTCAGTCTTAGAATTTAGTTTATCACGGCATAACTACTGTTTATCCAAAACTTCTCCACCACCCCTTATATCATATATTTTGGGGATAGTGGGAGGGCCTGATGGTTAAACTGTTTGCTCGCGGATCACTTTGAAGGACGGGTTTACATCTGTAAAAGCGACAAGCGGCATGACATCTGTAAAAGCGGCTAGCGGCATGACCCCATCCACACTTACAGCACTGCCCCATACTTTATGTCTGATAGTTCGACTTCTTCAGAGCTTAAACATGAAATACGCGTCGAATTTTGGAATTTACTCCCGTTTCCGAGAGTATTTCCTGAGTGTACATTGCTAAAAAGGGGTACTGGTTTCACAGTACGTTCATTTGTGTAAGGTCTGGACAGATGCTCCACTTTCAATGCACGACTTTTTTCACAACCTTGCACCGGGTAAAGACATACAAAAGTTATGGAAGCAACATACGGCCTGACGTCGGATACGTCGTTAGATATATATAACGGTAATATTCACTTCGAAATGTTGAACGCAGCTAATGGATATCTTACCGTGCACGTATTTAAAAGCTCATCGTAGTTTTACTTTATTTCAGGTTTAACACAAAGCGTCACCCAGCCATGCGAGAGAAACAAAAGAGGTACATGTACAGTACGGCTGGGACGGGTCCAAATTTTCTAACCATTTCTATCCCAACCCCTTAACTTACCCTATCCGGATATCAAATATGTTAATTCCTTACATCACATTTGTAAGAAATGGCAAAATATTGACTTAAATGTCAAACTTTTCAACATCAGGCGACAGGCGACTGCAAATAATGTGTAAATCTTCAAAGACAATACACCATTTTAAATCATACAAGAATAACCGACTACATTGATTAATCTATTAGAGACATAACATGTCCGGGTATTGAGATGGGTACCATGGTCCAACTCAATACTCAACCGTCCCAGCCGTAATGTACAGTGAAGGATTGTATTATCACAGGTGTCTGCAAATAAACATGTGCATTTACACGAACATTTTCCAATGTAGCGAAACAAGCGAAACAACATGAAGAAAACTGATGATAAACATAAAATTTTCTTTTTCATATTTGTTGTTATATTGTTCACCATTTGAGGTACCTTAATTCCGAAAGCAATCATTAATTATTTTTTTATCTGTAATAACGCCATCGGTATTTTTATCTGTGAAGTTTAGTAACAGTAACAACCGGCTTATATGGCACTCATATCCAGGCACATTGCTTGCTCATGGCGCTACGCATATTACTATCACCGGTCATACGACTGTCACAGCATCGCACTTTCATATACTTTTTCAACTCCCTGGGAATCATACAGCCATGCAGCCTGTTAGACGCAATGAACTAAACACTCACATTTACCAGCACATCCTCCCGGGTAACTAGCAAGGTAAACTGAGACAATGCGGATTTAAGTATATTGTCCAATAATATGTCCACCTCGGGACCCGCGAACCCAGGTGGGTCCACCGGGTATCAAAATTTGTTTGTTGTTGTCCTGTAACTGAGTGGACAGGTTTCCCTAATCCGTAGCAATTTCCTCAAAATATGGCTTTGGATCCGACATTAATGATTCTAGTCAGCATCATGTTTTTGTTCATTGGGTTCTCCGAATCAATACTTTTAGGAATCTCCCAACAAGCTGAAATTATTGAAATGACAGTGAATTTAATCCTGCTGTGCCCTCAGATTAGCTGAATGTTTTTCAATGAAACGATAGATGCGGACACATGGTATTCGGAACAGAAAGGGCCACACTATCGGGATTTCCCTGTGAGAGTGGAGATTCGTTCTGTGAAGACATCACTGTCCCACAATAGCTACTCCCATTCAGATTGCATTATCCCTCGTACATTCCTGCATTGATGTTAAGGTATTATTGCAGTATTTCCCTGAGTTCGTATGAAGCAACTGGTGCCCAGTTTCACTCATGTAAATGTATGGTGGAGATTGTATCAAACAATCACATTCATTTGGTATAGGACTTGTAGGGCCTTTTGGTATATTCGCTCCTTCCGGCACTAAGCTGGTCTCTGACTTCCTCTGCCCACGTGAACTTTCGATATGCGAGACAGGGCCCACTTTACTTCCGGTATCAGATTTCCGGTGACAAGCGAAAATTCAAGAATCAGAAGCGCCAAAATGACGTTCCTAGACCTGACGACATGTATGTTGTTTGTTATGTAGAGGGTAAAATATTTGTGATTTTCTTGTGGCATTGATAAGCAAACACTTCTCAATGACTGAAGTATGTGGCAGTGGTCATATGAAACAATCGGACATTTAGACGTTTCTGAGTTGTTTAACTGTTCAAGTAGACGTAGGATAAATAATTGTTTCTGTTTGCAGCCATCTCACTCTGCAAGAGCAGCTCTGATAACCGCCCTTCGGGTTTTCTCACATACAATATGTCCGCCTCGCCAGAGCAGTGCAACTGTAGCCTTTCAACAGATGAGGAAGATTTGATGGATATGCAGTATTCGACGACCGTACCCAACGCAACATATGATTTCGTGTTCCACGTTGCAAGAGTTGGCGGTGGCAACATCAGCGGCAGACACGGATTCTGGAACGACAGCATATCTAAACAGAGGCCGTGGATTGTGTACTTGTCGAAGGCAAACCTGGAACCAGAGCGTGCAGCAGTTCAAGGATTATGTTTCTCCTACGAAGTTAAGACGGGTTAAGTCGGTTAAGGAAACGTTTATAACGAAAACGCTTAAAACGAACTGACGATATAGCACACTACTTTTATCGCCTTGACTTACGTTAAAAATTCTGTAAAAAATATTTTATAGGTGAAATGTATTGTGTAACGCTTCCACAGGTTTATTCATGTTACTCTGGGACAATGCTCCTACTTTATCTAATATTTTCCACAGCACTCAATCGCAGCTAATGCTACCCTGCACTGGTTCATATATACGATGCTTTACTAACCTTGTGCTTTTGTGCAATTTTCTGTGACTGCAATAACTGAATTGCTATGTTGTTCAGTATGTATTCAAGTTACAATATACAATATAACCTTTATGCTCCTATGTAAGCTGCAGTGTATCAATTCCAAGTAGGTACTACGTTCCAGTGTTCTTATTTTAGCAGCTAATGACTTCATTCCTTCCTAGTGAACTTAACATACAATGCACCTCTTCCATGATGGTATCTTTTGTGACTTACGTTGTAATGCCCTTATTCCACACAACTGTGTACAAACCGGCATTCATGCTACTTTGTTACATTTGTTCTTATTTGGGGCTACTATATTACATTGCCAGTACTCCTAGCTACAACATGTCATGCTTGTATTCCTACGTACTGCAGGAGCTCCTGATCATAGCTCCTATGTTTCAATGCTTCAATTCCAAGTCATATTGCAAGACCCGTGTTCCTAACTACACCGTTTCATTGCTCCAACCCTTGGCTACTATATTGCAGCTCCTCCATTTAAGTTACCGTGTTGCAATGCTCTAATTCCAAGTAGTCATGTTGACAGAACTCTGCCTCTAGGTTCTACTTTGCCATGCTCCTCTTCCCTGCTACTTTGCTGCTGAGCCACTATGCCTTGCAGGATTTGATGGTTTATATGACCAGTTGTGTCCCCTAGCTGTGTCAGAATCTTGCTATCTTAGGTTTGAATATTTCGTTATGTCACATTAACCTGTGTCATTTTTTCTTACCATCAGCAAGAAGATTCAATATTTTATGCCGCACCTCCGACATGGAACCGGGCAAGGCTGAACTGAGGGGTATGTATGACACACTCTTTAAAACATACATTGATTCCCCCGAAGCGCAATATACCCTTTAAAAAAGCAGAGGAACTTCATTTTAAATTTACGTTTGAAATAATTGGGAGATATATCGCAGTCAGTCAATTCTGATATGATAATAATGAATGTTTTGAGAGTGCATAATCACTTGCACTTTCCTATGGTCATAGTGGCTTGTACGGTGATCGCTCTTGAAAGATGACTGGTGTATGCCGTGAAATTTGCTTGTCTACGATGTTTATTTTCAAACAAAACACCCCGACGATAAACAAACACTAACAACAAGATGATTGTCTAAATTAATGGTCTACAATGATTCATGGCCCTTAAATACCGTCAAAATAAATACAAGCACACACACTCCTTACATGTGCGTGGGGCTACTGTGTTGTGCACGTGAATCCCATGCGTTTTGCGTTTACTAAGAAACTCTTTAACATTGCAAGTGAGTTTAGTTTTACGACGGCATTCAGCAATATTCCAGCTATATGGGGACGGTCTGTTAATAATCGAGTCTGGACCAGACAATCCAGTTACCAACAACATGAGCATCGATTTGCGCAATTGGGAACCGATGACGTGTCAGTCAAGTCAGCGAGCCTGACCACCCGATCCCGTTAGTCGCCACTCACGAGAAGCATAGTCGCCTTTTATGGCAAGCTTAAGCATGGGTTCCTGAAGGCCTATTCTACCCCGGGACCTTCACGGGTCTTAACATTGCAAGAACCACACCTATAACGCAAAGATAAACATATAAATTCCATGAGTTTTTCCACTTTGTTCGTCGTGTTGAAGTATTGACTTTGACTAATTACATGGGTATTGGCGTCATTTCCAGATACAGCACTGATCATTTCATTCATGTCCGGACTGGTTTGTGTTCTGGCTTTTGCCACAGTCGTGATGGTACTCATATGCAGAACACCAAGGTAAGTAAATTGACTGTTAGCTCACTTGACCAATTTGTTCTTCGCATGTTATCTGGTATGATTCTCAGTTCGCATATCTGACTCTTAAAACGTTTATATCTCATTCCTGAGTGTCCATGCGTATTAGAATTTGTACTTTGCTAAGAAAGTGAAATCCGAAATATGACATATGTTGTGTATGATGATGGAGCCCTTTCGTAAACTGCTGACTACATACCCGGATATGCCACGTTGTTATTGCACTATTTTCTTATCTATTATTCAGTTAGGTAGACACATCGTTACAAACCCATTATGGCAACAAAAGCAAACAAAATAAATGTAAAGTACGTTGATACAGTATGGTTCAAAATTATTGAGAATAGCTAAAGCATTTCATATTATTAAACGAGAACAAATCAGATAAAATTGACCTTTTCATGTTGTGTAGGTAACAATTTAATATTTTATCAAGTCTCCTTGAGCTTCACGGCACAATCTAAGACGGGTAGGCATACTTCCTATCAGAGAGGTTAGTGTCTCGTGAGTTATGCTGTCCCAGTATCGGACCACTTCTCTCTTCATGTCTTCAATTTTTGTCAACCCCTTTTGATTCACACATTCCTTCATCATCCCCCAAATGTTCTCAATGGGATTTAAGTCAGGACTATATGCAGGAAATGGTAATGCAGTCACATTTTTCTCCTGAAACCACTGCTTGGCATGTTTTGCGGTGTGTTTAGGATCATTATCTTGCTGCAAAATCCAGTCATTTCCATAAAACACATGTGCACTTGGAAGGAGAAAATTATCTAATATGTTAGTGTAGCGTTGACTTGTCAGATTTCCCTCAAACACACACAGCGGGGTCGTTCCTAATAAGGATATCCCTCCCCATACATGAAACTTTGGGCTGTATTTAGGTTGTTGATACAACGGTGCTGACGCAGACTTTGTCCATATTTTCACATTATTGGGATATACCCACATTGAGCTTTCATCAGTAAAAATCACATTTTCCCAGTCAAAGTTTTCATGTGCCAAACACCACTCAACACGCCTGTCTTTATGTTCTTGTTTCATGAGAGGAGAAGGAATTCCAGTCTTTTTCTCCCATCCAAGATCAATCAAATTTCTTCTAACTGTAGATTTTGATACAACTGTTGATCCCCTTTCTATCATTTCATACCTGATGTTGGAGATGCTTGCCCTTTGCTTTTTAGACGCTAAAATTCCCAGCCGGACGCGATCTGAGAAGTCCAATTTTCTGGGTCTCCCTGCTCCTTTCTGGTGCCCCAAATCCTTTCCCAATTTAAAATTCATCCTAATCCTATACACAGTAGAAAGATGAGTTCCTGTTCTCTCTGCCAATGTATTTACATCATCAATTCCTTGATTACACAACTAAAAAATCAACCTTCTTTTATCTTCAGCAGACATTGTTGACAGTGCTGAGGAAAATGTAAATGTAAACTCTAATTGTACTATACTCAGTAGGCCAAGATGAGTTACCTCCCTTATACCATTACTTAGTTTTAAGTATCAGTGAATCAGTTGAGGTGTTAGGATAGCTCAAAGTAAGAAGAAAAATTCTCAATAATTATGAACCAGACTATACATATAACGTTTCTATACGTTGGCGTAAAATATCAGACATTGACATATGAAAGGAAACCATTTCTTTCAAAATTTTTATGTCACTGATTATTTTGGAAATAGTTGTTTTGTCTGTGAGGAAATTTTCAGGTTTTAAGAGAGTTAAATAAACTAGGAATTATTATTGTTCCGAGTATTGTCTACAGTAAAGTGTTTGGTTTGGTATTTTTACTTGAAATCTACCAGACCAAAGCAGGTGTTTTCTAACGTGGATTTCTTTGGTGAGGTATTTATTGACATACCCTATGAGGACACTGTTTTTCACCATTGCGATGAGAAAAACAATGGGGACGGTGCCTGTATATTGTGTTGGGGGGTCACGATGAATGGAGGAAGTTATCAGGTATCTCATCTCTTTGATGTGGCACTGTTGTCCCGGAACTTTGCTAAATGACCCCCCTTTCTCAAAAACCTGTATCCGCCCCTGAATGTAATGTCATTCCAGGGTGGTTGTGGGCGAGCTGTCTAAGGCGACAAGCCATTGATCCAGCGAGTTTGCTAAGGTGCCAGGATAGATTATGGCAATAAGCCCAATTCTGCTTGTAATTCTGGTCTGACTGTAATTCATATTGTGTCATCATTCTTAAATACGAATACTTGAATCATTCATTACTTCTAACATAAATTATTTTACTGAATGCATTGAATTTTGTGACGCTGTGTTTAGGGTCATGTTGCACATCTACCTCCACATGTGTCAGATGTGAAGGGCGGATTCAACACTAGTGCTATGGATGAGATACTCACAACTAAACATATTCCGTGTACTATGCGATAAGGAAGGTGTGCTCTCCACCATTTGGCACAAAGTAAATCACCCGTGAACCTCTACGGGTCTTTTTAACCGTTCTTGCATTCATGGTAGCCGCCACTTAAGACAAACATGAAACTTGGACATATCAGTGGACAGTGATATAATAGAAGTCTTTTGGATGTAGCCAAAAGGTTAGTACCTATTGGCATACTTGGAGTGCGGGTGACACATTGGTACAGCTGTGACGATATATCCTAGTATCGATAATCATGATACTTTAACAGGCGAAACATATAGCGATACTTTTTTTGTATCGTGATACGTTTCACTAACCTTAAAACTTTTATTTTTCACTATTAATTTATTTATGAAGTTTATGTCACATTTTACACTGTTTTACTTGATATCAAAATATACATTTTTAAAGAAAATAGCTATTGTGATGTGCATTGAATCGAATTGTATCGTTCCAAAGTATCGCAATACGAATCTTCTGTATCGTCACATCTCTACAAATTGGTATGTCACTAACAGACATCATCACTTTCAATTACGACAAGATTCCTTGGTCCAGGAAAAGTGATGGCAATGCGATGTTGGTGGATGTTTTGGGGCATGTTGTAAGGAGTTTGTCCTTTGGTGTTGCTCAAGCATGAAGTCGACGAGTCAGAGTCCTTATCAATAAATAATTTCATTTAGCCCCTGTCTTTCGAGACTAAAACCACCTCGGTCACGATTGGAAAGGCATGTGTGGAGACCCAAGGTGCACATATTCACAACATAGACAAGCTATGTTATCATCATCAATATGCGTTAAATATCATATTTTTGAATCTTGGATCTTTTGATGACAGGTGTCACTGTCTTCTGGGGCATTGAGTGCATCCTCAATGGAGAACGTTACTGTGAACCATCATCTCAACGGCTGACTACACAGCAGGAACATTCATCACTAGCATTCAGCAAGAACATTGATGATATTGTAAATGACCATTCACCAGGATTATTAAAAACGAACATTCATCTGGGACGCTCAACAACAACGCACATACAGTAAAGTGATGCGGAAACGCAAACGAAAACTATCACGTGACTATCACGTGTTTTACCTTCTGTCGGAGTGGTGTGAGACGCTCTGCTCAGGCACTATGCGATCCTTGACATCTTCAGGGTACACGTTCCGATAAGTCTCCACTATACCCTGGATGCATCTACGGCATTTATCCATTACCTCCACTCCATTGGAGGGCTTTTTATCCAGTCATTTGAGCTAACCAATCACTGCTCACTTTCGCACATCATCTAACCGAATATACGTGGCAACACAAGCATGCATAGGTCCTTTGAAAGACATAGGAGTGCCTGTGTATATTTAATATAAGTTTCGGACCTATCAATTCGTCGGCATAATTTCACCCAAACCTGAGTCGCACTGCGAACAAAAGTTCGCAACAGCGACCGCTATCTTTGAAGACACTGGCAAGCTCAGCTGCAACGAAGGGTTAGCTGATTTGCTACTGTGAGAATGCGGAGCCAGCAAAAGGAGGCGAGTAATTTATCGGACCGAGCCGTAGATGCATCCAGGGTATAGTGGAGACTTATCGGAACATATACCCTGGAGATATCGAGGATGGCACTATGCCAACATTAACCATTTCCGCCGTGCAAGGTAGAAGACCAACGATGAAACTGTAAATGCATCAAGGCAGTTCGCTGAGCTGCTATCTTGTGCCAGGTGATCAAATAAGTTGCTAAATATCATATGCATGATCTGTTATTATTTTAAGTCTGTTTCTGTCTCAATCTTTAAACAAAAAGAATACCGCGTTGACAAAGACAAAGATTTTATTATTGCCAAATAATTTACAAGATGACACAATGTACCGCAATGTTTGAAATAAAGGTCCAAAGATCAGTATTAATAACTTCTCAGAAAACATCATGCGATACAGGCAGTTATTTCTGTGAGTGAGTGGGAATGGCTTTTTGTCGACTTAACCAATATCTGGGTCACCTGAAAATTGACTGCAGACATTGCACATGTAGGCAATCGAACATGGGAACGTCTAAACCACTAGGCTACCAATACCATCCCGTATGCAATTTGAACTTAACACCCACCAGACTATACACCATGACCAAAGAGGTCAATGAAAGTCTTCGTTAAACTGAAGTGCACGCCCAGCCGCGCTGAGTTGGTTCGGTTTCGAGAGTAGTGAAGCCAAGAAGAAAATATTGCACGTTTCATTTGCGATTGTACTCATATAGTTTTGTTAATTTTGGTTGCATCTAGACTTTAATGGATAGCCTTGATCACTTCCTGTTTATTCATAGTGCCGACTGTACTTACATCATAAGTAATGTACACGCATTTAACTGTATATACAAGGAGATTGTACTATAAACATATTCTGACACTAAAATCCGAACACTAAATACACAGTGACTATAAACATATGACACGTGATAACACTAGGGCGCCATACAAATATTAAACAGAAGCTGCCAACAAAAACCGTGGACTATGATAAACTATGTACAAGGTGATGCAGTTTACCCTTGAAGTGCTAGAAGTGATCTTCTGCAAGCCGTGCTTTTAGTATGAGGCGACTAACGGCATCGGGTGGTCAGACTCGCTAACACATGTCATCTGTTCACATTTGCACAGATCGAATGCCATGCTGGGCCTCCGCACCGGCGATTATTTCGAACGCTGAATGAAAGGTAATCACAGAACCTCGGCAGTTTTGCATTAGTTTTTCAAGAGTGCTGATCACTGGATTTCCTGGTCCAGAGTCGATTATTATTTTTTTTTTTTTCAAGTCTTTTTTTTTCAAATATTAATCGAAATGCAACTCTCTGAAGCGCCATATAAATACTGTTTGGTGACAGGCTACTACGTCAGCTTACACTGAATCAATTTTGAGATGAGCTGAATCCGGGTACGTACATACCTGACTTTTTAACCTTATTTTGGTATATGTACAAACGCATCGTATACTCAAAATTTGTATTTGCAAAATTTATTTACGGGTATCATGGTAGGTCAACACGCGGTGAGACCGCATTACATTGGTTCAAGGGAGGTTACTCTGTCTCTCACCACATCGACATGCAAATCTGATCCCCCTTCGAAACAAAACATTTGAAAATTTGTTGACAAGAAATCGCAGATACGTGACGACATATATACTCATAAATACAATCGAAGAGTTACTTATTGATACAAAATGCATGAAATAGTTGCAAGGTAGCAAAACAATAGCAAACGACACGGACATTTGTGCCTTGCTCTTGGAGTCATTAATATTCATGAATGTATTCCTTTTGTGGGACGGTTTGCACGATATCTATGGCGCCATTGGTTCAGATTTTGACCTTTGATGTCATAGACTGAGATCATATAACAATCACAGAATTTTTACCTTGAGAGTACCTTACCTTGGCAAATTTTATCGTGTTGTAATTATAGGACATGGAAAGGTTTCGAGGATATTGAGTTAAATTAAACTCTTTGAAGAGTCATGTCAGCTTCAGGGTAAAACATGATAAACTTCCTATCACTGTCATCACAGTCATGTTTGGGCAAAATAATATGTTGCGTCTTTTTATTTGATTGTATAAAATATTTATTTTCTCACTTAAAACGTTTTCAGATGTTAATTTTGAACGTAAGAAGACGTTAATCAGCCTAATTTTAATAGCAAAGAAGATAAATGAGTCGACATTTTTGTATTCACTTCTATCTATCTATCTATATATATATATATATATATATATATATATATATATATATATATATATATATATATATATATATATATATATATATATATATATCCGCTTTATAACTACTGAGAACAATTCCTGTTTCACATGTCTGTTACTTCAACTTCAGACGATGAGCTTGGATTCATAATATTAGAATTATTCGACATCGTCTAATTTCCAACAAGAATATGATCCACAATATTGAAAGACATGCCTACCAATCGTAACGCAAAATGCTGTTATTCACATAAATGGAAATGACTCGCTAAACTGTAGTTTTAGTGGTAATTAAGTAATTAAGGACGCAGTTTATCGCTTCCTCAGCATCATGAATTTTCGGATGCGAAACTTATGAGGTTACCCCCAGAATGTATCTAGACTTCGAAAGTTAGCTACTGAAAGAATATTAAATGGGCATTAAAACTCTCGCCAAAAGGGGTGAAATTGTGCACACGTACCCACCCCACTCCTTTGTATTCGCCCCTGATTGCAGTTTGTTTCATATCAAAAGGAGGCCAGAATATATTCGTTAGTTTGTTTGCATTGGACGACAAGTAAAACCGGCAAATGTCTCTTGGTGTCGCCAACAGTAACATCGATACTGACTTCTGTTGTATAGTTAATCCTTTAAAGCATATCTAAAGCATATTCGATGTAAAAAGTCAGGACGATATTCGGGGAAATGTTACAAATGTGTGTTGTTAAACGTTCTGCGAAAACCATGCACACCACACAAACCGTCACTACAAACGGCATAGTAACACAATGCATAGTCGAGCAAATGCAGTGTTTTTGAAGGTTTCACGGTCCGTTTTACACGGTAACTTCCACTTCAGTAACACAATCCATTTATTGTCACACCCAGTCGGTATTCTGAAATCATCATCCTGCTAACGTCTTAATCTTTGATACCTTCAAAGTTTTCGTAACGTTACGTTCTGTCGCAACTCTATAGTTATCATAAGTTTACGAATGTCGTAGCTACGAAAGCTACCCAGACACCTACTCCCCATTGACACCACCAACACGTCGTGAGTTTTCCTTCCGAAGACTCTCTGCTCTAGCGATTCTCCTCATCTCTGCAATTGGATCAAAGTTGTCATACGTCTGGGTAGGATCATGCACCTCTGTTCTGGCTCGTTGTCTTCTCGCGGCAACTTGGCGGTTACCACCTCTATCAGTGGGTGTTCTTTCCTTTCGTGTTGGGAACATCTCCATGTTGTCATACATCTCAGTGGGCACAGCTGCAGGTACTATCTTCCCTTGAACAGGCTTGACTGGTGCTTTCCCCACGTTGCCAGCAGAGGGACTTTTTACCGTCGGGGATCTGTTCCGGTTAGGGGATCCTGTTCGCACACTTGGACCGCCTTGAGTTTTCATTTTCGTGATGGGTGAAGCAGACTGCATCTTTTCATAACATTCAGTAGGTTTTGTTCCTGGGCTGTCAATTTGACCTTGACTTTGTTTCTTCGTGGTGCACATCTCCGCATAGCCTTTAGGATTCTTGGCATATTGCGCTCTTGGTACCTGTGACACTTCAACCTCTTCATATTCATCAGCAGGAACCCAGTCGGTCTTAGGAACAGATTTCACCGCCTTCTTAACACTCGGTTTAAACGCAACTTTTGGCTTCTGCCTCGGATTGGCAGTTTTGGCGCCTGGTTGATTCTTGAGGATCTTCATAGGCTCACTTAAATTTTCGTAGGAATCAGGTTCAAATGCTGCTGCGGGTTGACGTGGCTTGACCTCAGGCGATTGAGAAAATTCTTCGTATTCATTGTCGGGCAGTTGCTGTTGCGTCTCGGAGAACTTGACCTTTGGAGATCTGTTAAAATTAAACCAAGGCTTCGGTTTCGCTTCCGGAAGCAATGGTCTTGGGGGTTTGAAGGGTTCCGGCTCTGGTGTCTCGTATTCACCCATGACGTCATTGACTTCTGGTTCATATTCGCTGGACGACGTTATTCCAACATAGGTATTCCCTGTTTTCGCGCGCCTTTCGTTCTTGTCGGCAGCGATGGTGACACGAGGTCTGAGTAGTGATGTGCTGAGGATGCGTCGTTTCACACTGTGACATTAACACATATATCCTTAATGTATAAATGTATAGCAACAGAAACATACCAACTAACTAGTAATATAAGTTGATCACTTGTCACAAGGGGACGCTGGGTAGAGGTACCCGCTGTGTTTGTTTATGTTCCATGATCCCGAAGGGACCATTGAGCAACGCATTTATCTTACAGAACACCTCTATGTCGATTTTGAACTGTTTGAAGCATGGTTATGAATCGTACACTTCAGCCAACATGTGGGAATCAAACGGTTCGAATCTTGCATCTTGTTGATTTCACAGTAGCGAATATGGATTCATGCTATCTAATAGTGATATGTTTGTTAGCCCATAGTATCACAGATTTAATACCACCCACTGAACCCACACTAGAAGGTCCGCGATAATACTCACAGTATATAGATGCCTGCAAATATGGCGATGTCTATGACGATGAAGACGGTGAACGCAGAACCCAAGATGGCTCCGAGAGACGCTGAAACAACAGAAGAGGGTATAGTATCAAGCTGACATATCATCTTGAATAGTTTGTTAATAATGGCTGTGTGCACGAGGGTGCATTCCATCTTTAAACTAGCGGTCCTAGAAAATTGAGTGAGTGAGTTTAGTTTTACACCGCACTCAGCAATATTCCAGCTGTATGGTGTGGGTCTGTGAATAATCGAGTCTGGACCAGACAATCCATTGATCAATACCATGAGCATCGATCTGCACAGGTAGAGGTCGGTGACGTGTCAGCAAAGCTGATCTGTGCAACTGGGAACCGATGACATGTGTCAGCAAACCTGAATCCGTTAGTCGCCTCTCACGGCAAGCATAGTCGCCTTTCATGACAAGTATGGATTGCTCAAGACCTATTCTACCCCGGACCTTCACGTGTCCCCTGAAAATAGAGACAGCTCATATTATTACCAGGCTTGTCTTTGATCGGTGGATCCTCTTCTTTAATTAAAGATGCTTTACAGTCAATCGTCACAAATTCTTTATTGTTCACTGAAACAGGAAACACTGAAACTATTCCTGAAGGGATTAACCTGATTCCAATTACCAAATATCACTGGAAAAGTTGTGCAACTAACGTTAGATAAATTTCGCTAAACAGTGAAAGATACGTCATCCGTGTTCAAACATTTCCGTGTTAATGGTTCATTAGTACGACTTGCTTAGCACAAGAGGAATATTTACTTTTCAAAACAAGTAGGGGCACTTCATTTCTAATATAAGATTGAAAGAATTGGGAGATATATTGGATCTATGAATGTTGATTAATGCATCACCACTTTCTTCTGACCAGTAGCCGCTCTTGAAAGATTATTGGTGTTGGACGTGATATTTGCAAGCTACGATTTTCAGGAACGCTAACAACTGTCATGCAAGTAGATTTGCAATAATAATGGTGTGCAGTTATTTCTGGAACTTCTTGAAAACCGTCAAAATTGAGAATGACAATATAAAGAATAACACCTCATGCACGTGTATGGGACTACTGCGTTGTGCACATTCATCCCAAGAGCTGAGATTACGGGTGTTGGTAAAGAAAAATGGTGGTGCGTTCGTAAGACGTCTTTCATGCAAACGTTTATTAACGCTTATACTTCATATCCATATTGAAACTTCAGGTTCCCCTGCTTGTTTAAGAGTACTAGTCAACTACTGGAGGAAGTTTCATGTCCACCGATGTCTCAGTGTACATGTAGGATGTTACTTCTGAAAAACCTACCCTGGAAATCGAAACAGATCCTATGGTTGGTATTCGTTTCTGAAGTGTTCCTTTTGCGTTTCAGCGCCAGGGTGATCTTCTTCGTGTTGAATGACGGAAAGTGGATTAGTTTCATATCTTCGTCATATCTGAGAAACTGGGAGCCGTTATTTATGGTGTAGTTGAACGGATTGGCATTGTCAAATTTGTTGCGTATAAGATTGAACGTGTTGGTCGTGTTTCCCTCAATGGTACACTTGCAGGACACCAGGCGTACGACATCGTCTGAGCTCACGAACAGGCTTCCTGACTTGCCTCTGAAGAGGGATGAGGGCTGTTGACAGATTCTGAATACTGAAAGAAAGTATACCATAAGTTAAATAACATACGTGAGTATGTTTAGTTTTACGCCTCTTTTAGCAATATACTAGCAATATCAAGGCGGGGGACACCAGATATGGACTTCACACATTGTACCCGTGTGGGGAATCGAACCCGGGTCTTCGGCGTGACGACCGAACGCTTTAACCACTAGCCTACCTCACCGCCCTAAATGACATGAAATATTGACAGAGGGTTAAGTGATGACTAGCATGAGTGTCAAGCTACACAACCGTGATACGATGATATCTGTCAACTACGTGAGCGAGGCTGGGCACCCGATCCCATCAGTCGCCTCTTACGACAAGCATAGGTTACGGAAGATCAATTCTAACCCTGATCTTCACAGGTGCAAGAGATTACCTACACTGAAACGTCGCTCATAGTGTGACAAAGAAGGGTTTCAACCATATACTGCTAACCTTCCTCGATGAACTATTGATATTTCGAGATCATTTCCATTGTGTTTTATGATTAAACTATCCTGTGGCGTCACCTGATGGGAGCACTGGCCAGCTGCAGTATGCAGCCGGTTTAATTAAGGTGATTATAGTAGTCTTATTGTAAACTTGTCAAGTAGGAATGAACATGAAAGATGCGGAAATGAAATAGAATCAGCACTGAAAGTGAAACAATAGAATCCCTACCATACACAGTTATGATCAATTGTCTTTAATAAATTGGGAGCCAGGTGAGGTGCCACATCTCGCCTGAATTATGTTAAGGACAATTTTCTCTTTCAACAAAAGCTTATAGTATTGGTATTTAAAATCACTTTTTGTTCATTATTTTACATGTGTGTAACACAAAAAAGGATGACCAATAATAACTAACAGGCGGAAGGATACATGTATTCCGTTAACGCAATGTATACCGAGTTGTGGAAATGTCTGTCACTATTATTTATTGATGTTGTACGTGTAATCAGGAAGTTTTCGGATTTACAGGGTCGTGAAAACAAACTGAGAAACAGATTGCACTGATATTTGCAGATATGAAAATTTGATAAAAAGGAAATCATAGTAGATAGGGCCATAGTTAGATGCAATACCATTTGTTTCGGTGTCGGGGCAGTCTCCAGAAGCTGAAACAGAAACAAAAACAGATGAACGAAAGGACAATGACTGTGATAACACACAGCAAGGATTCTAAAAAATAAGCACATAGAGGCGTATTTCCATGGGCCATCGCAACATATAGAATTTATGATGACGTTCGTAAGTTTCGTAAGCTTCATACGTGTACAGTCGCATAAACAGTATCGTAAAGGCCCGTAGGCGTTATCAACGTTGTCACGGCGTTGTACGCATGTGTGGAATCGAAACCGGGATCCAGGCGTGATGAGTCAACACTTTAATCACTATTAGCCTTTATTTGTGTCAATCAGCTTTACGAACGTGCATAAAGCGGTGTAGTGGATAGAGCGCCTATCCATGAGCGGAATGTTGGTGTTTCGATCCCTACAAGTCTTGTCACATCGGAGTGAGGGAGGGAGTGAGTGAGTGAATTAATTTAGTTTTACGCCGCACTCAGCAATATTCCAGCTACATGGCAGCGGTCTGTTAATCGAGTCTGGACCAGGCAATCCAGTGACCAACAGCATGAGCATCCCATATGCGCAACTGGAAACTGATGACATGTGGCAACCACGTCAGCGAGCCTGACCACCCGATCCCGTCAGTAGCCTCTTCCGATAAGCATGGGTTGCTGAAGGCCAATTCTACCCCGGACCTTCACGGGTCCTTGTCACATCTGAAGACATAACACATGGTACTGATGTCACTTATGTGGCAGTTCACAGGGAGTCCGTGGTAGAATGGTGCCATGTAAATATTGTGGGTATACAACAATACAACTGTCTTCTAACAGTTAGGCCAGGTCATTGTGCCGTTAGAAGCCGCAGTTAATGAACGAAATGTTACTGTAAGGAAGAAACAAAACTGAAACTGGTCTTTGCACCACTAGTGGTTCGGAATGTAGTATGTCTAAGCAGGTCAGGGATGTTAAACAGCGGTATGGTATTTATGTGG
The DNA here is from genome assembly GCF_037392515.1 of Haliotis asinina. NCBI lineage: Eukaryota > Metazoa > Mollusca > Gastropoda > Lepetellida > Haliotidae > Haliotis > Haliotis asinina. Next base: position 40,053,495 of record NC_090285.1, read on the forward strand.
GTAGTATAATCATGAACACGGCTTTAAGTCTCATTCAATGTAATTTACTTAATATAATTATTGATAACATTATTTTGCTTGATAAAACAAATGTCACGTATGACAAGGAATATTTTCTACCGATTACAGGATTAAAACATATTAACGTGTTTAGCTTCAGTCAAGAATTATGTTTTCGTTATATCTGGAATGAAAGAAGGTGATAGGGTGAAAAGGTGGAAATATTCATATCTGTTGCCATTCACGTTTAACATTGGCGCTGTGATATTTCGACTGCAGTGGTGTGCAAGAATGTTCATATCAGGCAAAAAACACAGTTCCATCTGTTAAAAATGCAAATTTAGAACATTATACGGACGAGAAGCAGGTTGAAAATGATTTTCATAAGCAATCATAGATGTTTAGGTGTCATCGGATACTTTCTACAACGCTGAGCGTAAGAATGCAGTTTGACGTTGAACGTTTGTCACGAGGAATACTGTGTGATTTTCTCAAAACATCTCGAAAATCCCCACAGCTAAGCATGTTTCAATTCTATACGAAATTCAATTAATGTTTATGAATGAAACCGTTTTGATAGTCACATCGTGAGTGTAGCAGGTATATCATGGGTGTGAGTGGTGTATGATCTCAAGACACAAATATAGTCTTCATTGAATAACATTATGCACGGATATGCCATTGGTAAGAGAAATCGTTGAGAGACTCAGTTCCTTGTTTAAGACGTATGGCAGATTTTAGTGCAAACCAATTCTTCCTTGAATATAACAATACGCGCACAGTCCACGGACGAGCACAATCTTTGAGAATCTATGTCTCTTCCACCAGATGCTAGCAGGCATCCTTATTTTCATTTTAGGCTAACTTTCTCAATGACGCCTTACCCCTATTGCATTCAACTGTGAGGACATTGGTAAACTTTGGGCTTAAGCTTGTTGTTAGAGGCGACTAACGGAATTTGGTGGTCATGCTCGCTGACACATGCAATCGCATCCCACTTGGGTAGATCGATGTTCATGCCGTTGATCAATTGGATAGAATGGTCCAGTCTCAATTATTTTCAGACCGCCGCCAAAGAAGGTAGACTGTTGCTGAGCGCGCGGGAAACAACAAACAAACAGAACTTATGGAGGCATATAGCTGAATTACACTCACCATATTTGGTGCAGAGGAGCAGCAAACAAACAAGTCTTATTCGCGTCATATTGAAGAGTACCAGTGTGGGTTCCGTTATACAACACTTGGATGGGGCTGTCATTAATATGATGAAGTTTCCGCTGCGAAAGTAATCACTTCCGCGTTGATGTGTGCAATGCATTGTCACGTTTCAGTTGAACAACCAATTTCTGTTGACAGGGAAAATGATGATAACTAGATTCACTAGTATCCACACTGTTGAATTGTCTTGTTTATGATATATGCAGACAATATTTACAATAACAGGGGCGTTGGGGCGGCCTGGCGGTTAAGGCGTTTGCTCGTCACGCTGAAATCCTGGGTTCGATTTGATACAATGTGGGGAGAATATTTCTGTCTACACCCACCGTGATATTGGTGGAATATTGCGAAAAAAGAAAAAATGCACATAAATACGAAAGCAACATTCATATTTCATGTTGCACACAGTAGTTTAGCAAATTTTCATTATGTACTTTTGTCATACATCCACATTGTGTTTTTCGAATTTACAATGCAAACTGGAAATAATGAGATGTCTGTTTGACTAATGTCGATCTTATTCTTGGATAACTGCGGATATAATCGCGATGCGGAACTCATTTCGGGTGAGGCATTCCCAGTGATTTGAAAACACAAGGAAATATATCTGAACTGTATATCGGACTACAAAGAGGTAACGTGGAGCAAGCCTTGCTGATATTATAGGAAAAAACCGGTTAGTTTCATATCAGGTATCTGTGATATACACGTCCTTCTTCAGTTTTAATAATTTCATTCCTCCACAGCGATGTGTACGTAACAATTTCACTACGAGCCAACTGTTGATAATTCGCTCAGCGAACTCCTTTCAGCGATGTTGGAACTGGAACGTCTAGCGATGGTAGTATGCAGTGCAGTAAGCTTAGCCATATGGTGGACTAGGTTAAGGTTCTCCAAAGAGGACATATGCGACATGTTATTTTTTTTAACTCCTCAAATTTGTTTCAAATTATTTTGAAGAATTTAGGAATACGATCATTTATTATTCACATGACTTTGATTTGAAAGAGATTCCTGAAAATTGAAAGGTGTCTCCATGTGAAAGCCATTTTACACGCATACATGGCAGGGAATGACAGCAGACTAAGACTGAACACCAGAACGCCAAGTATGTGAAGCAGAGAATTCCAAGTTTGAATAGGTGCCCAACAATAAGACGACCCAGCACATGGGTGAGTGAATTTGGTTTCATGCCGTAATATGGCAATATTTTGACAGTATTCCAACGATATCACGGCGGGGGACACCAGAAATTGGCTTTCCACAGTGTGCTCATGTGGGAAACGAACCCGGATCCTAGGCGTGACGAGCGAGCGCTTTAACACCAAGGCTACCAAACCGTCCCCAAGCAGATGGGATGTGGGTTGAGGTGGAATGAGATAAGGGCTGTGGTCGAGCTCACACATAATTCTTCTGACTTGCCTGTGAAATGGGATGAGTGAGTGAATCTAGTTTTATGCAGGTTTTAGCAATATTCCAGCACTATCACGATGGGATACACCAGAAACGGGCTTCACGGTAAAGTGGGATAAAGGCTAAATATCGAACTTTGAGGCAAATGCCACAGACGTCTAACAGAAATAAATATGTTTAACATCACATGTTTATGCATGGATTACTGACATAATTTGTATATAGTCTGTATATTGTGTAAATCAAAAGTTACCTCTGTCACAAAAGCTATTTTATGATATTATCTTAAATGATTTCGGTTATCGATCATTGTATCCAGTCCTAATGTCTGACATTCCGATGAGAGAACAGGTTATTTTGCATACAGGGAATGGGTAAATGTCGTTCATAAGTATATATGAAGGTCTCCCACCTTTCACAAGAGACTCAACTCCACCCCCACCCCACCCAACCCCACCCCCACCCCCTCTCCACCCCTCTCCACCCCCCTCCCCCCGGCCCCACGATATTTGCGATTATCGATAATATGGAGCTGTGTTCACTTTCATATTGTGAGATGCCCCATCTCAATGCAAGTGGAAATTATATTAGTATTAATGTCAAATCTAATACCTTAGCGTGTAAAGCAGTCCACAATGCACATTAAACAACCACAATTATAATTATGATCATGTTATAATCACAATAAAAGGGTTAAAGGAAACAGTTAAATCGGGCCTTGATGCTTAATGAGTAATTTCTAATTTTGAAATACTGAAATCACTGATAGTTTAATTTAGCCAATCCATGACGTTGGGAAGTCTCACTGACATCACCAACAATCATGTGTCCGTGATTTCTAACAACTTCTTCACTTTCTAAGGATTGTGGCAGGTTGTAAAACTATATCCTCTTCCTATGGTCGTCTCAGAACAAAGCGGCATTTGAGTGTCTGCAGACATATTTCGGAAATGCTCATGACCATTTAAGGAACGACGTAATAAAGTGACAAGAGGCATAATACAGACCGAAACTAGCGCTTTGGGCAATTATGAGCGGATGCTCTCTTGGAAAATGTCTATCGTCAGAGTGGATGAATATTGTTTTATGCCGCTTGTAGCAATATTCCAGCAATATCACGGCGGGGGACACCAGGAATGGGTTTTACATATTATACCCATGTGTGCCCTGGTCTTCGGCAACAAAGTCATCAAACTTCCCCTCTTTAGTCTGAACCAAGGAAGCAGAACTCTAAAGACACAGAAATTGGTAAGCAGTTCCTGACGTCCAACAGGAGGAACCAGTGGGGATTTGAGTGGGTGAGTTTAGTTTTACGGCACCTTTACCAATATTCCAGCAATATCGCGAGGACGACAGAAGACGGCAGAAGACGGGAATCGAACCGGCGTTTTAGGCGTGGCGAACCATGGCCTTGACCACAAGACTAATCCACTTACCCTGTCATTTTTAATCAGCAGAGGGGTCTACATGGAATTTGAAACCCGCCTTGCTGTTAATTCTAAATTCTTCAACAACATTGTATTCCTCCGACATATTAGCACCAAATCCATTTCTGCCAGTCTGGCTCATGGAAACATTTAATTTAAGAATGCGTGTGTGTTTAGTTTTACGCCCCTTTTAGCACTATTCCAGCAATATCAAGGCGTGGACACGAAAATTGGGCTTCACACATTGTGCCTATGTGGGGAACCGAACCCAGATCTTCGGCGTTGCGAGCGAACGCTTTATCCATTGGGTTACCTCACCGCCTCAGTGTCATTTGAACACATATGTGGTTTACACATGTAGTTTAGGGACTTATAAACGAAAGTATACTTTGAAGACGAAACAAGGAACTAAACAGACAGGATGGTGTCACGTCCACCACTTGAACTCATTCTGCAAGCTTTGCACGAATGTGGGTTTTCACAGAATTTAAATGACATTACGAAACATGACCAGCCGTGAACACACATGACGGATGTGGGTGCAGTCGTGCATACTACCACAACCTGGTTCCCTTGGTCCGTTGCGTCTGTGTCGGAGCGTTAGTGCAGGCGCAACAGACCCAGGGGACCAGGCTGGCTACCACTTCAGTATAACGTTATGTTGGTGGATAGAAACATCTGGTAAAACTGTAAAGTGACTGCACAGATCGATGTTCATGGTGTCAGCTAATATACTGTGCTGTCCTATACTTGACTATTTAAAGCCCCCATCACTAGCTGTGTTTAAAAAGATTGATACTCGGAAATATCTTCGACAAGGAGTGAGTGAGTGAGTTTTAGTTTTACGCCGCTTTTAAGAGATATTCCAGCAACATCACGGCGGGGGACACCAGAAAATAGGCTTCACACATTGTACCCATGTGGGGAATCGAACCCGGGTCTCCGGCGTGACGAGCGAACGCTTTAACCACTAGGCTACCCCACCGCCCTCTTCGACAAGGAAAGCAAATATGATTATCGATATGATTACACGATATGATTATGTCGTTCATACACCTCTGAAATAGAATAAAGTTTGAATTTACCCACACAATACACACTATTCATCGGTTACTTCTCATCTATATTCAGTAGGCCGTATTGTTGAGACCAGGTTCCTTTCTTTCAAACCTTTGGGGGCATTTACGCTCAAAGATATTTCTCGGATACGATCGATAATGGATAATCGATTGATATTTAGTAATTAAAATGATGATTCATTGATCTCTATGACATATATCGACAGTCAGCCCTCTCAGTCAAATAATAAATAAATTGACGCATCACACGGACGACCTTCACATAGGTTTAATGGTTAGGTGTGCTCAATATTAGTTGTCAACAGTCGAACAAAGGAACTACATCTGTTCATTGCTAATAAATACTGATAAAGTCTGTTAAGAGACATGCTGTTGCAATTAAACTTGATACCGTTAAAATAACATCGACCGTATCGATTTCCGTGATTACAGAAACATATCAGGACAATAGTCATTTATTGTAACTACTAGTTTTCGAACATTGCCTCTAAATGCATATCCAGTCAATCTATTTTCAAAGCATATTGAACCAAGGAAATTTAGATTTCATTGGTGAGATTGGGAAAGAAAGGGTATGTTTATGCATGAGTGTGATGTATATATGTGTGCATGTGTGTGTGTGCGTGTGTGTGTACGTGTATGTGTGAGGTTGCGTAAATGAGTACCAGAGTGTGAGCGTATTTCTCTATAATTTGAGATCAGACCAATGCTCTCACTAAATGCTATTTGCAGCAGAACTTAAAATGGACACTGCAATGATCTGTAATACACTGGTACATGGCATTTCCACAATGATGACAACATAGACTAACACAATACATTTATGCAATAATCAGGAAGAAGATCGGGGCTCTTCTGATTCGTCACCAGGACACACAGGCATACAAGTCAGTGCCTCTTTAGTAACGGAAAGAACAGTTTCAAACCCCCTGTCATAACCGACGTACATCCGAGTGGCAGGGGTGAAGGGAATGTAGTACTCGTACCCAGTCATAGCGTGATTTATACATTAATGTCACGACAAAAAGACTGAATGAGTGATATCAGCAAAAGTGCTCAGGTGGATGGCAAAAGAACAAGCATATAAACCTCCTAGTTCTTTGTTCAGCAGTCCAGAATCTCTTCGACTAACTTGGAACTATTTTACAAATGATCTCTTGCCTTGTATTAATGTCCCACTGACAGAGTTCAAACTAATATCATAATAATGCATTGGGGTTATAACATTTAAATCTATCTAGGTGAAGTTTCACTTTCCTGTTCGGGAAACGATTTAAGGATATGTTTTGTAAAATCCAAAACAGATTTAAAACCACCATGATGTTTTAGAAATGAGTACCATGAGATCTTACAAAGGCGGTTTTGATGTCTCTACACCTTGTGAAAACATATTCATGGAAACTTTAATGCGTCCACAATCCTGGGTGAACCATAAATACGAAGCACATACACTGTATGCATTTATGTGATAGCAAGTACTACACACATGTTCATTTCCCGGGAACAAAGCTCATGGGAGGACCCAACTGTCTAAGTGAAAGCGGTCCTAGTTTTACACCGGTACAACCATCGGCATGGCATTCCTATCGCTGATGCTTTCAGACATTGCTACATACGTGTTTATTTGTTTTCAAAGACAAAAAGAAACGCTCACAATTCCTTAAAAATGTACTGTTCGTAATTCATTGTATCGGTATTTTAAACGTTTAATAAACATTCAAATCCAATTTTTAACCAAATGATGCATTCAAAATTTTGACGATATCCTATTTATATATCGGTCTGCAAAAGCTTACAAAACTTTAAATCATTTTTAACAAAAAGCTATTTTCAAGAAATTCCACATTACATTATGCTTCAGCCAGAAAACATGCAAACATGATGCTTTGTACCTCGCTCCCATCAAGATTTTCGAGTCGGACTGCTGGTTTATGGTGTCTCCAGTTGATGTCCACACTCAAAACCGCGGTTAAAAGGAATAGCAGGGATAAAAAACAAGAACCATTCTTTGAGGGTATCGGCTACGACGAGACTGTTTGATGCAAAAGTTGAACATGTGAACAGGCAGGTAATTTATTTTACGGAAAAGCATGATTAATCACACTTTACCTGACAGGTAACGTTTGGGAAATAACATGTAGGCTTTTGCTATTACTATTGAGAACCCAGTTTACGCTGCGCACAATGTTACTGTCACTAGTTCATTACATGAGAATGCGCTTTTTTAGCATGGTTGACAAACAATATGCTGTCGCAGTGTTACAGTTTTCGGGTGTTAGGAAAGTTAGGAAATTCACTAGTCTATTTTCAAAGGATATAATTAAATGTATCTTAACTTCCCCTATTGGCATTCTCTGCAGAGTACAGGTATTTTATAAAACTGTCAGGTGTTTTTAGGTGTTTTTAGGTACTTTTAGTCGAGCATTTTCACTTAAAATGGCTATGTGATGCACCTGTATGCACAATCTATGCAAGAGTGTATTCCCTGTGAAAGTTATGTGTGTTGTGTTGTTTCAAAACATAGAAATCAAAATGTGAACTTGTCTCTTTTATCAGGTCACCGAAGTTCGGCTGTAATATCATAAAAAGAACAAGTACATAAATGCAAGCAAGCATATATGATGTTCTCTATGGTAAAAAGTCCAAAGGCTGCGATGGGAGAAATGGCGACGGCAGAAAAGATGGTGATGGAGACGGCAGGAAAGATGGACACAACGGTGGCGATGGCAGGAAAAATGGTGACAAAGGTGGCGATGCAGGAAAGATGGTGACAACGGTGGCGATGGCAGGAAAGATGATGACAAAGGTGGCGATGGCAGGAAAGATGATGACAACGGTGGCGATGGCAGGAAAGATGATGACAACGGTGGCGATGGCAGGAAAGATGGTGACAAAGGTGGCGATGGCAGGAAAGATGGTGACAACAGTGGCGACGGCAGAAAAGATGGTGACAGCGTTGCGACGGAAGGACAACAGTGGCTGTAGCAGGAAGGAAGCCAACAAGCCATCCCTTTCGTTTTGTTTCAATTTTTCTTTGTGAAATTATTTGGAGAAGTAACAAAACAAACCCAACGCCTGAGTTGTAATTTCAGTCAGTACAATTTTGATAACTATCATAAGATGTCTTGATGTAAAGTGATAATTCTGATTCAAGGTCTATCTGCCGTAGATTTATTTGGTAACACTAAAACAACAGTTCTTTCTGCCTGCGTTAGAAAGTTCTGAGTTGCGTTCTGTCTGCGGTAGAAACAGAAATATCACTTTTCACTAAGCAATGGAGTATTGTCTCGCCCAGTTCTTACTTGCTGGTTTTGGTATGGTGCAAAAGAATGGAGTGACGTCAAATGAGTTGTATACTTACTCTACACACGTTTTGGCAAAATAACGCTGACTAATTCTATTGAGTATTGAGTCTGTCCTTTTAGAATCATCCTTGGTCTTTCTTGAAACGCGTTGGTTAGTTTTGACGTTGACGCTATGTCGGCGTCCTCGTGCACGTTTATGAAGTCACTTTCAGAAGATTTTGAAAGCCACGGCAAGACGTCAGTAATCAGCTCCCCGTGGTGTGTGGCTGTGGGGCATGAAGCTGGCTTTGAATATATTGGTCGATGTTGCGGTTTGCATACATTATACCCTTAACCATTCCTATGTCAGATCTTAGAGTGTAATGTATCACATTCCCGCTCGGGAATTCTTTTGGGAATAGTTTCTATCGACGTCGGTAGACATGTTGTCTACCATACAGAGTTAGAAATGCTGTTCCATAGAATACTTTGTCGTCGGTGCTATCGTATCAGTTAAGAATCAGTCTCGAGATGCTGTCGAGAAACTTTCGTCAAATGTTTTTGGCTGCTATACTTTTATTCATTGTCACTGCCCATGACTCTCACACATGGCAATTTAACTGTTACTGTCAGTCGTGACATGTACATTTATACGTTTACTCAACCGCAGCGTGCCATCAGTTTGAAGCAAACGTAAAATCGGCTCATACGGTCACACATTTAGTATAACGGTGAGCATTTAGTAAAACACAAGTTAAGATAATTCCTTGAGCTAGTTGTGTAAGCGTACCACTGACAGTCTGAATAATTATATATAGATAATAACTGTATTATTTATCCAGGATTAGAAAAAAATTCTGAGTTTGAGCAAATGATAGATTTCACTGCAGTGAAAATATCCATACTGATCAAGGACCCCGAGTTATTCAGTGTTCCGGCAGTGATCTTCAGTAACACATGCTTGTCGTAAGGGGCAACCACCGAGATCAGATGGGCAGGCTCGTTGACGTGATTGATATGTCATCGTATTCCAGTTGTGTAGATCGATACTTGTGCTGTTGATCACTGGGGTGTGTGGTCCGCGGAGTACGTAGTGCGGAATAAAACTAGCCCTACACACTCAATCAATCACTGTGAGAGTGAGACTGAGTTACTCGCTCTTTGGAGGTCACGTCTCATATCTGGGGAGTTTGCTTCTGTCCGCCTCACGTACAGTACGATATGGCAGCGTTCAACACTGACATATCTTTACGCATGATTGGGAAGGGCCATCACGTTATTCTTACTGACATATTTATTCGTACTGACATTGTAAGTCGTTTACCTGGTTTTGCAATCATTGCGTTGTTTTTCTCCTACGTTTTTAACCGTTTACGCTAAGACTAGAAACAGTCGTTTGAGCGATATTAATATCCCATTCACAGATTTACCAAAATGGCAGTATTTCTATGCTAATTCTAAAATACAGTGACGTGTCCAAAGACAAATATTTCACTCGACACCCTGATTATATCTACACATAAGAAGGAGTTCGATGAAATTGAAACTCTACATGGCTATTCTATGTATAATCGTCCTGTTTGGGCCTAAAACTTACTTTACTCGTTAAAACTTGTATTTACCGTCTTTTCCTTTGGTTCTCTTATCTCTTATCTTGTCTTCTGATGAAAGGATGTTTGGCATCCTCTCTTTCAAAAGGGTTACTGACCATCCGATCCCGTTAATCGGCTGTTACGACCAGTGCGGGTTACTGAAGATAATTTCTATCCCCGATCTTCGTGGGTATCGACCAGTAACCATAAGAAAGCGTGATCATATATCACTCTACCCTCCATTTCCTATTAACGCTGGCATGTCATGATACGTATGTTTGTTTTCATTGCTCTAAAGTAATCAAGAATAATTATACGCCCGTTTTTATTGTTCACACATAATAAAAATCACCATTCAATGTTTACGTTTCACTTATATAAGTTTATTGCCTACGCACTGTTGATGCATAAAATGTGCTCCGAATCGCCGGTAACCTAGAAAACTAATCTCATACATAAACGTTGAATACATACACCGCAAAAAATAATTCATGGATTCTTGGCTGTGGAAACCCACACATACATGCAATATAGTTAACAACATATGGTGCAGCATGTAATTATGGCAGCTCCCCGTAAAACCCATTCGTGCTTGTATTTTATTCAATCTGAGCTGTCTCTGGACCCGCGAAGATTCGGGGCATCAATAACCCATACTTGTCGTAAGAGCAGACTAACGGGATATTGCAATATATAAGTGCAGAGATATATCAGATGATACTGAGTAATATTTATGTATCCAGTCAAATGAATTAGCCTAAAAATTCGGGACTTGTTATTGCACTAAGTTGCAAACATGGACAGAACCCAGTTCCAGACCGAACGAGACTGTTGTGTAATTGCGATCAACGTTTTGATCGTATCCTAATTGCGTAGATCGATGCTCATGGTGTCAATCACTGGATTGTCCGATTTCAGATTCGATTATTTACAGACTGCCGCCTTAGAGCTGGAGTATTGCTGAGTGCGGCATAAAACTAAACTCACTCACACGAATTACCTAGATCCAGTCTCAGAGTCGACTATTTACAGGTCGCTGCCTATAGCTGGAGCTCACTCATTCACTCACTCACTCGCTCGCTCGCTCATTCACTCGAGACGACTGACATGTTGGGCAGGAGGACATCATACGCACCTCATATGTCAACTGTTGCTCGATGAGATCTAGACTAAACTGTTTTTCTGACTGCACTGACAGATTGATCGTTCAACAGCTGTGCATAAGATGGGGTGGTCTGAATTCGGTCATCGCTGCTGAATGAATTACATGTCCAGACAGAACTTGTTTCGCGACTTCTGTAGATTTCAATAGGACATGGGGCAGTGGGACACCGTAGTGTTTGAAACGTTGGCTTGTCACGCCGAAGACCAAGGTTAGATTCTCCACATGGGTCCAATGTCTGATATTGCTGGAATATTGCTAAAAGAACTGTTAAACCATATTTGCTAACTCACTTACTCAATACGTTAGGCTAAAGCGATCGATAATCGGAGATATGATCAATAGGAAGCATTATCAGTAATTATCGATACGGAATAGGAATGATCGATGACATGGTTTATACACTTTCATGACAGAGTTAGTCTTCATATACTCACACAATACACCAACTTAGGTTTTTATTCACGGATTGCTTCACATTTATGTTCATATCCATCACTCATTTTCAGTGATTCGTTCATAATATGTTCACAGCTATTTTTCCTTATATAGTATTCCCAGAAATTATTGAGAATCATGTTGCGTCATGTAACTCATTACGTTTATTAACTTCTGGCGTTTTACTTACATAAACATGTTAAAACATCATCCATTACTGTAGTCTCAGTCTTGTTTTAGTACTTTGTTAGACCTCCTCGCTCAGCAATGCATGCCTGAATACGGCTATGGAAACTTTCCCATCAAAGTTTGCAGGTAATCGTGTGACAGGGTATCCCAATATTGGACCACCTCGGCCTTCATATCTTCAATATTTCTCAGTCCCTTTTGGTTTATTCAGTCCTTCATGACTCCCCACACATTCTCAATTGGGTTTAGGTCTGGACTGTAACTGGACCAGTCTAAAACTTGAACATTTTCGCCCAACAACCACTGTTTTGTGTAGCGCGCAGTGTGTTTTGGATCATTATCATGCTGGAAAATCCAATCATCTTCATACAATGTTTGTGCTGTCGGAAGAAGGTGACCATTTAGAATGTCAACGTATCTTTCTTTTGTCAAGTTTTCCGTGAAAACACACAATGGCGTCACTCCGCGAGCCGATATGCCACCCCATATGTGAAACTTCAGGCTATGTTTTGGTCGCTGGTAGATAGGTTTGACAGTATCTTTGGTCCAAATTTTCACACAATTAGGGAAAAGCCAAACAGAACTTTTCCGAAAAGAAAACATTATCCCAATCTTGATTTTCATGAGCCCGACACCAGTTTAAACGTTTTTCCTTTTGTGCATCTTTCATCAACGGCGAGGGAATTCCACGTTTTTTCACCCAATTAAGTCCCTGTAATTCCTGCCTAACTGTTTCATTGCATACCTGAGGACTTCCTCTGCTAATCATTTCATTCCTGATGTTCTCAATACTTTTCAATTTGCCCCTACTCACAATCTGCCCAAGTCTTTGGCGATCCACAACACTGAATTTCCTAGGCCGACCTGCCCCTGCTTTGTGCTCTATCCCGGTTCCTGTTTGAATATTCTTCAAAGTTCTGCATACTGTAGACAGAGGAATACCATGTCTACAAGCTAACACTTTAGCATCAGCCTCACCCGTTTCAAAATCATCTAGAATGAGCTTTCTTTTCTCTCTTGCTGTAAATTCTGCCATGTCAACACAGGAAGCCGTCTGCTCAGACAAGGGAGATAACTCTTGACGTAATGAGCTGCCTTCTAAGCCTTCAAGAGTTGTCTCCCTTATTTAGTATGCTTAGTGCATAGTGAAAGCCCCTTTTCCAATCTTATCATCATTAGAAAAAAACCCAAAGATTTTCTCAATAATTTCTGGGAACACTGTATATCGAACCTAGTGTGTTGGTGAGGATAGATGATACCAGTTATTCTCTTGGACGGATATTCCTAAGGCTTACTGAACTCGGGGCTGGTTATCGATACAGATCATACAGATCGATACAACGTTACATATCGGAGAAGTAACTCGGCAAAAACATCACGTTTTGTGCATGCCCATGCATAAACATGTCACAGTCCACCCGTGATGTGAAATTTATTAATTTCTTGCTCAGATTATTTTGACAGTTTTGCTCAGAGATTATGTACATAATCACGGGAGCGCAATGATATACTGATCAGCAAAGGAAGCGCAACTTTAGCTATCTGGTCTAGAAGACATAGACAAAAACGCTTGGTTTTATGAGATTTCATTTCATTGGAAAACTGCGTTCCTTTTGCTGTTCAGTAGACATGGCACAGTGTCATGTGTAAGTTAATCACTCTTAATGCTTATAATTGCTACTTTTTGTGATCATCTACAGATTAGGCTCAGCTACATCTGTTGACTAAGGCCATGATCCCGTGTAGTTGGCAAGTAGTCACCTCTAACTGCCATACTGCCTGCGTGAACGTGGTTCATCGTCTATGGACTTTCTGGCCCGCTGAAACTGAAGAGACCAGCGACAAACCGTGGAAAAGCTGTGAGCATCCTCACCCATCACGTTACAAATGCGATTATGTATTTCTGTAGCTTTACATCATTCCTGTGTAAGGAACTTAACTATAGCGCGTTGCTCATGTTTGAGGGAATCCATGATTATGGACACCCCTCGGTCAATCGAGGATTTATATCTAAATTACTGTTGTGTCTAGGAATTGTTATGACATGTGCCAACACTATGTTTTGACTACGGTAACGCCTGCTAAGAGCTGACACTGGAAATGTAAACACGAAGGCAAAGCTTGCGAAACTTATTGAATGCCCTACGAGGGTAATGTATTATCAGATTAGTGTTTTTTATCCGCTCCCCAAAATACCTGTTGTCACCCCGACCTAATACACTAAGGTACCCGAGTGATCAGGCTCGCTGAATTGGTTGACACATGTTATCTATCTCAGTTACTTAGATCGATGGTCGTGCTGTTCATCACTGGGCCGGTTGTCTAGTTCAGACCGCCGCCATATAGCTGGACTGTTTCTGAGTGCGGTGTTAAACAACAAATATACAAACAGACAAAACAGAACTTATGAAGCCGTAGGGTTACATTACACTGAACGTGTAATGAGTGCAGTGTAAACCTAAACTCACTCACTCTGTCCAAGCATGCTCCATACAGGCTTTTGGGATCACAGGATAAAGATCTCTTTGTTAAACGCGGATCCAGCAGTAGATTAGTTGATCGATCTTTCAGGTGTGCAATCCCCACTCTTTGGAGCAACATTCCTCTTACTTTAAAGTCTGCATCCTTTGTACAGCCTTGACGCTTTTTCTTTTTTTTTAAAAAAAAAATCTGTTCTCCGCAGAATGATGTGTTCTAGCGCCGGAAACTGACAGTATGTAAAGCCTGTGAGCGACCTACCTGGAACGCGACGCTAAATAAATATTTGATTATTGTTAGTTTACAGATTAAAAATAGTATGCAACAGAGAGGGTTCGGGTGATCCTCACAAAGTCTGGCTGGGAAGACTCATCAACAGTTCAGGAGCCTTGCCCCTTCAGACCGCCGCCATATAGCTGGACTGTTGCTGAGTGCGGTGATAAACAACAAATAAACAACAAATAAACAAACAGCCCAGACAGCAAATAGGACTCCTCCCAGGAAACGTTGTCTAGTCGAATCCACCAAGAACTTTCCGGAGAATATGTAGGCTCATCAACACTGCAGCGTTTCGTTTTACCCACAGTGTCAAAAGGGTTGCGCTCTCGGTGGAGAACCCGATCACTCTACTGCACTGAGCCAAGAGGTCAGGAGAGTGCTCAGGACAAAGGCACCGTGAAAAATGGGAAGTCGGACGAGCGTGTTGTTGGGATGCAAGCGAGACATACCTCAGGCGAGGTCCGCCAGAGTATAGAAGTAAGACAAGAGTAAAGACAGAGGTAGCGTCGGGAGAGGTAGTTTTTACTCCAGATGTAAATATACGTGGTAGGTGCACTCTTGAGGTTACATGGACGAGATTTCCACAGTGAAGCAGCTGAATGAGAGGAAGATCGAACACCGAAGACTTCAGTCTACATATTCTGGTACAGTCAAGAGCAGATGGTAAGCTGATCGAAGATTTCAAGGGGGTTATAGTGGTGAAGCATATCCTGAAGATTGGCAGGGGTAGTGTACCATAGTAAAGGTATTTATTGCCAATGTTAGATTTGTGTATTCTCTAACACCACTGCCACCGCTTCATAAACTAAGCAACTGAACAGAACAGAACATATTTATTGAGATTTCGTGGTGCGCATCGTGATCCAATCTTACACAAATGTGAATATGTGTCACCACTGGATACGACACACAACCATCTGCCTTAACCAGCGATTCCGCTTCACAAAACAAATTAATAAATCAATATGTTACTTGTCTTGTGAAGGCAAGTATTTCAATACAAATCCATATCACAATTAACCAGTCTATAACTTGACTTTTAATTTAAAAAAACATAGAACAGACATAGAAATATACTAGTTTTGATTGATTATAATCAAGACAATAATTATTATTCATGAATAATTTACATATAACACACGCTGATTCAGGCGTCCCTCCGTGCGAATGGTTCCACTAGAAGAAATACGGCTCCGATGAACTGAGTTGCCCCAAGGACATGAAACGAGGTTGTATACGTTCCCGTGACATCGCGTAGAAATCCTGTGGATATATGATCGATATAATAGAAAAAGAATGAAAACATTCAGTGTTACAATAATACTGTTAACATAAAGAATGCTTACACAGAATGTACACAGAACACCAAAAGACATGCAAGGTTCGAAAAAATGAAATCTCATTAAATTACTACTAGGCATTCATGTTCATGTCGTATATTTAAAATCTTGACAATAAAGAGAGTTGCGTTTCTTTTGCTGTTCGGGATATTGTGTTTAACCTTACAACAGTAGTGCAAACATGAATATGGTTTATCAAACAAAATAGAGACAATACTCTGCCGCGGTCTTTGTTGCAGGAGTTAAGATGTAGATTTTCGAAAAAAAACCTAATACATATATTATGATAACGATTTAACTAGTGCAAGTTCAAAACAGATCCATAACTACCCCAGCGGTAATTGCATCAACCACACTTCACTTGAAATCACGAACCTTTAAAATTATTTGGTTGAAGTCTCTGAAGCATGACGTCGACCTGGGTACTGAGGGTGAGACATGACCTGATTTCTTTTCATCAGTGAATTAGGAGATAAACATCATGTGATGGCCAATTTCCGGGTGTTATTGAGTATTTGAAGCACGGGAATGCATTTGGAATCGACGGCTTCAGCCGGAGGTTTCAAATGAAATATTCCCGTGCTTCAAATACTCAATAACACCCGGAAATTGGCCAACACATGATGTTTATCGACATTGTAAACACAAAAGTAAACCAAAGGGGTTTTAGTGTCTGCACTCGTTTACATCGAATACGGACACAGCAGTGAAGTGTCATCGGCTGGCCGTTTCAGCTGGTTCTCATGGTAGCATCTGGAGTTGCTCATTTGTGACGTCATTCTAACTTTACGTCACAATACGATTTGAATGACGTCACCACTGTCGATGACACAACACAACAATTGTTTACGTGTCAATACGCGGTGAATAGTCTTTCAGTTTCCGGGAATCTAATACCATTTAATCATGTTTTTCAACCAATCAGATTACAGAACACAGTAACTTTTGGTTTACAATTAGGAGATAAACATCATGTCTTGGCCAATTTCCATGTGTTATTGAGTGTTTGAAGCACGGGAGGGCATTTGGAACCGACAGCGTCAGCCGGAGGCTTCAAATGAAACATTCTCGTGCTTCAAATACTCAGCAACACTCGGAAATTGGCCAACACATGATGTTTATCGACATTGTAAACAAAAAGTAAACCAAAGGGGTTTTTACTGTCTGCACTCGTTTACATCGAGTAGGGGTACAGCAGTGAAGTGTCATCAGCTGGCCGTTTTAGAAGGTTCCCACGTTAGCATCTGGAGTTGCTCATTTGTGACGTCATTCTAACTTTACGTCACAATACGATTTGAATGACGTGACCACTGCTGGTGACACAACAAAACAATTGCTTACGTGTCAATACGCAGTGAATAGTCTTGCAGTTTCAGGGAATCTAATACCATTTGATCATGTTTTTCAACCAATCAGATTACAGAACACAGTAACTTTTGGTTTACAATATTCGATCAATCGCAACTATCTGTACGTTAATAATGCCAAGTTATGAAGACTTTAATGTCACTGCACAATACAAAATACAGTTTTTTGCTACTTGTTCATTTTTGTATACTTTTATCCTTATGTGTAGCTGAAACATTTAATCGTTTCGGATTGGGATACATATTTTGTAACTGACAAATTTAATTGTTTCGGCTTAGCTTGCGATCCATATTTTGTATGCCCAAGGGGCAAGGGAGGTAACTTTAAAGATGGGAATGATAGTGGACCATGTGCTTCGCTGCGGCGAAGATGGAACTTTGTGGGTTTACAAATTTTGTGAGTATAATTTTTTAATTACAAGTAATGTAATACGCAGTTTGTATCTATTACAGTTATATGCATAAACCTGCTTCATTTAGTCACAAATGTGCAGTTATTTCAGTTTAGGAACGCGTGGGTTAGCCAAGCTTAGCGTCATGTTTTTCACGTGTTTATTTTTTCTTGACTGTTACACGTGAATAGTACCCTCATATTTAGGGTCTTTGGACATGTAGGAATTACAGTTGTTCTTGCAGAAATAATTTCACACTCTGTCATGAACTTGTGAACCATAATGTTCCATGTTTAATGCGTTGCATTACACCGGCCAGTGTTTGTAATGTTCGTTTATGGCTACTAGAGTAAGTGTATTTCATCTCCAAAACATTATCCGAGGATACATTGTTTACCATGATTATGTAATTGGGGGGAACATTTGTCAGTAGGTATTATGTATTATAAAGTATAAAACATCATGTTTTAGCTTGAACCGACTGCCGCGATGACGACAGGGATGATGATGATGATGATGATGATGATGATGAAATGTGGAAGAACATGAGAATTAATAAACACTGTGGTGTATGTAATGATGATGAGATGTCGAGTACAAGAAACAAACTGAACCCATTTGTTTGTTGAATTATAACATTATGTGCAAAAGATCACGGCAGGTGAAACGTTTAGACGGTTGGAAACCTTTCATTCAAACTGTTTGTGAAAAGAAAGAAATACTATAACCTTGCACATTATTATTGAAATATTACATAAATATCTATGTTCGACAAGCTTTTTTTATATTTAAAAAAAAAATTAAATTTTTATTTTATTTTTTTTTCTTATGGATAACAACTTTTCTTTTTCTTTTTTACAGGACGTTTCAGGTCACATCATCAGGTAATGACGTTCCCGTTCAAGTTGTTATCCATAAAACGTATCATGTGTTCATGTTCTTTCAGTTTCTAAATGCCTTTCAAAATCATCAAAATATGCTGTTCGTATAAACCACATCATCGTCGAATAACCATTTCATGTTTAGTACCTTCTCATGCTTGATAACATATACTATACAATACTAGCGGGATCGGTTGGTCAGGCTCTCGTACGTTTTTGACACGCGTCAATATATCATAACTGCGTAGATACCCGTGACGATCCAGGTTAGAACGGACCTTGTCGTAAAAGAAGATTAAGCGGATCGGGTGGTCAGGCTCGCTGACTTGGCTGACACATGTTATCGTATCCAAATTGCATACATGTCGACGCCATGTAGCTGGGATATTGCTGCATGCGGCGTAAAACAACAAACTCCTACTTGATATTGTATCAGTTGCAGAGAACACCTTTGTAACTACTTACCAAGCAGAGGAAATGAGGTAGACATTGCAGCGCCGTGGAACACTTGAACAAATCCAAACACTTTGGAGAAATGGTCGAATCCTAGGAAATCTATTATGAGCGGTGGGTGTAGAGTAGCGTATACTCCATTAATGAGTCCAAACAACACAACAAACATAAGCATGAGCTTGAAGTTGGAGTAGAAATATGTAAACTGATAGATGATCCCAAGAAAGATAAACATGATGATCAGCATGTACCGCTTGTTTACCCAGGGTAGCTCTGCGACAATACCGGAACACAACCGGCTGATAAAGTCTAATCCAGCAAATAGACTTACAACCAGTGCTATTTCCATTTCACTCAAGCCCTTTTCATTGGCTAACGGTGGTAGGAGGGCTGGAAACATGTTAGTTCCTATGATTCCAAAGAAGGTAAATCCAAATATTATCCAAAACTTTAGGTTCGTAAATAAAGCCGCATCGCACTTCCTGTTGGAACATTTGGATTCCCTGTTCAAGGAACTTTCGCTCAATGCTGTGATATTGCTGTGCAGATTAAATGTAGACAAACTAATTGAGTCAGAGTGACTAGAAAACTTGAGAACCTGAGAACTACTTGATATATCTGAAGTTAAACAGCGATTGAAATTAGCATCTACGCTGTTACCAGTAGATTCTGGTAGACGTTCCTGAATCCGGATGATCGGTTTGTGGGTATTGGTAAGTTGTCTCTGACAATCACAGGATTGATCTTCTCCTGTGATATCAGCAGAAGTAAGTTCAGGTAGGAGGACGTCTTGCAGCCCATTACACTGTTGTTTATGTAAACATCCATTGTTTGCTGTGTCATCCACAACTCCAACATAATGTTCTTCAAAGTTTACATCTTTGTCACCGAGCCATTTTCCTTCAATTTTGCCAGTAGGTGCTCTATAGAAGCTCACAAATACGATAATTTCCATCATTAACCCCCCGAGTATAAGAAGAGCGCCTCGGAGGCTATACGTATCGAGGAGGTACCTCAACAGAAGCGGCATAAGCATGGCTCCAACACTGATCCCAGATGCAGCTATAGCTGTTGTTATGGTTCGCCTCTGGTCAAAGTATTGCCCAATCAGCACTATCCCAGGACCATACAACAACCCTTGCGAGGAACCTAGAAAAGAGACATGTTACGCTTATAACTCACCATAGATTTACGGTCGTATACATATTCAGTGGCTTCTTTCGATAATTTTGGAAACTTTACCAATGTTGCCACGTTTGAAATGATAATATAAAGTGTGACGATGGTATTTCAATTGGAATAAAGACTCAAAAGAGGATTCGATACGGAGCATTTCTGTATTTTATTCTTTTTAAATTAGTACTTGGGCTTACACTTTACTGGGATGTTCAATGACTCTTACCGACGAGTAGACTTTGGGAAAACAGGAGGAATTCTATACTGGCAGATACAGATGAGAGGGTGACACCGAGGGAAATAAGAAAGGCGCCTGCCAGTGCCAATTTCCTGATGCTCAGTCGGTCCATAAGAATGTTCAGAACCACGAGAGCTTGCAAAGGAATAAAACAAGAATATAATTACACAAACACAATTATCATATCATTTATTCTGTGTAAATTCTTATTTCTCACAGTTTCTCTCTTTGAAAAAACATAACTCAACTCGGCAATGACGAATGTTTATATGTAGTTAAGAAACCTTTGTGACATCACGGCATCAACAAAAATAAAATAT
Organism: Haliotis asinina; assembly: GCF_037392515.1. NCBI lineage: Eukaryota > Metazoa > Mollusca > Gastropoda > Lepetellida > Haliotidae > Haliotis > Haliotis asinina. The sequence continues at coordinate 40,074,221 of NC_090285.1, forward strand.
ACATTGCGTTGGTTGGTTGGTTGTTGTTTGCCGCAGAACTAAGCAATATTCCAGCTGTATGGCTTCTTCCGTGAGTCTGGACCAAACAACCCAGTGATCGACATCATAAGCGGTGACATGTGTCAAGTAAGTCAAGTAAGTCAGAGACCACCCGATCTCTTTATTCCCGACACCGGTTGTTGAAGACCAATTCTCACCCGGATCGTCACGGGTCATTTTTATGGTGATGCAAGACCATTTATTAAAGAAAGTGATTTCCATGAGCATTAGTGATGTTTCCATCCTTTTTATCACGTTTCTATATGCATGTGATTGGGACATTTCTGTTGGGTCCAGCATAGACACAAGAAGTCGGGCCAAAGGTGTGGGTTACTATGAGGTATACTAGCGGTAAAAGTGTTCGGTTGTCATGCAGAATAACGGGTTAACTATCCCACATGGGTACAATGTATGCAGCAGATGCCTGATATCCCTCTACTCTGATAAATGCTTGAATGTTCCCAATTTTTATCCATTCGCTCACTGTATTATTATTAAGATCAATTCAGTGAGCATCTTCGCTAATCGAATGGTTAGAATGGCAACATCGGGACAGTTCGTCATAAACAGTGAGTGAGTTTAGTTTTACACAGTGTTTAGCAATATTCCAACAATATCATCTCGGGGGACATCAGAAATAGACTTCACACATTGTACACATGTGGGGAATCAAATCCGGGTCTCGGCATGACGAGCGAACGCTTTAAGCACTAGGTTACACCTCGTAGTCAAGGGAGACAATTGGGGGAGTGACTCGGGTTCAACACTGCTTCCAAAGCAAACACTGATCATTTTATTTTACAGTATGCAAAGGTGATGATGGCCTTACACGTTTGCCACTTTCCTTGCTCTAAGGATGGAATGGACAAACCTGGACCTGTATTCGAACTCGCAATCATGTTTTCAGACCTGCACAATGAGACGCAACGTCATATACCGATTTCGGGCATCTTTGGACAAATGGCTGACAGCGTATATAATTCAAACATATTACAAGATATTATCTGAAAATCTGAAATGACTATAATTATATCTTCCTACAACGTTATTAGGCAGAACAATCGCTTCTACTAACAATATCACTTCGTGTATGACCTATTTTCAATTTGAAGTTGATAATTTATTCATCCTTTGTAATTATACCTCATAATAATATATGGCCGTCAGGCAGTCAGCCAAAAACTGTCATGTCATATTCTGAATTTAATTAAGTCATTAATTATCATACGTTTAGTCTGTGTGGTTAACTTGACAATGGGCTGTAAATAACAAGAGTTTTAGAGATGTCAATTTGACCTGGTTTCCACAATATCACGTTGGAGGAACACATACCAGTATATTATAACCGCTCACTACATCAGTCCACTGTGTTTGGGGACTTGAGGTTATATTAATCTAACCCCTGGGATCATGCCAAGTGTATACTGCGTGATTACCTATTTATGAGGATAAGCAGAGGTCACACTATAACATGACAGTAAACTGCTTGTTGTCATCTACTCCAGTGGGCATAAATTCCATATTCGAGGAGAAGCACAAAGGACTCCTGGTGTCACCAGTCACCAAGTATGGCCCAAAGAACGATATTTCCCATTTGATACAGACATCCAAACATTTAGATACCAATGAGAACGACATATTCGCGTATGTGACAAACGGGTTTTTATTCGACTCGTGTATAATTCATGTGTTTCCGTTTGTCTCACATCGGGAAACAAAGCTTGGAGAACGTTGAACAGTATGATCATGTATACTAGGCATGTTTAAATGGACAGGACGATCCCTGCGTGATTGGAATATCGATTGTCACCTGTATACGGTCGGTAAGTACAGTCGGCTCGGAGTTATACAGCTTTGGAACAGTAGATCCATTTCAAATGCTGGAGCCTGTCCCAGCTCAAATAATGTCAACTAGTTGGCATTCACGTACATTGTACATGCACGCAGGAGCCATACAAATGCGATACCTTTTAATGACACTTTAAACCCAATATCACATCCACTTCGGCATCTGCACATAACAGCTGCATACTTTGGATACTATGGGACCAGATGCCTACCCTTACTTTATACCCACATATTATACCCGTGAAGATCCGGGTAAGAATTGGTCTTCAACAGCCCATGCTCATAACGGGATCGGATGGACAGGTTCCCTGACACATGTAATCGGTTCCAAATTGCATAGACATGTACGTTCATGATGTTGATGTCTGGGTTGTCCTGTGAAAGTCAAGTCGAAGTCAAAATATGTTTATTTGTATGTGAGGCCACCGACCCATATACAATGCACATTGGATACAAAGAAAGTTTACATCCAGGAGGATAACAATTGTTTTCTTAACATAATAGCCTGATGAATATACAGTGACCATCTTTTTTAACATACAGACATCGCATGAGGAAACAATTTTGTAAAATGCTGAATTATTACTTCTGCTTGTAACAAAAGTGCCTAGATGATCAGAACGGATTTTTTCATAGACTGAACATTCAACAAGAAAATGTAATTCGTCTTCGATGATTTTTGTACAAAATGGACATAATCTATCATTTCTGTCAGTGGATAGCCTTCTTCCTTCATTTACTTTTAGATCTAATAGCCCCCAATCTAAACTTTACAAGTAGCAGTCTCAGATTCTTTGTAGTCACAAGGGATAAGTATCTTTCTGGTTCTAAAAGGGATTTAAACTGTCTGTAACAATCACAACGAGAGCTTTCTTCTAACCTCGAGCGCCATTCTTTTTGAAAAATACATAATACAGCGATCTCTGGTTCAGGAAAACACTCACATCACCTACGAATTGGTTTAACCAGACAATACCAAAACCTTTGGAACAAAGGAGGTTCTCTATATGGGACGCCGTTATTATCTAAATGTAGAAACATATTGTAGGAAATTTTCGGCAGACGGTGATCATGCATTTGCACTATCTTTAGACAGTATTTGAAGCATCTAATCTGAGCATTAATGACAACTGGAAATCTCCCATATTCTCCATATACCATGTCGTTAGGGGTAACTTGTGTGACGCCTAAAACGTCCTGTCCAGACTCGATTATTTACAGACCGCCGCCATATAGCTGAAATATTGTGAAACAAACTTACACATTATACTGGTTGATGCTGAAGTCAATCCCATCACTAGGGACGTCATTGATGCAGATGCCTGGAACTCGTTTATAAACTCCACGAAAAGGATTCCAAAACACTTGATGTACCCCATCATCAACGTGTTCACACCGAAACAAGCTGAAAGAAAACAAATATATAAAGTGTCCCTTGATTAAACACGTTATGTCACCCCAGTAGCAATGACTCCACTCCCGACCTCATTCAATACTTAAATGTTCGCTAACTTAACTTTCAACTCCCTATTTATCTTTACCTTCTTTCCGAGTTCCAAGTCTCTTGTTTTTTCTTCCCCGCCTCAGTCTATCTACTTCCTTCTGTTATTCCCCATCTCAGCGTATCTACTTCTCTCTTCTGTTACTTTCCCACCTCATCCTATCTACTCCCCTCTTCTGTTACTTTCCCCACATCAGCATATCTGCGTCCCTCTTCTATTATTCCCAACCTCAGCCCATCTACTTCCCTCTTCTGTTACTTTCCCCGCCTCAGCCTATCTACATGTACTTCCTTCTTCTGCACCTTAACCCAACTAGAACTATTGACATTCCACAACGCAATGTGTATTCTAGCCACGTAAATTCATCTCAAGTTCGCTTGCTATTTGCGAGCTGCAATATTATGACTCAAATAGTTTGGACAATACAGTACATGTTCTGTTTCACGAATGCGTGTGTACAGTCAGGTTTCAAAGTCATAACATGAAAGAAAAAGGCTGATGAAACGTCTCCCTGACTGATGCACGGGAGTAATGATAACTTTATCCTTCACGTATGAAGACACGCAACGTATGACTCACCTAGCACAACTAGCCACCCTCCTTGACACCGCCGTCGGCTTCCCCCCAAACAAGACATCGCACTCCAACAGACGTCAGCAGAATCATCGAACTTGCTTCAGGTTCAGGGTAGAGATCAGGTACCGTTCCACTCACATTCTCCTAAAGCTATGACCCGCCGTTATCTGAATGTATGACACGGGCTATTATGTTAGTAACTATACATACCATTTGTTTGTTTTTCTCAAATGCTGATATAACATGTTTACAATGGCTAAAAGGTAAGAAAAAGGGCCTACGCTAGCGCAGTGTGCGGAACATCTGCACAAAGCAAACAAAAGCATCTTATGCTCAAATGATTGCTATACTTTCAGTACTGTGCTTCGGTGCATTGCGGTAAAAGATAATTACGTCAAAACTGAATGAAATATGTTCTTAATTCAGTGTGTGCACTGAGTCCAGGCAGCTTTATATGTACATCGGAAGCAACGAAAACACTTTATTCAAGGATATTTTAAGTATGGCCTTTGTATTCAATGTACATTTTGTTGAAACAGAATTGTATATTGCACTCACGAAACCATTCTGTCCCATAAAGATTCCAGCATCTGGCAAACTGTATATTATCAGTGTTATTATGAATTCTAGCGTGAATAGCCAAACATTACGGCAATTTGCATAATGTATTTATAGTATAACAATATATTTACACTAGCTGAAAGCCATTTGAATTGCTGATTTGCTGACAATGTATTGTACAAACGTCCAATTTGTGTCTCGAATAACCTGTTTGAAACATCGGTGAAAACCTTCCTTGTTAGAGTGAGTGAGTGAGTGATTTAATTTTAATGTATCCAGTTACATTCAAGTGTGAAGTTTGATGACTTTCAATGGAGTCTATTGTCATATAAAAGTATATTTGACACGGATATTGTTGTACTTATTTGTTAAAAACTGGTTTGCTTCGCCTACGAGTTTCATTCCAGAGATTTGTTTCCATTATACACTTGATCAGTGATAAACAAAAGCGATGCATGGCTTGTTTGTAAAGGTAGAGAGCACAACCTCCCAGACCTTGGGATTTTGCATGCTTTGTAAATAACCCTGACCGTTTTAATCCTGTAGAGAATCTTACATATTACATATACATATAAGATATCACACTTACCCCGAGCTTTGTTCACATGCAGCGAGAGCTATTAGCAAGGATGATAAGCACATCGTGTTGTGCAAATCTTCTGACAGGTCGACCAGTTTGGTTGATTAACGGCATATAGCTTTCAGGAGCATATCCAGGTTTAATTGGTACCCTATGCATAATTACACAGCTGGCTGATTGTCATCCGTCACAAGGGCATCTTTATTTCCATGGGAGCTCCATGAATAGGGTCTACTGCAGGTGTGCAGTTGTGTTGTTGCTAGACAAGAATCAATATACGGGAATGTGAAGGTCAGGCTTCGGTGGACGCGCACACGACGGGCATAGATCTACGCATGTTTATGACGGTTACTGTCTCGAGAAAGTAACGCATGACATGACATTTTGCGTGTCACTCCATGACAAGGTTGAAAAGTACAGTCCTGCAGATTATATATGTACAATGCTAGGGGACTATTGGCCCGAAACGTACTGACGTGGGTTCCTTGGCAATGCAGCAATCAGCTGATAATGAGTTTCAGATTCGTCTGATGTGTGTGACAGCTCGATCACAGCGTATCAAATGTTAGAGTGATTGGATGAGTTGGGCTTCACGCCGCTTTTAGCAATATTATAGCTTTTAGCTATAGTACTGCTGCGGACTCAAAATTAGCCATGAAATTCCTGACCGATTTCCACAATCAATGCTTGCCCTGAGAGGTGTGTAACAGGATATCGGGTGGTCAGACATAATTGGTTGATATGTGTCATAGCAGATCCGGTCGAACAAGATATACGCACACGCATAAGAAACGCAAGTCAGTTTTTATCCAAATAGGACACAAAGTCGGACCCTAAACTAATATAGGTTTTTGGCATATAGTGAAAAGTGTTGATATTATCAATACTTTTTGTTTCGTTTTGGAAGGCAAAACACATCACTTAAAGGAATCACCAAAACGCACCACACCAGTGAACATGTGGATATCATGCACACACTTCTCGTGAAATCAAACATGTGCGAACTGTCGCCACCATGAGTGGGTATAAGACTGGACAACAATTAGGCCTATTACTCTTTGTTCAACAATGCTACGTTTGGCTCCAAATGAAAGTGACCAGGCTATCAGACGTTCGGATGCTGGAGTGTCTGCCCAAAATGGTGTCCACATAAGCATAGCCACTATTTACATCTCCGTCATCGATACAACGCTACAAAGACGACAGACGACCTTCGTTGGGGTCGTCCAAGGGTCATCACACCTCGAAAAGATCGGCACATTACCCATCAACACCGGCGAGATCCAATCTTGTCAATCCCCTTACCTTTCGGAAACGTAATAATGCCCTCAGTCTTGGAAGCCAATGAAATTTCCTCTCTCAATCTTTTGTCTATCTGATCCTGTTTGCATTTCTTGTGTTTCATATTGAAAATTACTACCCTATACTTGACTTGCGTTACTTTTGCGTTTGAGTATAATTTTATTATGTAATATATATTTGGTTTGTTGTTTAACGCCGCACTCGGCAATATTTCAGCTGTATGGCGGCGGTCAGTAAATAATCGAGTTTGGACCTCACACTCCAGTGATCAACCTCGTTAGCATCGATCTACGAAATGGGATACGGTGACATGTGTCAACCAAGTCAGCGAGTCTGACCACCTGATCCCGTTAGTCGCCTCTTACGATAAGCCTGGATTACTGGAGATTAATTCTGATCCAAATCTTCTTGTATAGTTACCTTATTGAGCGCAATTTCATGCGTTACATACACTGCAGACTAGAGTAATACTAGTATTAATAATCATATCTTCAACCAGGCAGAAAGGAGAACCACACAAATGCTTAACAACTATAATACAGCTTTGACTACGGCAAGGTATTATTAATAATTAATAACTATACTTAGAGACACAATAATATGTAAACGCTAAGATGAAAGCAACTCTATTGAAAGTAAAAGTTGTTTTAGGTATCTCTTCATATCAATTAAAATTTTGTATTTTAGTTTGGAGATAGCTGGGCTATCATGCGTGAATGAGATAGTAATGTTAGTAAATATATTGTCGTTACCTTTTTAAATAAAATTTATGTGTGGTATACCACAATCAGGAAATGGCAGTTTTAAAAGTCAGCTGAAGAAAGTGATTTTTCAAGAATGACCTGTCGTCTGTCTACTGTCACAGTTCTAATTCAATACATTCCTTCACATTACATGTCATGTTTGTGTATATATGTACATATCTGTATGCAGATCAGTTTGTATAGCTGCTGTCGCAATGCAGAATGTAGAGGTGATCGAATAACCACCTTAGTTCTTGAAAACCAGCAATATAAAAACTTCCAGTCTGGTGATGTGTGGCGTGAGTTAATGCCAAAGGAGTCTTGACGCAAGAGAAAAACAGGCTATCAGCAATCAACTCAACCGCTAAGACTAAAATACATTTGACCTAAAATTAAACCATGCTATTGTTCGTGCTCAAGGTATGCATGTAATGTGATGGCCGTTATAACGATGGCGTCCTTGCGATGACAATGACGGATTGCCAAGCGCACATAAAATCCATGACGTTTATATTCCTGAAGGTGAGAATGCTTTAATCAAGAAATTATAATTCGCCTTTACGGTAAAATATAAATACAATTCGTCATTCCGGTCACATGATAAAATTTCATGTATATCAAAAATACACAACTCTTTTGAGAGACATAAAGCAAGTGCAAAAAATATGTTTCACATCGTCAAACAGTTCATGTTGTGTATGGGTTCAAGACCATGCCTGATGCTATCCCAGCGAGCATATTTGTAAAGACCAATTCCTACTTTCCACCACCGCTGGATGTTTCATAGACAATATTGTCAACCATTTCGATTTCTTCCGGATCGTCACCCAATGTTCTTACTCCAATCTCAGCAGATGGGCCAGTCAGGACACTGCCTGTTTCATAGACAATATTGTCGACCATTTCTACCTTTTCCACGTCGTCAACTGATCCTCCGACATCAGCAGATAGATCAGTCTGGACATCGTTGGGTTGAATATGATTTCCTGGCGTACCTGCTTCACGTGTTGTCCCAGGATATCCACAAGCTGTGTTCTCCTTGGTCATCACATCGTCATGGATGACCTCAGAGCTGGTGATACTGGCTCCCTGAGCCGTGTGGTCTGGCAGTGGAAGCTTGTATTCACCAGCCGTCTTCTCTCGCCTCTCCTCCCCTGCATCGTTCTTCTCATCCTTCTCCTGCCCGATACTAGATGCCCTTTGTAAAGCTTGGAGTATCCCATCCTGTTCACTACTGCTCAATCTTCCGTCCCTTCTTGCACATCTGTAATAAAGAGGAATGTGACCTGACCTAAAATCCACGCATTATGCTCATAAATGAGTGAGTGAGTGAGTGTGGTTTTACGCCACCTTTACTAATTTTGTAGAAATATCATTGAGACACCAGAAATGGGCATCGCACATTGTACCCATGTGCCTAATCGTACCAGGGTCAGCTTTAACTGCTAGGCTTCCTCACCGCCCCACACTTAGAACAATAATTAATATTAAAAGCATCAGTAATCAGCGGCTGTATTCAGCAAGACTGACACAGTCAGACTTAGTCCTTTTCAGTTGGACGAATCGGAATCGGAATATTATCACACTTGACAAATCCGAATTCTGCAAAGAGAAACCTCCATAACGGCCTGAGCAATACTACAGCACTGATAAGCAATGACAAATGTTTAGGATTGCTATGTCTTCTTTAGGGTGAGTGCGTTGTAAGTTTTACGTCACCTTTATCCCAGCATTATCACGTCGGGGGACACCAGAAATGGGCTTCACACTTTGTACCCATGTGGGGAATCCAGCCCGCGTCTATCAGCAGATTCTTTGTCAGCAATGACCTTCAAATGTGTTCCACTTAATCACTGATGAATAATGAGCAACATATTTCAAAGAGAGAAATCCATTTGGAGAACGTTACAATAACAAACAAACAAACAAACAGTACTTAAAAACATTGCAAAAATTAAAAATCAAATTCGAACGTCTTGATCGATTTTGAAGATCATAATTCAGTTTGTAATAACAGGTATGTTAATTTCAACTTCGATTTTGTTCTGAATTCTGAGAAGCTCTGGCGCTTGCAACGAATTACTGTCAGTAGACAGAAATGTCACGACTTACCAAATTACCTTTCAACCACGTGAACTAACCTCGGTTTTTGGAACATGAACACCACCACGAGTGCCACAAAAGCCAGAGCACCAGCCAGCCCGCACAGAAACCAAATGATCAGTGATGTGTCTGGAATCGACGTTAATACCCATGCAAGGAAATAAAACCAAAGGCAACACAATCATTTCTTCTTGCCTTGAAGATATGATACTTACTTACTAATTTATTAATGCCGTATGAATTAAGCTGCACGCGTACTCTTCAGAAAGAGCAGGGGAGTCTGACTTTCAGTTTGGATGGGAAGTATGTGCGTTAACAAACGTTTCAAAGACAAACATCCTATGAACGCACCACGCAAATTTCTGTTGTCACCACCCATAAAAAACAACCCATGGAATTCACGTGCACAATACAGTAGCCCCATGCACGTGCATGGAATGCATTTTGTATATTTTTATGGGGTTTAAGAAGGGTGATAAATCGCTGCAGACCATTATTTTTGATAACCCTCTTGCATGACAGTTGTTTGTTTCTCGTCGTGGTTCTTTAAAAATTATAAGCAAGTTTCACGTCATACTCCAGTCATCTTTCAAGAGCGATTATTGTTTGTAACGTCATACACCAGTCATATTTCAAGAGCGATTACTGTTTGTAACGTCATACACCAGTCATATTTCAAGAGCGATTACTGTACAAACAACTATGGTCATAAGGAAGTGATGCACTCTGAAAGCATTCATTATTATCGCATGAACGATAAAGAATCCAGATAGATATACCACACAAGTGTAAATTCCTATTTCAGTCATAAATTAAAAGTATAGTTCCCTACTTTTTAAAGAGTATATGACGGTTTAGAGAAATCAATGTATGTTTTAAACAAAAAAGTGTGTAATACATACTCCTCGGCTCAAGCTTGCTAGGTTCCATGTTGCGGCATACAATAGAGAATCTTGTTTCTAATGGTAACAAAGAATGACACAGATTAATGTGACATAAGGACATGTTCAAACCTCAGATAACAAGTTTTGGACACAGCTAAAGTGTGCAATATGCCCTATAAATAATATCAGAAACATAGCAGTTTGAGAAAAAAGATCATTACACCATAGCGGCTGGAAAAAGTAGCATCACAACGTAGAAGCTGAGAGGTCTAGCAGAGGTCTAGCAGCCTGACTACTTGGTATTTGACCATTGGTACATGGTAACTGGTGAGTGAATTAAACTTTAACGTCACATCGGCACTGTTGCAGCCATATAGTGACGAGAAATGTTGCAGGTACACAATAAAAACTAGTAGTTAAAGAGCCGGTCATCGACGGACTGTAATATATCTAAAGTGTCTCAGACAGAGTTAAAACTAGCTAGCATGTATTTTTAATAAGTAGAAACCTATGTAATGTATGTGCAGTGGGGTATTGATCACCAACAGCTGAAGATAGATGGGCATACAAGGGGCCATGGAGACTCACAACAACTCTGTAACTAGGGATAGAGGTGCTGGAGTATAGTAGATAACAGTAGGGGCAATTTAACTTGAATACAGCCGCACCTACATGCTGAACAACATAGCAATTCAGCTATTACAGTCACATGAAACTGCTAACTAAAGCATAAGGTTAGTCAAGCATAGTAGATATGAACAGGTGATGGGTAGCTGAGTGCTGTGGAAAATATTCGGTAAACAGTAGCATCGCACCAGAGTAACATGAATAAAACAGTGGACGTGTTACACAATACATTTCACCTATAAAATAATTTTAACAGAATTGTTAACGTAAGTCAAGGCGATAAATGTAATGTGCTATAACATCAATTCGTTTTAAGCGTTTTCCTTATAAACATTTCCTTAGCCCACTTAACCAATCTTAACTTCGTAGGAGAAACATAATCCTTGAATTGCTGCACGCTCTGGTTTCAGGTTTGCCTTCGACAGGTACACAATCCACTGCCTCTGCTTAGATATGCTGTCGTTCCAGAATCCATGTCTGCCGCTGATATTGCCACCGCCAACTCTTGCAACGTGGAACACGAAGTCATATGTTGCGTTGGGTACGGTCGTCGAATACTGCATATCCATCAAATCTTCCTCATCTGTTGAAAGGTTACAGTTGCACTGCTCTGGCGAGGCGGACATATTGTATGTGAGAAAACCTGAAGCGGGGTTATCAGAGCTGCTCTCGCAGAGTGAGATGGCTGCAAACAGAAACAATTATTTATCCTACGTTTACTTGAACAGTTAAACTACTCAGCAGAAACTAAATGTCAGGTATGACCACCGCCAACTATTTAAGTCATTAACAAGTGCATGTTTATTGTTTCTAATCTTAGTCCAATGACACATGAAAATCAGATATGTTTGACCCTGTAAGTACAGAGTAGGGTTCTTGAGTAGGTGACGGCTCTTCGCGAGACCGGTGACAATCAACATACACTTAATCCGGTCCAATAAAATCATATGTGGCGGTTCGGAACCAGTCTATGTTCTTATATATACGTTTGTCACCGGAAATCTGATACCGGAAGTAAGCTGGGCCTATCACGCAAATTCTCCCACGCAAAGTGAGCCGAGAACCTGCTCAGTAGCGGAAGTAGCGCCTTGCGAAACTTACAAAATAATAAAAAGATTAGAGAGTTTGCATCTACTGTTTCTGTGGAAAATCGTTGTTTTGTTGGGGTTTTTTGTTTTGTTTTGTTTTGGTTTTTTCTTTGTTATTGTTTTTCTTTTGTTGTTGTTGTTGCTGTTGTCGTTGTTGTTTGGTTTGGGTTTTTTGGTTTTGTTCATATTGAAAATATCTTCGCCGTACATGTGTATGTGAGAAACTGGGCACAGTGTGACAATATTAATTCAAGTTTAATAGCATTTCCGTCATATGACGACTGTTAAAATTCTGTAACAAAACGCCCGAGACGGTTGATCTTATGTTGAACGTGCTTGTTTTGAGAAAACATGAACCAACTAAATCTTGCTGGCACGTTCCGAAACATCACCAGGCAAGTGTTGGATCCAAGTAATTGTTATCCAGATACGTACAAGGGATGCAACTCTGCCTAGGTACACGCAGGGAAAGACAGAACACATTCACCAAACAAGCGTCCAGTGATTAACTTATGTTTTAAAGAATTAAACATAACAAATACAAACTAACCGATTTCTAAGGGCAACGGCAATATCAATAAACGTTAATATAAAATGTCTTGTAGTGAAGTAATGGCTTTAGTAACTCCAGAGCTTAGATTATGTTCATCATAGATTATGTTCATCATATATTATGTACACATTATATGTTCATGTAATGTTCAAGATAATATATTAACATATATCAGGTTGACATCACCGAATTCATCACCACTCACAAAGAATATTGATATCTTTTTTTATTAAACATCTCATATTTCATATAGGTTTTACTGAACTGAAATAAAATCGCTACTACATATTTTAGGATAAACTTACTCACAGATACTACACAACAAGACAGTTACCGGTAACAAGTAACTTCATTCACATTCAGTAAATATTCACATCTATTCGCAGACACTTGTGATAGTACAATCCTTCGCAGTAATGTACCTTTTTGGTGTCTCTCACATGGCTGGGTGACGCTTTGTGTTGAACCTAGAATGAAAAAAAAGCTACGTTGAACTGTTGAAACGTGTATACTGTACAGGGGCGGATGCGAACCCACCCACCCACACGAAACAAATTTGGAGGGCATTTCCTCTAACTTGGACATTGTGATATACGTCACGCAAGATTCTCTGAGATCAAGGGTCCGACCCTACTGCAAGATTTCAGTTCTTCTAACTGAATATTACAAATGATTATGTAACCTACTTCAAACCAAGTGCTGCATTTATGCCTCCCTTACGACCCACTTTATAAGATAATAGAAACCGGAAACTGGTTTTATTTTCATGAGTGTTTTGCATGCTTCAGGAAACAAATCTACTGTTCACACAAACTACAGGAAATTGCTCTCAGACACGACACAGACTGACATATGATGTGTGCTGACTAAAAGTATGAGGGCAGGTGCGTAGTCAGGAAAATACATGTAAGCACCCCTGAGGAAACATTTTGAAATCAGGGAGGGTATACCACATATAAAAGTAAAACATTATTCTGAACACGAGATAGAGTCCAGGAAAGCATAAACAGCATGCAAGCCATAAAGAGAAACTCTAAACTAGTGGATCAGACTGAAGCAGACCCTTACCAAATAAATATTGTCAATACCGTCGAATGACCCAATAGCAGTGCTAACAAAACCAGTCTTGATATTTGTCACTTCTTCAGGCCCAGCAGAGACATAGTGTTTGATTTAACCATTGGCGAGGAATCAGTACACGACTCAGATAATGTTATTATATCAGAACGTGGGAACACTGGGTAGATGAATGTTTTGTACATTTCATATTCATTTATGCACATAACAAATAAAAGATACAATACATTACAGGTAAAACAATTTCAAAGACTTGATCAGCGATGTCGCCTGTAGGGACTGTAGTGTCAGTCTGTTTCCTGACAAACGCTATAGCATAATGGGGATAAAATGTTTTTTCTCTATCCTCTGCCACGGTGCTATACCAGAAAATACTCAGAAATCCTGACAACAGATTGAATGTTACCCCATTCATAACATTTTTGCTTTCATTTTTAAAGCGTGAGCAGTGATTGATAGTTGGTTGGTTGGTTATTTAACGCCGCACCTACGGTCTTTAAATAATCGAATCTGTACCAGACAATCAAGAGATCAATAACACGAGTATTGATCTACGCAAATGGGATATGATGATATGTGTCAACCAAGTCAGCAAGCCAGTCCACCCGATCCCTTATGGCAAGCACTGATTATAGAAGACCAGTTCTACCCCACGAAGGTTGATGGCCAAGCCAACGTTTAACCAGCTGCTCCCCTGCTGTGCTCATAGTATATGACACTGTTTATAGGTGAGGTTGGAATACAAATGTCCGCATTTCTCACATCTTTGAACTCCTAGGCTCAAATGCCAAATGGAGAACCACGTCGTTTATTCATCCATCTCATTTGTATTTATATTTAAGGCCAAGATGATTTCTCTTTAACGTGTCTTCCCACGCCCGCCAAATAGGCAGGCAGTGCAGAAAACACCAGGTGAGCAAAACCCTGTTCATGGTTACTTTGTACAGCATGTTATGGCAAGCAAATAGGAAGTGAATGTTACCTTTGATTTCTCCGTATATGAAGCTAGCCAGAAGTACGAACGCGACAGCAGATGATGTTTTCTGTTCCATTTGTGTCAGCCTAATATCTGAAGTTATACAATCATGTCTGTACACCTTATTATCCACGTATTAGCATACATTGCATCACGGAAGTAAATAGTAGTGATTTCAGATTTTAACTTTAGCGTAATTATTTTCCTTGTGAGGTTTTATGTTTAATATCTTCATGGTGCATCTTTACTGTCTCATGTGAAAGTAGTTCCGTCATTGATACGTCACTGGCGTGAGCTTCGCGATAGCGTTATGGACATGTGTATGCAGTTGGGTCGCCAGGAATCTCTGTGGAATCAACCAACATGCGGAAATAACAGTTTACTGCATAATAACACATCCCAAACGTCCATAGTCACTTTTTAATGATGATATTGAGCTGAGTGATCCGACAATCTCAATCTTGGGGGGTTTCACATGTAGAAATGACCTCGGCGATAAAATCCTTCTTTCCGTAAGAGTGCAATTCAGCTTAATCACGCACAGTGACTTATGATAATGGGTGAACAGTGCAGATGTGAACGATGTGAACGCGAGTGACTCACTTGACATGTCGCCTTCCTCTGTAACTTTAGGCAATAAGTTCGCCATACTTTGTTACCAAGGAGATGTTAAATTATTCGCACAGGATCAGATTCCGAAGACGAGATGAGGACTGGATGTACATTGTCGGTATTCTTCGATAACAAGTTAAACGAACTGGAATACGCTATGTATAATGATAACACGAGGAAGAACAAAGTGTACTTACGATGAGAGCTCGCCTGCCCAGTCGTGGCAGCTACTGGCGTCAGACAAGGAAGTTCAATGTCTTTCGTCCAGTGTCATATCACGGTCGAGTTGTATACACGCCAGGATCAGTTAAAACAATAGGGTCCACAGCTACGTGTTCACTTCCTACATAACTGTCGATTCCAAGCAAATGTGACATCTCCCTGATGACTAAAACACTATCAATACCAAATCTATTCATCATGTTTAATTGTGAAAAGGGATAGTGTAAGTTGTAAGTTTAGCATGATTACAATGCTCATCTTAGGAAACTTTAATTGAGAAAGGTAGATATGTAATATGAATAGAGAACTTGTCAATAATGTAACTCAATTACAACTGAAGACGTTAATTGTTTTCTTCTTGTATGCCCTAACCACAGGAATCTTCGAAGCGAATGTATAGAAAAAATATGATTTCCATCCATATTAGCTTACGTTTTCAGTATTGCTACATTTGCAAATCCGAAAGAAATTGAAATTCTTTGCATGTGTATTTTCTACGCATTTGTACATACATGGCGTATCGGTTCCTGAATGTGTATAGTCACAGATGTACAGAGAGTACTATAGGCCTGAGGCCTCTTAAGTACCGGAATAAAGATTGATTATAAAAGTTTTTGTATCAGAACTTCTGACTTCAGTGAACTGATATCTGATGGAAGATGACTTGGAAAAAGCGAGGATGTCCTTTGTTGGAAGGAAAGTATAAATAATGTAATTAGTGAAGATCCGGGTCCTTATACAATACAACTAGATATTTGTATAGCGCCGATATCCAGTTAGTTCAACTGCTCAAGGGCGCTTTTTTGCCCTCGATCATTGGATGACCATAACAACGCCACATCGTATTTTCAGTCTCAGCTCCCGGGGGATCATACAACTTTTGCAGCCTTACCAGGCGCACCGAGTTAGTGTGGCTTTCACATCCTTACGAGGTACCCATTCATAGCTGGGTGGACTGGGACACATAGTCACAGTACTTTGTCCATGTTTATTGCACGTTACTGTGGCCGCAACTAGGTGTTTGTACCAGGCCACCATCTGGTCATTTACCAACGGATTCGTGGGTTCTCTTAAGTGCACACTAGGGGTTGTGACAGCACTGAAAGAGTCTGCACACAAAGTTGACTCCAAGGTTTTCCAGACCTGGTCACAGGTGGGCTCGATCCCAGCACCTCCAAGCTCGCTGGATTAGTAGCCTGGCGCCTTAGACAGCTCGCCCACCGTGCCCCCACAACCCACGTTCCTCGTCATGAAGGAGATCGTATGACCATGGAGAGGCTCGCTGACCTGGTTGACATGTGTCATCTTTTTCCATTTGCGTAGATTGGTACTCATGCTGTTCATCATTAGGTTTCCTGGTCCAGATTCGAATATTGCCCGACTGCCGCCCGCGTTAAGTAATAAACAAACAAACATCCAGATAATGCATGTTTCCGTATACCAGCTGCATAGATATAAATGAGATATCATAGATATCATTGTATGGTCCAGATTCAGTACGAGCCTACAGTGAGGTATGCATGATCAAGAAACTAGTTAAAGCTAGAGACGTCTAAAAATTATTCTTTAAAACTTGTACACGCTCCCGAATCCCATGTTACAATCTTAATGAACAGCTCTGTTCAATGATCACTTTGCTGAATAGGTATTGTTACTGTCAGCCAAGGTTCAGAAGAGATGTTATAGCTATTGTCACGTGTAGGTCACCTAGAAATTGTTGGTGAAATGCTGGATGTACTTATTTTATGAATATATGAATGTGATATTGAACCAGGAAGGTGTCTAGACAAAGACGTGAAAGGACAATCAGGTATGGTCCGTATTAAACTATGCTTTACCGACTCAATTTGCTCTGTTCATTCCAACAACATTCGAATGTATCGTGACCTTGACTTTAAAGAGTAGCAAGAAGGGTACTGTGAGTGTAGTTCATTTAATTTAGGCTTGGATATTCTCAGTCTGGGATCTTTTCAGCATTTCAAGAAGAACTGTCTTATTTGTTTTTCACCTTTTATTATATACATCACATCGGGAATTCGCAATCAAATTAAAAGTTTTGGGACAGAGACCATATACTATGAAAATTATCATGACTCTATAGAATCTTATGAGTAATTATATTTCACAGAAAACTTCGATTTGTTGTTAGACTCATCTGAACAAGACAGCAGGAAATGTGACAATTCCTAAAGTATAGATACCTTGTGTTCAAATGAAGCCAGTCACAAATTACTGAAGAAATTCTAGACCTTGAAAACTGTATGATATATACATTTGTACAAGTCAACAGGACACTTAATGCTGTTTGTCTGTAATAGCTATGTGAGAGTGCATGCTCACTATAACGCACCCACGGAACTCCGCTCTTCTACTATGTAGGCCTCTGGTGGGGGTTTGGGGAACTCCCACTCACCCTCCCTCGAGTCAGAGTCTGTCACGTGACCAGCACACACATCCGGGTTAATTCTAATGGTTCTTTTCAAAGATGGAATAGTCTTAGGTGATGTGTTTTGTGTTTCGATGGGTATTGTCGTGAGTTCATATTCCGCCCGGGATTTGGTCCTGCTGTAAGAGAATGTAAACTTTGGTATTTACCTGATATATGACAGATATCTGTAATTCATTTAAAAATAGAGTATCATTTGTCAAAATACATGAAAGGAAAAATAGAACCTTGTATATTCACGGTCCTCGTGCATATGTTTACATTATATTTTTGGCGAAAGGATATATTAATGCATTTGGACAATGTATTGCCAAGATATACATGTATCCAAAATGAGGTACATTCCAAATAATAGTGAGTGTGTTTAGTTTTACGCGGCACTCAGCAAAATTCCAGCTATATGGCGGCGGTCTGTGAATAATCGAGTCTGGATCAGACAATCCAGTGATCAACAGCATGAGCATCGACCTGCGCTGTTGGGAAGAGATGACATGTGCCAACCAAGACAACAGGCCTGACAACCCGATCCTATTAGATCCTTAAGACAAGCAAAGTCGCCTTTTGTGGCAAGCAAGGGTTGCTGAAGGCCTGTTCTACCCCGGACCTTCACGGGTCTCCAAATAATAGGATATACGATTTAGATACATTCATGTGGCCTTGAACATATGAACAGTCTTCTCGTGCATTCACGAAATATCGTATTGTGTGTTCATGTACGTGTGCATATCCATTAACACAGTGGCACATAATATGTTATCAGTGCGTCCAGCGAGTTCGAATATCAACAAAATGGCTCATGGTGTTCACCAGTGTACATGTTCAACCGGGCAATAGCATGAGTGAGTGACTGAGTCTGGTTTTACGCCGCTTTTAGCAATACTCCAGCAATATCACGGCGGGGGACACCAGAAAATGGGCCTCACACATTGTACCCTTGTGGGGAATCGAACCCGGGTCTTCGGTGTGACGAACGAACGCTTTAACCACTAGGCTACCCCACCGCCCCGGCAATAGCATGATATGCATTAATAGTGCACCCTTGCATACATGCACTGATGTTTAATAATGCGCGCATGTGTCCGTTTAAATGAATATCTCTTAGCAATCTCCACATTTGTTGATAATATGTCCAGGAAAATAATATAATATGATGTAATCACTGTCTCCAGGCACCAACGGAATGCGATGTAGTGTTCAAGGGTATACATGTGTACAATATGCCGGAGTAATGTCCACATGCATCCGTGCAATTGGATACGTGTTAACAATGTCCACATGCAGCCATTTAAACGTATATGTGTTAACAGTGTACATCAACACAATGCTGTGTTAACAATGTGCACATGCATCCATGCACTTCGATACATTGTGTGCCATGCCTAGATACGTGTGTCATGCTAAGGTGCACCAAGTTTACCATGGCAAATACGTATATCTTCATGTAACCTACACTAACCTGTAAATTGCATAAGAGATGACGATGACGGTAAGCAGGAGAACCAGGAGAACAGGAACCAAAATGGCTAGCGTCAACGTCACTGACAACAGAAAACGCTGAAACTGTTAACCGCCGACGAATACCACTGTTGGACGAATACGTCGACGGCAATTTAGTAAAAGCTGGAAAATAGCTGAAAGACGAACAATTTATTGGAATGGTCAAAAGAGTCCGTAGTGTCTTCGAGTTGCGTCTCGGAACGTGGCAGAATCAGGGTTCAAATCCCATTTCACCAAAGGTTATGATCGTCGGTTATAAAAAAAGCCATATCCAATAGGCTGTAATTGTCACTTGCCTACATGACATGAACATGAAGGTGATTCTATTCATTTAAAGAACTAGTCAACACGTTTAAAATCTTTTCATTCAGTCACATGTTAGGAACCGTGGAATTCGAGGGAAAGAATATCAACCTTGGCATAACGCCTGTTATGTGTAGAAAAGCACAACTCCTCAGATGAAGGCCATTAGTCGTATGTGATAGGGATGTGTCGATACATGCAGTCGAGCCCCGTTTATCCGAACGTTTTGGTTAGACCCGGAAATCGCCCGGATTAAGTTTCATGAATCGATACGTATCATGATACCAGTGTCACGATTCGATATCTCCCACGATACCTAATTCGCGGCATTATTACGTAGATTTAGCTACATTTTGAACATTATTTTTCATATTTTAGAACTGTCCATGAAAGGATCAAGAAATTTGATTCAGAAATTAAAAAGTTCTAATTTCCCGTCTTTGTGAATGAAAAGTAATCATGTATAACTCTCACTACATAAAAAAACAGGACACAACTGCAAAAAGTAAATGATGCATAAATATCTTTAAACCGATACTTTTTAAACTAAATATCGATACAGTTTTGAATGTATCGATAATTTATCGTCTTAGAAAAAATATCGATGCATCGATGTATCGTGGCATCCTGTATGTGGATTCATGACGGTTTAACAACACAAAATGTTTAACACGACACCACTGAAGATCAGTGTTAGAATTGTTCTTCAGGAACTCATGCTTGACGTAAAAGGCTTCTGACCGAAACGGTTTGTCAACCTCAATGGTCTGGTTTACAGATGTCATCGTATCTGCCTAGACCGATGTTCAGGGTGTTCATCAGAGGCTTGTTTGACCCAAAACCGATCATTACAAACCGCGCCACATAGTTGGAATGGTGTTGCTTGAAAAACAACCAAACAATTAAAACACTAATACATAAATCTATCTGAATACCCTTGTATTCATAAAAAGCATTGATAATTTACCTTTCTTTAGGACAGGCGAGGCCGTTCTTCGATGTCTGTAAAATGAAGCATTGCAGGTGACCAACACGTCCACATCTGCAAACAAAGATGTTATTTGACAAGAATTATGAAAGAAATCATCATGTTGTTCGGCTCAACCCTGCTTCAATGAAACGTTATTCCTTCATCCTTTCACACCGTTTCATAAACGTTGTACCTCTGACTTTCCAATTATAACCCTGACTGGATACTGAGGGTCCTTTATAATATCTCAGAGTGATGTGTTGGCCTTAACCCTTGGGCAGAATCGAGTGTGCAAAGTAATGAATGCTTCATGATGAATTTGCCCAACGTTTTAGTCCTGCACATACCAATAAATAACACCGGCACAAATAAACGTTTACTTGCTTAATATGACGTCCGTTTCAAACGTTACCTGCTTAATGTGATGCTCATTCTAAACGTTTGTCTGCTGACATTCATTCACTGAGGCAGAATGTGCTTGCAGCTTCACGAACATACACTGTTGTCACAGTAGAATAGTGATTCATGAGCACGTGCGTGTGAAATATGCACCATCATGCAGAATCATACAAACAGCGATGAGTGTAACGTTATTGCAAACACGTATCTTTTTATTTGTTGGATCATCATACTTGAAGTTGGTGAGTCAATAATAAAGCATTGATTGAATTTCAGATTTATCAATAATACCATTTACCTTTAGCTTGAAAACCGTGTACGAATATACAACGAAACGTCGCTCTGTGCAATAACCAAGAAGTTGTGACCGTAAAGTTCTACGCTTTATAGCTGTGCACTTTCCTAGGCGGTGTGTTGGTCGGTGGGAGTAGAATAGTAGTTAAAGCATTCGCTCATCAAGACGAATACCGGGTTAGATTTTCCACATGAGTAAAATGTGTGATGACCATAGCTTGTGTCCCCCGTCATGGGATACTGCTAAAGGCAGGCTAAAAGTAAACTCACTCACGCACTCTTGAACGTGTACTTACTGCTGACGCTGTATCCCAGACAGAGACTTTCATTCCGGCTAGTCTGACTGCCTTGTTTAATATGCCAGTTCCTGTTAAGATTCAACTGCCAGGACTGGGTGTTGCTGATCGCCCCGCTCCCCACGCCCCTGCCCACTATACCGGCGTTGACCGCTATCTTGTTGACCGGCCCTGCAAACAGGTTGAAGCTGTGCGGGAAGTACCCATCTGTGTACAGCCCCACGTAGAGGTGGTCAGGGTGCAGCGTGGACAAGGTACAGTTGCAGTCCAGAAGGGATGAAGTGATCCTGAGTCGGAGGTACCCGGATGCTGAGACGTTCGCTGTCTCAGCATTGGTTTGGCAGATGTCAAAAACTGCAACAAAATTTCACACTATAAAACCTGTGGCATTGGTCCGGACTGCATTACACTGATGTGAGTGAGTGACTTTTACGCCACAGTCAGCAATATTCAAGCTATATGACGGCCGTTTATAAATAACCAAGACATCCAAGTGCTCAAGGGTATGAGCAATTGAGATATGATGGCATCTCAGATCTACGCAATTGGGATATGATGGCATGTGTTATCCATAAGGTATCTATATTGTACTTTCCAACTTATGAAATGCCACTCAAGTTGATAATAACTGTTCTAATGTGGAAAAACATACGATCCAAGACGTGAACAGGCGTGGATACATGGCGATCTAGGTTTAGTAAAGATCATCTGCACATGCTTAATGAATCTCAGGACAACATTGCGTTAACATGCATGTATTAACATTACATCGCTCATTAGGAACAATTATATCTTTCTGGGGTAATTAACATGGTTTGCATTCCGAGGCTGGCAAATTATTTTAAAGAGACGCATGCTCGGCCATCTTTGAATATGCTGGCTAGACAAAAGTTGTTTACTTAAGTTGTCTTCGTGTTCTCTTGGACAGCCACGTGATAATGCCACTGAAAATAAAAAGATTGAGACAACGTAGATTACCTCAAACAACATGGAGTTTTGTTAAATAGTGAACCACAAAAGAAACGCAACTCTGGCGTTTTGTCAAGTATTTAAATAGAAGGCACTTTTTTGAGATTTCATTTTTTCGAAACTTGCGTTTCTTTTGCTGTTCAGTATATTTAACACAGTCCACGAGCGTACTTCACTGCTAGACAAGCAACGACTGTATTCGCTACATTGCTAATATACATTTTCAGAAACTTTTTTTTAGGATATGAAGATGGAAACAGATTTTCTCATATTTAAATGCACCAAAGTCCCTAAGGACAATCTCATCCCGGGAAATGTCGTCAAATCTAGTGTGGTAACAATTTGGTGTTTTATGAACGTTTTCTAAAACATCAAAATAACGGACTGACATTTCCAGTAATTTACTACCCCCCCCCCCCCTCCGACTATCATGCCCAATGTCCACGTTTGAATGTTTTCTTTGCGTTCGTGTGTGTTGCCAAGCAACACTTATTACGGACAATTTACAACCTTCTCGAATTTCCAGTAATTACTTGATGCTAAACCGCGTGGTTGAAATGCATCACGCCTGTTTCTTCACGGTTCTCTGTGATATATCGTATAGCTTTCTCAACAATAACACTGACATGAGGTATTTCGGACAGCGAGAAATGGTTTATTTGCGAGAGCAAGTATTCGTCTAATGGTCAGCTAAAATACTCCGATCATAATACTTTCTTTCAAACACATGTCAATAAAATACCTTGAGCTCGTTTTGAGCGGTTTTATTTGCATTTGACATTCGAAGAAGAAATCAAGCACGTACTGAAGTTGATCACATCAATGAAGATCCGGGTTAGAATTGATCTTCAGTAACGCATACTTGTCGTAAGAGGCGGCTAACGGGATCAGGTGGTCAGACTCTGTGACTTGATTGGAAAATGTCATAATGTCCTAGTCACGTAGATCAATGCTCATGCTGTTGATCACTGGATTGCGTGGTCCAGATTTGATTATTTACCGGCCACCATCATATACTTGGATTATTGCTGGGCGTGGCGTAAAACAACATGCCAACCAATAAAATTCAAGGACCACTGATCATAATCTGAATGTATTTTTGGATACGAGCACATGCTAGTGCATCGTGACGATGATCCAAGAAATCCAAATAAGGTTAACATGGTTGTACATGTGGGACATAGAAATTCCGAATTCCCGAAAACAGGACCTTATTGAAAGTATAGACCAGGCATATCTGTGACTTGCTCCGATGAGCCAGTGTTGTTTCTCTGAAGAAGGCATGTTTGAGCTATATGTCAGCAGGATGTGCTCATTTCCGCATCCGATGAACACTCAGGGAGCATCCTGAACCCCCAAACTGTCGACCAGTGATATGTATCATCGTCAATAGCTCATAACTCCTACATGTGCAGAGCATGGCCCGTCTGATAATGTGATATATAGCGAAATGAACACCCCCATACTCTTTCCCATAAACCAGAGCCCCTAACTAGCAATTATCACATCCGTTGAAACGAATAAATTGTAAAGTCTCTATCCCCGTTTGCCTTGGATAACCAGTTTGAAACATGCAAGGTCAATACTTACGAAACATGAGTGACAGACAGAGACTAGCTATGTCCATTTCGCTATGTGTAACATTATGATGTGTGCACCAAGTGCGTTATGAGCAATTGACGATGATTAGTTACACTGACAATCATCTGGCTGTCTCCAGGGGTTATTATGAGAAGATGACAGCAGCACGAGCCTTAATCAGCGAACAATCAGTACTGGATCAGCTCCGACTGTCAACATGACTCTCTGTTATGACGGCACACACACAAAAAAACCAAAGCACATAACAATTTCGGTCCCTTCAGTGGCTCATTGCGGTATAAATGTTTCGTGAACAAACATACTGGACATGACCCCGGGGCATTTGGAAAGGAAGTGTGCTAATAGTTGTGTCTCATGCATACGGTAAAGGAAATTGTTGGTATTTGTTTGCTATGACATATATTTGTGCTAAAATGACATGTACTGGTCATAGCATCTAATTGCCGTTTGAATTGTGTTAGTGAGGGCATGCATTGTGCAAATTGCTGATGAAACGGTTTGTTTTTAAGTGCGATGCGTTTGTGTGTATCATGTGTCGTTGTATAAACATTAAATGCTGATGATTTTATGTAGGTGCCATACGTTAGTGATGTCTTGCACCTTATAGTATGTTAATGGAACGTGGTATTGATGGTATGTATTGGTATATGATGGTATTATGTAACTGACACATGTCTGCATGCCTCAAAACCAATCTATTTTGGTCGAAAAATTAAAAGCCATAATCCAAAATGCCCTTAACCAACCTATCTGCTTAAACTGTAATTTTCAGATAGGGCATTCTTTATAACGGAGCTGCATGAACCTTTCCCGACAGTTGTACTTTTCTGCTAAAACCCTTACCGGTCCATCCCTACCCATGTATTGCCTGGGGTTAATAGTTTCACATTAACTGTGCCCTCACTACCTATAGGGGTTTAACATAATAATATTAATGAACTGTGTCCTGACTAGGAGTGTAGTATACACATGAACTGTGCCCTTTCTAGGGGTGGAATAGTTTCACATGAACTGTGCCCTGACTTGGGGCATAATATACACATAATATGTGCCGAACTGAGAGTAACTATTTCATTTGACCTGTGCCCTGACTAGGAGTTTCGTATAAGCATGACTGTGCCTTGCTCTGTCCTGACTTGGGGCATAATACACACATATCATGTAGCCGACTGAGGGTCACAATTCCATTTGACCTGTGCCATGACTGGGGGTTTAAGATACACATTACATGTGCCCTGACCAACCCTGACCTACGGTAACAATCTCACTTTGCATGTGCCCTGACTAGGGATGTTAAATGCACATAACTCGTGCCAGATTGAGCGTAACAATTTCACTTGGCTTGTGCCCTGACTATGGGTGTAATATAGACATGAACTGTGCCTTGGCTAAGGGTAAGAATATAACTTTGCCTGTGTCCTGACTCGATGGAATATATTCACTTGTACCCGACAGAAGGTAACAATTTCACTTGCTCTGTGCCCTCACTAAGGGTCTAATATACACATTACATGTGCCCTGACCACTCCTGACTGTGGGTAATAATTTCACTCGGCATCAGCCCTGACTAGGGGTATAACATACACTGCATATTACACTATACTTCTCTGTCGTGTCCCTATTCGAACAACAGGTGCAGTGACCACCACCTCTGACACTGGAAATATCAGGCTGGTGATATCACCTTCCGTATCCCATATTCATCTTGTAACATGTTCCCACGAGTACACTGCTGTGTTCAACTGACGATCGTTACTCAGTGTCAACAGAGGACATGTAATGCACATTCTCTAGGATATGATATGCATGGTGCGCAAACTAATCTTCACGGGACCTTCTTACTGTAACCACGTGGTTCTGAGACTGAGGCTGGAATACTGTACATGAAAATCTCTATTTAAACAGTGGACATGGACACCACCAGGGTAATGGCGGCCGTCTACTTTATTGTCATATTTCAAAGTAAGTAGATAGTATACAAAATCTTAAAGCAGGCTAACTGATGTTCTGGACTTTTGAATTCGTGGACTTCATGAATGTGAAGGGGTACATTGATCAATAGTTGTAGTGTATTTGTGTATTTATATTTCTAAATGGTCTAAGACAATGAATATTGGGTTATATGCATTTGGTAGCTATCCAGTTCATAAAATGATTGATTTTATGCGTAAGGAGTTACACAGAATGAAATCCACTTTACTTTCACATGTCGTACACTTCATAATCTGAGAATTCTGTATGTACCAATATATACATAGGCAAACAGCCAGAAATCGCATTCTCATCTTTTATGACCTCCACAAATGATACCGACTTATAACACTTGTCTTTATATTCAAAACGTGCAACAAGCTAAAGAAATAATGCAGTAATAACAGTGTCTATGTTTGGTATGTGTACCGGAGGCCTAAAATACAATTCTTCTCCTTCTTCTTCTTCTTCTTCTTCTTCTTCTTCTTCTTCTTCTTCTTCTTCTTCTTCTTCTTCTTCTTCTTCTTCTTCTTCTTCTTCTTCTTCTTCTTGGTGATGCTGATGCTAATTCCTATGACCCCTGTAGTTGAAGAAGCGCGATGAGTACCTAGTGTCATCATTGGTAGTTGTAACAGTAGCAGTTCAAGTCTTGAATAGAATGTTCTAACAAAATATGTTCTATTTGAATTACATGATGCTTCAGACGCCCCAATAATCTGAGCTGGAAACCCCTGTTCTAGTGTACGAGTATCTGAGTACCCACATCACTGAAACAGAATTATATACATTTATTTATAATTTCTGTTTGCTTTCACCAACCTGTTAACCCTATATGTCCTGCAAGGCAATGTCCCTTCCTCCCAGATGTAACTGATACACTGAGATATATCTGAAATGTCATTCTCACCCACAGGAGCATACCCCAGTTTATAAAACAAGCGTTATGACGAATTCACAGGGGCCACTAATGTTTGTTCGTTATATCCATAGTTTGTTATTGAGTTGCATTGATGCAGCAGGTGACCAGGACGAACTTGACGTCGACTGTTTGTATATATTATTTTCTTTTCATTTACAGTGTGCAGGCGAGCGGCTTGTGGAATATGCCCCGATGAAGGATTCCAATGTAAGTAAACATGGTACATGGTTTGTTTATGGTTGGTGTAGCTTCGACACATCAGCTCTATTAACCACATATGATTCTAATAGAATTACAAAACATAAATTCAGAATGGGGAATATTGTTTCTCTCGACAATACTTTTTTTTGAACTTTTATTCCCGGATAAGTAGGATGTAATTGCTACGCACGATGGGATAGAAGAACAACCGATCTCTCTGATATCATGTCATCACACTCTCTGCTTATCGTTCATTGGTGGGTGGACTCAACACTGTCTGTCTTTATGATTACTGTGATGATCTCTGTATTATTGTCATTCTATATAATGACTTTGTGGATCTTTGTAATAATTTCACTCTCGTATAATCTCGGCGGTGATCTCTGTATAGTCTCACTCTATGATCTCACCCTATATAATCAGTGAAGGATCTTTTACTAAAGTCTCTGTATATTGTCACTGTATGGATCTCAGTACACAATGTCACTCTTTGTAATCATTGTATGGATCTCAGTACTAATGTCAGTCTATATAATCACTGCATGGATCTCTTTACAAATGTCACTTGATGTCATCACAGTATGGATCTCAGTACTGATGTCACTGTATACGATCACTGTACGGATCTCAGTACTAATGACACTCTGTATAATCACCGTAGGAACCTCAGTACAGATATCACTCCATATAATCCCAGTATGGATCTTAGTACTGACGCCACTCTATATAATCACTGCATGAATCTCAGAACTGATGACACTCTATATAATAACTGTATGAATCTCAGTACCGATGTCACGCTACATAATCCCTGTATGAATCTCAGTAGATGTAGGAAGGGTTTGCTATATCTATCATTTTGTTTTCATCGTGTGGATCTCTGTACTGATGTCATACGTTTGTATCAATGGATATCTATCTAATGTCTACCTTAGTGTGATAATTGTGTCAAGATTAGTAGTAATGTCACTCGCTGTGGTATTGTAATGGATCTTTTCTGTGTAATCTGCTCCTGAACTCGCCATTGTCGCTCCCTCAACATGAAGCCTTGATCCATCAATGAGTGTAAGGTCCCATCTCATCAAGGTAATCAAGGAATTAATACAACTGTATTACATTCTATTGTTAACCAGTGATTAACATATGTCGGCGTCCTCAAGACGAGTTCACCTTCACCATGGGAAGCATCCGTCTTCATCCGAAAGACCTGCAACCTCACGTGTCTATGTGTGTATGCCAGCTAACGGTAAACAACTTCAGCCGGGATTTACAAGTCACAAGGCGTCACTATCCTGTCATGCAACAACTGTTTGACGTGTACATTCTAACCCCTGCTTTGACAGCAAATGCGAGTAATGTTTCATTTCATAGTATTGCAAAACCTATTGATGAAGACAGTCCTTGGAGTTTTGTTGTGAAGAAACGGAATTCATCACGTAGCACTGACGATGACCCATCTGAGTACTGTTTCTCTCTACGGTCATCAGGTGAGTGCTTTTGTCGATACCCGTGAAGATCCAGGTTGGAATTGATCTTCACCCAAACTTGTCCTAGAGGCGACTATCGTGATCAGGGGGTCAGGGGCTCGCTGACATTGTTGGCACATACCATCGTATCCATGTAATCGTACAATGCTCATGTTGTTGATCACTGGATTGTCTGGTCAAAACTCGATTATTTCCAGAACGCGCTCATATAGCTGGATTATTGCTGAGTGCGGCGTTAAACAACAATCAATCAGTGCATATGTCATCCTGTTATACAATGTCATGTATTGCATATTTGTAGTAATGATACATCATGTGATCATTGTGCTCCTGTGGCTCTGTTATAATAATGCAGCAATGATATCTGTCACACTATCATGTAAAACCACTCTCATTCACTAACCCTTTACCCCTGAAGATCCTGGATCAGGAACATATGCTTGCCACAAAAGGCGACTATGCTTGTAAAGGGCGACTAACGGGATCGGGTGGCTCGCTGACTTGGTTGACACATGTCATCGGTTCCCAATTGCACAGATCGATGCTCATGCTGCTGATCACTAGATTGTCTGGTCAAGACTCGATTATTGACAGACTACCGCCATATAGCTGGAATAGTGCTGAGAGCGGCGTAAAACCACGCTCGTTCACCCACCTTATAGTATTGTTATGGATCCTGTCAGTGTAACATCCTCTTATAGTGGTGGATCATATCTTTGTGGCTCACTTAACACGGTGAATCTCTGTAATGATTCAGATGGTCTTTGTAGTCCATGTGTTGTGATAGATCTCTGCCATGTTGTCAGTCCCTGGGTGCTGCTCAAAGCTGTACTAACATTTGCCATGTTTTCCAGACAAAAGACCTTTATCTCTACACTGTGAGACGTTTCCACATGGAGCTTCAGAGAGCACAACGCAAGGTATAAAGTTTTTCATCAAAATGCGGTTTGAACTCGTACTACGCTGTACTGTCAGGGACGAAAGGGTCGCCGGTCCCGTTTAACCAAAGGCCCGGGATAACTCCTCACATGGGCACAATGTGAAGCCCATTTCTGGTGTCCGACGCCGTGATAATGCTCGAAAACTGCGGCGTGGGACAAAACACATCCACTTTACTTTGTGTATTTATGTTCAAAGCGAGAAAGAATGAGTGGTATAATTCAGGTCTAACCATTTCAAAATTCCCTGGTTATATGACTTAAGTGAACGCCGGGGTGTCGAATTTAGGACATACGTAAATACCTCGATGTTCGATACAACTGGAATATGATGACTAAATACTACATGCGCTGGGACGTAGATTGTACTTCGAGACAGCCGTATGTTCGATACAATGATAGGTGATTGTCGTTGATCAGCTGATGTTCCCCAGTTTCAGTGACGCTGTTGGCCAGCTGTCTCTTGGGTGTTGCATTTGTGTGCTTCGTTGCTGGAGCTGCTATAGCATATTGCTGCTGGTGGGTATACATGTTGTTTTGTCATATCGATTTCTTCGGAATCAGATTTGCGTCTGAAGCAAACATAATATCGTACTTCCACCATTGCTCATGACTCACGTTTTGTACGTAATTTTGATGGTAACAAATAAACCCATACCCAAATTGAAAATGAGCCCCAAAGGGGACCTGGGGAAATCTAGACTAGCTTTGCTAGGGGTTTAACATTACAGGGTGCCTGAGCAGTAGGGAAATAATGTGAATCAGAGACTATGAGACAGGCTACCATTAC
The DNA here is from genome assembly GCF_037392515.1 of Haliotis asinina. Classification (NCBI taxonomy): domain Eukaryota; kingdom Metazoa; phylum Mollusca; class Gastropoda; order Lepetellida; family Haliotidae; genus Haliotis; species Haliotis asinina. The sequence goes on from NC_090285.1 coordinate 40,104,596, forward strand.
ACAGCTGTGTCGTTAAATATTTCCTAGAGAATTCCTGTTTCCCACGAATCTAACACGTGATGTAAACGTGGTGGGTTTTTCTGCTGAACTGATTTGTTCGTGAACAACGTATATTCGGCATGGAAGCAGTCTCATTCTGTCTCCCTTCAAACACATGAACATACGGATTAGGGTTGGTCTTCAGCTACCCATGCATGTTGTAAAAGGCAATTAACGGGATCGGGTGGTCAGGCTCGCTAACGTGGTTGACACATGTCATCGGATCTCAGTTGCGTAGATAGATGCTCATCATGTTGACCACTGGATTGTCTGGTCTAGACTCGATTGTCTTGTAGCTGGAATATGAATATGAGTGTAGCGTTAAACATGAAACCAACTAATCATTAGTCCTTCGGTGAAATTTGATTTTGGCAATAATCAAAACATTCCCTGTCCATTCCCTTTTCGTACTGGCTTTCAACACGTAATTACATCTCGTACAACGAGATAAATGTTGCATAGCAAGCACATGTACCACCAAATACCTGTCTCACACCTAAACCATTATCATTAACAACATGGAGATTTGTTTGGGTTTTTTCATATTCACAGGAAGTATTTTAGTGAAATTGATACAATGTAAAATTTCAAAGGATTTTTTTGTCGTAAATTGTATATTCACTGTGAATTGCTGAATAAAGATAACTGACACATTTGTTTCAGCAGCAGCAGCAGTAGGTTACGCGTGAGGAGCCTGAAGGGAGAGACGACTGTGTGTCAGTTCAGAGATAGTGGGATCCACTCCAGCAATATGGATAACCAGCACATAGCTGAAGAAGTCGACACTTCGAGCGAGTATGCAACGGTCGGATGCCGGAAATGCGTCAACGGGATTCCGGAGGATGCCGTGATGAGGATGACAACGCCGAAGATAACTGCAGACACCGACAAGAGCAGCCTTGTGACCATAGAGAATGAGTTGTATGAATGACACTACACGGTCAGCTGACCTAACAGTCGAGGGCAGTTGTTACCCTTGGGTCATCTCGACCTCGTTTGTGAGGATTTTATTTAGCCATTGTAAACATGTATGTTGCCGTAGACAAGTCCGTTGAACATCCGTGATGGTGACAATAGCTGTTGTTATATAGTCTTCAAACAATACAAATGAAACTAGACATAGGAAAAATGTGAAGTTTAAGACAATATTTTACACAAACCAGTCAATGCTGAGTCCCAACATGTAGGGCCGTTGCCGACGTCAAACCATTTTAAAAAATGAAATGTTGAATAAAAAGGTAACGTTAGGCTTACGTCTCTAGTGAATCGTTAAAGCGCACCCTACGTGAAATGCACAATTATGCATCATGAAATTGAAATTGTGCATCACCATCACCATAGGCTTTAAAAAGCCACATCGATGGTACCTCTCATACATCACTTTAAGTTACTATAGCCAGACAAAAGCTCACCGACACAACGACGTCGGCCGTTTACAAGGACGGGAATCGCAACATCAGGTGGCAATGCACTTCGGCTTGACTACACAGACCATCTCAAACCTGTGGCCTTGATGCAATACTGAGACTGTTAATGACAGACTCAGGTCAAGTCGACCTGGAGTTGCCACCGCGACCAAGGGTCGCCACACTCGGCCGAGACATCTTTGTTCAAACATCATGACCTCATCATCCAAATCCTTAGACAATCCAAATTCCTAGATTGCGTCGAATCTCCGACCAGACAGTGCGCAGTTGACTATGGGACGTCAGACGTTTTGGCCAGTTGAACGTCACGTCGTTCCCGTTTCTCATCAACGTCAACGGTTGATCTTTGGAGCATAACCATGCTCGATGTCACGTGTTTGATGGGACTTCCTCCAACATAGCAATGTTCATGAACCTCTTGAAATGTTTATGGGATACTCTACATTGACTCTTGCGCCAGCGTGATCCGCCACCTCAGACTCTAGAAGAACTGCTCAAAGCACTTCAGAAAAGAGTATCAAAAACATTCCTCAAGACAACATTCAGCATCTCGTTTCTTCTGTTCGTCATCGCTGTCAAACTGTTATCGGTGGCGGTCACACTAAAGACTGACATTTTACTCCATGTGTCTCTAACAGACCTCTATGGATTTACCGAACTCTTTCTCTGTAATCATGGTTTAGAAATTTGTAAAGCGGTGATTTTACTGTAATTGAGCAATGATATCATGTCTGAATCAGTTATATGCTCTTAGTATGTTAACACCAAAACAACACGTCAAGTTTTTTTTGTTACGTTGTCGTTACAGAGCATGTATATAATGTTGAGATTGTTTGTGTGTTTGAAAGGTCAAAGTTTTCGTAACCCAGGTCAACACTCCAGCGTTGTGTTTTAAGAACAATAAACAAAATGAACATTAATAGTTCATGATATTAATGCTTTAGGAAATAATGAATACACATGAGAAGAATATGTAGAAATAAAATCTCTTTAAAATAGCATTTTTATCAGAATGTTTTTTCTGTCTAATCCATGGTAAAAATGGAACGCAGGAAAAAAGTTTTATCACCGGAATGTTGTGCTGAGCATGTAAACGATTCCTACCTGCTATTCTCAGTGCAAAGCTTCAAGTCGTCAGTCTGACTAGCTGGATCGATAACAGAACATAAACATAGTTATATTTTCCTTTCATATTGATCCCATGCTTGCCATAAAAGGCGACTATGCTTGTCGTAAGAGGCGACTAACGGGATCGGGTGGTCAGGTTCGCTGACTTGGTTGACACATATCATCGGTTCCCAATTGCGCAGATCGATGCTCATGTTGTTGATCACTGGATTGTCTGGTCCAGACACGATTATTTACGGACCGCCACCGTATAGCTGTAATATTGCTGAGAGCGGTGTAAAAGTGAACTCACTCACTCATATTGATCCCAGCTGTGGAACAAAACACACAATACAGGATAGACCATGAACATCACAATAAACGTCAGGGTTTCATCCAAATCAGGCACGATAGTAAATGAACGAAACATCACATTGACCGTCAGATACAATATCCATGTCTCAGCTGTGGAAATGGGGACGTTACATCAATCATGCGTGAGCAATTCACCCAGTGGTATGCAGAGAAAGTGTCAGAAAACCTGGACAGCAGTGATAACATTGGCGTGGACCTCAGGATTAGTGTGATGAAACCCATTCATGCCAGGTGGATGGTATCGGCTTTCGACACCGTGGCTAAGAACAGAGACGCGGTATTACGTGGGTGGCAATTAGCCGGACTGCCTGGTGTATTTAAGTGATTAAGAGGAAATGACAATATTGTGAGCACCAGAGACTGTGACTTTGAATGTTATTTATTGCCGTGTAAGTGCTCATGTCTGCAAGAATAAATTTTTGAATCGTCACTTTAATTGTTTTTAGTTATTATCACGTTGAAAAAGTAGACTGAAATGCGTTTAAAAAGTAATGCGAGCAACAAATACGCAAAAGGTAATGCGAGCAACAAAATTCGCATTAATTTATTGTTCGCGTTAATTTCTTGATTTACAGTATCATATCATAGACAATGAACTAGAGACCGAGTTCCATCGAACACAGGTAAAATAAACCATAAACCAGACACCCAAGTAACTGTCAGTGTTTCACTCAACACAGATACAATAGTATGTCAAACAAATTTCACAATAATCACCAACCTCCCATCCACTACAGCAGACGTAAGGCAGAAAATGAGTCAAACATCACACAGACCGCAAGTTTATCAACCAAAACAGGTACGACAGACCATGAACCGAGCACCACAATATCTGTTCATCCAGTCCGGTTGATGTACGATTGGACATCGCATGCGGTAAGCGTCACAGATTCTTTCAGTACAGGATATGTTGACACCAACAGTCCATGATACAAATATTAAAATACCCGTCACTGTATTATTCAACATCGTAGATATACGATAGGCCAAACAAACACCACAGTAACTGTCTCTCAGTACATAACGTACATAGGCGGTACAACCCTGCACCGTAGGTCGATCAACCGTAGCCCGTGTCTTCAAACTCACAATAGGCGTTACATTTCTTTCTACAGGGCGTGACTGGTGAGTTCGGAGAGTCGCATATAAAGACATGACATAATATCCAAAGACATAAGAAGTACGTGTATCTAATACAACATAATCCTCGTCCATGTTTGCTCGAGCCACAGTCTCCATGGTAACTAGTCTGTTTGGGTTCTGGAAAGAGTTGAATGTTTCTTCTTGTAAGGAAACAGATGGAAGTCTGATCAGAAGAAGTGGGCGCGTGCTGAAGGGGATCAAAACCATACCTGTGGAATGTAGTCATGACAGTGAACATGTTGCTCACTGGAGCACTATCCTGATGGAATCGTAAGTGACTACCACTATTTGCTTCTCCTTCTGCCTTGCCTTTTGAAAGACATCCCTCGAAGCTGGAGGCCGTAGCAGTTTGTTGATGGAAGTGTTTCTTCCTTTGGTGATAGTGATGACAAATGCCTTCACTCATCATACGGTTGTTTTGCAAGTGGCGAATCCAGGTTTCATGATAAATGACAATTCGTTGTACAATTACGTCATGTGACTAAGTGCAACTGTCTCTTGAAATTGTTTGAAGCGGTCAGCTAATCGAACTAGTCGGCGGTTAAATGTTTTCCTTGATATCATTCACAGAAGGAACTTTGAAATCCTGGTGAAAATTTACTATGAAAAAAAACAGACATCACGCGACAACGATGGTGACAGCTATGTACGTAAATGTAATGATCACTCCGCTCTACTACATACATTTACATGCATGTACTATTTTTCTATTAGTTTATCTATTATTAACAACCTATCTTGCCAGGTGACTGGAAGAATTACGAAATGTTTACGAAATAACGTATCGTGCCGCAATGGTCTCGCAAATCATGCATCACGACTGACTACCTGACACTACTGAAAACTGTCACACATGCTGAACATAGACGGATGTTAAAGTGTTAGAATTTGATTTATTCATTCAACGTATCAATGGCACAACAGAGATTTCCCCCAGGCGTTATGTTTGCATAACAGCACACCAATAGGATACACATTGGGCATTCTTTAGGTGAACTTCCTCAGTACACCCGCTCAGTGTGAATGGGTGCTGGCTTTTGACAGAGGGTTAAATCTATTCAGATTATACTTGAGGCAATATTTATTTTGGAAACGTGAAACATTACTAGTATCGAAAATATCAGCGTACCCCGGATTGTGGCTGTATGTATCTATGTATGTGTATGTGTATGTGTGTGTGCGCGGGCGTTTGTGTATGCGTGGCTTGATTAATGTTCAGTATAAATACACGTTCATAGAAACGCCCTATGCTTGTCATTTTATGATGCATATATCTGTAAACCCCTACCCTATCCTCCACATGTGTTGATTAGAAACTACTGTAACAGAGTGACGCGGTTTCATAGTTGACAATGTCAGCTGTGCTTATTTCTTTAATACCGTCCAATTCGTGGTAGCTTTCAGAGTAATGCATACGTGAGAGGTGTCAGAGTAATGTCATATGTCACAGGTGTCACATGTAGACAGGTGTAATGACATATGTAACGATTTTCAGTGTAATGTCATACGTGTCCGACTAGTGCCATATGTGACAGGTGTCAGAGTGACGTCAACTGTGACAGACGTCAGAGAAGTGTCATATCAGACAGGTGTCAGAGTAATGTCATATCTGGACAGGTTTCAGAGTAATGTCATATGGTGATGTGTTTCATAGTGGAAGGACAACTCATGGATAAAGTAGGACGTCTTTACAAACGATGTCACAAAATGCACCTGGCCAGATTTTACCGTCAACTTCACTGGTAACGTGACAAAGGAAAACACGTTAATCAGTCGGCCGCTGAAGGCGAAGTCGTACTGCCTATCATCACAAACGTTCATGACATAGTAAGCAGCGCTGTCAGCAAAACCACGCACCAACAAAAACAGACATTCTCCATGCACGCTAATCATTCGTGGTTTTGCGCCAAAGCTTAGGGCGCTTCGTAGAAATAACGGGATTTCAGACTTCGCGATCAGTGAAAAGTTCACATCCATGTCACCCGAACACACGGACGGTAAGATGTGCCCCTCAAGCAACGTCTCCAGTCTTCCTTCCTTCGTGTTGACGTCCAAGGAATGATTGCTGTGGGATTCATGTTTCAAGGACACCGTTACATCCTTTATCAGTATAACGTTCTTTGTGGAAACGGCCCTTATTTCTAAATCCATCAACGTAACGCTTCGGCCGTGTTGGTGAGACTTACGCACATTAAGAAATCTTACACCGACTACTGGACGACAGCTGTTTCTAATCCTTTTTTCTGTCTTGATCCTGTCTTGTATGTAATTGTTCATGAAGCCCACCGCAGTCTCGGCAAATGCAGCCTGGATAGTATCGTTAGGATAGCGTAGTTGTCGTGACTCACATATAGGGAAACTAGGGGGTCTTACTCCGAGCTGTTCGGTTGAACGGAACGGGATTATGGATCTCAACAAAGATAGTCCCCGGTATCTGCTGGGAGAGCCTTCGAGTTTATTTTGATTGTCAGCAATCGGAACTGAAGAAATGAAATCTAAAATCGTTAGATGAATGTCGTCTACAGAAATCAATTTATCTCTGTTCTGAGCAAGAACTGCCAGTTTTCTTTCATTCTCAGAAGATGAAGGATAGAAAATAGTAAGAAAGGGATTTGAAGCCTGGGTTTGCATGAATAGCGAGTGGTCAAGTCGAGAGAAGGACGGGTTGCCCACGTCGCTCATCAGGAATACGATGGAATCAATGTCGGCGCGGATGACACTGTTGATTATGTCAGTAATAGCATCATCAGCTGCCTTTTCAGTAGAGAATTCCCAGTGCGTGTTTTCTAAAAAAGTCATCGTCAACAACCTGTTTGCTGCGGGAATGTCATTTACGCTGAATAAGCACTTTCGTAATTCTTCCAACTTTTGTTCCGGAGTATAGTCAGCCCCTTGATAAATAGAACATTGACAGTATGGAATGTCCGCAAATGGTTTTACTCGATCTTCATCAAATAAACACCCTGTGTTACTATCCTCTAAAATATGTTTCAAGTCAAGAGAACGATGATAATCCTCTTCTGATAAATCAAATATTCTTACATTGAATCCCTTCTGCTTTGCGATGTCAATGAGAGTGGGATTGGAATCATTTTCAGCAACATGCCCCTGAAGAAGAGCCCGAAGATTGTCATTGTCTTCCCACATAAGGCTCTGGTACTTAGAAAAATCTAACACTTTCATTCTATGTTGTGGTTTTGAGGTGACCAGCTCACTTAACCGCTTCATTCTGGCAAAAAGCTCCCACCGTGAGAGGAACCTTATATTGATTATATGGATGTTTTGGGGATATGTTGCTATGCTCCCATCATGGTGGCACTTGCTGCGATGCCGAATTATTACACTCTGCCAGTGATTATCTGCCATGGTTTTTGTATTTCCCAGGTCGCACATTACATCGATTCCACTTTTGTTGCTTCCTCGAAGACTTAAAATGTCCCCAAGAGCATCAGGCGCCACATCGTGTATGATATGGCTTGGGGATCCCATTTTAACCTTAAAATGAGAACAGATATTTGTCTTGCATGTAACCGACTCTCGTCCATCACAGGCAACTAGAACTGAACATGTGGCCAGTCTAGTCACATCACCTTGCTCATTAATGCCACTGTTATGTTTCCCTTGATCCGAGTCTTTATTAGGCTCCCGTGAAAGAAGCTTTAAAAGTCTCATATCGTCTTCGGACGGCGTCAGAACTTTACATGTCTCTTTAATTTGAGCTGACTTTTTAACTCTTTCCTTAACAGGGTTCACCGCCGAGGTGGCTTGACGTGATGGGACTCTCCACAGAGTCTGTTCATTATCCCCGGGGAGGCTCCACAGCAACGCTGAAAGTAGGCACGTAACAGCAACAACTAATACCACGACTCCTTTTAAAGACGACATCACTAGAATGCCATCTCCGAGGGCCGGCATGGCGAAGAGTTGGAAATGGTCGGCTGGGCGTTACAGTGACGACTATGGAAGATCAATATGGTTTTCATTCATCACAGTTGCATCCCGTTTTTGACACAACGGATCAGTTATTGGATGTTCTGTTGACAGTGGCTACCGATGTATCCCGAGGTGGCCTGTCTTTCTTCAGAGTTGATGGCGATTTATATCGCCACAGACGTCAAACTGAAAACAAAAACATGAGTGAGTGAATATAGTTTTAACCCGCTTTTAGCAAAATTACAGAGACATCACGAAAGAAACGCCGCTGGTTTAATTCGTTAAAGAGTGTAATATCTAGTTCTGGTATCCCCTGCCATAATATTGTTGGAACTACTCATTTCAAAAGAGTAGGTAGTTGTATGTGAAAATAGGAACATTGGTTATAGTAAAGCAAAGATATGTAGAGAATTGTTTGTAGAATCCATATGTCTCTCATCATTACTGCTCACATCAGTCCGGATATAGCTGGAATATTGCTGAGAGCTGCGTACACTAAACTGACTCACATAAATCAAGAGTATCTTTATGTCTGTTCTTAATAATCCGCGAGGACGGGTGTAAATTTATCAAAATTCCAGAAAACACAAGTATTCTAAAATACCAGAAAATACAAGTTGACCTATGACTGTGACATATGTCACATTTATGATACACTTTCTTAGGAAAGTAAAAAATCTACTTTATTATTATTATATCCTTGGTTGAGTCCCAGTCAGGCACCTATTCGCCAGCATCCAAGTCACCAGCTTAACCCGCTAAGCCACCATCCACAACTGGTATTTGCGTACCTTTTGTATCCCTCTGATGAGTGTAAATTGGCACGGCACCCACGGCCGAAAGCTATGATTACACAGAACCATTTGGAAAGTGGTCAAATGTAGCATAGGTCATACTTGGGATTACACTTTCTTAGGAAAGTGTAAATTCTAGTACTTTTTTCGGGTGGGGGTTGAGTCCCATCCGGGATTCGAACCCGCACCGTCAATGTTTGGCACTTAATCGTCAGTACACGAGCGCAGTTGCCTAACCCGCTCAGCCACCCCGACTTCTACGAAAATGGACATATGTCTGTCCGAAAACATTGTTCGATGGGCATGCAAGAAGTCTACACTTCTTCCACCCCTCAATTCCAGCCCCTAATACACATCAACCCTCCACCTAAGACACGCATACACATAGTAGATGTTCACTCCGAAATGGAAATACTTTTTCGGCAGACATGTTAGTCTGGAAGAGATAAGATTTTAAGTCACACTGGCAATATTTCACCCATTTCGTAAACTGTATTGTACATTGTAGATGCATGACATGTGGTGAGAAACATACATGATGTATTTGTCTGGCGTGGTGCAGCTGAAGGTTACATCCACAAATTGTCATACGTTGTCTCACAAGACGACAAAATGATTAAAGTTTCTGTTATGTAAATGTCTTTATGTGGCAGCTATGAATGTGAATACTCTGTGATTTTCGAGAGACACACAGAAGAAAAGTCTATCAAGTAACGGAATATCGTTTAAGGGCTTCTGTTCTTGCAAATCTACAACGTACAGGAAACAGACCAACCAGTCCCGGTAAATCATCTGCCGACAGAGACTCCCCAGAGCTTAATTACACAGAGGTGTACATTGCATTAAAGATTACCGGAGATCATTGACAACAAACAGGTTTTTAAAAAATTATAAGGAAGCATGTCCTTCCCTATCAACCAAACCCATCTACCATACACTTTTAGTACATTTTTGATGTTTGACACAGAGCACATTATTGTTGTCCTACGACATTGGTCGAACCTGTGTCGAGCAAATATAAGAGCAATTTCCAATACTATGTGCCTGTCATATTCAGATCTTATATTTCACAGTCTTCTAAGGGATTCTTCCCAAATGTTGTCAATGTAAAGATACTTCATAGCAAAAACGTCGCAAAACTATAGTCTCTGCATATACAGATAAACTGATGACAAGAAGTTGAGACTAAAGATACGATGTGCGGTCATGATGGACATCCAGTCATCGGAGAAAAAACAAAAACGCCCTTGAGCAGTTGAACTAGCGAACTGGATATCGGCGCTACACAAATGTCTCTAATAACAAGAAGGTGTGACCTTAATGATATATTGACGTTATTTTGGACCTTGTTGATGGTCCAGCAACCATGTGATCCATGGTTTAGGGTCCATTACTTTTCCAGCAATCTCAAGATCCAGAACCGCGACTGGTGACACAGTATCATAATCCCGAGGTCAGTCAAATATTGTCCAGTAATGAAGCAATGTTAATCCTGTGTATGAGAATACGTATTATGTAGAAGCTGATTTGGATGTTTCAACAGTTCATTTGTTTTAAGAATTGTTCACAGTTACGAAGCCAGCAATATCGCACAGTTCCTATTCTGAATTAGGTCCATTTCACCACAGTTGTTTCAATGACTATTCCCACATTCTTCAGGGCATAATCAAAACGGATATGTCGACAACCTAACTGTAAAAGTCAATTCATTATTAGATATAGCAGTGCTTGAGATACATATTTGATTTTGAACTAGATTTGTATAGGCACGACTGTATCATTCGGAGCGGATTTTGTATCACTCATACCTTTCAGCGGTAGATGTAAAGTGGAGACAACCCCTATAATAAACCGCACATCTATGAAAGTCATTAGGGATGAACACTTAGTCAATGTTTGGGAAACCATCGGGTAAAATTATTTATTTCCGACCTGGAAATTGATAGTATTTACTCTTACCATAAGTACATAAGTGGCTGAACTAAGCCGAACACACACTTGAGATAGGATGAGCATTTTTAACTTTCTCATTAATCGGTCGAGAGAAAAGCTTTCATTTGCAGCAACTATATTATATATCATTCTGAACTTGTCTGTGGTGGTCTGTCATAGCATTTGAACAGGAAACCACACTAAAAAAAACCATTATTACACCTACCGGTACAGTTTTTCTTTTTTGAGTCAGAGGACATCATAGACGCAGAGCGCTAGAAGTCTTGAGAAGAAGATATGGTGCGACAAGGTGCGACGAGCAAAGCACGATACAAACTTACCTCTGATCACACCGACGAATGGCGACAGGATTTATGTAATTAAGATCACTTCTGCTTCCAATCTTGTCCAAACCATGCGCAGTCCAATTTGGAAAAGAAAAGACGACAAAAGATGCCAAATCCAAATAATCTATATGTGTCTGACAATTGCTGGAACGAGGCAGTGCGGATATTTGGCCTGTGCCCACAGTGAGGACCGAGCAAATCAATACACTGCAGACTGCGTGTGGTGGATCGGTGGCAGTTGCAGGGATCACTAATAGACTGTACCGGAGAACTGCGTGGAAACCCATGAATACACACTTCCACACTTCGTTATCGAGTTTGAGGTGAATTAGACATCCTTCTGACCGACTTGCTGGTTGTGTGGACTTGTGCATGGTAGAGTACATATTCACAGGCACATCATTTGGCATGTTTCATTGAACTAGTGGAATTTACATTGACATATGCCTGCTTTAGTCATGGTGCTCTGAATGGTATCGATCTGCATAGTATGCCTAAGGTTTGTGATATTATCTATATTTTAGTTCCAGGTCAAATTGAGTGGTAAGGTAGCCTAGTGGGTAAAACGCCCGCTCGTCAAGTCGAAGGCTCTGGTTTGATTCCCTACATGGGTACAAAGTGTGAAACCAACTTCCGATGTCCCATGCCGTGATATTGCTGGATCTTTTGTTACGGTTACAAAATTGCCGTGATAAAAGGTGTGAGAACTCCCCTCAGAACCAGCCAAATATAACACTGCCAGGTTTGATATTTTCAATGATACTCTATATTGAGCAAACAAAGGCAAAAATATACAGACTCACAAGAGAGGTTTCATATACAATACCACTTAGTGAATTCTAAAGTACGGGTCACAAGTATAATGTCAACTCACCGACGTCTTGATGTGAGAGTGAGAAATAGTTATGCAGACTATAACACAGCGAGCGGTCAGGCAGCGGTTATGTAGGTCAAGCGTTCACGGACAGGCAAAGGTATGTACTCCAGTTAGTCTGTGTGTATCCGTGTCGACAACACGGCAACTGATCTTTATATATACATTTCCTGAAAGTTCGAGCACATGCGACCATCGCCATCAACGTAGAATCGGTCAGCCTCCCGGAAGTCAAAAGTTAATCAAAACACAAAGTCAAGGGGAGATAACTCTAAAGCACTTCCTTTAAGGCCTGCAACCAAAATACTAAAAGTACTGAACATTTATGATACGAAATGTGGCCCATAATAATTATTACTTAATTAATAATACAATTTACAGAAAATACACTCTCGTAACACGTTGTTAAAGGCGATCCCCGATATTCATTCACTCAAATTGAAATTGGAAGATACTGACACAGTTTGAATGACTGGTGAACGTAACGTCGAGATAGTTACACAGAATGTATGTATGTGAGAAACCCTACCCACCAACAAGACTACAGTAAAACGACGTAAGAAGCAGCTCGCTTCACATCAAACCAGTAAGTGCCCTTGCCAACGGGCTTATGTTTGCCCCGACGCCACCCAATGCAGATCTGCCCATCACCAACATTGGGAAGGGCTGTAGCAAATGACCCCTGTGACAAAGCTGACTACTTCCGCCACCGGATCAACAAGCATACTTTTGAACACACAGTCTTAGCACCCGAACTTCACCTGAAGAAAAGACTAGGATCTGTCTCGAAACGTTGTGGCCTTGTATAATAAGGAAGTTAAACCATAAACTTCTGATTCATCATTGTTCCAGCTGACAAATGTAAGTCCACTGTAGTGTTAAACCGGCCCCACTTCCATGATGGGAAATATGCTGCAGACCTCAACGACCTACAAGAAGATTCAGAGGGATTCTACCACAAAACTTGACTCACACGACACGCCGTGAAAGTATTAACTATATGTGAACTTCCATCGCAAACTTTCAGTATCTTATCCTAACTTTTCAATGCCAGAGCAATAGTGAAAGTCCATAAGGACCCTCTCAAAAGTCGTCTCCCGGTCACTTCCCGTGACACTGTCTCTTACAAAACTGCTCAACACTTCACCAGAGTGCTGGTCCCATTAAGTAAATCTGCTAATTCATTCATTTTGGAGTCAAGTGACCTTTTTAAGAAAAAGAGAACTATGTGACCTTGGTTCACTTATCGTTTAGGATGTTAAGGACCAGAGCCTAGATTTTCGAAGCTGTCTTAGCGCTAAGATAGTCGTAAGTGCCATACATATACATTAACTTACGACTATCTTAGCGCTAAGAGAGCTTCGAAAATATAGGCCCTGTTCACTAACCTTCGACGAGAAGAAGTCCTCCCTGCCTTGCGACAACGGCTCAACAACCTTGTCTCTTTTTGAGACTGTGCAGGTTCTGTTTTTGAAGAATCTTAATGGGTTTCAGTCTTCTGGTGTCCATGCTATTAAAATCCCATTGTTTTTCTCTTTGCATCAAGATCCCGATGAATTGGGTTGCACTTTAGCCCTGTAGAATATGTTTTATTCGTATATTCGGATAATCGAAAGTGATCATTTTCCCCTCCTGTTTGAAACAAATTCTACCATGACTTCAATAAATACTGGATTGTGATTGGTTAATCAAAGTCATTCAGAGGTATATAATCACGTTATATACCTCTGATTTTCCAACACTTTAAGTATTGGAGTAAAATCTGAATAACACGGTTATGGTAGAATGGAGATAAACGTTTTGTGTTGGAAAATCAGAGGTATACTACCGACAAGAAATAAGGGAACTAATGAAATAATAGCGAATTTGAAACTGCTTTAAATATTCACTAAATCAATTTTAGCCGTCAAGTTCAATATCTGGTGTGTCCACCATGTTGGGCAACACATTCACGGCACCTTGATGGCATGCTGTTAATCAATTTCCGGATGGTTGCCCGTGGTATTGCCCGCCATTCCTCTTGGAGAGCTGCACCAAGCTGGGCCAGGTTGGCGGGTGCTAGGTCCCTGGCGTACACCCTTCGACCAAGAATGTCCCAGAGATTTTCAGTTGGGGACAGGTCTGGGGACTTAGATGGCCAGTCCAATATCTGGATATCTTCTTGTCGGAGATAAGCGTAGACAATTCGGGCCCGATGTGGTCTGGCATTATCATCTTGGAATACAAAATTTCGGCCGATAACTCTAGGCAATGGAACCACAACAGGACGCAATATTTGGTCAACGTATCGCTGACCAGTCATGGCTCCGTTAATGATGACCAAATCTGATCGTCTGTCATGTGGAATCCCACCACACACCATGACACTACCACCTCCATATCGATCATGGTCAAGAATTGCTGCTCTGGCATATCGCTCCCCGCTCCGACGCCAACAACGGTTTCTGTCATCTGTGAATCGTAGGCAAAACCTTGACTCATCAGAGAACATGGTGTAACGCCAGTGGCGCATAGCCCGTCCCTGATGCTGCCTAGCCCATGCCAATCTTTGGCGCTTATGGTGAGCTGAAAGGGTGACACCCTTAAAAGGCCGTCTTGCTTTCAGACGAGCTTGATAGAGTCGGTTTTTAACGGTTGTGGTTGAAATGCGTCTTCCAGTGAGTGTGCGGAATTCTCTATTGATGGCAGAGGCCGATTTAAACCTATCGCGTAGAGCAATTAACGTAATGAGGCGATCCTGTCGTTTTGTCGTTGATTTTGGTCTACCACGCCCAGGTCTCGTTGCAACCCCACCCGTTTGACGGTACTTATCCCACAGGCGTGAAATACACTTTTTGATTTACCCATCTGCCGGGCAACTTCACATAATGATGTCGCCCCCCCACCCCCACCCCCACCCCCTTCCCCCCCCCCATCATCCCCACAATTCTCCATTTTGTTGCTTCACCGAGATACTGCCTCGTAGGCATTTCTGACAGTAAGTGTCAATCTCTATTGCATTAGTGATTGCGACTTCTCCAGCACATTTACAGGAGTTAACTTCTGTATGCACGTGTAGCACGTGCTGGGCATGCATTATGCGAAATTCCATTGTCATTGGATGTTGCGTTTGGGAGATACGCCACGACAACGGACCCTGTCACAGTCAAAGTCATCTACATTCAATTTCTTGGTTCCCTTATTTTCTGTCGGTAGTATATATAACGAAATTATAATAGCTCTAATTTTTTTTTATTTAAAACCTCACGCTACGCGTTCGGTTTTAAATCAAATTTAGAGTTATTATACGTTCGTTATACACCTCTGATTTTCCAACACAGTATGTTTATCTCCTAAATGTAAACCCACACAATTTCACAAGAACAAAATGATGATGCAGTGGCAGGTTATTAAAATTATTATTTGTAAATGATATTGTTTAAATATATTCAACATTAAGGTTAATTTTTGTTTGATGTCCAGACTTTGAAATTTCTCTGTACTGTCTTTTATCAAGTTTTACAATGGCGATGTGTGTGATCTTACAGTTTACTGCCATTATTTATGTCGTTGAGTAGATCGTTTTACAAGAAGCGCACAAAAAATCCTTTTAAATTTCCGCTCACTCAGTGCTCTGAGTGCATTTCAGGCTGAAATGATGATGTGATTTTAGTAGTATGTACCAACTACGGATATTGTTCATTGGGTTACCTCAGGATAGTGGGTAGGTGTAGGTTTGGTGACAGTTGTATGTACCAGCTACGGATATTGTTCATTGGGTTACCTCAGGACAGTGGGTAGGTGTAGGTTTGGTGACAGTAGTGTGTACCAACTACGGATATTGTTCATTGGGTTACCTCAGGACAGTGGGTAGGTGTAGGTTTGGTGACAGTTGTATGTACCAACTACGGATATTGTTCATTGGGTTACCTCAGGACAGTGGGTAGGTATTGGTTTGGTGACAGTAGTAAGTACCAACTACGGATATTGTTCATTGGGTTACCTCAGGACAGTGGGTAGATGTAGGTTTGGTGATTGGGTTACCTCAGGACAGTGGGCAGGTGTAGGTTTGGTGATAGCAGTATGTACCGGCTACGGATATTGTTCATTGGGGTACCTCAGGACAGTGGGTAGGTGTAGGTTTGGCGATACCAGGTCAACATGTAAAGTGATGCTAGACAACACTATGCTCGGTACTGCGGGACCCAGTAGGAGCTTTTCAGGATAACATGTAATGTGAGCAGCTTCATATCAAGATACTATGTAACGTGGATAGGTCCATTTCATTATAATATGTGCTAGGGGCAGATCGATTTCAAGATAACATGTAATAAGGGCAGAGTTATATCAAAATAACAAGTGAGGTGCGTAGGGTGACATCAGGTCAAGAGGCATCGTTGGCCAGACGATATTATGACAACGGCCACTGTGATCAGGTTGATGTCAAGATAACATGTAATGTGAGTAGTAATGTATTAATGAGTGAGTGAATCAGTTTAGTTTTACATCAAACCTATCAATATTCCAGATAAAATGTATATATCGACAGTCTGTAAATAATCGAATCTGAACCAGGCAATTCAGTGATCAACAGCCTGAGCATCGATCTGTGCAATTTGGATACGACCAAGTTGGCGAGTCTGACCATCCGATTCCGTTAGTCCCCTCCTACGACAAGCATGGGTTACTAAAGATCAGTTCGCAGGTGGGTGTGGCATTACAAAAGGTGGTAGTGTTGGTTAAATGTAAGCATTAACGACAACATCAAGTTTTTCGTTTTAAAGAAAAACACATAAAGGCATATCTTGCAATATTATGAGTGTGTCTTATTGTTTATTCGTTTTCCTTTTCACATCATTCCATGTTTAGGAACAGAATTCTTGTATAATGCATAAACTAATACATCAAAAATTAATTCTGTATGTTTGCCAACAGATAACATCCCGCGTGATATTCAAAAATAAAGTTTAGAATAATTTGTTGACCCTTGTACTGTATTCATAGGGGTTCATGAGATGATCAGTTCCTCACTTACGGCAATGAATATTTTACGGACGCAATGTGAAGAAACGTGATTCATAGAATGACATAACTGTCGAAAGCGTCCTGAAAAGATCTCAAGCATATATCCATAAACGTTCAGTGATGTCACCCCGACAATCCTAACCTTTCTCAGAACACGCAAACACTTTTATTTGTAATCTTGTCCAGATCAGCATCTCACAGAAAGCTCCCGACTTTCGAACTTAACTGCAGATTGTTACGTCACCAAGCCTATAGAAACTCGTATTATTGGTTGGGTGGTTGGTGTTTAAGGAATTCCAGCTATGTGGAGGCGGTCTGTAATTAATCGAGTCTGAACCAGGCAATCCAGTGATCAACGTCATGAGCACCGATCTACGCATTTGGGATACGATGTGTTTCGCTAAAAGGCAACCCAAATACTGTTTCAGGTGTGGGCGATAATACCGGTTAATCAGCTCAATTCCAGTTAATTCCAGTTCTAACTTCTCAATAGCATATATTCCCGCGATACAACAGGTTCACCCAATATGATCGTCAATTTCCGTGACCATAACTGGTAATTTTCGTAATGTAGTCAAATATGCTAATAATTTGTATTTCCTTTATGTATAGGTTATACATGTGCAGTCTAATCCACGAATCGGTTGGTCTTACATTACGGCAATGAACAAGCTGAAAAATAAGTTAAAGTGGGTGTTAAAATGTTAAAATGGACCATAGTTTCTATATTAAACTACCCGTGAAGGCCCCGGGGTAGAATATGCCTTCAGCAACCCATGCTTGCCATAAAAGGCGACTATGCTTGTCGTAAGAGGCGACTAGAGGGATTGGCTGGTCAGGCTCGCTGACATGGTTGACACATGTCATCGGTTCCCGTTTGTGCAGATTGATGCTCATGTTGTTTATCACTGGATTGTCGATTATTTACAGACCGCCGCATTATAGCTGGAATATTGCTGACAGCGGCGTGAAACTAAAGTCATTCACTGTCGTACAATAGTAAAAATCATGTCTAAAAATTTGAATTTTCTAAGCTAGTGTATTGAGTAGTGAGCTTATACATGTTTAATTAAAGTCTGTTGTTGTTTCTTGATAACCCTTCAGTTAAAATATATGACAAAAAGATAATTTTGAATTTACTATTTTTAGATAGTGGTGTATAACAGAATTAATGCTTGTCTTGTTAAAACCACTAGGCGTGATGTATGTTTCAGTTGTTCAAAAACAGTTTTTATAACTTAAAATATGCCATCATCAGTGAACATTGATCAACTTACCCCGTGAGCTGGTGCAACTTACCCCACTCCTTGGGTCAGCTGAGCCATTTTACAATCTTTTTAAAATTAATTGCTACACGAAAAGTACATGACATACGTTGACGCATATCACAACATATCGCCATACGAAAATAATGCCACTGGTGATTTTCCTGTCATTTCCAGTGTTTCTTACGTAAAGTCATTAGATCTTCTCCTGATTATGATCACTGATCACAACTACTAATTACGCTGAAAACCTCAACCTTGCACAGCAAATGTAAAGTCCAAGACTATATTGACCCGCTTTTACTGGGTGACAATAAAGTATTGAAGTATTGGCAAAATGCAGTATGTCTGTTTAAAGATTGTCTGCTGTGAACATTAGCTTGAATCGGTTGTTTACCACAACGCCGAAAGAGTTTGCACCTTTCAAAGCACCCCAATGAATCTTCATGTTAAGCTGGGTAGGTAAATTTCAGAAATTCAGGTGTGTTACAGCTATATAGCAAAACAGTAAACGCGACATTGTTTAATACAGGCACATGTGTATTTCGGCGTGATAACCACTGAGCTGCCTTTATGTTCAGCTGAACACTGGATCCGAATAGTCAAAGGTAGACAAACAGGCTAAAGGAATGCTACAACAGATTAAAACCCCATTGTGAAATAACCACAAAAGGAGCGGCTTTCACCCGAGAATAGCCCCCTCAGCTATTCACGTCGCTGTCAACGTCTGGACCCATCAAAGTGTCCGTCGATGATGTTCGTCTGTAAGCCCGGATGCCATAAGACCTCAGTACCCTGGCTTCTGTGTCTCGGGCTAGATAGTGACCCAAGCAAAGAGTCACTGATGACTTCACCGCCAGGAATAAGTTCCTGAGAAGCAGCAAGCGCAGCAGATACTGGTCCTCTGGTGACAGTGACGCGATAACGGCCAAGCGTTCTTGCAAATGTGCGTATGGCAGGCTCCCTTTTCGATCATCATGATCGCCCGTTCTCGTTGTCGCAAAGCTGACCGAGCCATTCTTTTCGTGTTTCTTTCAACAGGAAGAGTGCCCGACAACCCGTTTGCGTTGGTTTTATACCTGTTTGGTATTTAACAGTTTACCTTTACGTAAATAATGTGGAAAATGTTGTGAAAAAGCATGCATTACATGCGTTATTTCCAAGTGGAAAGCACACTGTTGCGTTTGGGCGATGTATTCAAAGTGGTAACGTTTCTTTACCTCGTCAGTTTATCAACTTAAACATGGCTAACATCAGTTTTGAATAAGACGCCCACTACCATCTAAAATGTTAGAAACAGCATTGATCTGATAACTATATTCTCGAAAAATAAAATGATATTCAAGAACTCTTGTGTATATTACCCACATATGATGCCATGAAACGTTAACCTTTCAGTCTCCTGGTCTTCAAATCCACGTGCATACCCTGGGGGAAAGTGTTTAAATGTTTCATCGTTGCCATTGCGTTTATCAGTTTTCTAGTCAGCATAAAGTAACTCGTAAAGATATGACAATGAAATATTTAATGAGTGCTTGTCATGCCTGTGTCATCCTACACGTCATTTTATGATCAGTCTTTGTAGGCTCTGCCAGCAACATATTTGTTGCCATTATAGTGAGTGCCTACGTTCCTCCCGCAACGACCCGCGAGGATACGGGTATAACAGGCCTTCAGCAACCCATGCTTGCTATAAAGGCCGACTAACGGGATCGGGTGGTCAGGATCGCTGACTTGGTTAACACATGTCATCGGTTCCCAGTTGCGCAGATCGATGTTCATGCCGTTGATCACTAGATTTTCTGGTACAGACTCCTCCGGAGCTAAATGGACCAGCCCACAGAAACCTTTATCTAGTGTATTATTTTAGCGTAGCTTACCCCCTTTCCAACCCTAAAACAAGCCTAATTTCCACGAACAAAAATAACCCTACCATTACAGGGTAGAGTAGATTTGCAATATATGTTTTAGGCAATATATCTTGTAACCTCTGTGACGTTGTACCTCACCCTCTGTACCTATCACTCTGTACCTCACAATGTGTACCAAATTCACTGTATCCCACACTGTGTACCTGTACCTCACATCCTGTCTCTAGCAGTACACTGTATATGTTTCAGGGCATCCTGTAACCCGTGCAACTGTGCACCTCAGACTGTGTTCCTCACACCCAACTGTACCTTACAAAGTGAACCAAGCACCCTGTAACTTGCACCCTGTATCTTGTACCCTGTGCACCATGCATCTTGTGCTTTTTCACCCTATACCACGTACTGAGTATCAAGAAACTTGCCTCACATCCTGTATTTCTTACATGTGCCTCACATCCTGTACTTCCTACTCTGTGCCTCACATGTATCATTTCTTACCTGTGCCTCACATACTGTACTTCTTACCTTTGACTCACATTCCGTACTTCTTGCCCCTTGCCTCACATCTCGTACATTTTATCCTGTGCCTCACATCCTGCACTTCTAACCCTCTGCCTCATTTCCTGTACTTCTTATCCTGTGCCTCACATCCTGTATTGCTTGCCCTGTGCACCACACCCTGTATTTCATACCTGTGTTTCACATCCTGTACTTCTTGCCCTTTGCCTCACATCCCATACATTTTACCCTGTAACTCACATCCTGCACTTCTCACCCTCTACCTGTACTTCTTATCCTTGTGCCTCACACCCTGTACTTCGTACCCTGTGCCCAAACAGACTATAGAAAGTCCCCCAACTATACCCCTCACCCCATCTCCTGATATTCCACACACAGAACTTCAACAGAGCTCTACGGCTCCCATTCTGCACACATCATCGACTTCTTGGTATGCACCCATACTTTTCACACGCGCTTCTTAACCATCCACACAGTCGACCTGTGACAAACACAAGAGACGAATGCATGAAAGGGACAAGGGGACTGTGAGATGTGTCTAATTCAAACTCTCCATGTTAGGATGCATGTATGACCGATTACATACACTCAGTCGTAAGAGTCAGATATGTAAATCTAAGGCAAAGACTTGTTTATTGCAAGCCTGCGTTTTCATGAATCAACGAAATATAGAAATGGATACATTTAATCTGAACTGAAACTCTATCCGTAAACCTTCTGGGTAAAGAGTAAGAAGCTATGTCACGAAGTATGAAACGTGAATGGTGCCATTCATTTTTGGAGCGGCCGTGCAGACTCTAGGACAAAGAAGGACTTACAGCAACGTGTTCATTGCGTGACGTGAAATTTTAATAAACCGTTTATGGTGTATGAAATGAATGTTTCTTTACAATTGTCTTAAAGAAATGACATTAGGAATCCTTGATTCGTACTGATGTGTGAAGTTTGTGAATATTTGTCTTTTGGGTTTTACTTTTCTTTCTCTCTTAATTCTTGGACTGATGCTTCATTAACTCCTTAAATCATCATAATCTTCCAGGCGCGATATTTATGTGATTTTAATATCTATGTGTTTCTGATATTTCTGTACATTCTGATCATCACTTGTTGTCATTTACCACTACCATTATTATCAGAAGTAGTAGTAGTAGTAGTGGTGGTGGTGGTAGTAGTGGTAGTAGTAGTTGTAGTAGTGTTGTAGTATCATCAACGCCAACAGCAGGATTGGTTTTCACAAATCATTTGCACGATACGCCGAAAATAGCGATTCCTTAGTAAAGTGGAAGTACAGCAGAAAGAGTGAGTGAGTTTAGATCTACGCCACACTCATCAATATTCATGCTATATGGAGGCAGTCTCTAAATAGACCAGATAATTCGGTAATCAAACGGATGAGCGTCGATCTACGAAACTGTGATACGATGTGTCATGCAAGTCACAGAGCCTGACATCTTCGATCCTGTTAGTCGCCTCTTACAAGATCAGTTCCAACCCGGATCTTCACAAGTAAATTCTGGGAGGCATTTGTTTTTGAAGAAGTGCAATCACTTTCTTACTGACCACCAGATCCAGATCACCTAATAGTGTAGAGACAAGTGTAGCTTGCAGAGGACATATACCCTTACCTAAAACTATAGTAAGTGTTTTTGAACAGATGAGTTTGCGATGCATTTTCTTCATGGTTTACATATCCATGTCATCGTTTCCGCCATAGTAGATGAAAATGTACAAACACAAAGTAATAAAACCTGCATATGCTTCGAAATTTGCTCTAAAGACCAAGGGTAGAGAAAACGTGTTAGGTAAGACACGCGTATAAACACATTCGGATTGTGAATTCTACTTATCACAGTTGTGCTCCCAACGACTTGATTGCTGCAAAAGTAATGGCTCCCCACGCCATCTGTAACACACGTGTAGAATTACCAGCTTAAGAAAGGATCACATTATTCATAAAATTAGAACGATTATAGCTAGGGTCTGAGTTAACGAGTTTGAAAGCCTAACAGCACAGTGGAGGAAATGATATACATGATATTCTATCCTGTGGGTTTTGAGGTCAGTTTCTGATGTCCCCAGCCGCGATATTGCTGAAATACGAGATAGCTAAAAGCGGCGTAAAACCATACTGACTCACTATCCTGTGGCATTACCAGTGCATGTAGGTGCAGTACGCGCTTTGGGATACGAGTAGTCTTTTTCACAATGTCTGAAACTGTTCTGTTATTTTGAACAATGTGAAATTATTTCGAACAATGTTTTGAACAATGGGAATAGTAGATTTCATTCTTTTCATGATTTACAACTGATTCAATATGTTGTTTAATATCAAATTGTTTTCTGTTGTTTATATTTGTTGTAAGTCATTGTAATGATACGTCCTCGGGTCTGCGTTCTGCAAGACAACTTCAGCGCCAAGTCGTACCTACAGTGTGTAAGAGGCTGTGTGTTAAGGGAAATGTGCTAGAAAGTTTAGTGGCATGGACGGCGATGTGTTTGCTTTCTTGCTTGTTTTGGGCGGTGGGGAGCCTAGTCGTCAAGCGGAAGACCTGATTCTCGACTCTCCACATGCGTACACAGAAACCGAATTTAATAAAGACAACCAACCTTTCTGGGAAGCATTGATTCTTGAGGTAATACAATATTCATTCCACACAAAAAAGAAACAAGAATGTAAACGGAAAGGGAAAATGAAGAAAAACTAAACCTTCTCACAAAATTATTAGATGAATTGCATAAACAATCAGCAAAAGAGGAAATTCTATCAGAAATTAAAACAGTTCATGCAGAATTAGAGGAGATCATAAATCACAGAACAAAAGACTTAATGCACGATGGATGGAACAAGGAGACAAACCGACAAAGTAGTTCTTAAGTTTTAGAATCAAGGAACTATTTCAAAATGTTTGAGGGTTTGCAGACAAGGTAATCCCTTATCTCCCTATGTCTTTATACCAAGTGCTGAGTTAGTGACTTAGTGAGTTCAGGTGAGTTTAGTTTTAGATTTACGCCGCACTCAACAGTATTCAACATTCCAGCAATATGGTGACGGTCTGTAAATAATCGAGTCTGGACCAGACAATCCAGTGACCAATAACATGAACATCGATCTGCGCAATCGGGAACCGATGACATGTGTCAACCTAGTCAGCGATCCTGAACTACCGGTTCCCGTTAGGCGCCTCTTACAAGCACAGTCGCGTTTTACGGCAAGCATGGGTTGCTGAAGGCCTATTCTACTCCGGGACCTTCACGGGTCTAACAATAACTGTAAAGAGAGAATGAACGGGATAGCACGTGTTATGATTATATAAATTACGATGGTCGTTTGATCATAAACAGTTGTCAGTATGTCTACCTCAGTTGTGCCCAATGCCCAGACAGTTGGTGTTACATATAGACTGGGAGGAAATGCACCTTCCCCTCATGTGAACAATGTTTCCAAGCAGTTCAAACCCGTCTTTATCAGTTTATATCCGTTCTGAATTAGACCTACCACGTTCTTAACATGCACTACCAAGCTCTAACTCTTTCCTAACTCAACTAGCTCGTATTCAGACTTCTCTTCCCGTTCGCACTACATTCTCAATCTGATTCTAGCGAGTGTAGTGGCAATAGCAGACGTGTCCTGGTTTGATTTCTGTAAGTACCCAGCCCATTCTTATTTCCGTTATCAGTTTCAAGATGGAGACATCGGCATCACCATGCCACCACAGAAAAGTGAGGGTGGACCAAGACATCTTATTTAATGAAGGGGTGATGCATTCAAGAATTTCATCAAACATGGGTGGGGTTATTCTCAAGAAACTGTAGGACTCATGATCATCAAGGCGGAGATCCTGTGTCACTTGAAGTTCCACAGCGTTTGGCTTCTCAGGTTAAAGCCAGTTTCTCACCCAACAAGTTCTTGTTTGTTTCCTCCTTTCTTGCTCTACCGACCCATTGTACTCTTGTCCTGTTTCCAATAAGAATTGCAGAAAATAAGTATTCAGCATGTTGACAGCTGCAAATTTGTTCATGTTTCACAGTCAGAAATATTTATCCCAAATAGAGAACATGTTAAAACGCATGTCTGTATACCCTACCGTGCCATATCGTAATGCACATAGTGTTTGCATAGGAAGACCTGTGTGAGACGTACATAAACGCAGAACGAGTAGAACTTGATGAGAATTCTTTCGTAACCGAGGGGAAAAGGTACTACAAACTTCTTAACAACAATTCATTTGGTTTTGAGAATATTTGCACGGAATACCAAAGTAACTAAGAACATAATGCGGTGGAGTTTCCTCTGTTTGCGAACGGGGTTGACCTGGTGGAAACTGTGTACAAACGTACAGCAACTGATGTCCAACTATTATATATATATAATATTATGTCTGCACACATCCCCATTAAGTTTGAAGTACGTCATATGGCAAACTTGTTCAAGGTGTGTTATCACTCCGTCCCATTTTAGAACATGTAGAACATTAGACAATGGGAAACGCACCAACTACATTCACACAATTAGGTGACAATCAGGATTTTGTCGGTCATTATATCTTGGGGACAGTTTGAATATGAAACCGTCAAATCTCCATTACACCTGACAGCATCTTATTAACACACTTCGGAAACAGGTCAAAACACTTCGGTGTAATATCAGAGAATGTCAGAGAATGTTCCAGATTCTATACGCATACAACGCAGCCATCAAATCCCAACGTCCAGAATAGCAGAGTGAGTGAGTGAAGCGTTTTGACAATTAGTGCAGGTTAGTTCCCCCAAAGTGTTAGTTTTAAAGCCATTCTCAAGGATTCTCACGTTTAGTGAAGTCCTATATTTTTTATGTCCTCATTTTGTGCAGCTGATCCAGTCTACCGAATATGCCCTTCCCTAAAGGATCCCTACGATCATTTAGATGCAAATCTGAATAAACAGATGTACAATCTACGATTATGGAAAACTAGACCTAAATCCACAAATGTTTAACCTACAATGTATGATGACTGGAAGATGCATCCACACCATGACTTGTATCTACGTGACAGCTCATTCAGCAAAAGTACACGTAGCTGATTATGTAGCCAAGAGGTATTCTAAAGTGGTTCTGAAACGTGGTATAAAGAATAAAAAAGAAGTACTGTTATGAATAAAACGTGTCATGCGTTTAAAGTTATATTGTTGGTTTTTCAGTATATCGCAAAACTGGGAGTATATCATATGTACTTTGTAAATCACCTATTTTTCAAATGCATGTTCCTTTAACGTCACAGTTATCCATATTGAGAGATTCTAATCATACAAAAGGTATGATCCTACTTTGCCTTTATAGGATGCATGTAGCATCACAACACATCTTTAGAACTAGTTTGCACAATGAAATGATGAACACCACTGAATATGATGGGCTAAAACACTTCAGTGTCCACCATAGCACCATATCTTGATGATGACATGCACACAGTGATAGATGTAGTTTGGATGTTCCAGTGGTGTAGTGGTGGATGTAGTTGTATCGTTATTAGCGGTGGCTGTGTTGCGTCCCATGTTGTGTCGGCGGTTGTGGTGTCTATGTTATGATTGTTTGTGAAACAACTTTCATCCTACGTTGAATAAAATTCTGTGAATTAAATGTTCAATTGGCATGGTAAAATTATAAGAATTTGCAATCTTAATTTCACTTTATTACTTTTTTCTTTAAAGAGCCATTCATTGGTACTTTTTCACGACAAACAGACTGTAATCGCAGAATAACACCAGTGAGTGAATGCGATGAGCAGTGATGAGCGCATCACAATTTACAACATTCCCAATTCATTTTTAATGATCCATACACCTGTGTTACTTTGGGTTTAACTTGTAATTTAATATTTACAATGTGTCACACCTGTATTATGTTATGTTGTCTTACATAAATAAATCTGTAATTAATGAGAGAAATGTTTGTTTCGATTTGTTTCAATAAAGAATATTACCAGGTCTTGGCTCACGCTAAATCAGAAAACATGTCTCTGTGCAAACACTTGTGATTGAGGTGTTTTCAATTGCTTTAACCCTTTGTTTCGGGTTCGGCGACTGGGATTAGGTTGTGTAAGGTGGCTGGTTTGCCCTTTGCCGTTTGCAGCTGCACACTTTAAGCGAGCGACCGAAGTGAGCGACTGAAGCCCGCTTGGAGTCTGAACACCGACTCATAATGATGCGAAATATTCGTCGAGGGGACAGAAAGTCTTGAAATCCTGTAGAGGTAGGACGACTTCAAGGATTCTTCGGAAGGGCGATAGAGGACCAGACAGGCAGGTGTTTCCATATCTATTTGGAAGGCAATACGCGTCTTCATGAATATTTGTTTATTTATACAGTGCACACTCATTCTCTCATAGTATACAACAATTTAGGTATAGATGGGAAAGGGTTGATACTGGTTTCTGCATGTAAACGCTGTGATAGTGTAGCCCAGTTGTTAAAGTGTTGACGCGTCATGTTCAGTGCCAGTGTTCGAGTCCCTGCTTAAATACTATGTCTCACGCCCACTTCTGATTCCCGTCGTTCGAATATTGCCAAAAGCGGCATAAAACTACACTTACTTACTGTAGTTAGACCAATCTACATACGCGAGAAATGTGATTCCTGATGCTTATGCATGAGTCTTTTCTTTCAGACGCAGGAACGCTGGCACATTCTGGATTTGGTGTTGTGTCCCTCTAAACCCTTCCACCTGGACTTTTAGTACACTGACTTTCCAAGGGACCGATGGGATGAGCTCTTGTCTCATGGTGACTCCATCGAATGTCAACTCTCCGCGTAGCCCCCCGCCGACTGTACATGGAGTAGATTCGGTGCTAGTCAGGATGGTTGTTACAGCAACCTAGCTAGTTTAGGGTTGGCACACTCTGTGGCCCCATTCCTTTCAGCATCCCCAGTAGACCCAATGCTGACTGCACTTGACTGGTAGATTTAGGTGGTAGTGTAGATAGGGAACCCTTCCTGCATGCCCTGTACGATGCCATCTATAGATGGCATAACTTAGCGTTAACCCACCATTCCGTCCTTCAGTAGGTAGCTCGAGACAAAGCAAGTCCCGGATGGTCACTTTGAGGGCCAGTGTGCGCGGCCACCTGCTGGTAAAGCATTTCAATATTTCAGTTTAAAATTTAGATTAAATTTTTCACGACCCGACAGATTTGTTTTGCATTTAAATCTATCGGGATTGTCGAATAACGAATGGTTATAGCTCATGACGCTCCAAACAACCCTATTTGGATTTCCCAAATGGGAATGATGTGTGGAGCCTATATTTGGTGCTTCTCGTTGTAATATATCTGGAATATTGCTAAAAGCGGTGTAAAAACAACTCGTGCAGTCTTAAAATGCGTGGGAAGTACAAATGATGTAGAATGCCATTTTCCTTTATTAGAAGAACCGTCGCTGACTCAAGCAACTGTGATTTTAGCAAACGATCTTTTAAAGAAAACATAAAAAGCCCTCTTGTTTACAATGACGTCTACTGCTAAATCACAACTTGAGTTTCATGTTTGAGCTTTTTACTCGTGCAGACATATATTTTGCATTAATACACACAGTACCAATGATGTAAAATCTGTTTACCATTATTATCAGGAGCGTAGATGCCATCGTCCTGGGGGGGCGGAAATGGACCCTTAGGTCCCCAGAGGCAGCAAAATTGCCAAGAAGACTTTCCATGGACAGAAGTGGATCAATGATTCTTCTGGAAAAGGATGTGGATGTTTTAGTGTTCGTACATTTTGTAACAATGTAATATGCATGTCTACAAATGTAAACCCTCCAGTAGAATAGGTAGCGTTGCATACTTTGAGGGAACACGGTTCCAGAGGGGTTTTTTTATCTCTGGTTTTACGTATCGGCCTTCAGTTACCTTTTGACCTTGTTCATATCTCGGATTTGAACAAGGTCAATTTAGACACACATTCTGCAGCAACAACGTTGGTGTTTATGTTCGAGGATTTGGTACTGTTCCATATTGGAAATGACATTTAAAAACGTAATCCGCACAACTGGTTCAATTCAGTCTAAATAAACTTATCCTCAGTACGTTTCGTTAGACCCCACTACTGAGTCTAACAAAAGCTTATGGGAGGTCGCGTCAGGTAACCTTTGAGACTGACAAGTCAGAACATAGCTTACCAAATTGCGAAAGTGGACATTCGCACATACCTTTTGAACTTTTTATCTCGAAAAGGTTCATACCCGAACGATTCCGAATGATATTTAGCGTACGATCGTTTCCGGGTGATCCACACGGCGTACGTCCAACCTTGACAATGAAGAGTAAACAGTCGCTCAAAATAGTGGTTTTGACAATATTCAAGGATGCTGTCTTGCGGAAATATTAGCTAATGGTAACCATGTCAAGAGAAACCCCAACGCGT
Source organism: Haliotis asinina (assembly GCF_037392515.1). NCBI lineage: Eukaryota > Metazoa > Mollusca > Gastropoda > Lepetellida > Haliotidae > Haliotis > Haliotis asinina. The sequence goes on from NC_090285.1 coordinate 40,133,619, forward strand.
ATATACTGCTGGTCAAATAACTGTGTTATATGCGAGAGTTTTGTTTCTGGAGAGATCTGTGTCAGTGACCTGAATATTTTGAAAGTCCCCCCGAACCCTAAATAGTAGCCGTTGTCTGATTGGTTAAATCTATTTAACCGTCTCGCGTTTGATTGGACGGCCATTTGTCGCTCAGAGGTTACCTGACGCGACCTTTTACTAGGTTTTGTTAGACTCAGTGGTGGAGTGTAACGAAATACACTTAGACTAAGTTTACTTAGACTGTGGTTCAATTGTCTTTGTTGCTTTGTCTTTGAAAGTTGTGAACTCGATAAGAACTGGGGTCTTTTGTCCATGGGAATCGGATGCGCCCGACTTTATCGCCATGTAGGAGTCCTTGTTTTTGCCATACATTGCTAAACACTGCCAACACAGAAACACATTAAGAAACAAGTCCAACATAAAACAAAAGTACATCAGTATACGGACGTATTATAATATCAACAAACTAGATCACATCGCACAGACGTTTAGTTCAATGTATGTACCAAACAATCCAGTGATGTCTGTAGATGAGACAAGACATTAAATGAAAAGCCCCCACCGATATCCAGCAGACTAGAATATCACATCGAGCGACACGTGCATGTTTGGAAACAGTATCTGCAGCCAACCGAATTACGTCACCAGTTGTCCATGGTTGGACCATTTGTGATGGTCAGCTTATCTCTTTGCTTGTGTTCTGATGTCGAGACATCCTGCTCCCTGTGAATTGTTCGAACTGACGTCGAGTAAATGCAGAGGTATGTCAGCAGACAGATCTATGTCAATGCAGATGAACTGATTCATTGTGCACAGAGGCAAGTCTTTTTGTATGACATGTGATTGTTGCCCGAACAGCTTGGGCTTGCAGATGACTCCAATTCTGACATGATGTTACATGTGATGTGAAAGAAAATGAAGAGGAGAGTTAATTGTAAGCTTCTGAATGTATCAAAAGTGATCAAGAGTTATCATTTGAATAGCTACAACAAGAGCTTAGATGCAGATATCGACCGTGAAGCATAGTTTTCAAATACTTTGGATAATGCTATTTCATCAAATATTTTAGGAATGTGAAACTTTTATTAACCATAACAAGGAAATTTAGTTGTTTTTTTCTATACTGTGTTAAACATATGATACCAAATGAACTGTTTGCTTTATATATAAGTAAACATTTAGTCCTCTGCTATGTATAAGCAGTAAAACTACAGTGGCGGCCATCTTGGCGTAATATGAAATAATTCTATATAACATAGTGTCACTCTAGATGTAAACAGGAAACAAAAGCAACTGATTCTATTTGCAGGAATAATGTAAACTTTCAATAGGTAATTCACCACCACACATTTCCACGAGAAGTCGGAGAATCGCCAAAATCCCCTGTCTCAAAGAATAAGCTGTACAACACGACATGACCATACAAAATTACTTGTTTTATGCTCAAGCCACCACCGAAGAAGACACAAGTGTCAAAAAACATCAAAAGCATCAACATTAGATGTAAATGGACACATTCAGTGTTAATTTTATGTAAATTTAACTGCCGAGAAGGAAACGCACGACAATTCAAGAAGGCGGCCAAAATGGTGGTCATTTTGATTATTAAGGATAAGGATATTTTGATAAAAGGAAAAATATGTAAAAAAAATTATTTACACATCCTTTGGCAATACACAAAAGTCAAAATGAGAGTGATCAGAGGGATAGTAGTAGAACTATCCATGATTAACTTTGAGATGTTGTCGGGCAGCAAACCAAATGTCTAAAAATGCTCACAGACCTCCACCCAGCCTGGTTCCCTGGATCTGATGCGCCTGCGCTAACGCTCCGACACTGAGCGTAAGCGCAGGCGCGTCAGACCCAAGGAACCAGGCTGCATCAGAAATATTCTGGCTATCCCCGCTCCGTGGGCCAGTCCCTTCACCTGCTGACCTCAATCGAGCAATTCCTTGCTCCTTCCAGCCCACTCGCACCTCGAGTAGACCCGGCAGTTTCTCACATTTTATTTTTTCCACTCCCTCACGTAAATGAGAAAAGGCTATAGTTCCCAATATTCAGTACATCCTTCCACATCCCCGTGAGGTGAATTCCCCAGTCCTCAACACAGTAATGTCCCTGGTGCACCTTCCATCGGAGGTGAACCCCACATTCTTTGGAGAGTGGATAGTGGACATTGTGTATGAAGAATTCGAACAAACCTGTAGCTGCTGAAGCTAGGCTGGATCATGAATCTCAAGAAATCAGACCTAACCCCCACGCAGGATTCTTGAGGGCACGGTTCAATACGCCACAGGGGATACTTTCCCTGACCCCAGACCGTATCGTCAAAGTTCAGAGGACTGTGGTTCAGTTCCTCGAGTTCTCCAGGGCAACAGCAAGAACTTAGCTTCATTTGCTGGGCACTATGGCTCCTACAGTGGTCTGGCGTTCCAGGTTGAGGATGTGACCCATTCAACAGGCACTAGCCCAGTTGTGGTCCCATTTGGAGAGCTACGAGACTGTTTTTGAGACTCCCGATTGGTTGATTCCTCACCTGCGGTGGTGGACGGAAGTGGACCTTCCCTCTCGACTCAGACGGACGCGTCCCCCACAAGCGCAGGAGGGGTGGGGGTGGGGGTGGGCAAACTATCAGTCTTGGGCCGTTGGTCCGAGCACGAAGTCATCTTCCACATCAATGTGTTGGAATTGAGAGCAGTCCAAAGGGTGTTCGAGAGCTTCGTGGAGTGTGGTCGGGGTCAAGTGGTTCATCTCGAGATGGACAACCAGAGCGCCATGACGTATATCCTGAAGCAAGGTGGCACAGTGTCTCCGTCCCTCCTTCAGAAGGCGTGGCAGTTTCTACTGTGGTGCAACCAGTTCGACATTCAGGTGATACCCATCTATTTCCCGGGTATAGACAACGTTCCACACGAGTGAATACTGCATCGGCGGATATTCAGGATTATTTCCCAATTGTTCGGGTCGTTCCAGGTAGATCTGGTTTGCCTCTGGGGCGACGAATCAGATTCCTGTGTTTTGCTCAAGGATACCGGATCCGAGAGCAATAACCAACAACGCCATTCTGCTCGATTGGACGGACAGAGTGCTGTGGGCATTCCCACCAGTTCCTGTGATCTCACGAGTCCTCTCGCAGCTGGCCACACAACCAACCTACTTGTGCTTCTGGCACCTCTTTGGTCGGCACAAAGCTGGTTTCCGGTAATTCTCAGGTTTCTGGCTCAGCCTTGTGACCGGACTTGCTATCTCAGACCGGAAAGCCGCACCCGAATCCCAGGATTCAGTGGGTGGCTTGGCCGCTGTGCAGAATCGCCTCCATGCAAGAGGAATTCCTGCACCAGTTGCAGACACAATTCTGGGTTCACGAAGCGATTCAACAAACGTTCAAAATGAGGATAGCCTGTTATGTGCACTGGTGTGTCAACAGGGGGATTTTCGATCCCTTTTCTGCAGATCTAGTATCTCTGTTGGAGTTCCTACAATCTAAGCTGGAAGCCGGTCTGGCCGCTTCTACAGTTAGAGCATACTCCACGGCAATCTCTGCCTTCCACATTCCTATTGACGGCGGATTATTCAGGCAGCACCCTCTAGTTCAGTGCTTCCTTGCAGGCGTGGACAGAATCAGTAGGTCTGTCCAGCCGATTAGTCCCCCGTGGGACTTGCCAGTTCTTGACTGGTTGTCCTGTCCTCTTTTTCAGAACCTGTCAGCTCTTTCCCTCCAGCTGTTGACATGGAAGACTGCTTTTCTTGTGGCGGTAACTTCTGGCAGGTGGGTGGGCGACATACATGCTATGGAATTAACGGTGTTTCACAAAGACAGAGTGAGCATTAGATTGCCAGATTCTTACCGTCCTAAGAGCGATAGCACCTTTCACATAACAGCACCTATTGAGCTCCCTGCTTTCAAGCATCCTTCGCCGCCCGGTACCTCTTTTCGACGTGCTCACGTCTTAGATGTCTGTAAGACCCTTAATGCTTATATCAAACAAACAAAGGACATTCGCAAGAATGATCAGGTGTTCTGCTGTTATGGTGGCGACAAGGCTGGCCCTCCAGCGAACAAGCAGACCATATCTAGGTGGCTTGCCTCTGCCATTTGTATGGGATACACCTCGAAAGGTCATGCACCCCCTGAAGGTTCGAAAGCTCTTTCGGTTAGGGCTGTGGCGACATCTAAGGCATATGAGGAGATCTGAACGAGCACGTTCATCCGTTATTACCAGTTAGACAAACTGTCAAGCGAGTGTGCTCGGTTTGGCCAGTCAGTTCTCACCAGTGGGCAGGGCGCGAGCGCCCTAGCCGATTGAGCTTACCTCGCAATTGACGAACAATGATCTTTTACCCCGATGGTGGGCTCTATTATGGTGGTGGTATTTTCTTGGTCTAGACTGGTCTGCGTCTTCCCTAGCACCTTGGCCGGTGCCAGTGAATAGAACTCTGAAATATCAGTCGCCTGTCCCGTCTCCCATTTTTCTGTACGAAAAATAGGTCACGTGATCAGGTAAGTGTGATTCCTTGTTACTTTCGTTTTGTAATAAAGGCTACCATCTTGTGTCAGGTTTTATAGGCAGACGCAATGCCTCTCCCTAAGATCAGTCTTTAGGAGTCTGTCTTATGTTTATAAGTGCCCCAAGCAGGATCTCTATGAAACAGAATCGAACAAACCTGTAGAGGTTGCAGATTCTTTGAATAGAGTCCTCCTTGGGGTACGACCACCCGCCTCCCCACATTCTGTCTGCATTAGGTACAGAACGGAAGTGTTTGGCTTGAGGTTATAGCTTGAGGGTTACCTGCTCTTGGCTTTCACTGGTCCAGGGGCTCTGTAGGGGTGGTCTCACAAGACAAAAACGATGTTTATTGTTTTTGTACATATTGTTATTTAAAAATATGGTTACAGCTGTCGCAAGAATTTAAAGAACATTTAAATGCTAATAAGTACCCCAAGGAGGACTCTATTCAAAGAATCTGCAACCTCTACAGGTGTGATCGAATCCTTCATACACAATGTCCACAATCCACTCTCCATCTTTCTCCCCAAACCTCCCCTACCCCACACCACTGCGGGGTGAGATCCCTGCCTCTTTACAAAGAGAATCACTGAACTGCGTCCTAATTGGTGAGCAAAAGCTGCATACCTGTTGAATCACCTCTTGCTCTCACCACCCGACCATCCAAACACTGGTCAATCCTCTCAACTCCCCAGAGCTTGTGAGACACCTGGACCATCAGGCAAGAGACCTTCTTGAGGTAGAGCCCAACTAACATGATATACCCGGGGTCGGTATGGACCTGGTGGAGATAGGCAGGGGTGTCACTATGTCCATCTAGCCAGGTACTAGTCCCAGATGATGGGCCGCCTCGGCTACATCCCCCAGGACAACCCCAGTGCTGTCGAACTGAACAGGCAAGTCCAGGTTTTGCCAGTGGGATTGAACAAATCGAAGCTAGCATATCCGTGGAAGGTCTCTCTTATATTTGTCCAGGTGGAATCAAGTGTAGTATGGGAAGCTGGAAGCATCCCGGCTCAGGGTAGACCCTTCAACCACAGTCCCAACTGACCCCGACACTTCCCACCTCAGACAGCCTCTTGGCTCCTGTGGTACTCAACTGGTCTTTGGGTGGCCCCTTGGCTTCTGTTGTTGTCCCCTGATCTTCAGGCCACTGGATGCTTTCTGAGGAGTACAACGCCAACAACTCCCCACCCTTCTCCTGTGAAGCTTGTACCTGAGCTGCCAAATCAAGTTGAGATGATACTGGCACCCAAAACAGTCCAGACACATTTCTCTGATCGGGGGACACAAAGTTCAGTAAGTGCAGCTGCACAGAGCACTGCGTCCAACCAAATGGGTAGTTCCCTAGCTGTTGGCAACATTCCTCTAAACTATCGTGTTCTATCCTCAACAGAAAATCCCACACTATTGAGCAGTGACAATACTGCCTTGGGAACCCAACCCCATTCAGCGGTTCCTCTTGAGTTAAGCCGTACCGACGATGGTCCATGGTTAATGAGAAACAGTCAGATTGGAACACTCATTCTTCGCTCCACTGAAACTGTGCGACATTACCAGTATTGGCTAGAGCTGAAGTGTCTGTGTCTGAGATATACAAATCTGTCTGATGGGTACGCCTACCACTGGTGCTGTCAGCGATGTCTGCTTCATGTCTGGTAAACCCTGCCCCCGTTCTGCAATCTCCAGCCGAGTTTCATGAAGGCATTGTTTTGCAGGGGCCTTTTCAGGTATCTGTTTCCTCCGCAATAGAGTTTCCTAGGCTTAAGACATGCCGTGTGAAAGCATCTTTATGCTCCACTTGGTCCCAGTTCCGGTTTAATCTTGGAAAATAATTTCGGCAGATGCCTCAGGACCTGCGTTCCCAGATCTCCTTCCTCCCTTGATGCAATGAGCGAAGCCCTGCAGGGGACGTCGATGGTGCTTTCAGCCCGTCTTGAACCACGACCTACCACTTTAGCCTCTAACCCCTTCCCAGCGAGCTGCTCCTCGAATCCCTTCATACCATGGGCAGCTGCACTGACCAAGTCCACCAAGGCAGATTGTTGTCCCTAGGGTAAGGTCTTCGGTATCCTGGCATGCCGTCCAACCCCTGGAAAGGATTCCCTTTGCTGTTGGTTTGACTCTCTACTGATATGGCTGGACACCCTGGTAGCTGGGTCTGGTACCAATAACACTGCCTGTGCAGCTGTCACTTTGCACGCCCCAGTTTGCCTGCTCTCCAATGTCATAGGAATCCCACAACAATCAACGCTTATCATCTCTTGCTATCCATTCACGCTTGCACCATGCTTGTCTACACAGTCCTGACCCAAATTAAGCTTGTCTTTAAGTGGCAGCACCATCCCCCCCTTTCCAGCATGTAACCCCGCTATTATTTTGAAGGCATGTCATGTCTGTGGCGTACAATGAACGAGACTGTGGATCCCCTTCCGCTATAATATTCAAGTCCTTTGTCTCTACTGGGGCATAGCCCCCATTGCCTTGTCCATTGTCACCATTGTGTTTGCATCAGTAGTCCCTCCTGCTGCACTGTCCTCCTTCTGGTCTGGTTCCAATATCGAATCTTACACCATATACCGTGGATGTCCTCAAATCCATCCGGCATGTTTTCAGTGTCGGCACTAGAATTTGGTCCCGGCAAAAGCTAGTTAATTTATGATCATTTGCACTCCCTCTAATCCGGCGTCAGCCTACTACGTATTTCGGCACAACAAAGACCTCCCAATTTATTGTTTGTACAGCAGTCAACGCTTTAAAAAACGCATCCTGGCTCTCCTGCTGATTGGCTGAACACGTATTAACAACACACTGAATGACTGTTAAGTACGGCGGTTAAGCATAAGTAGGTGAGGTATATTGGGTGAGCGGCACCTGTATTATTCTCAGGTTAAAAAGGGAAAGGTTTACTAAACCGGCACGCTCACTATACCGGAATATTTTGCTGGGACCAATACATGTCGGTTTAGAAGGCTACCACTGTATTGCCAACCAACTGGGATTTTTTCAATAAGATGGGTTAAGTGAGCAGTACAACATACATTTTCTGATCTAAAGAAATGGAAGATATCATACACATATTCTGAGAATGCAACAGTTCCATCAGTCCAGTTCCATCTGGAGAGACCTAGAACGTTAGATATTGTGTAAACGTCAAAGTCCGGTAGCAATTATCCAAAGAAGATTTTCTTTTAGCCAATGGGCTATCTACCGAAAAATAACAAATTTTTAAATCTTTTCATCATATTGTCAAAACGAAACATTTTCAATTTTAGAAAGGATTATTACCCACCAAATATCCGCTGTTAAAGGATTATACTGAATTCTATAAGTTAACAAAGTATACCTGTGTTATTAACTGTAACAGAGACTATTTCAACAACACCTGGTCAAACTGCCATGTTATATTCTCCTAAATACGCTGCCATGGCCAACCGTGTAACTGCTTAGATAAATAAATTATTTAAATAAATTCTTCTGCTCAATAAAACGCGAACACATCGACAGAATATTGAAATAACTCTGAACCTTTGCATTATTTATAAAGCTACGAAGCATTATAAGGACAGAACTAAATGTATGTTAAGAAAAGTCAAAGTATTTTGTTGCTCTATAAAACGTGAAAATATCCCTAGAATAATGAATTACCTTTTCACCGTCCCATTAATCTTTGGTTGAACCTGACACGAAGTCACGACACTGATACAGGAGCTGCCCTCTGAGAAATATCCGCCTATGTCAATGTCGGTGATGTGAGGCTTCGTTTACGGTTTCATGTACGGCTTTGCGTATTTCGATACGTCTGTGCTCACTCGGGACGCGATTAGATCTGTTTACGACTAAACATCCGAAAAACATATTTACTTTGAGATGCGGTTACGATAAGACGTGATACTATTGTGATTATATAAGCCGTATTTATGAATTTCAGCGAAACCAACAGTTGATGCATAATGTAAGTAAGTGAGTGAGTTAAGTTTAACGCCGCTTTTAGCAAAACTGCCGCAACATCACGGCTAGGGACGCCAGAAAAGGGTTTCTTACAATGTAACCAAGTGGGAAATCAAACTTGGGTCTTCTGCGTGACGAGCGGACCCTGTAGCCAATAAGCTATACCGCCACCCCATTTGAGTGTATGAATGCTTGGGGAGGTAAAAGTGATTAGAATGTAAGTACACATTTAGCAAATCACCAGCAAGTCAAGACAGGGGACGTCACACCTTGGACCACGTGGAGAATTAACATTTCAAGACATCAGACCAAGTAAGTCATATTCGGAAACAATGCCCATAATATATTGTTTGAGTATTTAATATTATTTCTGTCGTGCGGACAGTGATTCATGTAATCATCCATATTTTTTTAAGATGATATTTACTGTGGCAACCAGTGGAGGACCATGTAAAATCTGTTATTCTATTTGAAGCGGTTAGATAGCATTGTTCTGCTCCATCGGCAATATTGTACAACCTACAAACTCACGCAACCACACCAAATTGTGCTGTGACAGTACAAAGGGCATGGTTCGTGTGCACTGAATTTTGTTAAAATGGACCTGGCTGACTTGTCCTGAGTATATTATGCTTATAATGGCAGTCGGAACCAGACAAAGTTGTTGTACGGATAGAATGTCGCTGCATGAATAAGCGGGGAACTGTTGTAATCCCATCTGTGCAACACCTGGAAGCTGATTTAAGAGTGATTTAACTTTCCCAATCTCGGAACTACTGTAGATAAGCAAGACGGAATCGTAATGGCATCGTGTTTCGATCAGGTCATCGTGTGTCAAAATTAAGACCCGTGTATTTCGAAATACCTGGAACTTGAACCGACTATCAACGATTTGTCACTATCAGATTCAGTTCTTCCCAACTGAGTAAAAGACACCGTATGCTAAGCTGTTGTACGGGGTTGTAGATTATTTCATATCCATGATACTGAGTTGGAGCGGAACCTCCAATAACATCGATATATTGCAATCCTTTGACACATATTTAGGAGATAAACATCATGTGTTGGCCAATTTCCGGGTGTTATTGAATATTTGAAGCACGGGAATGCATTTGGAACCGACGGAGTCACTGTAAACTAAAAAGTAAACGACAGGGTTTTACTGTCTGCACAGCAGTGAAGTGGCATCAGCTGGTTCCCATGGTAGCATATAGAGTTGCTCACTTGTGACGTCATTTTAACTTTACGTCACAATATGATTTGAATGACGTCACCACTGTTGATGACACAACAAAACAATTGTTTCCGCTGTTTCTACGTGTCAATACGCAGTGCATAGCCTTGCACTTTACGGGAATCTAATACCATGTTTTTCAACCAATCAGATTACAGAACACAGTGACTTTATGTTTACAATGTTCCATACCATATGCTCACAAGCACCGTCCCTGTGATAGTACTCGGATGGAACTAATAACGGCTAGATACCATTCCCTCTTGCTAGCCCAGACGTCTCAACCGGGGCGGTTTTATAAGCTAGTGGTTATAGCGTTCGCTCGTCACGGCGAAGACCCGGGTTCTATTCCCCATAAGAGTACAATGCGTGAAGCCCAATCATGGCGTCCCCCGCCTTGATATTGCTGGAGTATTGCTAAAAGCGGCGCAAAAGCAAACTCTCGTTATAACAAGGTCTGGAACTATTATTTCAGCATTCCAGTTTCAGGATATGTTTGGAAAAGCAGGAAGAATTACCCTAATCTGTGCGTTAAGTTGGTGTGTGAGAGGCATTGGGTTTGTTTCTAAAGATTATTGGACTCAAGCGTTGTAATTGGAAGCATTCAAGTATGTAGTGCTCAGATTGCAGGTTCTACAGTAAGCTATTGAATAAACGAGGTACACAAGAGCAGAGGCTGTGAGTGCAGCGTTACGTATTTTGTTCTTTCAAATATACACATGGCATAAAGTATCGCAACACCAATCATTTTACACCGATATACCAACAACATAATACCCACTCCCTCGCCAGCTCCCTCAGTTGCTCATTTTCATACCATAATTATATTGAATATTAGTACAACATTGATTTTTCTGTGCACGTGTACAAGTTTACAGGTTTCGGATAATTTGAAAAATCATTTTGAATTCTTTGTTGATAAACACATATCCAGGACAACAAAAGAAACGCAATTTTCGAAAAAATGAAATGTCATAAAAGTAAACGTCATCTATTTAAAACCTTGACAAACGGCCAAATTGTGTTTCTTTTACTGGTCAGTATATATGGGCCTCCTCGGCTGACAACTGCTCATAGATGGCAAGTTATCGGTATGTGGAATTCTCGTGTGTCACTGAGGACTAATGCGAGTGATGTCAGGTTGTCAGCATAAAATATGTAATCAGCCGATTTAAAATCAGCAAACAGCGTCTACCATGGGTGACAGCTCCGGATTAGAATTGATCTTCAGTAGCCCATGTTTGTCCTAAGAGGCCACTAACGGGATCGGGGTGGTCCGCCTCGGCTGACACGTCACTATATCCCAATTGCGTAGACCGACGCTCATGCTGTTGACCATTTCCAGACACGATTATTTACAGACCGTTGCCATGCAGCTGGAATATTGATCAGCGTTTGTAAATGATGTGTGAGTCGTGTGAGTCGGGTTCCAAATAAATGAAACACAGATTTTGTGATAGACCAGATCCACGACAGTGTTGAAGATCATCATGTCCAAGCGAACTGATGATTGTCTAAACAACGACACTGTAGATCAAAAGAGGAGGGCTATGTGTAGGCAAGCACAAACGCTTCCCCAAATGCATGCAGTTACATGTTGTATTGTAGAAACTCGATACGGTATCCGCAAAGCGAGAGCCTACAACTGCCATTTAAGTATCATAAAATATCTTTTTCAATTATTTTCTCGGAATATTTCCTAGTAATATTTCCTCGACTCATTTCTCTTTGCTTCGAGTATGTTCTAAATTTCATGTGTTTACCTGTTGCTTCGAGTATTCAAACAATCTTGAAGCCAGGAGAATAAACTCAAAGCAAAGAAAAAATACTTGAAATAACGAGGAAATACTCGAAATGTCTAGGGATATTTTTTTTCAAAGAAGTGACAAAAATTTACTCGAAAAGTGGGAATTTGAAATATAGCTAAAGCAGTGAGAATTTAATCGAAACAACGAGAAAATGCTTGAAATAACGAGAAACTTCACTGAAAAAAAATATTTTATGCTGCAAAAGTGGCAGCCTTGTAACGAAAGCAGCAAAAATTGCCCACCAAGGGGATTCCAAAGGAATCATATATCCTCCGATCATGACAAACACACGAAGTATTTCAACAACATTTATTAGACTAGAATATAACTCCGGATTAAATGTCTTCAGAAAATAAAATACATGTCTACGAATCTTCTGTTCCGTTATGATCACATGTTCTACTCGTTTCCCAGTATGTCCAAGTATAAAGCATACACTTCACAATATATTCAAAATAACAGCATCAACCAACATCTGCTACCATTAATAAGTGTCAGTCAAACCATCGTCAGCTTTGCACGAAAAGGATATATAATGTAGAATGGATTTAGACTAAGACACTGTAACAATCACGCATTGTAAAATACATTTTATTGAACCAAGTGAGCGCTCATATTCGTTCAATATGATCTTCTCTCTAATGGGAAAACGAAATCAAACGCTACAAATATTATAACAATGTTTTTCATATTTTGCAAAATACCATCTTTTGCCGGAGGGTTAGTCGTGTGCCTATAACATTAAGGTCTGAAAATGTAGCATTATTCATGACATCGTATGACGCACCTTCAATATATCTCGGATCACACGAATCACGTTTCCATTATCGATTTATGCGAAACGAATCAACTACATTCATTCATTCTAGGTTGCACTTAAGCATTAATCTATATGAATAATAAGATTTTCTGTTGGTCTGACAGACATACTTTGTAATGAGCACGCGATATAACGCGATATATTGGCACAAATATGTCGCAGCAATGTTTATTTCACCGTTATCGATGCCATACAACAGTCCGGCAGTTGTGTTCAAGAAACGGATGGACTATAGGAGTAGATGGAGCTCAAAACATATGCTGTTTTCATGCCAGTTAGGGAATCCATTAGAAGTAATTATTCCAAGAGATTGAAGAATTTGAAAAAGAATAACAGGTCCATACAACCGCCACCTCATTAATCTGCGTATTTAGGCAAAGTCCATTGACAATTCCTTGAAGAACGAGAAACGTACTGACGTATTATTCTGTTTGGTTCATATACATCGAATGTCATAGCTTTTCATTACGAGTGTCTGACTATTGCATATCGTGGAAAGTATAACAATTGTATTTGATCATGAGGACAGAGTCTGGTCTACCCACTGGAGTTCTAAGAAACTGATACCGAACTATTACGTCGTCACTGTGACGTGCTCTTGGTCGGTCAAAATACTCACTACTGACCACGGATTCCGAAGTTGCAATGAGGCACTTGGACAAACCGTGAAGAACAAAAGATTCGTCTTTACTGCCTTCTTTCCAGAATTTGAGACGAGTGGTCTTGCTGATCATATAGGCTAGTAAGCATGGCGCACCCAAGTACATTTGTAAGTACTTTATTTAAGCACTATACAAAGCGCAAAGCTGGAACTTCGAAACATAATGCGATAATACAAACATGGTAGCAATGCATTGTTCCAAAACATGTAATATTCTTCACATACAATTATTTACGAAGTTAGCAGTCTTAACCGATCTTGGGATGTACAACATGCTGAGACGGATTCACGTCTTTTCCACCACCATGTGCGAGCATTTCATGACATTGACATATTGTGACATAATATAAACATATATGGTCTGTTCTGTTCAATCGATCTCTTAATATCAAATACGGTATCCTAAAATATCTCAATATGCATTACATGTGACATGTCTCATGAAAAAAATCCTCACATCCAAACCTAATTTTCAAAGGTCATTCCGAATGGACAGAAGCGAGACATCGTCAAGAAAATAACTTGTCATCGTGACTATTACGTAAAGTTTGTCGTGCAAAGTCACATCCATCCGTTTATATGAGTCGCGCCGTGAAAGAGAATGGTATCGTATGTTCCTGTGTAAGAAACGAATGTTTCAGCATCAACGAAGTTTCAGAAGAATCTATATCAACGGGCTTCTGGTTGGTCTGGGGCCCACGTGAAGGTAGAAAAACGAATTGAACTTTCTGGGATTAGTGGCGAGCTCGGAAGAAAGCGTGGATGGGGTTCCCGGTGTCGGGGGTGAAGGAGGCAGTGTGGTGGTTGTTTGTTCAACAGACTGAGTCATATGTGCAAAGTGCTGACGTAAATGTGTCTGAAAAAGAAAGGAATATGTTATCATTCTTCTTGTAAATACACCCATTTTCAAACAGAAGCGACAGAACCCTTTCTACATCCATAAGAAATCAGCTAAAAGCGTTTTATGTAATGCTTATACATGTAACACTGATGTAATTTTTATGTAACACTGATTTCCTAACAATTTGGACAACAAAATCGAAAAGCTTCGAGTCTGGACCTAATAGACGGCAGGGTGTCCCATTTGCCCTTTCATGAGACCGATAGCTATATAAGTGCCAACTTACAAGCATGCTATCACTGGCCGGCTCTGCGCAGTATCTTTCCAGCATCTCTATGCTGCATACATTGACACAACACTCCTCCACAACTCCGCGTTGACTGACTGATCTCTTCCCTCGGCCGCCTTCTTCACGTTTCGTAAGGAGTGGCACTCCTAGATAAAAAAGACGACAAAAGCGTTCAGGATGGTTTGGAGTGAGTGAGCGAATGGGTTAGTTTCACGCCGCACTCAGCGGCGATGTGAAAACATTTCCCGTAGTACGTATACTTTTCTATACTAATTTACCAATCCATTAGAAGCATACGTAACGATGGAACTCAATAATCATTCGGATACGTCTCAGCAGTGAAAGACGTTGCTGAATCCAGGTGAACAAATCTCATGGACATCATAGTGATATTATCTATGTATAATTTCTGTACATGGGCATCGTTTCATTAACACGACCATTCAGTCATACGTCAGTTCTGACCACACGTGTAATGGACATGTGGATGTATAGGATACAACAACCGTAGCGCAACAACAATACAGCGCCATGAATGTCACCAATGAACTCGTATGCTTCATTCTCGATTCAACAACTTCAGAATGCCTTTGTCATTCGTTATATCTAACTGACATAGTTCAAGATACAAACAGTTTGTATGCCATATGAACCATAAGGAGCAGATGAAGTGTAATGGTTTTTCATATACTATCCAGGCAAACAACACTTATGCGTCTGTGTGCCGCATGTAGTATATACATGTATACCTGATCGTTTGTTAACGTCCCAGTGGAAGCCCCTGCCCATACAAACAAGGTCCAGGGCGTCTGCAAGTTGTTTCCCGCAAAGTCTTCCTGTAGCCTGGACACTGACGCTGGTGGCGGTCAGAACCGCCAAGGTCACCGAAAGCAATCTCAACCGCATCTGAAAATACAATAATACAAAGTTGTCAAAGATTCTAATGAAGCAACGCTTGTCCTCCAGAATGAATTATAAGGTCATGGCAGACACTCTTGGGGGACCTACGTCGCTGGCACTTAACGTTGTTGAGGATGATCATGACTGACGCTGAGGGGCAACAGAAATAAAGGGCATTCCAAGTGCCTGGTGATATTTCTTCTCTGCTTAGCTGACCAATAAGCAGATAAGCAATAAACGGAGAGAATCACTGAAAAGCACATTTGCGATTATACAAATATAATCGACTGTGTATCCTAGTCTGTATGGGCAATAACCATCTTGCACTGAACAGCTAAAGAAACGTAACTCTGCCTTTTTTGAGGTTTTGAAATAGAGTTAGTGAGTGAGTTTAGTTTTACGCAGCTCTCAGCAATATTCCAGCTAAATGGCGGCGGTCTGTAAATAATCGAGTCTGGACCAGACAATCCAGTGATCAACAACATGAGCATCGATCTGTGCAATTGGGAACCGATGACATGTGTCAACCAAGTCAGCGAGCCTGACCTCCCGATCCCGTTAGTCGCCTCTTACGACAAGCATAGTCGCCTTTTATGGCAAGCATGGGTTGCTGAAGGCCTATTCTACCCCGGGACCTTTACGGGTCGTTTTGAAATAGAAGACACAGACATGAAAGCTTACTTTTATGAGAATTCATTTTCTTCAAAAAACGATTTTCCTTTGCTGCTCAGTACATTTCACTAGACACGTGAAATATATTTTATGCTACCAGTTTTGTTTTATAAAATATTGATGTTATCAATCCAATAAAATGTGATAAATGATATCCAAATTCTCCCAAATGTAATTAAAAGATAGTTATGGTGTTTGTTCACACAGTTCACGTGTTTGTTCGGTATTCAAAAATAAAACAAAATAAAAAAGACACAAATCTGTATCAGTTGCTTTCCATTTTCATTGTTTGAATAAGATCAGTTTTCGTAATTACTACTTATTTTCTTAATACTTTCCATCAAAGATCCACTTGATCTTGGCACGACTGAAGCGCCGACGGAAAGGAAACGAGACGAGTGTTTACAGTATCATATTAATAATCATTAATGCTGGAAATGGCCGCTGCCAATCGACTGAAATAGCCATTTGTACATGAAATGTCACTTTTGAAAGCTGCAAACACCTAACACTAAAGTTCTGAGATATGGTATACAAGCATAAAGAAAGAACACCATGTGGCGGCCTGTTACGACGTACAATTTACGTTAAGTTTATTACAGTATGCGGCAAGTGTTATTGCGTTTTTATTACAATTTACGTCGTAACACGACCTTAAGTCGCACTCGCTCAGCGCGGGTGCTTAAGATTCGATTTTTCAATTCTGTCGAGTTGTCCTCACTGGAGTACGATCATCCCATGCTGAGAATTACAGAACAAATGAACTTCATGTTACCCTTTATTGTGCTGCGTAAGAAGATACTGGACAGAAAGCTTTGTGGAGCAATTAATTTAAGTGGTCCCCGCAACGCGATATACTTTTTTCTCATTGCAGTAAAATTATAATTTTTCTGAAACGCAGAAGTACCAGTCTTTCCATGTTTTTGATTTTCAATTGAAAACATTTGAAGTTGGCAAAAAAATTAGTAGCCATAACCATGAACACTTTAAGTGAACTTCAACGAGATCTGAATTATTCAAACATAATTTTAAAAGCTGGAAAAACATATTTGAGTAGTACATAATTGATCATGAGTATCTTAACTTTTACGACAAAAATTTACAATAATTCCAACATAAATGGTGATTGCAAATTCAATTCATATCCCACTCTTCGTTGAACTATTTCAATATTACCTAAATTTATCCACAAGCAGATTAGTTTGTACAAGATGTTCCAGGAACGAGTGAAGGCAAGATATCATTTTACAGCAGGTCTATCAGCATTCAGTACATGTATATGGCACATTTTCTTTCGCATAGTTTACCAAAGTATGGGTCGCCATCCAGGTTACAAAATTTTAACAACAGGTCTTTCAGCATTCCTTGCATGGAAATGGCATATCTCCTTGTATGTAGTTAGATACACGGCATTCCATTTCAAATCATTTCTCTCGACTGTCGGCTTTTCGAGTATTCACGTAACATGCAGAACTTACCTTCAGAGGATCTTGACTCGAGGAAAGTATGAACTGTCTGGCGCAGTGATAATGTTTATATTTCTTATAACGCCTGTATTGTCGAGCGGCAAGTTCATGAACCAGAATTATGTTCCGTTTAAGGTGATATCTGATACCTAATGTCGGAAAAGGTGACAAAACTGACAAACACTCTGACGGATGATTTCACTGGGTAACAATGTACATACCTTATACAGGCCCAAGCAGATTATTTCTCTTACAATCACATGTGCAAAATACGTTCCTTCCCTGATCACCATAGCAACATGACAGGGTCACATTTGCGTGATATGCCAACAAACCGTGAACGGTGATGTACATACCTTTTTGTTCATGATCTACGTGCGTCATAGGTGTAGTCAAACAGGCCAATCACCCTCGAATGGTCCACGTGTTTAGTTAGTGAGCGAGTTTACTTTTACGCCAATATTAGCAATTTCTGGGGGCACCAGAAATGGGCTTTACGCATTTTGCATATAAGCGATGCATGGGTATTGAGAGATGTATCAATAGAGAGGTGTATAGATCTGGGTTGAAAAATATATCAGTATAGCGAGACATGTCAGAGAGACATGTATGTGCTGAGAGAGGTATCAGTAAAGAGAGGTATATCCGTTTAAAGAGATGTATCAGTATACAGAAGTATATCTATATCAGGTGATGTAACAGTATAGAGAGGTATATCTGTGTTTAGATATATCAGTAAACAGAGGTATACCTGTTTAGATAGCTGTATCAGCATACAGAGGTGTATGCGTATTTAGAGAAGTTGAGATGGGTTCATCAACATAGTGGGTGAATGAGTGAGTTTAGTTTTACGCCGCACTCAGCAATATTCCAGCTAAATGGCGGCGGTCTGTTAATAATCGAGTCTGGACCAGACATTACAGTGATCAACGACATGAGCATCGATCTGGGCAATTGGGAACCAATGACATGTGTCAACCAAGTCAGCGAGCCTGATCACCCGCTCTCGCTAGTCGCCTCTTACGACAAGCACAGTCACTTTTTATGGCAAGCATGGGTTGCTGAAGGCCGATTCTACCTCCGGACCTTCACGGGTCCCATCAACATAGACATGTATAATGACAATAATGACAATGTCAGGTATATCATAAGAGAGAAGTATATCAATACAGAGAGATACACCCGGAAGTGTTTCCGTACAAAGATTTCTACCTGACTAATTAACAATTTGCTCAAAATGTTTTACGCAAGTCCACTTAACATGTGATGACATGCGTCACCGTCAGTTAAAATACACACGTGTAATGTCTAGGTGAAAACAGAGTTTCCGTCGCAAAACACTTGAAATCAAGACTTATTTCGTTTATTGGTGATTTGTTGTTTTATAACGCTATCACACTTAAATCGCACAATATCGCGTATACCAATCAGTTGATTTAATTCCACTTAGATGTTGGCTCAGCTTTGAAATCTTTGTCACATTTAATCAGTCTTTCTGTATATATAAAGCCGAGAAGATCTTGGTTAGAATGGTCATCAGACAACAGCAAACTATGCCTGTCGTATCGTATGCTCACTGCGTGGATAGATGTTCATGATGTCAATCATCGGCCTTCTGGTTCAGGATCGATTAATAACAGACCAGTGTAATAGAGCAAAAGTGGTTGCTGAGTGCAATATATATACGACACAAGCAATCAAAAAATGACTTGGAAAATGTCATGGATGTACATTGCGAGCGAAGGCTGAAAATTGTACATCCATTGAAAGTAAAAATTTGGAGAATACAGCCACATAAGAGAAGCGTTGTATTGCCCAAAGTGGCCTAGACGAATCTAAGAATAATTGATACTTAAAGAAAGACTGAAGAAACCTGGAAGAGAATAAAGGAACACATGTACTTTCCGGTGTTCCGTTATTAGTTTCCTTGGGTATAAGTTTTGAATGTTTTTTGCCACAGTTTGTTTGTTTTCGCACAGGCGACAATGCAAAATAGCAACAATGTTCCTTTAGTATTCCATACATAACTGTCTGTTTATTATATCGTCTAGCGTTACACTGTAAGAAAAGCCGCTTAGATATCAGATTAATATATGTCATACGTTTCCATTTACCCACATCTATGCCCGACACTGACAAATTAGTCAAAATTTGTTGAATGAATTGAAACCATTAATATTTCCCTCAAGAAACGACAGTCTATACATGAAATCTGTTTTGTGTCAAAAGCCAGAAAATGAACTAAGCACTAGATGGCATTCCACTCCCACGCTAAATACAACATATTTGTGTTGTTTTGTAAGTTGAAGAATGACATCTAAAGTAGTACAGTCGACAAGTCAGACGTGGAAGGTCGTTGCAGTGAAGCAGACAACGCTGTCTGATGAGTCAGTCTCTGTAATGCTAACAATTGTAGAGACCGCTATTGGGAGACTTTGTGACAGAGGTATATGGGAATCTTGTAGGTACATGTCAGTTTTCTCATGAATAAATGTCATAAAGCATTGTTTCCTGCGACAGACAAATTCAAATTTAATATTTACAACAAGCAATATACACCATCAACCCCCCACCCACCCACCCTCTCTCTCTCTCTCTGTCTCTCTCTCTCTCTCTCTCTCTCTCTCTCTCTCTGTGTGTGTGTGTGTGTGTGTGTGGCGACAGTCTTGCGAAGTTTGCAGACAGACAGACAGACTTCACAGCACTTCACCAGGACCTATGGTTGCCTCGAGGTTAAGACGAACAAATACAATTTGCATCTTTGATTCGTCAATGATCATAACTCACAGTGTCCCATGGCAGCATCTATTGTAGGATTCCAACAATATCATAACTTGTTTATGAATCGCTATGACGTCAAACCGCATCGCTCGGTCTACCCACAGTCGGAAACAATCCATATGTGGACATGTTCCTGGATATTTATTTGACAAATGGAATTAGAGGTCTTCAAAGATGGAAAGCCTTTGAGCTACCTGCCATTTACATTGTAAGCTCCCCAAGGGCTCAAGGGTGACAAATGTCAAAACAATGAGCAGTCACACATCCTGGGATAATACTTACTAGGAAATGTATGATACTGTCAATACGCTTTTGTACTGTTAAATAAGTAGATGCAGGTGTTTAATGCAAACATTACACAGGTGCTAGCATTCTGTTGTTAAGAACTAAATAAATCAGTTAGGAATCACGAAACAGAGAAACGTACTATACTATACAGTTTGTACTAGCTGTTATCGTAATACATTTTTGAGAAAAATGAAATTGTGATCACAAGCTGTCACTGTATCCCAAACCATTATCTGACTACTGAATTGATAATTTTAAAATTTGAACTACATTAATTTTGACACACTTAAAAATAAGTCACGCTTAATTTGACTGCATCCTGAAATATTACAGTAAAGAAATATTGGCTATCCTATTTGAACACCTCCAATGGAGAGAGTGAGTTTAGATTTACGCCGCACTCGGCAATATTCCAACTAAATTATATGGCGTCGGCTTGTAAATAAGTTCTAGATTAGACCCAATATTTCAAGTTGCAAAATATTGAAAGACTCGAATTATAAACCAGCTCAAGATATATCTTCATAATGATAAAAGGTCACCATTTCCTGTATGAAAGATGTAACTAAGTTTACAAAACACGTTTACCGTTGCTTGATTTTCAGATCCACTGATGGCAAAAATTTGACAATTTCAAAAAAAAATGAAATAAGATCGATGAAAGTCTATTACACCGGCGAGTGTAAACATCCAGTTGAACAAAGCGATGAAATGTTAGTTTAGATGTAACATACCTCTAAGGACGGAGCAGACCAAGATTATTTTTACTCCTATCACGAATCTATATGAACGTGAAGCGAAGTAGCAGTGTGCATGTCACTATCAAAATTCGAATATCGAAAAACAAACTGTGTTCTAGAAGGAGAAAAAATATAATTCTCAGCACAGAAGGTGAGTAATAACGTTATTCCACTTTTCGACATTCCGTGGAAATGCTTCACTATTAAAATTCGCAAACACAGCCTACAATGAGCAAAATTACAAGAATTTGTGTATTTTCACTCACCTGAACGTTTAGTAAAATGTTACTCTTACTACTGTATAATGAGATCTTGTTCACTTAACAGCACCAACTCATCAACCTCACCGTGCGACAGTTTTGGACGGCTGAGCTTTGTATTTTACCAGTTTGCAAATCTGACGTAGTGTCTGGTGTCTGTCAGCTGCTTTCACAGTTTGCTTTCACCTAACGGACGTTATGATGTAGTTTGGAAGATACAAAAGGCACCAGCCTCTAACTTAATTTTTAGTCACGCCTAAAGAATGTCACAAGTTTCATCTTAATTACAGAGTTTGTAACTGTAACTGTGTTGACGATGGGAATTTGGGCAACATTTCCTATTTGTTTGTCCTCAATATGCATTGTTATATAAATATATACCACCCCAGTATTATATAACCCTACTGTATTCTCTTATAAGTGTTTGTTAAACTGTAAAAGGACTGACGTACTTACGAATTTAGCAAAATATTTAAAGCAATGTTTATACATTGTTATCATTATGCTTGTAAATTGCCTCTGTCTAGTTTGCAGTATACATACACATTGCGTTATAGTTATATAATTGTATATAGTTATATTGTATATAGTTATATTGTATATAGTTATATTGTATATAGTTATATTGCGTTATAGTTTGCAGTATACATACACACTGCGTTATAGTTATATTGTATATAGTTATATTGCGTTATAGTTTGCAGTATACATACACACTGCGTTATAGTTATATTGTATATAGTTATATTGCGTTATAGTTATATTGTATATAGTTATATTGTATATAGTTATATTGCGTTATAGTTTGCAGTATACATACACATTGTTATGTTTTGTACATGGATCAATTCTAATATCTCAATTCTAATAAAACGAAGCTTTTTTCTAAAATTGAAAAATTTGTTCCGTAACATGGAGAGAAATTGTGTTCTTTTGGTATTTCATGTCAGTTGATACAGTACTATATATCACCTAAATTTCCCAATAATGAAAATATCATGTTTATTATGGTGACATGAAAAGGATAAATATTTATGAGGGTGATGGTGAACATGTTGATAATGGTGTTGTTGGTGCTTTTCAAAGTAATTCTGACATGAACCTAACATTAACCAGAACCATTGCTGATATTGTTGACGGTGCACATATTGTTGACAATGTTTATGTGCTTGATCATGTTTATGATAGTGATAGAAACATGACTAATATTTCTGAGTGCGATGTTGGTAATAGCGAGCATGATGTTGAAAATGTTGATAAAGATGTTGATAATGAAGGAGTTGTAAAGGCTGATAGTACTGAGGATAATAATGATGATGGTAATGCAGATATTGAATGCGCAATGTTAATGTGAATACACATATTGTTGACAATGACGTTTTTAATGGTGTTCACATAAACACACTCAGAACAAACCATGATTCAAGTCTGTTTCGTTTTACATCATTGAATGTTTTTGTGGTCTGAGAAATAGACTTGAATTGATTGACCTCATTAACAAGAATGATGTAATCGGCCTACAGGCAATGATCAATGAACACTAATGATCAATACACAGGTGTATTTTGCTCTTTATCTCGAAGGTATGGCTAGCAGCTAGTACTTTACTTTAACGTAAGGGACCTTTCATAATTTATGGTTAGGGGGAGGGGAGAGGGAGTTGGTGATGATCTTAATTTACTTTGCACATGCAACTCCGTAAAAAGCAACATCACCCATCCAATCATGGACCATCCTATCATGTGCAAAGATATTTGATGACCCCTAATTCCCCAGACTTCATCACCAACACAACACCACAACACCCCCTTCTCCACCCAACCATAAATTAAGTACGGTCCCTAAACGCAATAGAATCCACAACTCCACTCAAGTTAATCTTTGTAATATCTCATTGGAAAACGTCTCACAACCGGGTATATACGATAAATGTAAAGCCGAGGTATTTGTTAACAACTTAAACACGCTTCAAATAGACATTGTCAAATTATTACAATCGATTCGCGGCACACGCACAGGTCAGTGCGACCTATGTATAGTCAATGATCTGGCTGAGCACATAACGCACCAACGGCGCACGAGAAGCATTCGGAACCTGTAAACAGTTTGAACAGCAGAAAGGCGTGAAAAAGAAATATAAACAAAAATAAACAATTTAATAAAGCTACAAATCGCCTTAAGAATTCAAACACTGCTCCAAACAAAGAACTATAGACAGTGATACAGAAGAGTTAGAAATAGAACGCAAGTGCAAAAGAATATCCAGTTTTGACTATGTTCAGAAAAAACACTCCCACTGGAGTAAAGAAAACTAATAGCTTCGAAAATTATGTCAATGGATGAAGATATAGTTCACAAAAAGGGCTAGCACGCCCTGTCTTACTGGTAGCGCCTGTCAATCGCATATTTTTGTTTTTCAAAATGGAAGCCGTTTTGGCCTGACGCTGTACAAGAGTACTCCTACCACTAAGTAGGCAATTCAACTAGACATACCTATCTGTCAGGGAACTGGACACACTGACCATCAACGTTACCGCGATTCGTCCAGAGTTGTGACCCTTGGGCATGCCAACAACTTCGATTATTGGTTCGGATCTCAGGCCACTCCTATGAGCCAACAGCACAACACGTCTGCATAAAGCTGGAACCTAGTAATACAAGCCGACGTATTGGCGTTCAAGCGAACTCACTCACTACTTCGCATCGCAAAAAAGTGTACCCGTGGGAACTCAGTGGGCAGTCCTTCTTAATGAATGTTCATGCGATGGAAGAGCAGTCATTTTAGAATGTCCTCCAACACTCGTTAGGCGTTCTCTATACATTCCGTACAAAAAGGTGTAACATCAGTAAACTTTTCCGCCGATACCATCTGCAATTTCCATGAACAGTATTAAAATCTGTATGTTTTTTCTTTTTTTATTATTATTACATTAATAGTTTTGTGAATGTTTATTGGTCATATAAGTACTTGACTCTCAATTCATATGAATCAAACAAAATATCATTGGTACCGGCACTCGCTGTAGGCATAAACAAACCCAAATGGCTTTCTCTCGAGTTCCAAGCTTTAAAGTGAAGCCTTCAATTTGGAAACATGTTCAACTGATCTCTTGTACGATTACATCTGGGTCCCGACAGTAGCTAGTGGCATTGTTTCAAAAGAAAGGAAACGGTATTTTCATTACCTGAACCCAATGTGTTACACTTTCAGAATATATTGCAGTACGCAAACACATATCACAATATACAGCAATAAGAAACATTTCCCAGTAGTTACCAGCTAGATGCTGACATGTTTAAATCATTATTCCGCTTTGCAGTATAAACATGATAAAGTCACGCAACCCCAGGCCCCTTCATTGAGGCATTTGACCCGTGAAGGTCTGGGGTGAACAGGTTTTCAGCAACTCATGTTTGCCATGAAAGGCAACTATGCTTGTCGTAAGAAGCCACTAACGGGATCGGGTGGTCAGGATCGCTGACTCGGTTGACACATGTCATCGGTTCCCAATGGCGCAGATCGATGCTCATACTGTTGATTACTAGATTGTCTGGTCCAGACTGAATTATTTACAGACCGCAGCTATATAGATGTAATATTGCTGAGTACGGTGTAAAACTAAATTCACTCACTCACAGAGGGATTCCTTCCACGTCACGTTGACCAGATTGTTCATTCGCCTGACAGGATTTACAAAACAAGATTTATATTAAACGACTTTGCGTCCTTTCCGATCAGGGCAGGTCTTTGTTCATCACAACCTCAAATATCGAACGGATGTGCCTGTGTGAAAGAGCGAGTGGGTGATTCTGGTTTAACGAGACCAGAATACTACAATACATGTATTAGCTGACGGTGTGACCCTGCTAAAGAGAGTCTAGGCCTACGTAGGCCATAGATCTAAATACATTAATAAAACTAATTAAGAACCACAAGTTCATGGTATCACGGGATAATAAAGAAGATCATAACTGAAAGTTCGATATCAAAAAAAACGATTATCGTATTCTGGCACGATTAACCAAACAGACGCCAAAGAGAACGGAAACCTGGCTGACGTACGTTTTCTAACACCTCAGCCGTGTGAAATTCTGACAAATGCTCCTCTGGACATTAATACGTCATCATCACTGTATTTTTTGACACTTCCTTCGTAGCTAAAGAAGCCCGAACACAGGTGTGTCGTGTGACAGGCAAATACATTACAAATGTGTATACCACAGCCTAAATCCTGCCAAACAAACAAATATTCCACTAATAGCATCGCTTCCACGTCACATTTAAAGAGGTATCACAGTACAAATAAAAACCGGATTTTAATTTCCCTACCTTCTTCCTCTACAACTCACTGTTTTCATTTCAAATCAGTTTCAAATCAGGATTAAAATTTCAAATACAAATACCCGGTGACAGGCTGAATTCAAGATTTCCGAAGAACCCCAAAACCTTGTTATTACGGTTCTTGTGTCTCAAAGGCAAAGAAACACTTGATATAAAGTTTCTTACCGGTGGTACGTCAGTCCTGTTCTTCATGTGGTGCCGGTATGAAGTCTTCATTCTGGTTCTGTTCTCAACTACCTCGGTCACCGGGCCTGTGATGTTACCTGCCACCATCGCCTTGCTGCCTCATATATGATGGTAAGCCTCCCTCCCACCCACGTCTTACAGATCACACTACAGAGCCAAAGGGCGCGTTTCGAGTAAAAACCGACAAGAGGGCATATGTCATCTTGTTTGGTGTCACGTATACACGTATCTGTAACAAATAGATCTCGAAAATCGTCATATATAAAATTACGGGATCGTTTTGCTTAATACTTTTCGAACTATTAGACGCAGGGCGGGCGTGCTGGTCTGGGTCATCATATATCCATCCCACTCATGTTCAAGCAGGAGGTAAATAGGAAGCCAGATTAATGCATTATGAAAATTACTCTCCAATTGCGACGCAGACAGGTCTTGGAATGGCATGGAATGTTCTAAACCAGGAATCCGATATCCATTGAAATAGATTGAATTATTGTGATGAAGTTGAGCAATTCGATTCTTCTGCATTGCATTGGACTCTCAAATGAGGGTTAGAACCTTTGCAATTAATTCTCCAAAATGAGCTTTGTGATATGCATGTATTGTGTCCTGTTTAACGAGAGCTTATTACTTCGTTTAAGCAGAATGAAGCTTGAACGTTTACATCTTAAAGATGACGTTAATTGTCCAGATTCAGCACAATTTGACACTTCGTTGTCCTCCTGGCAAGTTAGTATATCAGTAGCTTAAGACACTTTGAGCAGCGAGGGTGTGATTGGTCATTCCATATGTTTCAAAGTTTTAAGATAGCAAGTGTATGAATATATGCTGGGCCAAAATCTCAAGTACATTCTGTTTGAAATGGTAGAAAACACGTTTACACAAGTTATCAACCTCGTGAGACTTCTTTAATATGCTCGTAACTGTCAGGGGAGTTTTCAGTGACAACTTGATATACATTATACGTGGTTCCTGTTTCCAAGTCCAGCAGTTGTGCATTTTCATGTTTCTACAAAGGATATGTACATTCAGTTTTCGAACGATGTGTCTAAAGAAAAGGTTGTAGCAGAGCAAGGAAAGGCAAACAGTCCGTTAAGAGATCGTTACAAACGTTTTGGTATTAACATCGATAATGTTTGATACTTTATTTAGGATCACGACTTATCTTCAAGCTACGAATGTCTAATGTGCAAAGTCTAGAACTGTTGTCGCAACTGCTATTTCTCCGCATATGCGGAGGTGAGGTGGCACATTCTACACAATAACGCAAGTGGAAAGCTTCGGGGCCTAGGTTTTCGAGGCTCTCTTAGCGCTAAAATAGTCGTAAGTGCCATGCAATAACATTACTTTCCTATATTATTTCAGAACCAAGAGAGCTCTGAAAATCTAGGCCCCGAAGCTTTCCAGTGGCGTTATTGTGCTCTAGACTAGGTTCGTGTATAAAAAATAGTGCAGATATTCAGGAAAATGCACATTTTCCACAAAATGCGTTCACGCCATCATGGAACTCAGAAACAGTATACTGAATGAGCATCTTAAGAGTAATGTCGTGTATGTAGGTCAATATAAGTTTGACTCTGGGCCGTTTTCTTAAGGCAAAAAGCTAATAACATGAGTTTTTCCATGATCACCGATAACTGTTGACAGGATCGTATCAACTTCTGTATGCTTGATACTAGAAACCTTTACGCGTCCTTGAAAGGATGTAGTTTCAAAGTTAGTTCACAAATTGAGTATGTCTCCACCATTGACGTTGATGCAGGCTTGACAACGACTACACATGCACGACACTATCTGATTGACAAAAGCTTGGGAAATGGTGAGTCATGTCTGCTCCAACGCTTGATCCAGTTCAACTAACGTCGATAGTTTATTCTGGGCTTGACGTAAACATCTCTCCAAGTTCCAGTTATCATGAATTAGTCAGAAAAAGCAGAGTTAATTTATTTGTGAATATGTATTATGGGGATCTTGTCGAGCTAGAAGTTTATATCAAAATACAAACTTTCGAAACAACTGTTTTTATACTTGTAATGAATAGATGGAAAAGGGCGTGCATATATATATATAAAAGGGCGTGCATATATATATATATATATATATATATATATATATATATATATATATATATATATATATATATATTACATATACAAGAAATGTAAAATGTACAAAAAGGTAAATGAAGACATGCAATATTATCCGTTCATAGTTATTACTGATAAAAATTGTGTGGGGGCAAAATCATTAAAGATAATGTATCCAGTCAACCTTAATATAATACTTCACGTCTTAATTTTGCTACAACGTTTTACAATCCCAGTATTCCTAAGGCATCGATATTACACATTGCGTATCTGATAACATAACGGGAAAAACTATGGCTTCAGATGCACGCGTCCTGGTGGCAAAATTATTTCTACTTGTATATCATTAATGCTGCTTCATTGTGTAATTGTACGTAGAGTGAGTGAGTTTAGTTTCACCTCGCACTCAGCAATATTCCATCTATATATAGCGGGGATCTGTAAATAATCGAGTCTGGACTAGCATGAGCACCAATCTGCGCAGTTTGGAACCGTCGACATGTGTCAACCAAGTCAGTGAACCCGACCACTCAATCCTGTCAGATGCATATTACGACAAGCATAGATTACTAAAAGTCAGTTCTCACCCGGACCTTCATGGGGCGTTTACTTAGAGCGTTTAATGTACAATCAGTAACGGTTCCACACATCCTTGACAAAATTAATTACATAACATGCCGGAACGTTATCCGTGTGGTCATTTGTAAGAGTTGGTTCCGTCCACGTGCAAATGGCACAGCAAAACGAGTAGTCAACGCGTTAGATAACTTCCAACATTTTGAGTTATGATTCATATTTAGTTCCAATACTATTGATTTAATATAAACGTTATTTGAAACATATCGAATCTGTGTTGACGTACAGACTCCGGGGTGGCAGCGTAGTCAAGAGGTTAAAGTATTCGACAGTCGCGCGGAAGAACCGGGCTCGCTTCCCCACATGGATACAATGTGTCTACCCATTTCTGGTGTTCACCGCTGTGATAGTGCTGGAACACTACTAAATACGGCTTAAAACCAAAATCACTTTAAACTTCATTTTCAGGACTGTGTTCCTGTCAAATCTGCATTGGGCATACATTGGACACCACAGTTGGTTGGCTCGTTGTTTACACCGCACCCAGCAATACTCCGGCTGTACAGTGATGTTCTGTAAATAATCGACCGGGACCAGATAATTCAATCATCATCAGCATGAAGATCAGTCTACGCACTGGGATACGATGACAAGTGTCAACGAAGTCAGCGAGTCTGACTACATGAGTCGCCTCTTACGATAATCATTGAGGCATTCACCCACAATGAATAGAAATTTGCATACCCGATTGAGATCATTTTTCATATGAACTTTGAACACAGGTGCGACATTGAAATTCGTTCGTCTTCTGAAATTCTGACAACCACAATAACAGGACATTGTCACTATATGCCAACAAACCGCACAAAATCTACATAGATCACAGGTGCAATCAAACAGGGAATTCACCTACGAATCGTATGTTTTGTTAAATGCGCTGAATTATGATATATCTGAGAAAGATATCAGTACAGAGTGAGTGAGTATAGTTTTACGTCGCTCTCAACAATATTTCAGCTCTATAGAGATGGTCTGTAAATAAGACACACAGGACAGACCGGATAATCCGCCGATCAACAGCATGAACTGTAATACGATGACATGGGTCAGAGTTTCATTGTCATTGGTTTCACTAATGACATGGCACTTGATGCACTTTCATCGGCCATTTTCTGATCTTAACATATTGCCCAAAAGGGCAGTGTTCAGCTTTACTCTAATGTGCGGTCCCACAGAGAACTGACAGGCATTTGGAGTCAAGGGTCGGAATATTTCCTCCGAGTCTGCCCATTCCGCAAAGGAATCAAACTAAAAATACCATTTTCGTGAGGTGTCATTCGTGTATGAAACCTAAACATCTGTACTGCTCATAATTCTTGGCTATGTGAGTATAGTGCCGATTTTGAAAAGCATTTACAGTGTGAATGACATTGATATTATTATAGTTTACGTTATACGAAATAATTATAATAAATAATGTATTAAAATTGTTTTTAAAAAAGTGAAATGAGGGTATCGAAACCAAGAACGATTTGCTCTCCGCAGCGGATAACCGGCGATTAAATATGTCTTTAATCAAAAGGTTGTGATACCTGATACCTACACCCTGACGTTGGCAGTACTTTATAACAAGAACGTGATCTACAGTATTGACCAGGGGCTGACTGACTGCCTCACGTAAGGCAACGTGACAATGTTGTGCCGCTAGGGCATGTGTCTTGTACGTTATTGGTTTCATAATCCATACGCATATTCTGCATTTCGTTTCAGTCGACACTGCAAAAGGTCAGGCAATCCTGTATGATCACCTTGGTCAGGTTATTCGTCAGTAGACAGGTTCTAGTTCCCGCTTTTATAACTTGCGTCATTCATAACAGTGTCACCTTTATCAGATTAGACAGTAAGAATGTGTCAGAGTCATGGATGGCCTCAGTTATGAAACCGTTCGTGTCATAGACTGTCAATCTACAGTTACCAAGGCTGCAGCCTGTCAGCAAAAGTATCATTATAGTAAAATGTAGGGGTAAAACATTGAGACATGAAGTAAGCACCAGTTGTCCTCCTTTCCTTGTGGACCTATTCCTAATGCATATTCAGAATTTGTCTTAGTTGTCTAATTTCAGCTATATCGTTGATCTACCAGTGAGTGAGTTTATTTTTACGCCACTTTTAGCAATATTCCAGCAATATCACGACTTGGGACACCAGTAATGGGCTTCACACATTGTACCCATGTGGCTATCGAAACCGGGTCTTCGTTCTGACGAGCGAACGCTTTAACCACGAAGCTACCCCTCCGCATCCAATGATTTAATATTGTTCAATGACGATCAAGATAAAAATGCTCTCAGCAATGTTATATGACAGAACAAATGAGATAATTATCTTTCCCTTCATATGGAACAATATTCCAATAGTTCCAGCTTTTAGTATTTTTTGTTGTTTTTTCCAAGATTTCAAAAGTATTATCCGATTTTTGCCCAGACGTTTTGACTTCGTTGATACATACCATCGTATCCCAGTTTCGTACAGCAATAGTCACATTGTAGATCATTGGATTGTCTGGACACGATTAGTTACAGACCGAAAGTAGCTGTACTATTGCTTTGTGCGGCGCAAAAAGACGAACCAATTCAGCAACATTCGCTCTTTGCTAATAGTGTGTCACTCTGGATAGGAATATATGACATATCCCCAGTAACATACGCGTAATGTATCCGAGCTTCGGGGGGATGCAAACACATATAGCTCAGATTCGGTAATTGTCCAGCTTCTTGGTAGTGGTCAGTAAATAATCAAGTCTTTACCAGATAATCCAACTGGCGCCAGGAACATCGATCATCACAATTGGCGCGTGTATTTAAAGTTAACAAACCTGACCACACGATCTCGTTAGTGGACTCTCACGGATCTTCGCGAATTGTACATGGGGAAGATGGACCAAATGGGCAGGCTGTCCTGCTCGATGTTTTCGATGTCTGTGTATCAAGGGTACACATATTTTAGCACCTCTTTTTGGAGTTTTGTGGCCTAGTCCTGAATGACAATGTTTGGATAGATACTTCAGAAACTTACTGAAGACATCAGGCTGAAGTCATGACGGGAATTATGGAAGAGGAGGTAGTATATTAAATACGCAATGAAAACAAACAATCTTATTTTTCACTGATTTATCAAATGGTGCATTTGCAGCCAAAGAAGTCTATGCCGTTGGACGTAGAGCTGCTGTTTGTAGACGTTCGGTCTGTGAGTGACATTACTGATGAGGTACATCTATTTTTATTTTCTGGTCAGCAAGTCAGCCTGGCAATACGACCTTGGAACGTGCAGATCGATGAAATGTCATGGGTGCGGCGTGCAGTTTCAGAACTGGAAACAATTTTGCGAAATTCGCTCTTGTATAATGCGGTAACACGATGCTTGTTGGAAGAGACGAGTTTACGGCTTTACCGCGTCAACCAGTCAGTTTTTAGTTATTTCACAACCTTCCGTGTATCCACTTGTTGAACCCTCACCATGCAAAACATAGGGGGCATTTCATTCTTAAGTGATCTTCTTTCTGAATCAAGTTAATCTTGGACGTAGGAAAGTATCAGTCCATTCACAAAATGTTAAATATTTACACGAAGCGTTTTATAATGCTGATGACAGACGTTGATCTGGTCGAAAGAAAGTGACAGCTGGCGCACAAGACCGTTTCATCAGAACGATTATGTTAGGGCACATGTGGTACAAGTGTTAGCCAGTATGGATTGACGATTCGAAATTGACAACACAAATGGATTTGGTATGCCCAACTTCCATATGTTATCCCAATATTGACGAACTGTCACTTTAGAACAGGGCGTATTTCATGTCAAGAGCGTCGTGACTTAAACGTTTTGCTTTCGGATGAATCAAGGTTAACTTTGGATTTTTAGTCGCAACAGGCCGTGGCGTCGACGGAATGGCAAAATGATTGTTAAAGGGGTGGATCAGTAATGGCGTATAGTGGGGTTACTGGAAGTCATGATGCCATGATGCCGACATGGATGATGACGCAAGAGAACAGATGGCTCGTTTGTTAGTGAGTACCAAATTACCAAAGACAGTCCTGTCGAGACTTGCCACCTCAAAAGCATGTTTGTGATATCCCTTGACAGCACGTATTTCAACAAGCATCGACACTCTCAACGAACTTGGCACTGTTCTGCATGAAGATTGGAATGGAATGAAACACGCTTACTCGGTTAATAGTATGCATCGTCGAATCCGGTATTGTCTTAGGAGTCGAGGCAGATTCATGCAGCATCAATGAAGGTTTAACATTTCAGGAAAAAATGAATGCTTTGGTTAACAAGGTCATCTGCCATCTGACAATATATATATATATATATATATATATATATATATATATATATATATATATATATATATATCAATGCAAATCGTTTCGTTGCCCCAACGCCCCTGTCAAAAAAACAAGTGCACACTTGTAATTGCATGTCCATTTGATAAGTTTAGCAGCTTCACGTGCATAACTGATGTATATAATTTACTACATTAGTTTCAGCTGCAGATGTTAGACTTGTGGAGAGTGCTGGCATTGAAGATGGTTCTGAATATAAATTTATGAATTCGGATAAAACCTATGGAGCACACTTAACGATTTGAATAATGTTTCAGAAGCTTTGATCCCATCAATGCTCTTCTAAAATGCTTCACTGAAAGATGTACGGCGCCGACAGAGCTTTGCCCAGGAATAGAGTGCATTTCTAAGTTAACTCGTAATGAGCTAGATAATTCTTGGTAGCTCTAGATCCCTTTCAACATTCCTCGATGTCTCTCACAGGGACTAGATAATGAGCAAATTTTTGACATTGTAAGAAGTTTTATCATCATCATAACTGGGCGAAGGTTTTCATGTATGCGAGCGACAAAACCAGTTTCTGAATACATAATACGTCTTATGGATACCATGTTTTTATTCTTTGCAAGACATTTCAAAGCTAATTCTTACTCCTTCAGATCCTTATACCGCATACATAAAATCTCTCCTAACAGAAGAACAGACTGACAGAGTTTATTTATGCATCTATGACTCATTTCCTCTTTCACTCAAGAAGCTATTCGTAACTATATGACTAGCGATCGTTAGTTGAGATGTTGAATAGGAAAGAATTTAGAGACCACAATGATGTTTGAAGTTTTCCCAATATCGACATGTACCATATGTTGCCCAGTTTGGTTTTCAGACGATTAACAGACTTAACGTGGCAAGAATGGTTATGGCGGATGACTCCGCCGGCAGAATTACATTACCCATTCTCAAGCAGCTGGTGTCATTGATATAAGATCGTGATTTGTGTTTTCAATTCAAACAGAACGCACAACTACTGTCCGTTTAGCACGCACAGATATCTGTGCAAAATGGTTATGCGGTTTCTGTGGATCGTCCATATGTTAGTCATCGGTCACAGCGACACTGTGTGTGATCTGTTACGTCTCCATCATTACTTACGACCTTATCGGGATTATAAGCCTGGATTAATGTCCGTAAAACTTTACTTCTGTGCTATTCGTCTTTGCAACCATTTGAAACATATACATAATCTGCAAGAATGATCATCGAAATGCCATTCAGTTCAGTTTGTGGGGGCGGCCAGTTGTTTCAAGAAGTTGAAATTGAAGTGTCTGGATATACTCTGAAGTTGTTTTCACACCTACTGGCAATGTAGGGGATTGCAAAGACGCCCATAGCTGTCTCCTGATTTGCTTGCCAGTTGACAGAAAACACTTTTATTCATCTTGTCATGTCAATGCAAAATACAATTATGGCTTCCTTGACCGCTGATAACAGACATGTTGTACATCATTTAACATATATTAGCTCGATATCAGACATACTTCATACGAACATTTTACAGACGTATATATATGTTTGTACTGAAGACGTATCCTTTAAGAGAGATTGTGGAAATGTTTGACCAACAGATTGTCTGTGAAATACACAGAGGTCTTCCGTCTTACCTTTTTCAGATTCCATACGTGGAGCTGTTTGAAAGGCAAACTGGAAATGGTTTTCTACAAACCAAAATCCCTTCATATAAGTTATCTGTCATTGGCTTATTGCTTATTAATGCCTATGTTTCATCGATGCCTATCCCAAACCGACGCCAAATAGAGTAAGACGGATATATGTTTAAATTAAATTTTGAAATGTTTAAATTAAAACGACGTTGACACTTTACACCAGAACGTTTCGACCCACCTTACTGAATCATGTCGCGACTTCGGTGAGGAAATTCTGAATGAACTACACGTGGTCTTTCCCTGCCAAAATAAACAAAACACGTTCATCTCATCTTGAGAAAAGATAAACCAAACACCGTATGCAACCATATAAGCACACCTTGTCATATCACTCTATCAGATAGACCCGATGTAATGCCACGAAGTACATCCTGATACTGAATAAAGACATTACGTTTATATACTAGCCACATAAAGAAACTGTGCATTGTCAAAATAGTATCCCAGCTGATAAGTGCGATAACAATGTCAAAGGTATATATATTATAAACTTTAATGGAGGGATCCAGAGACCATAACAAGAATTTCAGTTGGAAAGTCACTCACAATGACGTCACGAGTCCACAAGCTGGGCAGGGGTCAAACAACCATGTCCCAAGCTCAAACACGGCTATGTCCACTATCGGCATTGAGAACAGCAGTGCATCGACGACGCATAGAGCCTATCAAACATGCAAAGAAGGCTTGTTTGGATGTCACGCCAGATTCTCTCAAGTTCTGTTGTAAGGTCATGACGTTATCGGGCGGATGAGGAAGACGGCGTAGACGTCGACCCATCTCGTCCCAAACATGCTCTATCGGGGAGAGATCAGGTGAGTTTGCAGGTCTATACAGGAAGTCAACGTTGTGGTGTTGCAAGAAATCCATACCAACCCTTGCGCAGGAGGGCGGGCATTGGCCTGTTGGAATATCAACCCAGGACTATGACGTTGCAGAAAAGGAATTGTCACAGGTCGAAGAATCTAATCCTTGCTGCCCATGCCAGTTACGTTGCCCTGAAACAATCACCAAAGGTGTTCTTTGGTGTGCTGTTATTCCGCCCCGAATCATTGCGGAATCACTACCAAAGCGATTCATCTTCAAGACCATTGCATAACGGTCGTCTACGCGTCACCATGGGAAATGTTAAACAACATTTCTCCACCAAAACAAGGGTCTGCAAACATGATTTCGGCACCACATTCGGCGAGCTTGTCGATGACGTTGTGTCAGGATAGGTCGTATGGCGGGACGTCGTGGTCTGATCCCGTGATGACGCAAACGTTGTCGATGGGATGGGATGGGATGGTCCGGGCAGACATCACTACAGTCTGAAAAATTTGGCGAAGATGGGTCACCATTATCCATTTGGTTACACGTAGACGTCAAGAATGCAGTCGTGAAGAATGACGCATTTGTGCTCTGATAGTGTCTCACCAGTGCAGAAATTGTGTTCCAGTGGCAGTGGAAATGTGCAGCCACTTGTCGCTGAGACATTCCCCCACATTTAAATGGCCTAATGACGTTATGCAGACGTTAGCCTTGGCATGCTATGCGTTTCAATAGCCGTTTAATTGTTAGAACGATCGCAAGGGCAGGGGCTGAGCTTTCCAAAGTGACCGGATTGTGTGGCATCCATTTGCTCTGTTTCTCTCTTCTCTCGCATTGCACGTTTCAAAGATGAAACCACTAACGTCGCGGAACGTGGCACGTTCATGTATGCTAGATACATGTCACTAATCTCGGAGTTTGAATCCTTATGTGTCTACACAGGTTTGTATAATTGTGTATGCATAGTTTCTTTATGTGTCTAGTATATTTTCGTAACCACATTTCAGTGACAGGTGCCTTTATTTTGATCTGAACAATAAATATGAATATTCTACCAAAAGCCAGGCCATAAAAATGGTGGCTCTTTTGCTGAGACCTATATTCGTCTTCCAAGATATTAAATATACTTCCACACTCAACACACCGATTTCACTGCATCGTGATATCGGGTTTACTTTCAAAATCTCATATAACAAAGCATTGTCAGCCATAGATTCCAGGGACTTCCAACGACATTTGTGCACTTACTTCATAACCCTTCGAGTGCATTTCAGATGAATCCTAGACCGACAGCTGGACATTTGATATTTGTTTATGAAGGAACTGCTTCCTATCAGTTGCTAGTTGTCATCAAAGGTGTTTGTAGTCATTGCGGTACATACGTTGAAGATATCATTAAAAAAATGGAACAAATATTCAAATGCAATGTTTATGTGCAGGTACTATTTCCAGATTCTGTGTTGAATTTGGGTCTCCCCATTTGCCTCTTTGCCTCTTTGCAAAATAAATGCACTTTTCGAAACAAATTAAGCCTCATTAAAGAATACTTTCATGTTTATGTCCTCCATTTAAAAACTTGACAAGAGCTGCGTATATTTTGATGTTCATGATGAGTCTACCAGGACAACCGTTTGTGCAAACTAGATGGGTGTGAACAGTTCTTGTTTGGGCAACCATGTCCTGGGGTCTGTGACGGTATAGCCTTGGTAGATAAGGATGCATTGCTCTATGAAGTTCCCTAATTCTTTTTGCATTTAATAATGTAACTGATACGTCCGAGCCTGACCCGGAGTACATTTTGAGTGAATGGAACACTTATATATGGAGTACTTATAACGGCATCCTTGTTTCTGTCAGAAAGGATGGTTCATAGATCATGGGTGGTCAGAATCAGTTATAATGGGGCATCAGGTTTTATCCCATGAGAAAATGTGGTTCCGCTGGTGTAAGTAATCCCCAAACGGAAATTGGAAATGGTTTTCAGACTATTTGTAAACTGAACAAACAAAGTAAATCACATGCACACAGTCGGTGGAGATGGCATAAATGTTTCAGAATATGTTTGAACAAGCTGAAATACATGCTGATATATTTATGCGTTATTTCCTGTGAGTGCGTATCAAACGAAATGCTGCATGCAACCATTCTAGTTCAGAATTTGAGTCTTGATGCAATTTCTTTCTTATGTTTCTTTCAAACTTTGATTTTCGAATATATAATAAAACTGTTGGGCCCGTTTGTAGAAAGGCATGGCTATCTGCTTTCTTTTTTCAAGTCGGTCAAGGGGAAAACATCTTACCATATGATTCCCATCGTTTGTCTTTCACCTAGACACAAATAGCCTGCAAGTGAAAATCTCACTAACTGCAAACATTCTGACACTGTCACAATTACGTATGTACTGTCATTTGATGCAAAGATTTACATATGTAGTTTTGATTTATCACCCATATTTTATCTGTAACCTACTCTCATTATCCACAATACATTTTCTTATACTTTAGATATTTCATATTTCTGTTTTCTATCATATAAGTTCATTACATGTATGTAACACCTGATTCAAATATGGTCGTTTATACATTAGAAAAAAAACAGTTAAAATTGCTGTAACTTTCTCATGGCTTATGTGTGTTGTGTTTAAGAAACACAGTTTGCTCAACCCCCATATGTAGCGTAATAAAGTACAGCAAAGCATCTTAGAAATGAGATGAAGGTAGGAAATAGATAATACACTGCGTCGATGTATACGCGTTTACCCAGCAACCAGGTCAATTAGATGACGCTGTTGATCTCGCATTTATTGACTAACAAACTTACTGAAATAGCCTATTTAATGAATTGAAAATGTAGCGGTAGCCACGGCCATGTACGTGGTAACTGGAGACATCGATTTCACACACATGGCAGGTCTTGTGCGGGATTTAACGTTACGTGTGAAGTCACAGCAATTACGGGTGAAATTTCACACGTTGTGACGTCTTAGAAACACAAACCTGAGAGACATTGTGATGACATTACTTATCAGACACCGACATATATGGATGTTCTATCGCTTTCAGCAAAACTGAAAATCCAAAATAGCATTTGTTTGCAACGACTCTCGACAAAGCTCCCCGGCTTCAGTAAATCACAGGATATTGCTTTTGATACATTACACATGCAGTGATGAAGACACAGCCAATCTGAAACATGATACAGAAAGGAAAGTCGTCGTGAAGACACATGAAACATATGCGAGTTAAATGCAGGTTTGTGCCTCAGTATCTTCTTAAGAGAGGAACCTTTTTCGCCTTCATTGATTTGAACTTTCTTTTGCAACATCATCCAGAACAGTGATGCCATAAACACACCATGACATTTTTATTGACATTACACTCGTGCAAACCTTCACTACATGTCCAGTGATCCGTTAGGACAGGACTTAAAACCTTTTCGAATCTTATTCTTTAAAATTGTTTTTTGAAAACATTCATGATTTAAACAAAACAGCACGATATAAGAATGAACTTGCATGCCATTTCTCAGGGTTTCATAAATTCCATCTCCCGACGCCCGGGACAAGTCAGTTTTCATTTCGGGCAATCAGATAACGGTATCTTACTTGTAAGTCTGGTACTAGATAATTTCCTATCAAGGTTTCAAATTGCAGACAAACTTGGATTCATGACATCTCTGCTGAAATGTAGCTATTAAATTTCCCAATTATAATAAAGTAGGATTAGATTTCTTGGCTATTTATCACTTTTCGATAAATAGTCCAGTAAACGTTAACACGAAATACCATCTTGATCTATTCCTTTCATAGTTTCATCGTCATCATTATGTCATAAACATCAGTGCAATAGGGAAATTAGTCAGCACAAGTTACTTTCTTAAAGTCACTTGTTCTGTGGCAAGCGGCCTTCGAAAATAATGAACCCCTGCATTTATTGATTTGCAAACCTAATTATTTTATATAATACAGTTCTTAATTGCTTGTTTCATTGCATGTTGTCTTCTCGCTAAATTCATTTTATAGATGTCTGGTCATTTCGTTGTTTCAACTTGGACATTGACAGGCATTAACGTCATGCCAAGTCAGTCTGTTGGGCATTACTGTCATTGAGAAATATAACACTTTCGACAGCCTAATGATAAGTGTATTAAAGATGAAGTTGGTCTAGTTTTAACAGACCAGACTTGGGCCTGCGGCACTGGGTAACAAGATATTCCGTACGTGTAAAGTGGCGCATGATCCATATCTTGTTTCAGCCGCACCTAGATTTGAAAAGGTCAACTCGGTTCGTCTGAAATGAATAAAATGATGATTACATCAGGTAGGTTGGTCACAAGGACTATACCCATGCCCGGGTTAGAACTGGCCTTCCGCAACCCATGCTTGTCGTAAAATCCGATTGACAAGACTCTATGGTCAAGCACGCCGATTTTGTTGACATGTCATCGTATTCGAATTGCTTTGTTCGA
Source organism: Haliotis asinina (assembly GCF_037392515.1). NCBI lineage: Eukaryota > Metazoa > Mollusca > Gastropoda > Lepetellida > Haliotidae > Haliotis > Haliotis asinina. Next base: position 40,173,399 of record NC_090285.1, read on the forward strand.
TTCTGAAGCTGTTGATCACTGGATTGTGTGATCCAGACTCCATTATTTACAGACTGCCGCCTTATAGTTGGAATCGTTCAGTGCGATGTAAACATCACATCAACCAACCATGTAATCAGACAGTTGGGATACACATACTATCAAAAAAAAGAAGCGCGTGTGCGATTTGTATTTGACAAAATCTATTCATTACCTTTTGTGCTCAAATAATCGTCAAAATATGTACTAATGAAAACGTTGATAACATGATTTTACACAACACTAGTAAGAGAGCGATTTTACCTGAACATGTTGATGTTGATCAGATTTGTTGCAAGGGTTAAACAGGCATCGCCAAAAAGCAACAGAAATCACCTTCCCCCTGAAATTCTGCAGCAAAGAGCATACACTGTGTGGCAATGAAAATCCAGATTACTTTCGGAAACTGGCATTCGTTTTGAAGTAGTGTCATATCACTACACCACGTCTTGACTCTGCGAAATGGAACATCGCCATTGAAAGAGTGCACGCTGGAGATTACCAATCCTCTGTTGCCAGGCGTCTAAATGTTAGTCTGATCAAGATATCACAACTTGCAGCTCGTTGCAACCAAACAGGTGTAACAAATGACCGCCCAAGTACGGACAGATTTCGAGTTTTCACTGTAGCCGAAGATCGATACATCTGGGTACTGCATTTGCGTGTTAGAAATGCCACGGGTGGGAGCACAGCAGCCACGGTGCCTGGACTTCGGAGGATATCCGGTAAAACTGCACGGAACAGGTTGAAAGAGATTAGTCTGAGAGACAGGAAACCCGACGTCGGGGCTGTGCTACGTCGTCATCATCGCGCTCAACGTCTCCGTTATCTAACAGTATCCACTTGGATGTATAGACATTACCTTCTTCTAAGCTACAGTAAAATGGAGTATTTGTGGACAAGTTATTCATGTTTGAAAATATAACATTTTCGCAACAGATGTCAGGGCTATGCGTTTCTTTTGGGATAGTGTATTTCTCCGCTTGTCAACATATAAACAAAATAAACATCTTGAACGTTGCTATGTTGACCGGTTGGCTAGACTGGGACATAGCTCAGTGCATCAAAGATCAGAACAATTCAGCTAAAAATATTTGGTTGCCCTGATAAAGACTGAGTATTTCTGATCGCAACTTTAAAATACCAACTTAAAAACATACCAAGAAAAACTGTCTAGTTGGTTATTTATACGTTGATAAATCAGTGCCTTTGGTTGAAAAATCAATTGTTACCAAGATAAAATTGGATACGATGAACTAAACGATTCACAGTTCCATATAACTTCAATGTCCTCCCTGCCCTTTAATATTCTGGGTGACAAGAGAGTATTCCGGACACAACAGTGATGTATGTGAGACGCAAATTCTGTATTCCGTTCGCAAATTCCACTTGTCAACAAAGACAGGCGCACGTCATATTTTTTAGGTCATTCAATGAATTCAATATTTCTTTATTAGTGTAACATCATGTCATGATTTGACTATTTGAGCGGACCCGTAAAGATCCGGTTTAGAATTGATCTTCCGAAACCCATGCCTGTCGCAAAAGGAGACTGACGGAATACGGTGGTCACGCTCGCTGACTTGGTTCACACATGTTACCGTATTCCAGTTTTGTAGATCGATGTTCATGCTGTTCATCACTGAATTGACTGGGCCAGACTCGATTATTTGCATAGCGACACCATATAGCTGGAATATTGCACAAAGCGGTGTAAAACAACACTCATTCACTGATATCTCAGAAACGTTGTACTCGATATTCGGGGATGAGCAAGAACACTGAAAGGTTATATGCAGCCGTAATTCAAAGGAGATGAAACCATCTTCGCTTCTACGCCAACACAACGTTCAGGACGCAAATCAGATCACAGCATATCACAGGGGAATGGGCATACATAGACTATTACGAATTAGGAGTCATACAAATCTAGAGTGGGCGTACCAATTCCGATCCATACAAAAACTGACGAATCTCAAGATTCCTTACCATACAGAATTTGAAACCAAATTAATTTGGCTTAATACGATGAACTGGAAACCCATTTTTTACAAAAATGCCTGAAGGTCGTGTCGTGTAATTTGATGGTTTTGAAAGTTTAGTATCTATGGAACTAAGGTTCGCCAGGTACGTTCTTCACATTAGTTGGTAAAGGGTATATGTTTATCAATACCTGGTACTCTGATCGTTTAGACACAACAGATCATACACAGGTCCTTCAGGAGTACGCTTGTCTCCCTTTGCTTTATGGTGTCTCCGATGAGTGTTTTGTGCAGCTAAATCTCGTGTTGATAGTAACACTGGAAAACACTGACTTCTGTAAAAACTCCACTACACAGTATACATAAAGTAGTACTCTTAACGGGTCACTCACGGTTAAAGACGAAGTGTAAGGCGTTTCAAATTCCTATGCAGACTAGCATCCCTTACCTTGCAAGAGTTTGTCGATCCGAATCTATGATCATAACATTTGGTGCAATTATTATTCACATTATATGACGCATTCGATTTTGTTCGTGCTCATATCGATGTGCTGTTACGTTGACAGTGTTATAAATCCAGGCTTACTAATAGATAATAAAATATGACTTAAGTCACCCATAAGATGTAATGAGTGGAGGAGAGGTGGCCGAGTCGTTAAAGCGTTCGCTCATCACGCCAAAGGTCCGTGTTCGATTCTCCACACTGGTACATTGTGTGAAGCCCATTTCTGGTGTATCCCGCGTGATATTGCTGGAATATTGCGTAAAACTAAATTCACTCACTGAAAATTATGGTTGTCTTAACTGGATAGGGTGTTCAGACTTTCGGACTTGCCTGACGCACCTACTCGTATCCCATGTGTGTAGATACAGTCTCTAAACGTCGTTGCCTGCATTGTTTGGTCCAGACTGGAGCATTTACAGGCCTCCAGCATAAAGATGAATGTGGCGTTGAACCACTAACGAATAAACTAAAATGACACACCAAGTTGGTTGTTATAATAGATCCTCTGGTAATGTATGTTAAGACTCCTGATGAAAGCATGGAATTCCACGGCTATTTTAAGCTGCCAAGGGTGTTGGACAGAATCTGAAAATTGAGATTGATTTTGTTGATGGGAATATACTGCTGGGCGGTACTGCGATGGGAGTAAAGCGGTTGAAGTTCTTCACCCAGTCTGCCAAGAGTGGATCATTTGTGGAGAAGCTTTCTGAAAAGCCCACTTCGTGGGCACAGGCAGTGTGTGGAACAGAACAGGAATCCCAATCGACCCCCTCGCGTGGATGAAGTTACCTGTCTAAAATATGAAACTGAGGGATTTCGTTTTGCTGCTCAGGACCATTCACTTCCCACTCGTAATCGCCAAAATGTGATTCGTAAAGAAAATATGAATATGAAATATCGACTTTGCAATGGATTCTGTCCAACAAATTGTCAGTGGATATCCTTCCTAGGCGAAAACATCATATCTGAAAAGACATGATGGCATGGCTCGTTGCTTTTACTATGGTCGACATTCCTGTGGCTTTGACTCCACGGGGTCAGTCCATGATACGAGCCTCAGCATGTCCGGGGCGTCATGGAAAATGATGCTTTAAAACTTTTGTGGAATGAGCCCATTTACAGTCTCAGAAGAGTTCCAACCAACAAACCTGATGCAAATGAATATGTTTATATCATTGAATTTTTTGTCCCTTTTGGCAGCAACGTGATTGGCAAGATTCAGGAAAAGTATGCTAAGTATGCGAACCTCGCTTCTGAAATGTCTCGCTTGCTCCCCAAGTACACTGTCGTCGGGCTCCCCATTGTTTCCGGTGTACTTGGTTTGGTACGCCGTGATCTCTTGGCGCAGATCAGGAGAGTGTCCGTGTTCTCCACCAGGAGCAAACCCTCTCTGCTGCCATACTGTCATTAATCTGTAAAACATAATAAAAGGCACATGTGATGTGATAATGACATGTGACAACCTCTTCACAGTCATGTAATGTTGGGGCTGCCCGTATTATAGTGAAGGTATTTTAATAGTGAGTGACTTTAGTTTTAAGCCGCCTTTGCAATATTCCAAGCAATATGACGGTGGAGAACACCAGAAATGGGCTTCCATCATTCTACCCACGTGAGGAATTAAACCTAAGTCTTCGGTCTTCCTGTAATTTACTAAAGATGACCATTGGTAACTATACTCAGTAGTCAGATTTTCACGTTGTTTAACATATTTTTATGTCGAAATACAATAAATAAGGATGGATGGAAAAGCCGGCAGCAAACACATGTCCCGTCGTACTTTAGCCTATGATGTGATATACCATGAACACTCTTCTTACATATACAGTTACGCAGAAATGAGGCAATGCCATAAACTGGTTGTGGACATGATAAGTTAGACCAATATGAGATCACACGTTCAGCTACTTGTAAGCGCAGTGGGACTCTGCCTAATTCGTAACCCAGAACATTTGGTGTAGACACCATTAAACCTATTGACAACCTTAAGAACTTCAAATGAACACGCTCAATGAAATAAGTGTTTCAAACCCCACATGTAGCAAAAAATAAAGCAGAACCGGATGCACAAGTTTATCAAAGGCAGAGATGAGACAATCCAAAGGTAGATTGAAGTTTCTCGCATGCTTTAATTATTTATCGAGGAGTATGAACGAGTCATTTGAATTACGTAAGGAATACTCCGCCTATTTACCAAACCAGATTCTTTCATAAGTAAACCGTGTTTAAGAAAATACTCCACTTTCTGAATATATATGTTTAAGTAGTTAATGTACGTCAAAACGAAAAGCTCCCGAATTAGTAATGTACTAAATGTTTCGGAAAATAGCCAACGGTAAAAATTATTGCATGACGTGAACACTGTTCGTTGTTTATCAGGGTCTGTAGTCAATTTGAGATGACCGACTGTCCATTGTTAATGCCTTGGTATAACAATATCAAACATAAAATACAAACCGGAAGTCCCATTCCTGCGAATGGGAAATTTTGGAGAGTCGAAGTCCTGAGAATACCCTGTCGAGGGATGGGCGGTGTACTAAAATGTTCTTCCTAATGAAATCATTTTTTTTTAAAAAAAATCCTTCGAGCACTACTTCCCGAATGCGTTAAAGAAATGATTGATATTTGTGTTCCTTGGTGAAAATATAACACCGAGGTTCCTCAGTTTCGACTTTCGGTTTAATAGGATAATATAAACAAAAACAATCTGAATGTTACATCATTGGTTGAATGGAAACAGTTATCGCAACAGCGCGATACAATTCCACATGCATCGTGATGCGTAAAAACTATTGCAGCCCTTTTGTGATAATTTATATGGTACAAATCACATGATATAATATGGCTTACGGTGTGTTGAATACGTTGTATGAAAGCCTTGTACAACCAGTTGTGATACAGAGGTGCGGTGTATGCACACATCAGTTTAGTCGTATAAACGCTGTACAACAACATGTAAGGCTGAGAGTATAACATTCACTCCTTAAACGAAAAATTATGCCGAGCCGCACTTCTTAATGAATGGCGAAACTTTGAAAGAAGTTGATAACCATAAACACTACTAAACATTAATAAGGTTTTTACTCTTATCAGTTCGTGGCACTTGTCTATTTGGGACTTATATAATTTAAATCATGCTGACGTAAATAACATTAAGACTTGGCTTATATCGAGTTATCAGCATGACTGGTTATGTCAGCCTTGAAATGACAGAGGGCTTCTTAAGGGCAACAGACTTAGAGCATACAGACTCTTTAGAACTCACTTGACACTGAATCATGTGCTCAACTTATAATGGACCGATCTTATCGAAGTTCATTCGCCAAATTGCGTACAGATACAGTGGGGCCTGTCTAAACCGGCACTCATCGGGACAGAAGAAATAATCCATTTTTGACAACGTGCCGGATTGGAGAGCTGATGATAAATGTCAAAGCCACAAACGGGACAGAAATTTTGTGCCAGTGTTGACAGCTTACCGGCATGGACAGATGCCGGTTTTGACAGCTTCCACTGTAATTTATCCCTTGAAGTAGAGACTGGGAGATTCTCACGACCAAGAGTCCCTAAAATTTGTTATCTATTTTTAAGTCATTAAGTGTCTCGTAGCCAATTGGCCGGGTGCTGTTTTCAATGTATTGCAAAATGATGAATATACATTTTGTACCACAGCATGTGACACTCAAATAAAATATTGTTTTTCTTCTTCTAGAAATTAACAAGTCGTTGCAAAGGGATTATGATATATATAGAAGTCACAATGATTTTGATTCATGAAACTCCCGTCATTTACATTGTTAAAAGCCGAAAATTAAGCAAAAGGTCGTGACTATTTTTAACATTTGAAATGACTTGAAATGACTCTCAAATAAGCAGAGTAGGAATTTATGTTCATCCTAACAAGGCGGACCTGTGAAGATCCGGGTTACAATTGGTCTTGAGTAACCTCTGCTTGTCGTAAGAGGAGACTAAAGGAATAAGTTGTCAGGCTCGCTGACTTGTTCGACACATGTCAGTTCGATGTAGATCGATGCTCATTCTATTGATCACTGGATTGTTTGGACCATACTTATAGAGACCCTAACTTCAATATTACAGAGTGCAGTGTAAAACCACCCAACCAACAATTTAACTAGACGATTTAACTGCTAAATAATGCAGATCGAGAAACAAATTACAATATTTGCAAATATATTCATTGTTGCTGAAGCTATAAGCACATACACATCCAGACAAATATGCAAGAGTTTCTGAATAGATGCATGTTTTTGCAAAATCCAAATTCAGTGCATGCTTAAATCCATATTAATTGTATAATGAAGTTCTTTATCCCTTTCACTTGCTTTCTGTTACGTGAACTTAGTATCAACTGCTGTTTTCCTTTCTTGTCTATAATACAATACTAGCCCAGAGGGTCAGATTGTTCTTGTAACAAATCCGAAGTCGTAATGGATAGAGCAGTGAACATTAACGATAGCCGACTAACAGAAGCTAACAACGTTATTAAGCAACGACCAAACTCAAACTCACAAGAATCATACCTTGCTTTGGAAAGAACCCCTTAGGTTCAATCAACATCAAACGAGTCAACCCAACAATCAACAGAGATCAAGGTTTACATGCCAACAGCTTATCCTCGCCTAATTACGACCAGTGAACATTCAGCAGGCCTTGTCCATCTGGCTCCATCCCATTAATATCTATAATCACAACAACTATCAGTGTCCACCATACTGTACATCAGTCTTATAAACTCAAACATCTATGTCAGAAACTCAAATAGTTCTGTGTGTCTTCAACGTACTGACAAAACAGACATGTCGAAAGTTGCTATGGTGACCAGTTGACTCGGATGGGATATTGCTAACTGCTTCTGAGAAGATGTCGATGCATGAAGCGTTTTTTTTCGTATTGAGGACCTGTCCTCCACAGAAACGGACGAAACCTGATCTAGAGTAAAATAAATAGTTTTATTACATTTTTGGGTGACTGGATCTCTAGGAATGATGGGGGCAAGAAATACTCTTTTGTCCATATGAATCCATTTCATTTTAGACAGAATAAAGTAGACATAAAAGAGACAGTAAAGCAGGTAAACAACTTATACTTTTGTTCTGCAAGGAGGAAATTTCAAACCATTTCTTGGGCTCAGAAAGTAGTTCTAGGTTGTTTTTCACATCTTTTGGTGCGTTTCAACTAAAGTTGTTTTTAATTTACAGTTCAAGTGACCAAATAACTTCTCCAGTGGTGAAACAAAGTACAGACATGGAACCCCGGTAACTGGCGAAACGTTTGGTTCAGCGATGAATCGTGTTTCCTCCTGCACCGACGGGGTGGGAGACGTGTCTATCGACGTAAACACGTTCCTCTTGCTCCAAACTGTCAGAAGAAGCTTCTTCAACAAGACGGCGCTCAACCTCACAGAGCTCGTGCGCCAATGCAAAAGTCAATGCCCTTCCTGGCCTTTCAAATCGCCTGACCTGAACCCGACCGAGTATCCATGAGATCAATTTGATCGACGCGTCATCATTGTCCTCAGACACTTGACATTTGCAGAACTGACCAACGGGAAGAGTTCAAAATAAAACCCATGAAAAATACCGTCAGCATCAAAGTGTATCGCTGAGTCAGTCTTAGCACCTTTGATCCTCTTATAGTAAGTTCCCCACTACTGGAACAACATAACGGTGCATTATTTGATGTATTTAATGCATAATGATAATAGCTTGATTTGTGGTGCTTTCATGAGCGACTAAAGAAAGCTTGTGGAATGTCGTTCCATTTCTTAATCAACGTTTGTTACAATTCAGGTATACAGGAATACATGAATGTTCTGTTGTCTCAGGAAATCTGTCACAAGAGCGACATGTGGACGAGCATAATCATGCTGGAGTTTGATTATGAAGTTAAATCTCTGTGCTTGAATTAACGGCGGCACACAAAGCCCATTCATCTCATCCCTGTACCGCAGACCCGCGAGACTGACAATGATAAGTTGTATCCGACCTTGAGATGTGGTTCCCCCCCAAACCATAACGCCCATCCACCTAATTGTCAACGTTGATCAGTGGACTCGTTATATACCGTTCACCTCACCATCTGTACTCTCTTGCCCTGCCATCTTACCTGTCCAGTTCAAATCTCAACTCGTGAACAAAACACCGGGTTCCGTGCAGTCCTGGAACTGATTGGACATAAAAAAACAGGAGTGGCCCGAGCAGTCAAACTGACAGTGTGGAATCGAATCCAGCACCCTAAAGAGCAACCTCCTCGTGGTGGGTGCAGGGTAACGCCAATGGCTCTTCGCCACGTGTGGACACGGGATCGAATAGGCCCACAGCAACCCATTGCTGGTTGTAAGAGGCAACCAAATCGGGCAAGTTGTTTGCCGTGGGTTGCGTCCTTGTGTCGGCGGAGGAAGAGAGTTTGGTGGTTGAGGATGACGGAAGTGGCCATAGTGTTCAATAATTCAAACACCACTTCGACCCTAACTTTGCCTAGACGGGTGGTAGAATAGGTTCGATTCTACCAATCGGCACGTGCAGTACGGAATGTTTATACAAAATTTGGTATAACATAACACATTTCGCATGTCCAAAATGTTAACTGATATTCTGCTAAAACAAATCAGCTGTGCACAGGCGTGCACAGGCGGTGGTTCATAGGCTAATCTGATGATGCTGAAATCTGATTTCTGTAAGTCTCCAATTGATTGTCACACTCTCAGACCGAACCGTCCTGATCTTTAATCTGGTAGACTGCTGTCAAAGTCGCTGGAGTATAACTGTTAGAGTCAGACTGCGAAATGAGTCATTTCGTGAACTGATTTAAAAATTCAGTCATTTCATAAAATGACTGAGAGGGTCGGGCATTTGGCGTGCATTTTGTGTAACAACAATCATTATATTTAAATCATTTCATACAATTTCACTGAATGACGTAATCTACAAAGTGGATCGCTATTTCTACATCAATTACTGTCAATTACAGTTAAACATTTTGTGGCAGCGACTGTAGCACTTCAGCTTGGTCTTGAAGCCTAAGTCCTTATAGGATCATCCTTTATTGTTTTGGTTTTTTTTGTACTGTATCTACTTTATATATATAGAGGTGCCACTTTGATAAACGATCTGTTTGTCTGGCACATCTGCCATCTAAGGTATTTCCATGGTATCACGTCCACTTAAATTAAGTTATCTTCTCACACCTACCTGGGATTAAAACGATGTTGTCCCAGGACACCGACCTTTCTCCTTTCTAGAAGTCTGAGGACACTGATCTGTGGTTTCCTTTGAAGGTTAGGTTCTTATATAAGGGGTAATTAGGTTGTGGATAATTTAATCTAGATGTCTTGGTAAGGTTCACACAAGGTGAACATGTCGCAGCTCACATTAGATTGAAATAACAATAACAATTAGGATGCTAATATTGTATACTGTTTAAATCTTTGGTATAAAAATCTATGGAATGGCCACTGGATTCACATTCGAAATGGCAAATGTACAGCTAGATCAGAGATTCATCATTAAAACAAACACGTTACAAAAATTAGCCCAACTGCAAATAATGAGACATATTATTAACAGACTACTGCCACAAAGCTGGAATATTGCTGTGTGTGGTATTAACCAACCAAACAAACCAAAATCTTAGCAGGCTTGTTGTGTTTGGTCCAACATGGCCCTGGCTATCAAATGCAACTTGGACATCTCAGATCCAGTTTTTATCTACAGAAACTATCTGTAGCATCTTCATTTCTGAGTCTCAGTATTTTCAGCCAGTCCATATGATATATGTATAGCAATCAGATGTGAACAAGCCAGCTGAGCTATAATAATACATTCATGATCGACTTTTTTACATTTTTCAAAACTTGAACATTCTTGACACACAAATATACCATAAAACGCACTTTCACAAGTAATATTTATTCCAGATGTTTAAAAATGTCTGCACACAGAACTACAAAACTTTATCACTTACAAATGAATATTTCTCCAAATAACATACTGCAACAGCACAGTTCCTGTTAATCAGATTATATATATTCAAGATGACAGGCTGTAGAGCCTTGTCTGTCTGCTCACAGTCCAACACATGCATAGAAGTATTCAGATAATCCCTAGTCATGTCAGAAGATAATGTATCAGGAATCACCATGCAAGATTACACATCAGTATAGAACAATGTGGTATGTTTATATAGATGAAGCTAAGACCATTTCACTAATTGATGGTTGACAAGTAGAGTAGGGGAGCTGTCAAGGAGATAGAGATTGTTGTTGATGATAGCACCTGTATGTGGCAACTTGTATGTGCATGTGAGTAGAAACGCTTGTATAACTGGGCCAGACATTTATCAGTCTGGTCATGCCAGGTTACAAGATACAGTCAGTGACTTTGGTTTTAGGAAGTGTGCATGATGTATAGTTTGGGGGTTGTGATGATGATTTTTTTATGGAGAGACATGTAAATGACACCCTTAAAATTCACACACAATGCCCATAAACCCTCCCTCTCCCCCTGCCTGTCATGTACAAAATTTGCTGACACCCTCCCTTGTACTGGTACAACTGATGATTACCTCCTACATCCCCAGAACAAAATGGGGACCCACGTCATCCCCTACTCCTCCCAATCATCACCACCAACCTCTATGAACTGCCTCTAATGCTACTTTTAGCATAATTTCAGCAATATCAGCAGGGTCACCAAGATACAATGTTGCAGTTTCGCATGTGTCGCACAATCAGATACTGTATTTCTTAATGAAATCAGTCGACAGGACAATTACGCATCATGAATAATTACCATGATCAATTATGAATATTGATTACCTCATGTTGAATTGTGCTATATTTTTAAAGATGAAGTTAAACATATTTCTCATATGGACATACAACACAACTCTATCTTTTGAGGATTTATCTTGGGCACATTGCATGCCTCCCTCCATCACAGGGCACCTGTGCTCCAGTGATGAAAGAAGCATCATCTGAAGCAAGAAAGGCTATAGTTCTGGCAACCTCTTCTGGATTTCCAGGGCGTCCAAGGGCATGTGTTTCCTTTGACCTTTCAAGGAACTGAAAAAAACACAATAGAAACCGTTTATGTATCACATTGTTTATGATGTTTGGAGTTTAAGGGTCATGTTGTGAAAGGCATCATGATGAATCATTCCATGTCAAAGATATTTTGCTGATTGTGGGCATAAAAATAACATCTGATTCAAGATCATATCAGTTTTGTAATGGTGTTTACTAGGGGTGACTGTCAAAGAGAAACAACTATTGAGATGGTGATAGTGTTGTGACCAACTTTGGCAATACTATGGCAGTAATCTGTTTTTCTCCTTGAATTGTCTCAATTGAAGTCATTTCTGAAATGAATGTAGTGTTTATATGAAACAAAAACATTTTAAAGTAGTTTCAGTCCCTCTTCAAAACTGATGAGACACTTGCAGCCCAGATCAAGTAATCAGTTAAAAGTTCAACTCAGTGAAGCAGGAGAAGATAACTCTACATCAAAGTGAACAAATGTGGTACTTTCGCACTGCACATTTTCAACAGTGTTCATGAGAGAACATGAGATACGGTTGAGACAGTAATTAATTACTAACCTGTCGCTAGTCACACGTACTATCGATGTATAGATAGTTTTTCATTATACCATTGATTAATTGCTATTAGAGATTCAGCAACTGCAATCAGTTGATAGTTTGATCTATTGTTACGATACTAGTGTGTGCATGTAAGTGTGTGCATCCTCACATGACTGTACTAGACTTAACTTATTGTGGGTGGTGTTCTACAAACAAGTCCTTGCCATGCCAGTCTACAAAGACTGTGGGACTGAGTGAATCAGCTGCTTGCAAACGTTCCCAAGAAAATGTTTGTTGTGACAATAATTTAAGGAGTTCAGGACATTATCACAAAGGAAAGTTCCCAGATTACACTGGATTACTGACGATCAGTCAAGGATAATGCTTACATCTGTTCTATACTGGTGACCTACCTGGGCATATCTGGCCTCGTCCAGACCTCCTCGCTTCTGAAGATTGGTGACTATCACTCCAGGGCTGGATGGAAAGAATGACATAATTGCTGTTAGTTGTTACAATTAGAGATCCTTATCATTTTTGCTTTTCTCAGTCTACATGGAAAAGGTTGGTTTGGATACAAAAACTATCCATTCACTTTTTAATGCCAAGAACGCTGTCCATTGTATGATAAATATTAATGCATAAAGTATGAAAAAGAATACCACTGCAATATTCTAAATATTATACCATACATTCAATGTCACATGAACCAACATAACCAGTAGATATTTCCAATGGTAATACCATGTGAGCTATGATTTAATTTGAATGAAAGAACAAAGATATGCTTGTCGTGAAAGGTGACAAACAGACTTGGTGTCAGAAGTTGATTCAGCATTTAGTTTCCCCCTCACTAAAATTACAGAGATGCCAACGATCCCAAATTTATCAGAATCATCCCCCAAAAGCATGTTCATTCTGCCTTTCCTACAAAGCCAAATTCATTCCAATTCTTTTCAAAATATAACAAAGATATAGATAGTCTTACTTAGAGGAGGACTAGGATCATCTCTGACTATAAATAATGATAATTAAATAAATATAACACTTTATTTACAGAAGTTCTCAAATTCTTTACACAAGAAAGTAGTCTGGAAGCTGATTAAGCTGCCTGAAAATTCATGCACTGTTTATTTTATTCCTGTAACATTCACAAACACTGCTGCCGAGAACCACAATGCAATTTCAGTTGTATAAGGATCGTCATCTGTAATGACACTGAAAAGTTTCGTTCCTTGAGTGCAACACTTTATAGGTATCCCTAATTTGTTGCAAAAGTTCGTAATTTTTGCTATCTTAGGAAGCCCTGATTCCTACTTGCACCAATTTGGGGCAGCATTTTTTGTTACACAGGAGCAGTCATCTGAATCATCCCACAGTCAGGTGGACTAACATCTAGTCTCTAAAATTCACATATTATACAGAAAAAAAACAGTTCATACATAATAATCATTAAAGGAGCCCAGAGACTTTCTTCATTTTTACCCTGAAACTGAGGAAATCTAGACTAGACACACATTCTAGACTTGCATGGGCTTTGGTGGATCGGTTTGTTTCTAGGTCTGCATGACTGCCTAAAGCAGACTTCACATGGCAAACTAAAGCATGAACATTCCAACCACTTGTCACTAACACCAATTTCAGAGTTGTCAACTGTTGTGTAGAAATTGGTCTCTGTTCTCACCAACTTTTCCATCAAACTTTCAGCATTGTCGTACTTAAGTTTGCCATGTGAAAACCAGCTTAATGTTGTTTTGTGATGACTGTCAAAAGTCAAAATACCAATAACAATGCCAACAAACAGTACTGTGATTGTGATTGGTTGATAAAAGATACAATCACTGTGGGTTTGGCAAGGAATAGCTGACCAAGCAGTCAAATCGGCATCTAAACTCCCAGAAATTAGCCTTATCTAAAAGTGAAAATGAAAGCCTATCAAAACAACAAAACACAGAAATTTCCAAAAGTGGCAAAGTAAGTAACAAACTTCAAATTCTGAACTAAAAATTAAATTCCAGCCTACATAAAATAAAAGCAAAATGCCAAAGGGCAAATGTACACACTGCCGTGAAACAGAAACTCCCAAACATGATACAACACTGCATCCACTACCAAAACAAAATGCTGCTCCAGAGTTCACTGGAAACTAACGCACAACAGACACTCTGTGTGCGAAATACTTTCCAAATTTTGTGAGCCAGTCAGGTTAGTTATGCCTAAGAGTTACAAGTCCACAAAATTATTCAGTAGCTCTAAACTTGAATGTAGACACAGGATTCATCATTAAACCACTAACATTTTTATCAGACCATTAACATTCATGATTTAAAAGTATATTATAACTTACCAAGTCGGAGGAAGTGCCATGTTTAAAAAATGGCCCCATGAAAATTCAATAGACATTTGAGTACCTGTGGAGGACTGACTGGATTTTTACTAGTCACTGGCTAGCAGTCCAGTCGCAATTTGCAATCTTCAGACACTACAAACCCTTCAAAACTTTAGATATATTTCAAATCAAATCTGACTTTCTAGGTTACAAATAATCGCAGATAGTACCAATAAAATGACCCACAAAACATCATCTTCATCGAAACTTAATATCACTAAACCAGGTACTAATGGCAAGTGATGCATTATTTCATTTCATGTCTCACATAAAGATGAAAGTGATGGATGATGTTTAAGTTTATGTAGGTATGACACAATGGATCAAGTTTTAGTTCATAAAACTAGGTTATTCAGATAATTTTCAGCTTTAGTTTAGTTCATAACAGCCATAATGTATCAGTTCTCAGTTTACAGAAACCCACCAACAATGAATCAGCTTTCAGTTCAACACGTTTACGCCACTATGGGCCACAAAATTTGTGCTTATTGCAATTGAATACAGTAGAATACTTTTATAACGAACTTGGATATAACGAACTGATGGCTATAGTGAACTGTTCTAAAAGTCCCGAATAAACCACTATATGTTATCATATAAAAATGTCATGAATAACGAATTCTCTATAACGAACTTACCAGCTAAAGTGAACTGACCGCGAGTCCCAGGTAACACTAATTAACGGTATGAATTACGAACTGAGCAAACTCAATCAGTGTCATTGCCAGTTAGCGAAGCTCCTCACTTTGAAATCCTCAACAGTTCCAGTTAACACTAATTAATGGTGTGAATAGTCAGTTGAGCAAACTCAATCAGTGTCAATTACAGGCGCTCACTTTGAAATCTGACCAATAAGTCAGATGTCAATGACTAACACTTTTGTGTACAAAAGATACTCCAGTTTTTACACCCATGTGAATTTGTAGTTTGCATTATTAACCAATCAGATTGTCGGAGGCCGTAAAGCCCATCGCTGATGACCTAGTTTTGTACACTTCCGGCAGGGCAACTTGGTCTTTGGCGACTTCATACAAAACAACAAGTGCATCCCCTCAAAAGGCCTGTGTATATGCCTCCCATAGACATCAGAAATGTGGACAGAAGCTTTTGATACTTGTGAGACTTAAAATACGATATATTCAATGACAAGTGTGTAGTGACGAGTGACCTGTGTAAGATTACTGACTTTGTAGTGAAAAGAACGTAATATGAATGAATGTATGTATGAATAAACTGAGTAGGAATGTGTTGTACTGTATAGTGTGTTTTACTGTTCTTTCAATGGGTTTTCGTGAATAGCGAACTACGGATATAAAAAACTAATTTCAGTGGTCCCTTGTAGTTCGTTATAAAAGTATTTTACTGTATTTATAAAAGATCACCCAAACAGCTGACTAATATGTTACTTTTGTTTTGTACACCGATTATCCAAATACATATCAGAAAATACAAACGTGAGTGAGTGAGTGAGTGAGTGAGTGAGTGAGTGAGTGAGTGAGTGAGTGAGTGAGTGAGTGAGTGAGTGAGTGAGTGAGTGAGTGAGTGAGTGAGTGAGTATGGTCTTAAGCTGCTTATAGCATTAGTCCAGCAATATCATGCCAAGGGACACCAGAAATGGGATTCACATACTGTACCCATCATGAGGAATCAAACCCAGTTCTTTGGTGTGATGAGTGGACGCTTTAACCACTTAATGGTTTTACCCCATCACCTGGAAATATTTTCAGAAAGTGGAATTCAAACCCGAAATGACAGCAACATTTATCAAAACTTCTATGACTTCCAAATAACTTGTTTATTGTATGTTTTCATCTGTGAGCTATTGCCATCTGACCTTCTATTCTCTTCTGTGCCATATTCAGTTCAGCTGAACTGACCAGACACTGATTCCCCACGTGATCAGACTACATTGCAGAGATCAATACATTGGTTCAAGGTGAAAGCCAATATCAGAACTCACAAATTTGGAAAGATCACCACCCTGCATTATCTGCGCTTTAAAAGAACTCTTCATAGCAACAAGTTTGACAGTCACAGAGTATGTATGGTAAGAAGGACACAAAAACATGCTGTGCTGTAAGTAGCATACAATTTGATATACTCACTTTACGCTGTTTACACGAACTTGTTTTGGAGCCAACTCTGGAAGAGAGATGAAATGGGTAATGAAAACAGTCATTTGCTCATGGAAAAATGTAACAGCTCATGATATAGTTGTAAACGACATACTGTTCAGAAAGTAGGCAACCACAGACTTCACATACAGAACTCTCACCATAACCTTGGGACTATACTCAGCATGTACTATTTTTTCAAGTCAGTGAACATTAACATTTTGGAAAACCTGTCTCAATTCAGCCAATAATAGCCATAATAACTGGACAAAAATCTTCTGAAAAAAATGCCTATATAAAGCCGATTTCGGAACAGCAGACTAAAACCATGTTTGGTGCAGGCTGTTTAATGAACAAAATTAAGTAAACGCAGAAGTAATATTGAGTAATAATTGCAGCCGATTTGAGCTTCTTTCGCAGTTGAATACTTTCTATTGCCAAATAAAGTTAGTGAGGTAGTTTTAGAGATGACCCTCCAAATTTATGTAATTATGGGAATCTGAGCTCCTTAGGACAGGAAAAATTAGCCAATTTCCCACCAAATTGGGGATACCTATAAATTGTTGCACTCAAAGAGGAAAAGTTTTCAGTGCCATTGCACATAGCAATTCTTATACAACAGAAACCAGTTTGCAGTAATTCATCAGGCAGCCTACTCCACATCTGAAGTACCTTCTTGAATAAACAATTTGAGAACTTCTGTTATATTTAGTTAAAGTGTTATATTTATTTAATTATCATGATTTATAGTCAAAGATGAGCCAAGCCCCTCAGTAAGTAAGACTATCTCTATATTTGTTATGTTTTGAAAAACAATCAGAATGAATTTGATTTTGTTGGAATCTCAGAATCGACATGCATTTTCAGGGGATGATTCCGATAAATTTGGGAGGGTTGACATCTCTGTAAATTTAGTGGGGGAATTTAAATGCTAAATCAAGTTACCTAGCCTGACTACCCAATCTTGTTTGGCACCTTTCACGAGAAGCATATCTTTCGTTCAAATTACGTCATAGCTCACAGGTTATTAGCATTGGAAATATCTCCTGGATGTGCTGGTTTATATATCATTGAATGTATTGTATAATATTTAGAATATTGCAATGCTATTCTTTTTCTGCCTCACATATCTGCCAAGTTATGCAGAAGCATATTATGAAGTTTTCCAGTTGTGCTGTGGAAACGTAGCCCATCCCTCCCTTTTGAGTCCAAGTCCGAAACGTTTCCATGGAAACTGAGAAAATAGTAAATCACAACAAGTGTTTACCACTAACATGTCCCCCACTGCTAAAGAAGAATGAAATATTTTCTGCCTTTATCGTTTGCTTACAAACAAGTTGTCTGAAATGACTGTTTTCTGGATAATCACCCTATGTAGGCTGTTGACAAAATTGAGGACATCGTTTGCAATGTTTTATGTAAAAGTTCAAAAAGTGGACAAAGTGAAGTGGTCATTTTGAAAATAAGATCAAAGTCACCCAAATCGTCTACATAATCCCCCATGTAGGCTGTTACCAATTTGAAGACATTGTGTACAACAGTTCATGAGATATCGCATTAACAAGCGTTTGAAAAGCAATCAAGGAGTCATGGTGGCCTTGAAAATAAGGTCAAGATCAACAAAATTGACCTGTGTCTGCACATTCCTCTAATGTTGGCTGTCACCAAATTAGATGACTTTGGGTATTGCAGCTCATGAGATACCACGTTAACAAGTTTGAAGAGAGGTAAAAGAGTCGTGGTGACCTAGGAAATAAGGTCAAGGTCACCCAAATCGACTGGTGTCAGCGAGATCCCCCAGTGTAGGCTGTCACCAAATTTGAAGACATTAGATGTAACAGTTCATGAGATATCATGTTAACAAGAAACGGGATGTACGTACAGATGTACGGACAGATGCTGCTGAATACATAGTCCCTCATTCTGCATTGACACAGGGGACAAAATCCTGTAAATAGCAAAAGGCACCACTTTGGGTCTGGCACACATATCTACCAAGTTTTGCTGACAGATATTAAGAAGTTTTCGAGTTGTGCTCCGGAAACGAAACACACCGCTCACTTTAGAGACAAGTCCGAAACATTTCCAAGGAAACCAAGAAAATAATAAATCACAAAAACATGTAAATAGCAAAAGGCAGCAATATAGGTTCTGACTGATATATCCACCAAGTTTTGCAGAAAAATGCCCATCCCACTATTTTAAGACTATGTCTGAAACGTTTCCATAGAAACTCAGGAAATAATATGTCACAAAAACCTGTAAATAGCAAAAGGCACCACGTTAAGTCCTTACTTATATAGCTACCAAGTTTCGCAGAAAAAGATTTAATAGTTTTTGAGTTATGCTCCAGAAATGAAGCCTACCCTGCCATCGGACTAAAATCAAAATGTTGCATGAAAAAACAAAAAAAAAGGTATCAGAATCTGCAAAGTTGTGTTTCACGTTGCATGTGACCTTTAAAGATGACCTTTGTTGACATGATGAAAGTCAAACAGCCTGAGTACTTCACAAAAGACTTTCACAATGACCTAGACCTCATGCTTATGTAAAAGCAAAGACCATGCACAAAGGACATCAAGTTATTTAGTTTCAATAACATTTTATCTGCAAGGACACATTTCCATCCCATTTTATGGACAACTTCCCAAGGGTTATGATCATAAGACACTAAACCAAAACAACACATTAGTTATCTTGCACTCCAAGAAATAATACACCTAAACGTATGTAGCATCAAGATAATGACAAGTTCTCTCACTGAGTGTAAGGGTGAAATGGTACACTCTTACTACTGAAGGGAATGCTTTTCAGTACAAGGCCTCCAGTTTGGTATATGAGATACAATCATGATGCAGAAAATTGACGTTTGATAACAGGGAAATATATTAACCATAATCTTTGTTATTTTGAATGATCAAAACTGTCATTTTATGACTAGATAGACAAACTAACAAGAGTCATCAGAAGATAACATCTCCCGTAGCCCCCACATGTTTGAAAGGACAAATCATCTGACAGTTACTTAATGCCCTCTTAGACTTAGTTTGACTCGTTTCCATGGAAATCATGAAAAATATAAATGCCATATATCTGTAAGTGGCAAAGGCACCACTTCAAGATCTGTCTCATATATCTGGCAAGATCTGTTGAAAGATATGATATGGTTTTCTAGTGGTACTCTGGAAACAAAGCCAAACCCTCCATTTTGAAACTTAAGTCCAAAACGTTTCCATGGAAACCAAAAAAATCATAAATCACAAAAACCTGTAAATAGCAAAAGGCACCACTTTAGGTTCTGACTGATATATCTATATAGGTTTGCAGAAAAATATTGAACGTTTTTTGAGTTCTGTGAAACGAAGCCCAGCCTTCCATTTTGAGAGTAAGTCTGAAACGTTTCCATGGAAACCAAGAAAATAATAAATCTGTAAATAGCAAAAGGCAAAATCACAGGTTCAGATTATTGTCTATATCAATTTTGGTCTAAAAATACTAGTATTGAACTTTTGTTGAGTTATGTTCTGGAAACTACACGATTACGGACGGACAGACGGATGGACAGAGGGATGAGGCTTCGAGTGTATCCCCCTGCATTACATGCCAGGGGGCTCAAAACTAAGAGTGACTCAAACCTTGGAGCTCCTAGTCGTGTGACCTCGTAGTCAAGTATGATTAAAAGTCAGTTAACAACTCATCAACATTTGCTGTAGTAATATCACCAGAATGCCCCAGACATGTTCATGCCTTAAATAAAACAATACAGAAATCAGATCTTGTTGAACGTGTCTCTGTTGGTTACACATCACAGATGAATAAATTATTAAACAAATTAACATAACATAGTAGTCAATAGTCAGTGAGCTGTTTCTGCAGGACCCGTGAAGGTCCTGGGGTAGAATAGACCTTCAGCAACCCATGCTTGCCATAAAAGGTGACTATGCTTGTCGTAAGAGGCGACTAACGGGATCGGGTGGTCAGACTAGCTGACTTGGTTGACACATGTCATCGGTTCCCCATTGCGCAGATCGATGCTCATGTTGTTGTTCACTGGATTGTCTGGTCCAGACTCGATTATTTACAGACCGTCGCCATATAGCTGGAATATTGCTAAATGCGACGTAAAACTAAACTCACTCACACACTCACTCACTTTCTGCAGACCACCACTTTACAACTGGAATGTAGTTGAGTAAACATATTATGTCAATTTAGAGTGAGTGACTTTAGTGAACCCTGATTTTAAGATGCAAGTTTAAACGGTCATTGGGATTAGTTCGATGAAGTGTGTATAATCTTGCTCAGTGAAATACATAATGAGAGAGTAAGCTTTGTTTTACACTGCACTCAGCGATATTCCAGCAAATAATCGGGTCTGAACTAGAAAACCCAGTGATCAACAGCATGAGCATTGATTTTGCAAAATGGTTACGATGACATGTGTCAGCCAAGTCAGTGAGTCTGACCATCTAATCCCCTTAATTGTCTCTTACAACAAGCATGGGTTACTGAAGATCAGTTCTAACCTTGACCTTAACAGGTTCCAATTCAGAAGTTGACACATGTAGTAAACTGTTGCAATTTTATTGTGTCATTGTTCCATGACAATGAAGAATGAACAACTGAATACATACTAGGTCATTTATCAGAGCTCATATATGCTTCTGGCAAGTAAATATTCAGCTTTTTGGACCCACCATGGAAGAAGAACATCTGGGTAAGGTAATTTGTAGGACACAATCTCAGGAAGGTTATCTATGTGTTCCTATGAATCTGAATTTTCAGTTCCATTTCACAACTCAGTATTGGTATAACAGTCAAGTCTCATTAATCTGTCATTGTCAGTTGCACAGCAAACTGTTGGGTTAGCAAGGATGTCAGACTTAATAATTGAGACTAAATTACGTTTATTCAATTTGTTACCAACAAAAACGTCAAATAAAGCCAATTATTGGATAAACAGAGTTTCTATTAATGAGACTTAATTGTGCATATACTTTCCATCAAAAGTTTAGACTCATTTGAAACACACACTATATGTTATATATATAGCTACATCGAACTAACTTTGGGGAACGTTGCATATTGGTTACATATCATCAGCAATATAATATAATCCTGAGTTGACTGGTTGGTTTGTTGTTCACCATCTCACTCAGCATATTCCTGCTATATCAGATGTAAAAAATTGAGTCTGTACCAGACAGTCCAGTGATCAACATCATGAGCATTGATCTATGCGACAGTGTTCCCTGACTACCAGGAACACATTTTCACTAATCCAGGGTTGGGCATAGCCAACTTGACTTTATTACCTCAACTTCTGACTTAACCATCAAATTATAGAAAGCTGACAATAAAATAAATGTAAAGCATTTTTACAAAAATATTAATAAAACAACAGAAGAATTTGCAATATGTATGTTTATGCATCATATGACACTCTATGTGTTTAGACACATCTGCTCTTGTTATTCCTTAATAAGCCAGTCCCTCACAGCGATCATAACGTTATGTTGGTCGTAAGTCTAAAATAAAGTATGATCACTTTCTGTAATTGGGCCTTTCTATATTCCATGCTTCCTGGGGATTGTGGATCAGGTGGTCAGACTCGCTGACTTTGGATGATATGTCATCATATCTCAGTTGCATATAACAATCTTTGTGATGTCAACAACTGGATTGTCTGGTCAAGCCTTGATTATTTACAGACTGCTTCCATATAGCTGGAACATTGCGGAGTGCTGCATTAAACCAAAAAGAACCAAATCTTACATGATTAATCAGCCATATATCTGCCAGTGCTATTCACTACTTTGACGACAACCATCCAAATTTGTCTGCAACATTTTAAACTGTAATCACACACTCAGTCAGAGACGATACACCATGCACATGTATGATCGTGTGACTGACAATAAATGCAAAGATATTGACTGAATCAGGTGATTAAACGCTTCTTCCTGCCTGTGGTGTTATGGCTACCAAATTAACTTAATTTGAGTGCAAGACTTAATCAACAAACCTTTTTATTCGACAGAATAACATAAAACATTTTAAGAAAGTGGGTCTCAGTGGTCCTATCAGACACTATAAATACATTACAACTAAATTAATGGTACACACGTAACAGAATATATTATGTGAGAATGGAATTTACGCAGATTGTAGATATGAGACACTGATAACAACAGACTCTCAGATGAAACAACGAAAGAGAGGGAAAAAGAATAACAGTACGTTCTTAAAATAATCACAAATTAGTTAAACAAGAGTCATCAGAAGATGACGTATCCCTCCGGCCCCCACATATTTGAAAGGACAAATCATCTGACAGATACTTGATGTTTTCTTAGATAAAATTTGAATCGTTTCCATGGAAGTCATGAAAAATATAAATGCCTTATATCTGTAAACAGCAAAAGGCACCACTTCAAGATCTGTCTCATATATCTGGCAAGATCTGTTAAAAGATATGAAATGGTTTTTGAGTTGTGCTCTGGAAACTAAGCCCATCCTTCAATTTTGAGACAAAGTCAGAATTGTTTCAGTGGAAACCGGAAAGAATAAAAATGCCAAAACATTGTAAATAGAAAAGGGCACCACTTTGTGGTTTGCCTCAAATATCTGCCAAGTTTTACTGTAAAATATTAAATAGTTTTCTAGTTGTGCTCCGGAAACGATGCCCATCCCTCCATTTTGAGACTAAGTCCGAAACGTTTCCATTGAAACTGAGAATATGATATATCACAAAAACCTGTAAGTACCAAAAGGCACCACTCTAGGTTCTCACTGATGTATCTACCAAGTTTTGCAGAAAAATATTGAACGGTTTTTGACTTATGCTCCAGAAACAAAGCCCATCCGTCCATTTTGAGACTAAGTTCGAAACATTTCCATGGAAAGCGAGAAAATAATAAATCACAAAAACATGTAAATAGCAAAAGGCACCACTTTGGGGTCTGCCACACATATCTACCAAGTTTTGCAGAAAAATATAGAACGGTTTTTTAGTTATGCTCCGGAAACGAAGCCCATCCCTCCATTTTGAGACTGAGCCTGCAACATTTCCATGGAAACCGAGAAAATAATAAATCACAAAAACCTGTAAAAACCAAAACGCACCACTTTGGGGTCTGTCACACATATCTACCAAGTTTTACAGAAAAATATTGAACATTTTTTTAGTTTTGCTCAGAAAACAAAGCCCACCCACCATTAGATTAACACCAAAATGTTCCATGGAAAAAAAGAAAAGAAAATAAAAATGCCAAAACTGTGTGAATAGCAAAAGGCACAACTATAGGTTGAGATTATTATATCTAAGTTTGGTCTAAAAATATTGAACGGTTTCTGAGTTATGCAAATAACAAAATGATGACGGATGGACGGACAGACAGACAGACGAGGTGTCGACTATATCCCACAGCATGTAAAGAAAAGTGGCATAAATAAGAATAACTTAGATATACCCTCAAAATTAGCATTATTTAGTCATTTGATATCCTTTGAACATTTAAAAAAATGCAGTTGCTAGTCCCTTCCTTGAAACATCAGAATTCATTATATAAAACAATTTATCTTCATCACAATTTGCAGCATAGTTTAATACAGTCAAGTCTCGTTAATCCGACCTCCATTATTGACGCTTTTGTTGGTAACAAATTGAAAAACGTTAACTTAATCTCCCAAATGCAACTGTAATCCCAGATATAACTTACATCTGACCATTTTCTAATTGGCATCGAGTAATCATAGTTTTTAGCCATCGGAGTTGTGGCAGTTGTGGCAGACTATCAGTTGTCCAACTTTCATTTTTGTGGAAGTCACAGTGGCTGAGCCGGTTAGGCGGCTGACTTCGTGTGCTGGCAATCTGGTGGGTTTGAATCCCGGGGACTCAACTCAAAAAAGCACTAGATATTGTACTTTACTAAGAAAGTGTAATCCCAAATATAGCATATATACGTTAACTTAGTCTCATTTATTTAGTCCAACATCCTCGTTAATCTGATTGCGGATTAACGAGTCTTGATGATTTTGCATGATGTTAAGGCCATTATACTTCTTATACATTCTAAATTATAATGAGTGCTATGTTAAATGTACACAAAATGTGTTTGTCGACTTGTTAGGAAACGTTTTCACTTATTCTTAACCCAGTTTGACACATTTAAGTTAAAACAGTGATAAAAACATTTGCCAGGAATGGTGTGAGAGTTGGACGTGATCGGGGCTTGGACAAATCATGATTGCCTGTAAATACTGGAATCAGCTAGTGGTTGACATTAAGAGCATGCCTTAAGGTAGCATGATGTACTGCCACATATTCAATTGAACACTGATAGTGATATTCCCCACCTGAAACACATTCACAGTTTCATACCAATTCTATGGAATACTATCTTTGTAGGTCGAGGTGGCTGAGCGGGCTAGGCGGCTGACTTTGTGTGCTGGCGATTAGGTGCCTGACTCTGAGGGTGCGGGTTCGAATCCGAGATGGGACTCAACCGAAAAAAAGTACTAGAATTTGTACTTTACTAAGAAAGTGAAATCCCAAATATGACATATGTTGCGTCTTGAATAAAGTTTTCTTTTAACTGCTGGTTGCCTCACAAATAATCCAGCAATATCACATCTACGAGACACAGGTGGCCATACATAACTGAATTTGGACCCAATAATACACTAACATTATAAAGATCTATGATAATGAATAAAAGGTAATGATAAATAATAAATGATAATGTATTGGGATCCGATGACAAGCAATCATCCATGTTACATGGATCATGACCGCCCAGTCAGTTTTCCTTACCTTTGGTTGTTTGGGAGAGTGAGAGATTTATTTTACTTTTACACAGCACTCAGCCATATTCCAGCTTTATGACAGAGGTCCGTAAACAATCAAGCCTGGACCAGACAATCCAGTGATCAACATCATGAGCACCAATCTGTGCAATTGGGAACCGATGACGTGTCCGTCAAGTCAGCAAACCTGACCACCTGATCCTGTTAGTCACCTCTTACAACGTGCAATATCGGAGTAGGGGACACAGAAATGGGCCTCACACATTCTACTCCTTACTTCACAGTTTGTTGCAAATGCCAACAACACTATGATAATAACTTAGTCATATTCAACAGTTTTTGACTGTCCTTCGAAATATTGACAGTAACATTTAACAAACAGCATACTGAGTCACTGACACCGGTCTCAAAAGACTTTCTCACTGTAGGATTCACATGAATTTCTGTATGACCATGTTCAGACCTATCAAAGGAAACTTTCCCATTGTGCAGAAAAACACAGAAAAGTCAATATTAATGTTGAGAAATAGCAACAAAAAAATATTACCTTGCTACTGAAACAATAAGAATAGTAAAAACATCAATGAAAGACTATGAAACTGGAACATTTTTCTTATATCAGTGAACTTCGATCTCTGTTGCCCATGTGCATTATGAGCCATACTTCTTTAAAATTTTCAATCAACCATGGATATTCGCATGTAGAAAAAGGCATTGAATATGTCAAAGTAACTACAGTCAATCATTTCATTCAAATCGGGAGTAAACATAACATATGTCCACACAATTTTGGTGATGATAAAGGCCAAATAACACTACACAAAATACTTAAAAAGGGCATGTAACTTTTGTCCAAGCTGGAAAAAGTTGATATGCGGTCAGGACTTTCTCTTCCATGTGTGGAGGAGGTTAGTTGATGTATATATGGGGATGGAAGGTAGAGGATAGTTGATAGACAAAACGAGATTGAGTGTGGAGGATAGTTGATGGATAGGAAATGGTGTGTATAGGATATTTCTTGTATGAGGGAGATTGAGTGTGGAGGATAGTTGATGGACAAATGGAGACTAAGTATGGAGGATAGCTGATGTTTAAGAGTTTGAGTGTGGGGGATAGTTGATGGAGAAAAGGGGATTGAGTGCAGGGGATAGTTCATGTAAAGGGGACTGAGTGTAGAGGACTGTTGATGAATGGAGGAAGGTGGACTGTGGAACGTTGTTGGACAGTGGAAGAAAGACATTGGAGGATAGTTGATTGTTAGGGGGAGATGGAGGGTGGAGGATAGTTGATGGATAGAGTGAGATGGAGAGTGGAGGATGCTAACAGTTGATGGATAGAGTGAGATGGAGAGTGGAGGATGCTAATAGTTGATGGATAGAGGGGGATGGAGAGTGGAGGATGCTAATAGTTGATGGATAGAGGGGGATGGAGAGTGGAGGATGCTAATAGTTGATGGATAGAGGGGGATGGAGAGTGCGGTATTGTTGATGAATAGAGGAGATGGAAAATAAGGATGGTTTATGGATAGCCGTGGATAGCTAAGGATAGCTGAAGGCAGTTTAATAGTGAGAGATCTAAGTGACCCATTCTACATCTGGAACCATCTATCATTACCTATAAACATTATATAACTTACCTAAAGCCACACATCTTGTGAACTGGTCAATAGCACTCTTTGACACGTTGTAAGCCAAGACACCTGGAAACTATAAGAAAGTACCCACATCATTATCAACAGAATCATCTCCTTGCACAAACAAACAACAGGATATCATGGCACACTACAGTGTGAGTGAGTAAATTGTTTTGATGGTCAGTAAGTAATTAGGTTATGATTTCTTTCATAAAACATTCTAATATCTAAACAAAACATCTTGCTGATACATTTGAAAAACTTTGAAATAAAAATGTCTTTTGCTCCAAAAAATACATATTGTTTGTATATTATTTTCCTACTACAACACCCAAATGGCAGGAGAGTGAGTTTAAACAGTAGTGCAGCACCACAGAAATAACTGATGAGTTCTACCACAACATTAGGGCAGCGTTTGAATTAATGCCGGCCCTTTCGGCCCGAAATCAACTGAAAACCACTCGGACCCACAGCTTTTGTTTTCTGCTGGTCTTTATGGTCAACAGCTTTTTCATCCCTTTCAACTAAGAGTATTATTTTCCAAAAAATATTCAGTAATTCCTAGTTGTAAATGAAGACTATTCAGTCACAAGAGTTAAATTATACTCTTTAAGTCAGTTTGTTAGTTGACACATTTTTGTTCGCTTAGAATTATATATATAGTAGCTAAAATGTAAGGCCTTCACATTCTACAAATTTTTATGGTTCAATGTCCTTTAATTGGCTGGATATTTTCAGAGCAAAGGGCAAACACTGCATTAGAATGACTAAATGGTTGAAGATAGTTCACATTTAGTTATTACCAGTGGACACAAAGATATTTATTTAAGAGTTTTATGCAGCTTCTAACAACATTCACGCAATATCTCAGAAATGGGCTTCACATATTTTACCCATGTGAGCATGCCCCTTAGGTATTTGAAATAATCTAAAAGTAAATCCTGTGATCCCTCAATCCTGTCCCAACTTATTTTCAAAAACCTACGCTTGTTGCCTTGACAAGGGATCGGGTGGTCAGGCTTGCAGACTTGGTTGACACATGTCATCATATCCCAATTGCATAAAATAATGCTCATTCTGCTGAAGACTGGATTGTCTGGTCCAGACTTGAATATTTACAGACTGTTGCCATATAGCTGAGGTACTGCCTTCATGATGGAGGCAGTTTGTTGGGTATTATATTAAGGTCATATCTTAGGTCAGTGTGTGAAACTATTTTCAAAGTTTTGCCTGAATGTTACTGCACAAAATACATCACTAGTCCAAACTTTGAATGTACCTACCAAGTAAAAGATAACAAAAAAGTAAAATACCACCCTTTATCAGGCCATAATCTTGCAGAATTACAAACCGTATCATAACTCAACAAGTCGGAGAGAGTGATATAGTCTAAAAATGACCCCATGAAAATTCACTAGCCGGTGACTGTGACCATTTACTGGCCTGTCTGGACTTTTACTTGCCATGGGCTAGCAGACTTTTTCACACATGTCTTAGATAGTACATACCGATCTCATGCCATTGACACTGGAGATGTTGACAATGTTGCCTTTGGTTTCAGTGAGGTATGGCACTGCCAACATCGTAAGGTGGAACACCGACCTGTCAACAATGAACAAGTTCAAATAAAAACACTATATTTACATTGGTATCAACCAGACGAAGATAGACCAAACTGCATTTAGATGTGAGTGAGTGAGTGAGTGAGTGAGTGAGTGAGTGAGTGAGTGAGTGAGTGAGTGAGTGAGTGAGTGAGTGAGTGAGTGAGTGAGTGATAGCGAGCGAGCGAGTGTCTTGATCACGACCCATCTGAAGAGTGTGACCCAATGTTTATCAACCACCATTTCCACTGAGACTATGAATGTGGGCTGTTCCACCTCAGAATATCTTAAAACAAGGTGAGCCGTTGTACAGTAATAAAATCCTACACAACATTCCATGCAGCAAGATTATGCAGCACAACTCGTAGAAACAGTGCATAGACCACGTGTAATTTTGTTACAGAGAATCCTAAAATATTTATTTCCAGTCCTACTCAGAGGAAGTTATGTGACGGCAAGCTTCTTTTATTTATCAAATCAGTTTTTCATGCGGGTTCCAATGGGCACATGGGTGAGTGAGTGAGTGAGTTGAGTTTTATGCTGCACTCAGCAATATTCCAGCTATACGGCAGTCTGTAAATATTTGAACCTGGACCAGACAATCCAGTAATCAACGGCATGGGTATTGATCCACGCAATTGGGAACTGATGACATGTGTCAACCAAGTCAGTGAGTCTGACCACCCAATCCCGAGAGTCACCTCTTATGACAAGCACAATCACCTCTAATGGCAAGTGTGGGTTGCTAAAGGAATATTCTACCATGTACCTTCACAGGTCATGGGCACATAAGCTTTAGGATCGTACATGTGTCTTACTAATTTTAAGTGATTAAAATATTACTTACAATCTCACCCACTACATTATACATTTGATCATTTATATTTACATTTCACCTTGAATTACTGTTCTGCTTGTAAGCTTAGCACAGTCGACAAAAATTCTTTATCTTACCTCACACATAAATGTTTTCTGATTTGCTAAGGGCTCTTCTATTATTTTCAGTGTACCCCACTTACAAGGTTGGTACACTGCAATGTATCCCGCTGCTGATGGCAACTCAATCTGACTTTATCTCGAAAAATACTGAATCATTCACAATGCAAGGGAATTACCGATGTTTTGTGAATGCAAACTGATGGAATGGAGGGAACTCTAAATTTGTTTGTCTTGTGTCGCATGCAAAAACTAGCAATGAGTTCTTAAAGATTTTCAAATAAATTTGGACAAAACGTTCAGATGTAGTCTCTGTGAATATTAACAAGGGGAATTGCAGCCCTGTGATTTTACCTAAGACAATAGCTGCAGGAAAAACAGCAAGATGCAAGATTCAAACGGTATCAGGCTAACTGTCCCCTGGACAACTGCCCCCTGGCTATCTGCCCCCATCCATTGTGCCCCCCGGACAACTGCCCCTCGGGGTTCATGGGTTTATGTACGCTCAATGTTTGTATTATGTTCCCATAATTAACATAAACAAACATGTAGGGTATATGAACTCATGCCTCTCCCTTGTGACCAGTGAACAGCTTATAATATTCTTATCTGCTGGTTTTAGTTGAAAATGTACAAATTGTAAATGCCACAACAATGTCCCATCCATTGATTAGACAATATATTAGCAGTTGCGCTGACAGTTTATTGAATAGACCAGTGAAAATAACACAACTTTTCTCCAGTCAGTGTTCTCCCTCTCCAAATTTACATTATAAGTTGTTCAATAGTCGCGAGGGGGCCATGGGCTCATGTATCCTCGAGGTTTGTTCATGGAGATAAAGAAACCTCAAGGGTACATGAGCCCATGGCCCCCTCACGACCAGTGAACAACATATTCATCATACCGAACACTTGAATTTTAATTTTGAACTGTTTGAAGCACTTCTGTTGAATACGAGGCGAATCGCTATTTTGCAAACGACACAAGGTAAACAGATTTAGAGTTATCTCCCTTCCATAAATTTTCAATCGCAAAACATTGGTAATTTCCGTGCTTCAAGCGTGATTCAATGTTATTCGAGGCAAAGAAGTACTACCATGAACCACCAGAAGAGTTTGGAGTTCCCAGCAGTGTACATTGAAAATAAGTGCTTAGCCAATCAGAAAGCAGCATTCATGTGTGAGGAATCTCCTAATTTACATTATACCATGGCTATCTTAAACATGACTGGGCACAGCGTGTGAAGTTAATTTCTAGTGCTCCGTCATGTGATATTGCTGGAATATTGCTAAAAGCTGTGTAAAACTAAACCCCCTGACTCACTTAAACATGACTCAGTGCCCACGTGTAATGGTCTCTACATCTTAAGATGTGGATTAGAATTTATCTCCAGTAACCCATGCTTGTCATAACAGGATTAGGTGGCCAGGCATCTATATGTTGATACTCATGCTGTTGATTGCTGGATTGCCTGGTACAGACTCAATCATTTAAACAGACTGCTGCCATATAGCTGGAAAATTGCTGAGCGCAGAGTAAAATTATAACTCACTCACTCACCTGTCCAACAATAATCATTAAACCCCTCTCCCTCATGTGTATCCTCCAGATGTAACCAACCAATCAATGTTGACAAAATGTTGCTGTTTCCAGCATAATGACCACAAAGTTAACCTAAAAAAAACATGGCCATCATAAGGTTATTAGGGAGGATGGATAAAAAATATCAAAATGTCAAGAAATGGCTAAACTTGGTGTCATTTTGTACAAAAATGAGTCACCAAGGCATTTGTTTGACAAGTGGTGCCGCCTTGTGGCACCATCTGTAATTAAAAAAGTAATATGTCAATAAAAGTTTTCTGTATTTACTTACTTTTCTTATTCAGTATATGTTTTCACTTAAGATATTTCAGTACTAATATGACATAAAGCAAGCAAATAAATTTTAATGGCAGTATGTAGGATTTGACAGATTGATTAACTACTGAAAAACAGGAATTTCTAAAAAATATTGATTTATCAATGAAAAAAGATTTTCAAAACAATAAGTTTTTTATAAAATGATTTTTTACATGGTAAATTGCCACTATAAAAGCTTCAAAAAATAAAAATGTCCACAGAGGGTATCAACATTATCTCCACCTAAAACTGCATACCCACATTACATTTGATAATGGGAGATAACTCTGGTCGAGGTTTACCTCGGGAGAAATGTTTGTGACTGGCCAAAATATCAGGAAGTATGATTAGAAGCAAGTTAAAGGGAAGTAACTGAGTAACATAAATATGTGCTCCAACTGTTACATCCTGTCACATACGGTATGCACATACACCACTATATCCAGCATCTTCAAGATCATGGAACAAAAACAATACATCACCGAACTCATACCCAAACTCACTGTGGCAGTTGTTGTGGTAAACTACACAGTGTTGAAACATGAAGAAACCAAAGGTCATACATATAAGGGTCTGATCAATCACTTCACTCCTATTTTTTTGCCAGATCAAATCTGAAAAGACCACAGAATTTAAAATTGATCTCTTTGTTATGACCTCCAATCATAAGTTACCATGGTCAACAGTTTGTTCCAGTCTAAGTAAACTTATCCTCAGTACTTTTCGTAACACTCCACCACTGAGTCTAACAAAACCTTATGGGAGGTCGCGTCAGGTAACCTTTGAGATTGACCAATCAGAACACAGCTAAACAAATCGCGAAAGTGCACATTCACACATCCCTTATGAACTTTTTATCTCGAAAAGGTTCCTACCCGAACTATTCCGAATGCTATTTAGCGTACGATCGTTTCTGGATGATGCACACTGCCATGACAACGGCGAGTAAACAGTCGCTGAAAATAGTGTTTTTGACAATATTCAAGGATGTTAATTTGCGGAAATATTAGCTAATGGTAACCATGTCAACTGAAACCCCAAAGCGTATATACTGCAGGTCAATTAACTGTGTTATATGCGGATTTTTGTTTGTGGAGAGATCTGTGTTGGTGACCTGAATATTTTGAAAGTCCCTCCGATCCCTAAATAGTAGCCATTGTCTGATTGGTTAAATCTATTTAACCGTCTCGCATTTGATTGGACCGTCATTGGTTGCTCAAAGGTTACCTGATGCGACCTTCTACTAGGTTTTGTTAGACTCAGTGGTGGAGTGAAACGAAATACACTGAGACGAAGTTTACTTAGACTGCAGTTTGTTCCATCCAAAATGTGTGTCATGAGTGACCAATGCGACTCACACAGGTTGTGTGACATGTTGCCAAAAGGTCTCATAAGCTTGACTCACAGGTTCCATATCATGACCAACACGACGCACATGGAGTGCTAACAGGAATCTACTCAGAGGCAGTAGTGTATGTGTCATTCCTCGCAGGACTTTTTAATACTTATAGGGTGAAACGGACCTCCTTTGTATTGGGTCATTCACCTGCTAAGTGATACATGTATTTTCATACACAAATATGTATGCTTTTACAAGTAAGTGTCCACATGATGATGGTCCAAAGTGACTCCGTGGATCATTCATTCCCGGTCACTGTGGTCTCAACATGCAATCTATGTTTGAAGTGTTACACTTGAAGTTTGGATAATTACAAAGTTACAAAATTAAACAAGCAATATTTGCACACACACCCGTATATGAGTTATGCTAGTACTGATGAAAATAAATGCATGCATGATGGAACAGGAGATAGATACAGATACAAAATGTAAAGTTCCGATCAGGAAATACCTGCATGTATTGCAAATTTCAACCGCAACACATTGGTTTAGGTTTGAGGAGGGACAGAAAAAACAGAAACAGAAACAGAAAAAAGCGAGTGAGGATAGATTATCTAGGGAGCTAAGGTCTATCAAAGATCACATAAGAGACATGAAATCTGACATCCACGAGCTCAGGGAGGACATAAACAATAGTAAACAAGGACAGGAAGTGATGAAACTAGATAATGAGGCTTTGAATAACAGGATTGTGGCCATTGAGAAGTATTTGGAAGGATTAGACACTAAATTCGAGCATCAAGAGTATCGTAGCAGACGAAACAGTGTTGTGCTACATAATGTGCCTGGGACCGGTCAACACTAGACATATACAGAGAGTAAGGAAAAAGTTTTGACAGTTCTCAATAAGGCCACAGTAGTGAAGAATCTCCCATTTTTAGTCCAGAGGGATATAGAAAGGGCACACAGACTTTCTACTAAAAGTGGGGAACAAGACTAGGGCCATAATAGCTCAGATGTGTCACATGAAGGATACGTGGCAAGCCGTTAAAATGTGTTTTGAAGGACCAGGAGTGGGGATTGCTAATGACCTCACAACTTGCCAACACATTTAAGAACTTCAATGACGACACAGCAAATCCCCTAACCTACGTTATTATTTCAAGGGTATCAAACTGGTGGAAGCTCCGAAAAACACACCTGCACCCACTCATTCAGGTCAGGTTCGAGAACACTCTCACTAGGGGTGGGGCCTAGGGCATGACCCTTGTAAACATTTTACCCGCATTGGAAAAGACGGGAGCAGAAGGTTGTGACCTCTGGGAGTATTAACAATACATCTGACTTTTTTGTGAACTTTAAGTTTTGGAGCATTGGTGGGATAACACAAATTATCTAATAATGATTTCTTGATTATATCAAATCATTTGATCTCATTGGAATTAGTGAAACTTGGAGGAAGAATATAGATATCAAGCATATTTTAACTGATTTTGAGGTGATTGTGAAAGCAGAAAGTAAAACATCTACCTGTGTAAGACTTTCCCATGGGATATTGGTCTTGATACATGGTCAAGTTTATAAATATTTGAAAAGGTCAAAAACCAACAGAAAACGCTGTTTTTATATTATTTGATCATGCATTATTTGGTCTGGATTGAGATATCCTCTACTCATGCGTTATATACATTCAACCAGAAGGTTCAACAAGGTATGATAAAATATATCCACATTGTGAAAAGGGAATAATTTGTTTCAAGATTCCTTATTAGATGCTCTATCACAGCTACCAGATGTTTGTATTCTCTGTTGTGGAGATTTTAATGCTCGAAAGGGCAAAAACCCAGAAAATTAAAGTGAATCGTACTGGGAATTTTTAACTGAATCTAATACATTTTCCTGATGACTGAACTCTAAACAATTTCAATAGAAACTTACTAGATTTATGTTATACACTGAGTATCCACATTATGAACAGTCGATGTGGCAGCGATCAAGAAACTAGGCATTTTACATATACAGGCAAAAATGGTACAAGCCTAGTAGATTACAATTTCTCATAATCATTATTATTTGACTTTGTGGGTGCTTTTAGTATACAATCTCGAATCGAGTCAGACCATTTACCAATAGCACTATCAGTAAAGACAGATCATGTTAGATATTCTGACGTGTGTGACTTAAATCCAAATAATACTTTGGGAAAAACTATAACGATAAAGCTGATCAATTTAGAGAGAATCTATTTTCCCATCATGTTCAATCATTAATTGGTAAATCAGTTGACAACACATTAACAAATTTTGATGACAGCATTAAATATGTAACTAATGCTCTCTGTATAGCTGGGGAAAAATGAAGAGAAAAATTGGTACATCAACAGAAAATATCAGTTTGTATGACAGTGCATGTAAGAAACTTAAAACTAAACGTTGTAAGCTAATAATTTAGTTTAGAAAATCAACAGATAAGAGAAGAATATTGTCAGAAAAGAAATTGATATAATGCAGTGTGTAAACAAAAGCGATTTGATTACTTTAAAGAAAGGCAGCTGGACACAGAAAATTGCACACTGGGCTCAAAATTGTTTGGGCTTAAACTAAAAAAAATTGAACACTTCAAAAAACAATATTAGTATGAATGAGTGGCACCGACATTGTTGAAATCTTTTTAACTTAGAAACGGATAATAATACTGATAACTTTGTTGACGACACTAATCCACTAGCATCTCCTAATCCACTAGCATCTCCTAATCCACTAGCATCTCCTGACTCTTAATTTTGATCTAACAGTAGATAAGATGAATTCTCTTATTAGTAGGGATGAGATTTTGGGTAGCATTAAATGCTTAAAACCCAATAAATTGCCACGCATTGATGACATAATACCCAAGCTGATTACGCATTCGGCAGTTATTTTAGCACCATACTTATAATTGTTATAATCCAACTAGTTGGACAATCGGTAGTTGTCCCGCTCCATAAAGAAACTCCTATCAGTGTTTCCAGTAAGGTTTTCACTTCTATCTATCATTAACAACAGATTAGTAACTTGGGGGAGGCATTGAATAAAATACATGAATCCCAGGCAGGATATAGGATATACAACTACTGACAATGTGTTTATATTACAAAGTATTATACAGAGATACCTCAACACCAAAGGGAGCAAACTCTACACACTTTTTGTTTATTCTAGAGCTAACACAAAGATTAAAAGATACCTATTTGCAAGAATGGTTTGAAAAGATATCCAGAAAATGTTTGTCTTTTATTATTTCTATGAACAACTGTGATGAAAAAGATCATGTCTTGAGCACAGTAAATAATGATAATCTAAAGCGACTGTGTTTCTGTTTTCAGGGATTTTGTCAACTTGAAAAAAAAACACCTAAAACTTGCACAAAGTTCTTACAGGGATTTGTTTCCTATCACAAGACAGCAGTGAAAAAGAATCATAGCCAACACACAAAAAACAGAATACAGTGATTTAAAAATCTGCAGTGACATTTAAGAAAACTGCTTGTTTTCAAATGCAGAATTTTGAATCAGTGTCCGTTGGATATAAATTTGAAACTCTGATTGAAAATATGAATATTATTATCACATAAGAACGTGAGTATCATCTAAAATAACTCGAAATCTTTCACTTGCTAGTACATATATGTCCTGAGGGATGATGAGTGTCTCTTTCAGCAGCTTAGAGTCTGGACATTTACTGCCTTCATTAAACATGTTTGTGTAATCTCATGTTTAAGACTCATATACTGTGTTCAGCATCACAATAACATGAAGCAAGAGAAGAGGCTTCTCCTAGCGTCTGGACAAAGCAATTACATGACAGGTGTTAAATAGCTTCATTTTAGCCCCGACACGTGATATAAGATATAATGACACACGATGATGCCAGACTTCATAGCAACTTCATAGAGATCTGAATCTACTTTAGTTTTAATTCATCTGTCCTGTTGTTGAAGATTTTGCAATAGTGGGGAAAACATAAATTAAGAGGAGTGCTATTTTTTCAGTCCTCACTCACCTGTGTTATGATCTTTCACAGGAGGTGGAGTCAGATGAACAGTAAGCATGGTACTTAGTAATGGGGGGTAATTCACTCGTCACACTAAAATCCTCGTGATGGTTCAAATCCCCATATGGGTACAATGTATGAAGACCATTTCTGGTGTGCCCCATTGTGCTATTGCTGGGTTATTGCTAAAAGCGCTGTAAAACCAAACTCACTTTCTCATGTTCTCACTCACTCACTCACTCACGCACTCACTCAGGTACAATTTGAGAGAATCATTTGGACCAACTTATCTGATTTTTGACAGTGGAAAAGAATTAAAATGACCATTTCTGAATATAAACAATTAAGGCTGGGACAATGCATGGTTAATATGAATGGGTTCAAGACTATGAGTGAGTGAGTATGTTTTTTTGCTGTTTTCAGCAACATTCCAGCAATATCATGCCATATGACATCAGAAATGGGCATCACACATTGTTCCCATGTGATGAATCCAACCTGGGCCTTTGGTGTGACAAGCAAAAAATTTAAATTACAAGGCTATCAAACTGCCCCTCTTATGCAAGAACATCCAGCTTTTGAGAAACCATGTGAACAAAGTCACCTCTAAAACAGTAGCATTTGCGTTGTGAACTCAGACAGATTTGTGATTGAATTTTATCTGTGTTTTTGAGGGACTATCTCAGGGATTTATCTAATGCATAATTCCCACAGATATGACCGAACAATTTTGTAAAATACTCCCATTATATTTCATACACATCTCTTGGCTATGTGCCTCAGACAGTTCAGTCTTCTCAGAAAAATTGAAAAAATCTTTGTTCCCTAATACTGATAATGGAATTATAAAACAGGCATTACATTATGGAGCAGCATACTCAATATGGGAGGCAACTCTTTTCAGATTAACAATGATTAATAAGAGTTATCTCCCCTTAAGTATCAGGATATATACTGTCTTGTTACAGTTAAAAATTTGCTGTGACAAAAGGTATAAGAAATCCCCTGTGAACCAGCAAAACAGAACAAAGACAAGTCTAAAACATTCAAATATTGTATTATTAAGAAAAGAGAGCAAGTTATACTAAGTCACAAGTCAATTTCGCGATGCCGATTTCAAATGCAATACAAATGAGACAAAATATAAGGCAATGGGTCACAAAATATATAGCAAACTTACCAAAGTCTTAGTGCGAGAGAGAAACAGTTATGCAAAATGTAAGACAGCGAGCAGTCAGGCAGCGTTTTTTTGTAGATCAAGCTTTGGCCCCGATTGATGATGCTACTCCAGTGTATGTATCCATGCCTATGTCCGTGTCCTTCGACAACACGGCAACTCAAAGCATTTATATATACATTCAGTCATTTCCTGAAAGTTTGAGCACATACGACCATCGTCACTAATGTGGACTGCTCTAGAATAGTCTCCCGGAAGTCAACAAATAGAAAGTCAAGGACAGATAACTCCACAGTGCTGCCATAGAGGCGTGCCGCTTAAATAATTTTCTGTATGAAATGTGACCCTTTATAACTAACACTAAATCCTTAAATACGGTGACCCAATTACAACTGCAGCAATAATAATCAATAACAACTCAAATCACAGAAAATACACTCTCGTAACAGTATTGCCACCATTGCCATCGTGATGATAATCGTCTTTTGCCAATATGTTGATAATAGACAGTCTCGCCTTATTATACTGGTATCAGGATATGCTGTCTCACCACTTAGGCCAATATACACAGTTCTATCTATCACAACTTGTGGTTGACAACGCACTGCTATCTCAAAATTTCCAGTCAGTTTCACTTGTGACCCCACTGAAATTTCCATCCAGCTCCATCCCACTATGTTGTTATGATAGATTGATTTGTTGTTTAACACCACACTCAGCAATATCAAACTTAGTAATATATAACTAATCAAGTCTGGACCAGACAATCCAGTGATCAACAAAAGACACATCAGTCCCTGAAACTGGGAACCGATGACATGACAAGCCTGACCACCCAATCCTGTTAGTTACCTATTGTGACAGGCATCGTCGCCTTTTGTGGCAAGTATAGGGAGAGTGTTTTGATAAATGTCATTCAACAGGTGAATGAGTTTAGTTTTACACCACACTCATCAATTTTCCAGCTATGTGGCAGCAGTATGCAAAAAAAAAGGCGCCTGGACCAGACAATACAGTGATCAACAGCATGAGTATCAATCTCTGGAAATGGGATATGATGACATGTGTCAACCAAGTCTAAAGCCTGACCACCCGATTCTGCTAGTCACCTGTCATGACATGCATGGGTCAGTGAAGGTCAATTCTATCCTGTGGATCTCCACAGCTAATTGGTTGTAATGGATAGGTTTATTAGTAAATGGAATCCGAGAGGAGGTAATAAAACACTCCCTGATCACATGAAGAGCACATGTAAATCTGTCTCAGAGATCTTAAGTGCAAATCATAATGTCCAAACTGCGAGTTCACAAGATAGAGGCATTGCTTTAGGCTGGAATTAATGCACATGGCAAGATGGCAAACAAAATAGTCATTGTTATCTAAACCTTTCAAAACAAGTCACAGTTATTATCAGTGAGCAACTGTGAATAATTCAATCTGTTGCCGTAAACTGGAGTTGTGTTCTTATTTTTTTTGTTCTAATATATGGCATCGTATTGCTTTGTATTGCTAATACTGGTTCTTATCTTTTCAGGTTTATGCCTTGTTATCTTAAATGTCGGATATCATGAAATCACAGAAAAGGACAAGTTCACAATAGCTGGTTTGACAGTAAATTGATAATTGTTTTACATATTAATCACTTTTTCAATGACTTCATGCATCACTGCCTTTTTGTTTTGTTTTAATATGAATTCATGTGGCAGCAAATAAATGTAATTTTCTGAATAAAATTGATGTTTTATACTTATCCTGACTCATGCTAATTGCTTTTATCTCCTCTTCCCTGGCGAAGGTAGTGGAACACATGAAAGTCCCGTGAAGTTCCCTTCTAAAAGAAGCGGATGCAAAATACACTCACCCATATAGCCTCCCCTTTCCCGCGCTCCTGGTCACATGACCGGCCATGTTTGTCACTCTCTCCTTGTATATCACCAGACACGCGAATATAGGAATTCAGCATGCCTGTGCGGGGTAGCTGGGAGGGCTTTTGTCATGAGTCAGGATAACTATAAAATATCAATTTTATTAAGAAAATTACATATTTTTCCTTATCCTGACTCATGCTAATTGCTTACAGAATCTGCCGGAAACGGCGGTGGGTCAGGCTACACTGGATTCTGCTGGCTGTCAAAATTGTAATGGCGATAATATGGTCCTGGTCTCCTAATATTCATTGTAAATTCTGGGGGGATCACATCTCAATGGACATAGCGATAAATCTTGAGTATCCTGTGGTCCTAATATTGAAGATAATACCGGTATGTGAAATTGCCTATCCGGTTGACCTGGCAATTGATTTTTCACAATAAAATCCCATCGTAAACCCTGATGGACTGTCTGTTGACTATTTGCATCAAAACTTGTGCGGTTAAAGTCTAGAGCATGAATTTCTGACATTCCTGCAACTGTAGCCAAGGCAAATAAAAATAGCGTCTTCTGAGTTAGCAGTTCGATTGAGGTCCGGTCAAGCGGTTCGTATGCATCACTTGTGAGATGCTGAAGTATGATGTTTAGATCCCATGCTGGAGCTCTAAATCTACGTTGCTGATCTTCCAGTTTGAAAGAGCGTAGTAAGGCAAGTAACTCAGGTACTTTAGTCAACTTGGTTCCTGTTTCCATGGTGACGACTGAGCTAAGAGCTGCTAAGTATGTAGATAATGTGGAACCTTTCAGACCTCTGGACTGTCGTAGGTGACATAGATATTCTGCTATCTGCGGATATGCAGCCTTCATCGCCGTAAAACCCTTCTTCTTGGCGTATGTCTCAAACTGCTTCCATTCGTCATCATAAGGCTAAAATTCCAGATTTTGCTGTTCTCGCCGAGTATCCTCTGTGTTTTAAACAGTTTTTAATATGCTCCACATGTGAAGTCGGAATACAGATGGATTTCCGTGCGTCTGTTTTGTGTGTGGGTGAACGAGAAGATTTTTTCCAATCTGGCAGTTGTAGTAGTGGTTGTCCTAACTCTTCTATGAGTGTTGAAAACCAATGTCTCGTTGGATAATAAGGCATGACCTATGACAGTTGTAGCCTCTTGGTCAGTTTTATTTTCTGGATGACTTTCGGTAGCAGCACTGGAGGGGGAAGCGAATGCGTTTAGCCCTTCACATGGGATGCTGAGAGTGTCTGTTGCCCAGGCTAACAGATCCGGTCCTGTTGTTGTCTGTTTGTTGAACGTTGTTGCAAATAAGTCTATTTGCGGTGATCCTATTGTCTGGTTGATTAGTTGAAACGCCTCACGATGCAACATCCACTCTGTTGGTGATGGCCGATCTATGTCACCTACGAAGAGGACAAGACAAAGCATCTGTCATAATGTTGCAAGCTCCTGGTATGTGACACACTTTTATGGGAGATTCACACTGTCGACTAGATCGAAGAGTTGAAATGTCAGGAGTAGAAGAGATGGTGATCTCATTGACCCCTGTTTGTTTATGTAAAAGACCACTGTTGAGTTGTCTGTGTGTATCATTAGTAGTTTGTCTTTCAACATTTTCACCCAGCATGAATGACCGCTTTCATCTCCAACTGGTTGATATGAAGAGCTTGCTCTCCTTTGGTCCACATCCCTGCTGCTACTTCGTTGTTTAGATGGACTCCCCATCCTTGCATCGATGCATCTACGTAGAGATGGTTGTTGAATGCTGGCTCTATCATATAAGTCCCTGTGCAAACGTTCGATCAGTGAGTCCACCAGAGTGAAACAGGCTTCAGGTTGTCTGGGAGCGGAATCTGACCTCTGTTGTTGAGATGAAGATTCAAGAAACGTTGTAACGGACGTAGTTGTAGTCTTCCTCTTCTGGTCATGTCTTGTGCTGACGTGAGGAGACCCAGTAGACACTGTCACTGTCGAAGTGTCAGCAGAGACAGTAGAGCTTGATTTATCATGTCTTGAATCTTGACCCACCGGTCCTCTGGGACGACAATCTGATTCGATCTTGTGATGAAACGAATCCCAAAGAAATTGAGATCTTGTTGAGGTTCTAACTCCAACTTCATGTGGTTTACTAACCATCCCAGTAGTGTTAGTAGCCTAATTGTGAAATCTAACTGTAGTTTGAGTTGACTTTTCTCTTGATCCGCTTGTATGCTGTCATCCAGATAAAAGGCACTGTGTAACCCCTCAGGTGTAGATAGTTGACTGTGGCCTTAGTTACCCGTGTAAACAGCCACGGAGCCGAAGATATTCCAGTTGGCAGGACTTTCCATTGGTAGTGTTGACTGTTGAAAAGGAAGCGTAGATATTTCCTGGACTCTCGATGTATCGGGATGTGCAGGTATGCATCTTGTAAATCGATGCTGGCGAGATAATCTCCTGGACGAATAAGGAGTCTTAGTTGAGGTAGCTGTACCATCTTGAAACGCTCTGGTTTTTGAAGGAAGTTCTTGTTGAATACCTTCATGTTGTATGTAAGTTGAAATTTCTCTTTGGAATTCTTCTTGGGTACCAGGAAGATTGGGGAATCGAAACCGGGCGTCAGACTCTGTGGCTCTATAACTTCTACTGCTCCTTTCTTTGACAATGTTGCTATGGCGACGGCCAACTTGTCCCGTTGATGTGTTGCATAGATATAGGAAGTTGGTGTTTTTGTGAGGGGTGGAAAAGTTCTCAGCGAGATCTTGTAGCCTTCTCTCAGGATTTTCATGACATAGTTGTCTTTGAGGATTCCACAGCTTCCCCAGTACAGTTGAACATGTTCATCCACTTAAGACAGTTGTACGGGAACAGCTTGGGGTGGAAGACTCCAGTCATTCTGAACCTGATCTTCAATAACGTGCTCTTCTCTCACCCCTAGATGTACTGGTGGATGTCTGGGGGCACTTGTTTCCTGCACGGGAGCAATGACAAGAAGATGTCCTCTCTTCACGTGTGTTGAACTTTTTGTCTCTTGCTCTTTGAACCCTGTTGAACTTGGACTTAAGGGCGTAACGTTGATTAGTCTCCTTAAGTACTGATGTCAGGATCATCCTGTCCTCCTCATTATCTGGACTAATGAACTTTGCAATGAGAGTTTCGTTAAAGGCTCTTGAGCGAGCCAATCCAAAGAAAGTACATCTCATAGTAGTGTCGAGCTGTGCAAGCCTCTTGTCTTCTATCTTGTAAAATTTATTGCAGGCTGGACTGATGATCTTATAAGCTTCATCCACGTCCGGTGCCCTGATGAATGGCTCCATATGATGTAGAGGGAAGCGATGTGCATTGAATGACGGCACATGCTGTTGTTGAAACTTAGCTTCTGACTTAAATGTCGCAGATAACATCTCATTAATTGTAGATATCAGAGATATCGGCAGGAACGTAAGTGTATCAATGTCGTCCTCCTTCATCATATAGGTATTAGCTTTGTTAGCGTCCTTAGATGGTGAAGCTAAGTCAAGTCCATTCGTGATCCATGATGTAACTTCAGGGTCCAAAAATAGGGCTTCCTCTGATGATGACGCTTGATAATGTCTATCTTCATCCCTCCATGAGTGTGAAGCATTCATTCATGCTGACGATCTCTCCACGACTAAGGTTGGTGGTGATTGTTGACAACGCCTACGATAAGTTGGGGAGAGTGACGAAGACCTTCTGCATTGATGAGTGAACCCGCGAGTGCACTCATGTGAGCAGGAATCCTCACCGATGCGAGTGCACCCACGCAAGCGTGACTCCTCACTCGAGCGAGTGTACCAATGTTGCACCAATCCTCACTCCCGCATGTGCACTCACTCAGCATGGTTGGTTCTCTCTCTTGACTGCGATGTGAAGAGGGGGATGCTGATGACGATCTTCCTCGAGTGTGTGCATACACGTCCTCTCATCCTCTGGCGTGAGTGCCATTCTAGGTGAGTGTTCATGCCGAGCTGTAGTCAATGATGATGACGAGTGCACTCGTCTCTCCTCTTCTAAATGCCGCTGCTTTGTGAATTCTTGCATGAAGGCTTCTGGGTCAAATTGCTGCAAAGTTTGTAACGACGGTTGATCTATCTACTGTTGATGGAGTTTGCGTTGTCTGATGATTCTGCGTTGTGTGACGATTTTCCTCCGGGTTGAGAAGAGTAGAAGATGTCGTCGGGGTAGATGTAGATGATGTCATCAGAAGACAGTGTTGGTTGATATCTACCTCGTCTTGTAGAATCAACGGTGGTTCGTTGAAGATAATTTGTTCATGTGGAGGGACGATATCTTCACCAAACGATGTCTGTGATGATTTCTGTGATGATTTCGATGAGGATGATTTCTTCTTCGATGACCTTGACTTCTTCGGTTGAGACGGCCCTGTTTCTGAGGAAGGTCTTGTCTGAGATACTTGGGACGACACACCGGACCCCAGACCTAGCCCCAGAGAAACGCCAGACATTTCACTGGAATGAATCTCAGCAGATGTGGTTAACAAATTACCCGAATTTAAATCACCTGTTTCAGACATGACTAATGCAAGCCGTCGTGGCTTGTCCCTAGCACATCTGTAAACAGACTGTACATAAAGGGTAAATTCTGAATCAGACAATTCTATACAAAATTTACAACGATTAGTAGAAGAACATATGGGTTTGCACGTCGGGCAAATTAAATGAGGATCAACCGCCGACAGCTGCAATCTACATAGTAGACAAGATTTCATCAATTGGGACTAAG
Source organism: Haliotis asinina (assembly GCF_037392515.1). Classification (NCBI taxonomy): domain Eukaryota; kingdom Metazoa; phylum Mollusca; class Gastropoda; order Lepetellida; family Haliotidae; genus Haliotis; species Haliotis asinina. Next base: position 40,218,060 of record NC_090285.1, read on the forward strand.
TCACAATTGAAGAAATACATGCTTAATACTGACATAATTACGACAAATTTGATAATATATAATGCATATACATATCCAAAAAACGTATACGAGCAGAATTTTGTTTAAAGATCAAAATAAAGAAAGAACTTTCCAACGTATCAGGACCCTCAGGTACTTCCAGCCGCCCACGTCTGGCGATAAGGAGAGAGTGACATGCATGGCCGGTCATGTGACCGGGAGTGGGGGAAAGGGGAGGCTATATGTGGGTGAGTGTATTTTACGTCCGCTTCTTTCAGAAGGGAACTTCACGGGATTTTCATGTGTTCCACTACCTTCGTCAGGGAAGAGGAGATAAGCAATTAGCATGAGTCAGGATAAGGAAAAATTTTCTAAATTTCCTTTTAAAATTATAACATTTATCATGACTAATAATTATCTGAGAATAGAGACAGCTCTCAGCCATACCTTTCAAGAACCCACTCACTTTAACTCACTAAGTGGAGTGGTTGTCTTGATCATGTTTCAAGACATGGTAACTTATAACAGGAAGACACAGTCATCAATATCCCCCGCATTACCTCCAATTTCAGTCTAGGTCTCACTTGCTGCCATGGAAACACCAAAAATATTTTATTAAGAATACCCAAACTACCAAAAGGCAGTAATACACCCCCTGATCTATCTATGTGCCAAGTTTGGTGAAAAAATATTGAATGGTTTTAAAGTTCTGCTCTGGAAAAGATAAATGTGCACCCACGGACTGGGCACATTTTAATATACCCCGCAAAATGCATTGCAGGGGATAACGCTCTTTGGGCAGTTGGGTAGCCTAGCGGTTAAAGCATTTACTTGTCACACCAAAAGACCTGGGTTTGATTCCCTATAAGGTACAATGTGTGAACCCCATTTCTCGTGTACCATGCTGTGATTTTCACTGAATATTGCTAAAACGGCATAAATCTAAATTCACTTACTCAGTCATAATCCTCACTGAAATGTCACCACTAAAGTTGTGAAATTACTTTTCTGTGCAACAAAATCATAAATCAATGTACATTTGTCTTAATGAACCAAACTTTGATGTAAACACATATGGCCCCTGGATATATAACTATGAATAGAGCTCTTTATTGACTTCAGCCAATGCATCCTTGATTAACAGAAATGGTTTCATATCTGCAAACAGCTTGTTTATACAAGTGTTTTGCAAATATTGAACATGGATAAACCATAGAAAAGACAGATGAATAGATGACAAAGACAAATGAATAGATGTCCTGTTTTGAAACAAGTCTTGTTTATTTCCACCAGAATTTTGAGTGACTGAGTGAGTGAGTTTGGTTTTATGCAACACACAGCAACATTCCAGCTACATGGTGGCAGTCTGTAAATAATAAAGTCTGGATCAAACAATCCAGTGATCAACATCATAAGCATCAGTTTGCGCAACTGGAATACACTGACATGTGTGAACCAAGTCAGCAAGCTTGACCACACGATCGTGTTTGTCGCCTCTAACGATAAGCATAGTTGCTTTTTGTGGCAAACATGGATTGCTAAAGATCTATTCTACTCCAGATCTTCAACTGTCTGTACGGTCTGAGGCACATTCAAATGCACCAGCATTTCTTTGACTATGGACAGAGCAGTACCTATATATTTCATTTTCATTTTTCCAATATGAATATTTTGTGTGAAGAACAAGTAAGCTTTAAAAAGTGAATCTGGCACAGCCCACCATATTAAGCCTCTAGTGGCCTTATGGTAATACAGCAGAAAACAAAAAAAAAACATATTTTTTTTTCAAAGCTTTCAAAACTCATTTGATGACGTCAAGGGAGTACAAATTGATCTAGGTGTCAGTATCAGGAAGCACATTACATGTTTAACAAGAAAGAAAACATCAAATCTATTGAAACTTCAGGAAAATGTATCTTCATTTTTTAAACCAAAAAGGTATAATTGGCAAGGGGACATTTTGTATTTCCTACTTTTTTCATTACTTATTAAACAGTGTTGAATCATATCCTGTTGCTAGCACTATCAAGCCATCGGTGCTGACGCAGGAAGCTATGATCAGTTAAAGCTGCACAACTGTTTTCAGAGAATATTGTAAGGAATAAAAATTTAAATGAACATTAGCAAAACATGTAACTTTCTGAATAAATTGATATTTTATACTTATCCTGATTCATGCTCAATTGCTTATCTCCTCTTCCTGGCAAAGGCAGCGGAACACCAGAAATCCCTTGAAGTTCCCTTCTAAAAGAAGTCGACGTAAAATACACTCACCCACGAGTAGCCTCCCTTTACCCACGCACATGGTCAACTGATCGGCCATAATTGTCACTCTCTCCTTAACAATCACCCGACATGAGAATTATAGGAATTCAGCATGCCTGTGAGGGGCGGCTGGGAGGGCTTTCATCATGAATCAGGATAAGTATGAAATATCAATTTTATTTACAAAATTACATATTTTTCCTCATCCTGACTCATGCTTAATTCCTTACAGAATCCGACAGAAATAGCGGTAGGTCAGGACATGCTGGATTCTGCTGGCTGTCAAAATTACATCCAATAATTACGTCCTCCATTATAGTTGATAGCGAGAAGTTTTCATGTAGCGCTAGTGTAGAGGCTAGGGCTCTGATTTCATGGGGGTTGGAGGCTCGCGGAGGTTCCAATCCTGCTGCTTTATATGTAACAACTCTGATCCACACTGAGATAGTGTTGAGGGATACTTCTGTGGGTGTCTCAGTAGATATAGGGATAAATAGGCACTTTAACCATTGTCTTCTAGACTTGATATGTGCAATGTATATCTTCAATGCACTGACCGGACATAATGATGAGTCTTACGTATCATGAGGTCCCAGGATTGGTAGAACTGTCTGTCCTGTTGACCTGACAGTTGATTCTTTGCAATGAAATCCCCTCGCAGACCGAAGTGAGCGATTTCTTGGTGACTTCATCAAACTTCGCATCAAACTTCGTTCCATTAAAGTCTAGAGCATGAATTTCTGATATTCTTGCAGCTGTAGCCAAGGCAAGTAAAAATAGCATCTTCTGAGTCAGAATTTCAATTGGTGTCCGATCAAGTGGCTCATACACATCACTTGTAACATGCTGGAGCTCTAAATAGGCATTGTTGATCTTCCGACTTGAAGGAGCGTAGTAAGGCAAGTAACTCTGGTACTTTAGTCAGCTTGGTCCCCGTTCCCATGCTGAGAGCTGCGAAGTATGTAGATAACATAGAGCCTTTCAGACCTCTAGAATGACGTAGATGGCATAGATAATCTGCTATCTGAGGATGAGTCAACTTAATCGGTGAGAATCCCTTCTTCCTGGCGTATGCCTCAAATCGTTTCCACTTGTCATCATATAGTGTACAAGTGGATTTCCGTAAGGCTAAGGTGGCTGCTTTCGCTGCTCTCTGAATATCCTCTGCATTTCAAACAGATTTTAATACTGTCCATATGTGAAGTTGGAACACAGGTGGCTTGCTGTGTGCCTGTTTTGTGTGAGGATGGCCGAGAAAATTCTTCCAATCTGGTAATTGTAGCACTGGTTGACCTAATTCTTCTATACGTGTTGGAAACCAATGTCTCTTTGGCCAGTAAGGCGCGACCAAGATCAGTTGTAGTCCCTTTGTCTGTTTGATTTTCTCGATGACATTTTGGTAGCAGCACTGGAGGGGGAAACTCAAACACGGGTGCACTCACTCGACGTAGGTGGATCTCTCTCCAAACTGCGAAGGGATGGAAGAGCACTCACCTGAGCGAGCGTCCGCCCTCACATGAGCATAGTCACTCGTGCGAGTGCACTCAACCATGCGGATGCACTCACTCGACGTAGGTGGATATCTCTCTGAACTGCTCGGGATCCCAGGTGCCTCTCGCTGCCCTCATCAAGTGACAATCATGGCCAATCAGCTGACCATGTGCGTGGGTAAAGGGAGGCTACTCGTGGGTGAGTGTATTTTTACGACTGTTTCTTTTAGAAGGGAACTTCAAGAGATTTCTGGTGTTCCACTACCTTCGCCAGGAAGAGGAGATAAGCAATTAAGGATGAGTCAGGAAAAGGAAAAATAAAGGAATAGGAATGATCTTGCAGCTGTAGCCATTGCAAACAGAAGATCCTTGGCACTGATACACTGCAAACAGAAGATCCTTAGCACTGATAGACAGCAAACAGAAGATCCTTGGGGCAGATGGACTGCAAATACAGTACCCTTGGCACAGAGATACTGCAAACAAAATATCTTTGGGACAGATGATGGAACAGATGTATTGCAAACAGAATATGCCTAGTATCTCCCAAGAGGTTTTTCTATGAAACTAATGTCCTGGAAAAACAAACTAGAGGCTCAGTATGCATGTGAAAATCACAAATTCTGATACGGGGATATGGTTGACATATGGCACAGACATGTGCTGAATTGTGGTCTTTGAAAAGGTCCAGACCCCTTCTATAGATATGATACGGACGGCACACCTACCTGACATTTGCATCCATGACTCTGTCATACTGCTCAAGGGACGTGTTCTCAATGCTACCCAGCTCTATGATACCTGCACAGTTCACCTGTAAAGACAACCCTTGCAACATGTACACTGTGTTTTTTTCCATGTGCTTCAGACAGTTTATAATGTGATCAGTACTGTTCTGTAAAATTTTATCATGAGAAAGAAACTTGAGAACTATGTGGATCAATACTATGTAGTGTCGGAACAGTTTTTTAACAGTATTAAAACAGTCTCAGCACAGTATTTGAACAGTGTCAGAATGATATTTGAACAGTGTCAAAAAGGGTCACAACAGTGAGTGAGTGAGTGAGTGAGTGAGTTTAGTTTTATGCCGCACTCAGCAATATTACAGCTATATGGCGGCGGTCTGTAAATAATCGAGTCTGGACCAGACAATCCAGTGATCAACAACATGAGCATCGATCTGCGCAATTGGGAACCGATGACACGCGTCAACCAAGTCAGCGAGCCTGACCACCCGTTCCCGTTAGTCGCCTCTTACGACAAGCTGAGTTGCGGTCACAACAGTATTTCAACAGTGTCAGAACAGTATTTGAACATTACTGGAACAGTGTCAGAACAGGGTCTGAACAGTATTGGAACAGCATTTGAACAGGGTCAGAACATGATCAAAACAGTGTCGAAACAGTTTCATCACAGTATTTTCACTGTGTCAGAACAATATTTTAACAGTCTCAAAACAGTTTTAGCACAGTATTTCAATAGTGTCAGTCAGTACAGAATTCAAGTAGTGTCAGTTCAGTATTTGAACAGGTTTGGAACAGATTATATAAACAGGGTCTGAGCAGTATTGGAACAGGATTGGAACAGTGTCAGAACAGTATTTGAATAGTGTCAAAACAGTATTTGAGTAGGACTGGAAAAGTATCTGAACAGTGTCAGAACAATATTTGAACAGAGTCAGGACAGTTTTTGAACAGTGTCAGAACAGGATTGGAACAGTATTGGAACAGTGTCAGAATTTGCATGTTTCTGCATTTATTTATTACCTTTGGTATTCTCTGAGTGTGTTATAGTTACAGGTATGGAATACATGTCTACGTTTGTCTGCAATGAATAATTTGTGTCCTTTTCTATTTTACTGTTTCTTCGAAACTGGTCAAACAACACTAGATGGAGAGTGAGAAAGCTGCCATTCTCAGACATTTCAAGAGAAATACCATAGTGAAGACACTTCCCTGAAAATGGGAGATTGACCAGTGTTTATCACAGGAACCCTGTCTGAGAGAACGATCATGGCGAAACATCAAAGGCTTTGTTAGGAACCATACTTTGGCAAAGAAAGTTCACTAACAAACAAATATACACTGAACAAATGTTCTGCAACTTCTCATATAGGGGAATGTTTGCTATATAAGCCATAAAAACAGCTCCCAAATGCGGATACTGTTACGAGTGTGTATTTTCTGTATATTTTGTTATTAATTAAGTAATTATTATTATTGAGTCATAATGTTTAGTGTTTTGAATATTAATTATGATGGCTCACATTTTGTATAATAAATGGTCAGCATTTTTAGGATTTTAGCAGCAGGCTTTCCAGAAATTATCTGCCCTTGGCTTTCTATTTGCTGATTTCCAGGACTAATCCAGAGCATTCCACGTTAGTGGCGATGGTCGTATTTGCTTGAACTTTGGGGAAACAACTGAATATATATATAAATGCTAGTTGCCGTGTGGGGACGGACACACATTCACACTACTGGAGTGTACATCATCAACCGCTGCCAACGTTTGATCTTCATAGCCGCCGTCAGACCGCTAGCTGTGTAACATTCTGCATAACTGTTTCTCTCTCGCACTAAGACTTTGGTGAGTTTGCCATATATTTTGTGACCCACTGCCTTAGATTTTTGTCTCATTTATATTGTATTTGAAATCGGCATTGTGAAATTGACTTGTGACTGTATAACTTGCTCTCTCTTTGCTAAATAATACAAAATCTGAATGTTTAAGACTGGTCTTCATTCTGTTTAGCTGGTTCACAGGGAGTTTCTTACATCGTTTGTCACAGCATTTTTTAACCGTAACAATACTTCCTAAGTGGCATATAGATAGATAATGTTCTGTAACCATTTCAAAAGCATTTGTATACAGTTGTCGGTGTCTTCTTGCCATGGAGTCAATGTCTCTGTATATGTTGGTTTGGTGGCAATTGTCTAGGCTATAGGTAGCACTTGACTGGGTGTGAAATGTCAGGGTTACAATTGTCTTGTTACATTTGTATACACCCCTCTTTGGCTGTAAGTTGTTGAAATGTCACTGTGAAGTGGATAAATAGGTTATCTAAAGTATTATGTACAGTGACGCATGACTTCAATTGGTGCATGTACATCAACAGTCTGTTTTCGCCACACAAACAGCTGAAAATGCAGGCTGAAACTTTTGATAGTTAGACTGAACTCAGAAATAGGACCTTAAAACTATAACTTCATCTTCAGGTTTCTGAATTTGAAAGCCTGATGTCTACAATACACTATTCAACTTGACGCTGCTTTCGATTTGTCATTTTATGCCATCTAGTGATCTGAATTATCATCAACTAATGTGCGCAGAGATCCTTGGCGAGATTATTAGGCAAACATCCTTTACAAGAAAGTCCTCAGTAATAATAAGCATTGTTAAAATGTCCAAATCCAGCAAAAGCTAATTTATTAAGATTCTGATAAAAACATGAAGAACTCTCAAACAGAACTGCTTTGAACAAGTCATACCGGCAATCTGTAGCTACGACATGATTTACATCATATATCTTTTGTATGTATGTCAATAGAAAAAAATAACAAAAACCTGAAAAGAGGACTTACTACCAGAAGTATTTTGACTGGGCACATTTAGGACTTTTCACCAGTACTTTTCTTAACGATGGCTGCTTTTCCTAAACACTCCTTGGTGACAACAATAACAACATCAAATAACAACATATATTCCCCTCAATAAGGACGCTTTGGACACTTGTACCTAATAGCCATCATAACTCTCATTAATCATTTTAAGTCGTTTTTAAGTAATTTTTCTAGGCTGTCATATATTTACCTGCTTAAAATAAGAGAGAGAAAAACAATACAGATTAATTAAGAAAGTCTGAAATCTCAGCCCCAGGGTGCTTCTAAAGATTAAAATGTAAATGCCTAAACTAGCGTTATAATATCAAAACATTTCAGGGTCTAGTTGACCGACTATAATGTTTCAGTCATATATACTGTGCCATGCACAAATCTGAAAATTTTCATCTTGAAAGGAGGCCCCACCTACCATCTCCCACCTGATGATGCTTCCCAAAGCTTTATTCCTGAGGGTGTATATTCTCATAAGTCACACTTGTTTTAAAATATCCAAGAGTTTCAGTCAACGTTCAGAATTATATTATATAGCAGGATGGGAAAGTCTTGTAAATCTTACAGCAAGGGACCGGCAAGTTAAAAAGTCCCCAGTTACATATCTTTTCATAGTGTCCCCGGTAACTACCTTTAACATGTGTGTGGATGGGTGGGTGTGTGAGTGTTTTATTCATTTTGTGAACAAATTTTAGGGACATCAAAATCATCATCACCACCCTCTAGTTATAAATTGTGAACAGTCCCTTCTTATTCAGTTGTTGCTTTTAATGCTTGTTTCCTGCTGTTTGATGATGAAGATGGGATACAGATACAAAAATCTGGATGGCCTGAGATGACTGTCAAGGATTTGGGTGAAAAGAGGTGTCGAGATGTTTCATGATCCCGTAGCCAACTGAGCATAAAGAAGTTTGCTGATCCAATGAGAACACAAGCCACAGTACTTTTCTAGTATCCCTGTCACCAAAACTGCTGAGACAATGTCAAATGTGTGTGCCACTGGAATGTACAAGCAACAATTCCTTACAATCAGTGAGTAAGGTTTTATGTTGCTGTTATCAATATTCCAGCAATATCATAGAAATGGACACCCAAAATGGGCTTCACACATTATACCTATGTGGGGAATCAAACCCCAGTTTTCAGTGTGATGAACAGATGCTTTAGCCACTCGGTCACTCCAGGACAGAAGACACATGAACATTTCGTTCAACTCACCAGAATATTCAGTCTACCAAAGTGTTTGACTGTGGCATCGAGAACATTTCTCACATCAGCTTCCTTCACCAGGTCTCCAGTGACAAGGAATGGCTATAACAGACAAATGATCGATAAGAAAATTGACTGGTAACATCACCCTCACCTGTCAAGACGAACCAATGTACTAAGCAGAAAATCAATATTGGCTATCTCATTGCTACTTGTCTCATAAACAATTGAGACAAGGTATCTCACCCCAGGTCTATACTTTGAATGCAATACTAAGACTTGATATTGTATGACAAATGCACACAGAGCCTAAGATATATTAGAATCTTGTCAGGGGATGGGGATTTTTGTATGTCAGTGCATAGTCCAGTCCCAGTAAGCAGTTAGCAATCCCAATCAGCAGTTACCAGTCAAATTTAGTACTTACCAATCCCAGTCAGCAGTTACCAGTTAAAGTTTCAGTTAACAGTTACCAGTCCATGTCAACAGCTACAAATCCCAGTCAGCAGTTACCAGTCCCAATGAGCTGTTAACAGTCCCAGTCAGCAATTACATTCCATTTAGTACTTACCAGTCCAAATCAGCAGATACCAGTCCCAGTCAACAGCTACCAATCCCAGTCAACAGTTACCAGTCCTAATCAGCAGTTACCAGTCCCAATCAGCAGTTACCAGTCCCATTTAGTACTTACCAGTCCAAGTCCGTAGTTACCAGTTCCAGTCAACAGCTACCAGTCCAAGTCAGCTGTTACCAGTCCCAGTCAGCAGTTACCATTCCAAGTCAGCTGTTACCAGTCCCAATCAGCAGTTACCAGTCCCAGTCCTAGTCAGTCCCAGTCACCAGTTACTTGTCCCAATCAGCTGTTAACAGTCCCAGTCAGCAATTACTAGTGCCAGTCAGCAGTTACCACTCAGCAGTTACCAGTCCAAATCAGCAGTTACCAGTCCAAGTCGTCAGTTACCAATCTCAGTCGGCAGTTACCAGTCCCAGTTGGCATTTGCCAGTCCATGTCAGCAGCTACCAATCCCAGTCAGCAGTTACCACTCAGCAGTTACCAGTCTCAGTCAGAAGGTTCCAGTCTCAGTCAGCAGTTACCAGTACAAGTCGCCAGTTACCAGTCCCAGTCAGCAGTTACCAATCCATATCAGCATTTACCAGTCTAAGTCATCAGTTTCACCAGTCCAGGTAGCAGTTACCAATCTAAGTCAGCACTTACCAGGGGTTACCCAGGGGTTCAATAATCCCCTTACCCAACACCCAGGACAAGTCAGTTTTAATTTCAGGCAAAGATATAATGGTATCTTGCTTGTGCATGTCCTACTAGATAATTTCTGCTTATGGTTTCAAACTGCAAATAAAATTGGATTTCATTTCACATCTGCTCAAAATGTAGCTTTTAAATTCCACAATGATAATAATCTTTCTTTGCTATTTATCACTTCTCAACAAATAGTCCACTAAACATAAACATCAAGCACCAGTCACTGGTCCCAGTCAGCAGTTACCATTCCAGGTCTGTAGTTTCTAGTCCGAGTCAGCAGTTACAACTCAAAGTCAGCCATTACCAATCAAAGTTAGCCATTACTTGTAATGATTGCATCCTAACATTACACAAAACCTTGACCAGTGGTAGTTCCATAAATCTATTCTGACCACATGGAAGTTGGAATGACCTACACTCTTACGGCCACAGAAATCATTGGCCTCGAATCAATGGGTTTTCATATAATTATCTCTAGCTAACACAATAACTTGTGAGGGACAGGATACTGTCAGATCAGATGATCAATACTAAATAGTATACAGCAAACATTTGTTGCATGAAGATGGAAATGCATCACAATCATACATATGGGCACATTATTCCTAACATAGCTAAGGGTTGGGTGGGGGATCAGGGGTAGTTTCTATAAAGACATTTTGTCATGCAACAATATAATAGTTCGGCAGTTATTTTATGTTATTTTAATCAGACTGTAGCTCAAATATTTGGCCTTTTTCTATAAAATTACTGGGACAATCGTTTTCATAAAAAATCCTTGATTATGAATTATGGATTGACAATTAACTTTACTTATTGCTCATTAGATTAAAATATTCAGCCTTCAGCCTTCACTGCAACACAAAGAACACCAGCCAATGTTTCTACTTACAACAGAAGATTAGGTTACTACATTCCCTGCTGAAATTAGTCAGTGAACAAGAAGATGAAACAATGTGTCAAATGTCATTTGTGTTTCCTCTCCAACTCCTAATCATGGAATACCTTTTGGGACGAACTCTTCTCACACTCGGCTCCAACCTGCTGGAGATTCTCCTCCTTTCTTCCTGTCAGGGCAACCTGGGCACCAAGTTTGGAGAAAAGGACTGCAGTTGCAGCACCAATACCAGAACTGGCACCTGTCAGGCACACATCACACTTTCATAATCAAACTCTTCACTTGAATGTCTGGTCCAGATGTTATATATCTGAAAAATTGCTGTTCCACTGGCCATTGGCCATTGCCTTCAGCTGTGTGTTTGTAGAAATAGAATTCTGGTGAATCAACAGACAGAATATCAAAATTCATATCTGTACATAATTACAAAAATTATGTTCATAGTTTCATAAAAGTTGCTGGGAATAATTAATTATCACTAACTATGAACACACAGATCAGATTGCACATTTCTGATCTGATTATGAACGCTTTACCACATAACACGCGTATGCCAGTGATAGAGACATAGCATAAGGCATTTTACGACCGCTTCCATCACCGAGTAGTGTTTATTCTCCAGATTGAATCGGAGTGATCCCAGTTTAGGTTTATCTGGGTAACCTAAACAGTTGCATTATATAGTCTGCTCAGCTGATGCTTATAACGTGACACTACAGGCATACATCGTGTACACCAGACCAACATAGAAGTGTATCTCATGTAACTGCAGATATAGCATTCATGAATGCAAGCTGCTCTAATGGTGTCGGGGGATTTTTGAAAGACATTTTCATATGCGATCAGCAATCGCTAAAGGTGAATTAGTGGAATATGGAGAGGACACCAAGAATTAATTTTACATCACATGTCAACATGGTTAAACAGTGACACAACCTGTGACTAGTGCAACCTTGCCAGCGAGGTTCGCAATGGAGGCCGCCATCTTTAATGACCTTCACCTTTCAACAGCTGGTCGGGGGCGTATTTGATGGCGATCATGGAGCCATGCGAAGTTGACGCATTTCTCAACGCGTCGTGCGATTAACAAGAGTTTTCATGTTAACGGATCCTTTTTTTTTTCTAGTTATTTTTTTTTCAATCATCAGTTACTCGCGATCTCTTGTCGATTCGATATTTCGCGTTCGTTACTAAAATCTACTTATTCGTTTGAATGTGTTTTTAAGAAAAGGAATCTTTTCAAATATGCTCACTCAGGTTGCTTTTTATCCTGTGATGAAGTTACCTGTGATTAATGCAACTTTCCCTTCCAGGTTACCGAGCGATGAGTCCATGGTGTGTAAAGCTGATAAGCACCTTTACAGAAAAGCAGGTCAGGTAGTGGATCGTTGACACTGATAATCCCCGTTCAGCATAGTAGCCTACACTGGCTGTCGCCTTTTGCTGGGTCAGAACCATGTGTGGTAAAACTAACACATCGATCGTGAACAACTACATCTTAACAGCAAAGATTATTCAGAATGACGATAAAATAACATTCGCATGAAAGGTGTGCGGCTCACCATCCGTAACTTTAAAAAATGGTCAAATCTTTATGTAACCATAAACATCACCATCATTTCGAATATTTAAAGTTTGTAAGTTTAGTTTTAGGCTGCTCTCAGTAATACCCCAGCTGTATATAGTGGCTGTCCAGTGCGCACATGATCTACAGCATGCGCAGTATTTGCGCAATTGGGATACGATGACATGTCAAATTACTGTCAACCAAGTCAGTAAGCTTGACTTCCCGATCTTCTGTCTTATTGAGGTTACAGCTGAAGGTGGCGGATTCGATCCCCCGCCGCGTCATACTAAACAACGCTAGCTAATTGCTGGCCCAGATAGTGTTCATTCTGACGTTCGCACAACGTTGGCACAACGTCACCAGTTACGCTGGCCCAACGTCGGATGGCAACGTTGGCCCCAGGTAATCCTTACCGTCGGGCCAACGTTAGCCCAACGTTTGCAAAGAAACGTCTGTTTAATTCCACAGTACCCTTACCTACCCTGAAATGTTTGTGGAAATCTGGCAATAATATCACATATAGCTAGCAACTGGTCCAGTCATTGTTGGTCCCTGCCTGCCCCCCTGCATTATTAGGTACAACAAGGGGTGGTCGGATCGGAGTGGGGTATTCTGAGTCGGATATATTCATGCTACATACAGCGGACTCTGACATCTGAATTATCCCCCAATCTGTGAATTCCGGCACAGGTTTGGGTCCCGGCAGCTTTCTTCTTTATTATCATCATTTGAACGTTGAATTTTTCGACATGTTTACATTCCGAATTCCGACACCATTTTCTGGTCCCAATGACACTGCGAATCAGGACAATCCGACATCATGTATCACACTGCTGCATTGTATCTCAGTGAAAAAACAGCAAAGTCTGGGCTAGTACAAGCAGCCACCCATACACACGCATGTACCTCGTCATATGAGCGAAATAATCTTAAGTGTGACGTTAAACCCCATTTCACGTCACCACACCGTAAGTGGTTGCGCTCAAAGCTCCATTACAAAATTATGAACTTCATTCACTAGCTGATCATGATCTCCAAAACGTCGACAGGAATTTAGAATCAAAGGGAGGCTACTCGTCAAGGATTAAGCACACACTTATCGGGCTCTGGGCGCAAGCGTGCAATCCCAATACAAGCATAAGAATCCAGAATCCAGAATCAGAGATGGATAGTGTTTATTACAAATACAGAGTTTTGCAAGCACACAAACCTATTCATCATACGATGTTTGAAACGTTATTTTCATGCCTAACTAACGAAAGACTGAAGGTGTACTGAATGGCGGGCATTATGCAATCTTTCATAGGGGTGAGTAAAATTCAATAGGACAGATCCGAGTTTACAGTCCGTTGGAGTCAGAAACGGACAGATGAAATTTTTTCATTGAACAAAATTGACACAAAAGTTGTTATCTGTTGCGGCGGGGTGAAACCGCAGAAAAGGAACAGCCACTACCTTGTCGTGCACGTGATACACATGCCTGATGAAAAATGAAGTTGAATGCTGACGTGAAACAGTTGATGATTAAAGTGTACGAGTTTTCCATACTGAAGCCAACTGGTGGAGAATTAGGTCCATGTACTTATTTCCTGTCAGACCTTTCTGAACAATCACCAAGCCAGGTCTCCCCACGTCATCGCTTCGGTCCACCTGCAGTTCGGTGCTAAACGTTCAATTCGACGTCGGTAGACAAGTTCTGCGTTTGCGAGGTGAACGTATTTCTACATCGAACCACCACCAAGTCATATCTAGGAATGAAGTAAATGACGTAGACGTAGACGTAGACGGTGACGTAGATGAAAGCCCAGTAGAGGTCTATTGAATTTGATCACCTTTCTGATGATATTTGGGTTCACCTGAGGCAGGTTTGAGGAAGTAAGGTGATTTGGTGAAATGACGTGGAACTGCTGACAGGAATTCTCAGACTGCATTAAATCTCGGTGCTAATGTGGATGTTGCGATTGAGAACATTCAGACATTGTCCCACTTCTAGTTAGTCGAAAGTTTCATTAAAAAAGGTTAGCATTCTCATCATCTTCCTGTTTTCCTGTCGGGATTGTTTCCTTTCAATGGCATTAAAGAAACATTTAAGTTCGAGAATAAGAAGATAAGAAGAATATATTTCTTCCATATTTCTTCCATATTTCCACGTGGTATGTTAATATGCTTAGTATTCTGCTTTTGTGATGAGAGGTGAACTTAGATTTAACGTCACGTACATGCGCGTGTGAGTAGCTGTCTGTCATGTTCTGACTGATGGCTATGTAATGACGTTAGCCTTGAGAGATACCATTTGTGGAATTGAATCGTGTTGGTTTTCGAAAGCCTTCACTCCTACTTCACCATGCTTTTAAGGGCTGATCGTCATTCAGCTTCTTCTTTCCACCATAAGTTGGGTACAAAGATCACTGTACGAGCGTTTATCAATTTAACATGTACTTTAAACCAAATTGTTTCAAAACGAGGTCCAAACACGAGTTAGCATAGTTTTGAAACAATGAATCATACGTTAAAGGTCACATGCAACGTAAAACACAACTTTGCAGATTCTGGTACCTTTCGGTATGCACTTATAAACAAATCATAAAAAAATGCCAATTCAACCTATAAAGTTGAAAAAAACGCGATGAAAGAAAAGCCCGCGAAATCGGTGCTGGGGGGAAAACTGGTTTCAGCAGCTGTGCTGCGCTGCGTTCATAACGCATGCGCAGTGAATAGGATCGCGGAGCTTGAAACAGTATGCATGCCCAGAGTCTGAGGTCGTGAGCAGTCTAATCTTGGTTGTGTACACAAACAAGTAAATAATCTACTCGTTACGTAAAAAAAAAAAAAAAAAAAAACTTGTTGATTGTGGTAAGCAGTCTCTGTCACAGAGAAAGCTCAGTGTATGGTTTATTCACACCTATATGTCTGCCTGTCTGTCTGTCAAAGACAACATGCAGTACACAGCTTGTTGTCATTGATCACGTGCAATTTGAACTTAACACCTATCAGAATATACGACATAAAGAAAATAAATTGATTTATGACTCGTGCGCCCGAGTCCCGTCTCTGCCACATTATGTAATTAGGCAGGTGTGATACACATGTCATGTTTTTTTCGGATGAGTGGATCTGACGGAGGCTAGTGCAAACTCTTGTCAGTTTCAAGTCCTGCTTTGTACTTGGACGAATGACAGATTCCAGCCACGCAGTAGTTTACCATCTCTACTGAGATGATTTTTTATTCGATCGAGCGCAAATTCAGAGAACATATCTATTTTCAAAACCTAACATCTCTATATACATTCTTCATTGATAACAACTTCTTTTAGTGTATATGATTTTTTGCTTGACAACAGTATGTGAATCCATACTGAAACGACACATCAATTACACAAAAAGAACTTGTTATCCATAAAGAATCTTACTGTCTTGTGACTGGCCATACTTCTAAAATGCCCATCAAACAGATCATCTTTCTGTACACATAATGAACCCTCAGCATGTCAGCAAAGGAAACAGCCAATCGGAAGCCGTCGTTACACTTGAGTACAGATCCACCCGCTACGACTGGGTTCGGTCTCCCGAGGGCTTCGTTTCGGGGGAAGTAAGCCCAAGTACAAAATATTGCACTTTTGAATCGCGATTGTACGCTTATAATTTTGTTTATTTGGTTTTTTTTAAAGCAGCAATGTATATTATATGTCATGAATAAGTGATAAATGTGTTTTAATTATGTTTGATTTTTTGGTTGCATGTGACCTTTAAATGATACCTGACAGGCACGCAGCACGCAGTAATCTGTCTCTAACAAACCCTACAGTCGTTGTTTGTCGAAGAAGAGCAGGCTTAAAGATCACATATACTCTAGGGGGTGCAAATACAGGGATAGCCTCCATGCGGAGCCGCCAACGAGGATTCAGTACAAACGCATGATCACGTTCACGATGCCAGTGTGATCTGAAAGACCTGAACAGCTGAACTTTTTCCACTACCCACCAAATACCAAGGGCATTTGAATCAATAAGTGAAAGGTTGCTAGCGTCGTCATAAGCTACCGGACATTGTCGAACAGCTCACGTCCATTACCGATCAACTCACGGATATCGCCGATTAGCTGACGGACACTGCCGACTAGCATCGAACATGGTCGAATAGGTGGCGGACATAGCCGATATTCCCTGAAAAAATCGTCATGGATGAAAACAAGAAACGCGCTGGATTTACTGGGTAGCAATCACGTGCAATACGAACCCCAGTGAATGTACGTATGCATCCTTTGTCGACCTACCACACATCATTATCTTCACAAAATGTGCATATGGCTCATGGTGGATATAAACAGTCAGTGTATGTATTTAATTCCATCAATAGGGTCTATATTTCATGTAAAACATTTATCACTATTGTGACAGATGGCTATTGTAGCTGTTTCTGGGAGGCAATCAATACTATACTCGTACACTCTATAGTGGACTCTTGCGGTGTTGTCCAGGTTGAATATGGCCCTTTGCCATATCTAAAAGTCTCTGAGATACATTCTTCTCTTTCCGTCCAGCCCAACCATGCGGGTGGTTAGGTAGTCTAGTAGTTCGGTCGGAACGCGTTCGTTCGATTCCCCACCTGGGTGCTATGTGTGATGTCTATGTATTGTGTCCGCTGTAGTGGAATATTGGCAAAGGGGGCGAAAACCAAACCTAAACTCATTCACCATTCCGCAATGCAAAAGTCTTTAAGTGATATTCAGAACCTGGTATGATGAGGAGGAATACTTTTTTCTGGACAAAAAACCTCGGATGTTTCGGTGCAGATGCTAACATGGCTAGCTATTCTCGAAACGTTCGTAGCGCTACGAACTTCTCAAGTCCATTCTTAACACGTTGGCTACGATCAAAGTTAAGAATTTGCTTGATGACGTTTCAGAATCTACACGGAAACTTCGCGCCTATTTGCAATAAAGAAATAATTGTCTACCGATTGAAAGTGTTCCTCTCTAGTCAAACGCAAGAGGGTTTTTTTAGGGCCACAGTTCTGAATTCATTATCTCACAAGGGACTCCTTTCAATGCATATGAATCTTTTTGGTGCAATCAAAATTGTGCAAGAGACCATTCTTCAGTGTGGGACGAGTCAAGATCACTGGAATTGGCGGGTAAGATGACAACATGATCACGCATGGCAACACACAATCACCAACTCAGACGTTTGGGCGAAGGACAACAGTCACTGGTCAGCATGGAGCAGACCTTCCTGTCATATTTCGTCTGAGTCCGGTATCTGCAAATCCTAGCCGATAGCGCAGCTTGTCCAAGTCTCAGCACTGTAAGCCTTTGACACTTCTTGAGTGGTAACAACAGCGTCGTGTCCGACAACTCCATGTGTCTCCTTTCATGTCGTGGGTATATTTCTCTGAGAATTATTGGCAAATTGTTATGTCAGGTTATAATCACCGTGTGCTACTGTATGCTGGGCCATTACACACAACATTAACGTGCTTAATGCTGGGGTTTATTCGTAACTGCACAGGTAATTTATCTTCTACAGGAGGCAGGAATGCGCCAAGGACTCTAGCGATTACAATGAAAACTTAGTTACTCTTATTCGTTTGTGTACAATGTGTGCATGGGGTATACGTTAATCAATGACGAAGCGTGTAATTTTAATTTTGTGTTATGTGGGTGTCTGGGATAACACGTTGATTGACAAAGTGTGTACTGCAAGCAATCCGTTAATCACAGACAAGGTGTTAATGCAGGTGACTTGGGCTGTACATTGATTGCCATACAGTGCACCCCAGCTGTCTGAGGGTACACGTTCATCAGCTACAGAACGTGTATTGCAGGTGTCTGAGGGTGTGAAAATATTGACAGAATGTGCCCCGCATTTGGTTGGGGATAAACCAATGACAACGTGTCTTTACATGTGACTGGAGTACGAATTCAATGAGAAATGTGTTTTGCAGGTGTCTGGCACCATACGTTGACAGGCAGAATATGTTCTGCAGGTGTCTTAGACATTTGTCACTGAAACAGTGTCTCCCACAGGTGGCCTGGGTATGCGTTGACCGACATAAAAGTTCTGCAAATGTCTTCAGAAACATATTGGGGTAAATCAATAACAAGGAGAGTATTGCAAGAGTCTGAGAACATACGTATCAATGGAACCGCGTGTACTGCTAGGGTCGGGAGTTCACGTCAATCAAATATACAAATATAACATTCAAGTGCGGCGCCTAAGATAGAAAGCTATACTGTGAATCTGGCATGTAATTGCAGGGTCACATGCACTTTGCAGTGGCAGTTGTAGTAACATAACTGTATAATTTCGGAAAGCAGTGTGTAAAGGCACGTCTTACAGCTAACTACATGTGTGTTTATTTGCGTATATATTGTTTGTTGTTTGTGGCAAATGGATATAGCTCTTTTCGTGGTTTGGGATATTTTCCAAAAGAAATTTACAATCCCATCATGAGATATGTTCATTACTTGTATGTACAAAAGAGATGAAAGATGTGACCTATGTTTCTAATGGACTGTAAAAACAAAATTGTATGTAACACTTTTCCGCATCATTTGTCTGCCAAACACACTGTCAACATATCTGTTGTCTTCTAATCACATTGTCAACATATCTGATGTCTTCTAATCACATTGTCAATATATCTGATGTATTCTAAACATGTTGTCAATATATCTGATGTCTTCTAATCACATCGTCAACATATCTGATGTCTTCTAATCACATTGTCAACATATTGGATGTCTTTTATTCAAGTTGTCAATATATTTGATGCATTCTGAAAACGTTGACAATATATCGGATGTCTTCTAATCACATGGTCAATATATCTGATGCATTCTAAATACGTTTTCAATATACCTCATGTCTTCTAATCACATTGTCAACTCATCGGATTTCTTCTAATCACATTGTCAATATATCTGATGCATTCTAAACACATTGTCAGTATATCTGACAGTTACTTTATGTTCTTTCACCTGAACGTACCGTCATTTGTAATGTTTGGTGGTACTGTAATTTGTTTAACGCCCCAGATATTGATCTGATTTGTTGTGTTTTCCATTTCACCGAAGCAGATTTTTTTCTAATTTGGATGACAGTGGGTCCGAGACCATAAAACCATTCCCAACCAATTACATTACAAAACATATTCTTATTTATTTTACAACAACCCTTCACGGTTAACCGTGCCCATGTGCCCGTAATAATTATACAGAAAACAGGCCAAGCATAAAACAAAGAGTACTAAAGAATTCATCTGACACGATCTCTATTTTATGTAGTATTAGACCTGTGCTTTGTCAAGTGTCCCAACCCTTCCTGAATAATTTACCAGTTTACTTTTATTCCGTATTCATGTCTGATCAATAAAAACTGAGGTCGATGGATACACTAATCCTATTTGTTTGAAGATTAACTACAAAATACATCAGCAAATCGAAATCGATACGAGCTCATTAACATTCGAAGTTAACGACTGCACACCGGTTCTATAACAAGTATGACTGAGATCGAGACGACGTAATTATGGCTGTTTGTGTAATTAAGTAATTTCCGCCATGTGATCACTTCCTTAAACTGCTACGAATAATAATGTCTGTACAACCAACAACAATAAGAATACATCTCAGCGCCTTCAGTTTGTACTATGTTTTGGCTGGACCGCTCATATACACAGATATGCAGTTTGCCATTTGCCGGTATATCATTATACAAACTGTGGTTTAGTTGCTGGATAGGTGACGGGGAAGGG
Organism: Haliotis asinina; assembly: GCF_037392515.1. Lineage (NCBI taxonomy): Eukaryota > Metazoa > Mollusca > Gastropoda > Lepetellida > Haliotidae > Haliotis > Haliotis asinina. The sequence goes on from NC_090285.1 coordinate 40,238,119, forward strand.
AGCGGAGAGGCGGGGGAGGATGCAGAGTAATCTTGCTCCTTAATCAATCATAATGATGTTCATGATACTACAATATTTCCGACAATGATAAATAATGATGAAAAAAAAATAAGGTTATGCATAACATCATTAAATCAACACCAATGACATGATATTATAATATTCCCGATAATGATAAATCATGATGCAAAAAAAATAAAAAATAAGGTAATACATAACATCCCTAAATCAATACAAATGACGAATAATATCTCCCAAGGATATGTTTGATATTTCGTCGCATTGTGTGTCCTTCGACTATGCGGAGAAATTAAAAATTGGTGATACAGTTATATCGCTATATGGTCTGATAATGATAACTATAAAGCTATTACTTTCAATGCAGATGACCATTTATCATTGAATTACACAATGCTCATTTGGGTTCAGTGTAATACTGTCAAATTAACGAATCAGGGTTTAATTATCCACCGTTTACATCAATTATTAGTTTCTGCAATAACCAAGTCTGGTCTGGCAAGGTTTCACTAAGAGTACATGTATTTAAGGGTCAATCTAGATTGACTACTGGAAACTGTGCGTGTACGCACATCGCGAAACTCGCACTGTTGCATGTCGGGGAGACGTCATGAAGAGGTCATTCATATTTTAAGTTAATTTTCCATTTCTTAGATCATTAAGCAAGAGAATGGGCGAGACAAACTTCTTTTCTGGAACGATGTGAAAACAGTTAAGGGAAAGCACACCACTTCAAAAACAGCTTATCAATAGTTGTGTTACACTTGGCACCATGTTTTACCTTATTTCAGGACAAAGATTAAGTAGCATTGTTTGGAAGCGTAATTGTAATTGTTTAACATAACTGAGGAAAGATCAAGCCTGCCTGTGCTTGTCATGCAATATTTGTTGTATCGAAGCATGATTTTCGAGGCAAATTGAGGTGCGATATTTTTACGTTGGAATGAAAATTCTCGGCGAAGGGAAAAAATAACACCGACTACCTTATATAAAGGACAATAAAACTAATATTCATGCTGCATGAGTAAGGGAGAGTTGATCACCAGTAAACGTCGGTTCGACCTTATGCATCGACAGGACCACTAAGACGTTGATGAGTGTGCCTCACGCAACATAATTGCATACAGTTCCTTATCACAAACGTATGCCAAAATCAAAATAAAAATTAAAAAAATTAAAAAAAAACACCTGGGAAATTTCCAAATTAAAAATACACACAAATACAAATATGCAACCCTAATGCGCCATTTCATTCAGTCAAATCACCCCTCTTTCGATCAAATGAATGGCCTGGCAAAGTACATATACGAAAAACGCGGGTTAATTCTTCCAAATCATCATCACCACCATCAACAACAACAGTACAGTGCTCTGTGGTACCTCACCGTTCCATTCAGTCAGCACGTTTTAAGAAATGTATATATCTCAGAGATTAGCTGAATGCTGCAGACCAGCTGTGTGCACCCTCACTTGTAGGGGTATCGGAAAGAAAGTTAAACGAAAAATGTCACTCCAAAAATGTCACAAGTTATATAGTCTAAGAAAAACAGTTACAGGAAAAAAGAACATTATTGACCCAATTGAATAAATCCAGGAACCTATATTAATATCAGTGTGATCATAAATCATACATATTATTAAGTAATACATTAAAGCAGAGTCTAAACTTGACAGCAATGTAGAGGATGCTCGGACTGTATAGGACTAAACCCCCTATGGACAGAAGACCCTAGCACAAAACGCATCAGGATAAACTGCACTTGTCTTTTCTTATAACCTGTACTTGTCTTCTCTCATAATCTGTACTTGTCTTCTCTTATAATCTGTACATGTCTTCTGTTATAACCTGTACTTGTCTTCTCTCATAATCTGCACTTGTCTTCTCTCATAACCTGTACTTGTCTTCTCTCACAATCTACACTTGTCTTCTCTCATAAAAGGCACTTGTCTTCTCTCATAATCTGCACTTGTCTTCTCTCATAATCGGCACTTGTCGTCTCTCATAATCGGCACTTGTCTTCTTCAAGGTTAATTATAGCACTCACATTGTAGAGGTTTTAAACCATTAAAAGCTGCAGTGGCAGACAAGTATGATGGAATTTAGCAAATTTGGTCTCAGTTTTAAATAAATGTCGCATGCATTTACCGGTAAATGCATTAAATGAATCAGTAACCTTTTATTATTAACGCACAGTCCAAACCTGTTAGGCCTTGCAGGGGAAGAAACTGTTTGAGCATTTTGTATGATTTATGTTATACTGGTGCAATGTGATCCAAACTGTTCGGGCTTACAGTGATGATGGCACTATTGATTATTTCTGTGTCATGTTGGATGCCATTTGAATGATAGACAATCGTCACTACTCAGTTAGAGCTTCTAGGTTTTCTGTCCTGCATGGTCGGGGGTTTTGTCCGGTGGTGTTTTTGTCTTATAGCTAGTGGGGTTTTTGTCCACAGGGGGTTTGTCCCCACACCGTCTGGACTGACAACAAATTACAACACCCGTGGTCAGACATACATCTACATGTAACAGAGTGTGATAGAGTATTGACGTAAAGATCCATGCCGTCGACAATGATGCCGTCCGAAGCCGAGGTGACGACAGTAATTTTCTAGGTGTCAGCTTTAACCATGGCACGTCGCCCTTTTGCTGATGACATTTAGGTTGACCCAAGTGTGCCCATAGCCTAACACTAATGGGCTTGAAATGACCAATCAGTGGACTGTATTACACACTGGCTGGTTAATGCGCCATCTTAATGACCAGTGATACCCTGTCCGTCAAATGACTGCTAATTCGTCGAAGGAAATGATTAGAACGCTGACGTCGATAGTCTTCTTGAAAACATCTTAATGAAGCCTGTCGAAAAGTGTTGAATGAGTGAACTCGGTTACCTCCCTTTTCAACAACGATAAAGTGGTTACCGCGGGAATGACTTCCATACATTTATACATGCGATCATCGGTACAACAGCCAAAACAACAACTGCACGAAGGTGAATATTCTTGTCACGCATACATCCTAGCCTCACGCTGTTTATCTAACCCTTTCAAAGTGAATGATGCGGATCATTTGTTGCTTAAAACATATGAACTACAGTTTACTTTAATCACCCTTAAACCAGTGCCAACTTGAGAAATCTGGGGTTTGATAAAGAAACCAAGGTCATGATATGCAAGGCGATGTCGCTTCAATGAGAATTCTTCACAATGTTTTACAGACCATTTTGACGTCATCTGTAACTTTAACGTCAGAATCTAATGGCGTCCCCGAACTTTTGCTGACGCTGGTAGCCTTTACGTTTTACATTCAATGCGGTTTTTAAAAACAAAACAAAAATTCTTAAAGGCTAAAGCGGAAGAATAAATTTGGGTAAGTAGCATCAGCGTTGGTCAAAAGCCTCAGATTCTTAATCAACGATCCTTGCTGACACATCTGAAATAATATAATACAGTAACAAACAGATGGAATATGTATAGTAGAGATAGAAAATAAGGGTCAGTATCTGTCTATGGCTAGGGCTCCATCCAACCACAATTAACAACAACGTCCTCTAACACATCTGACAGCTCCAGTTGGCTAGTTGTTCAACCTAGAAGTGTAAATAGTCCCTAGTTCTCCACAGAGAAGAACCGAGACGATCTTGGTTAGAATTGGTGTTCCGGAACCCGTGCTTCTCGTAAGTGGCGACTAGCGCGTTGTCGATGACCTGGTTGAAACATGTCATCGTATGCCAGTTGTGTAGATCGGTGCTCATTATGTCAACCATTAGATTGTCTGGTTAAGACTCGATTATTTACAGATCGCCGTCATATATCTGGAATATTGTCTCTATCCGAAGAATTATTCACATAAATCATTGTTTCGCTACAACCACGGTGGGACGTGCTGGGCGAGCAGGCTTAAGACACAGAGAGGGATCGAGCCCACCTGTGACCGTGTGTTAAAACCTCCTTTTTAGGTGCAGACTATTTCTGTGTTGTGACAACCCCTTGCGTTAAAAGGAAACCACGAATGGTAATGATCCCATGGTGGCCTCGCGAGTACGTACAAACACCTAGTTGCGCTTACACCAATGCGCAGTAAACTTGGACAAAGGACTGTGAATATGTTTAAATGGGGTACCTCTTAAGGGTGGGAAAACCACACTAGCTCGGTACGCCAAGTGACTACAGGAGCTGTATGTTCCCAGGGAGTTGAGATTGATAATACTATGTGCCATTTGAGATTGACATCTGATGATCGAAGGCAAAACAAAGCGCCTTTGAGCATCTAAGCTGGATACTGGCGCTATATAGATATTAGCATATTAAAATATTAGTTGTATGATACACGGAAAAGATTTCCCTGAGGTGCAATATGGAAATTATAGGAAGGATGACATGTGCTACACGTCAGACACAAACTAAAGGTTCATGGTAGCAGTCAAACCACCATACCTGGTAACGAAATGTATTTGATGTGCTTGGTGCCAACTCTTATTTCATATTCACATGCTGTCAGAATGCTTCAACCGTATGTTTCGGAACAAAATCATCTTAAATCAATATCTCGTATGCTTCCACAAGCGTTCATCCAATAGAGGATAACAGCCTTTGTAGACAAAACATTGAACGTATTCATTGTTTTCTTTCCCAATGGTCCATGGTGCTTTGAATTGTCTTTAACGAACACAACGCATGCCGTTTGTCCTGTTTAAAGCAAACACCACGCTGGAATCGGAATGGCTATAAAGGAATAAAGTCATTTTCTTCTCTCACAATCGCTGTAAGAATGCTGGTTTATTCTGGCTTTTTGTACAAGTAGGCTGTGCAGAGATGGGATGTGTTTCTCGGGTCTCCAGAGAATCGTATGGAACATCACGTAAATTAAAACCAGCCTACCGGCAATTTTATTAGAGGTAGAGAAAACTAAGATCTTACTTTAAAGGTCACATGCAACCCAAAAAATCAAACATAATTAAAACACAGTTATCACTAGTTCATGATATATGAAATGCATTGCTGATTGTAAAGAAAAAACAAATAAAGAAAATTACACGCGTATAATAGCAAATCAAAAGTGCAATATTTTGTACTTTGGTTTATCTCCCTCGAAACAAAGCAACAGCGATACGGAACCCAGTCAGGGCCGGAGGATGTGCGTTCATGTCTAACGACGCCTTGTCATTGGCCACGCTTAGCTGTGTCTTTGTTTATGGCTTATTAGCCCGATAGGTGTTAATTTCAAATTGCAAATGGTCAGTATCTGATGTTGTGCATTGCATAATGTCATTAGCAGACAGGCAGGCAGGCATATAGGTGTCAATAAAGCAGACATTGAGTTTTCTCTGCCACAGAGTCTGCTTATCACAATCAACATGTAACGAGTAGATCATTTACTTGTTTGTGTACACAGCCAAGATTAGACTACTGTTCACGGCCTCCTACTCAGGGCAGGCATACTGTTTCAAGCTCCGCGAACCTACGTACTCACTGCTCATGTGTAATGAGCACAGCAGAGCATAGCTGCTGAAACCACTTTTTTCCCCAGCGCTGAGGGAAAATTAGTGAAACATTTGAACTCCGATTTCGCGGGCTTTTTACAACGCGTTTGTTCAACTTTATAGGTTGAATTGGCATTTTTGATCATTTGTTTTGCTAAGTGCATACCGAAAGGTGTCAGAATCTGCAATGTTGTGTTTTACTTTGCATGTGATCTTTAATGATGGCGTTGATCATGGTATCGTTCATTTGTTTGCCATTTACACGTAACAGAGTACGGAATCAAACATGGTTCCGAGGCATGTTTCCTCATGAGGTAACAGATTTTAGAGTCAGTTCCCTGTTCGTAAGAACTTCAGCGGTAAAAGTGTTAGGTCATCGCGTCAAAGACCCAGGTTGGATCCTACACATGATTGCAATACGTGGAGCCCAATTTCTAGTGTCCCCCACCATGATATTGCTGGAACATTAATTAAAGAGTCTTAAAAACAGGCATTGTCCTTCTTAACAGGATCGACGGGGACGAGGGAATTATGATGTTAAGATTCCATCGGAATGGTTATAACATCATGATGAGCTGACCTGTGTCGATAGCGAGTGAGTGAGTAGATTTATCTTTACATCGGCATTTTTGCAGCCATATCGTGACGAGAAGAAAATATACACCGATGTACGCAATTGAGATGCAATGAAATGTCAACCAAGTCGGCGAACCTGACCACCCGATCCCGTTAGTCTTCCTCTTGCGACAAGCATGGGTTACTGAACATCCAATTCTAAACCCGATCTAAGGATTGAACACACAACACCGGTGTACCAAGGAAACAGAACTCCACAGAGTGAAGTGCGGTGTCATTGACGACGAGGGTACTCGTGTCCCTGCAAAACAAGAACACGTGTAGTATCATCCGGGTTCTGCCTGCTGTATGGTTACCTTGATGATGATCTGAAGGGATTTGAAATGTTATCTGTAGTCTGTAGATAGGACTGCTTCACTGCTTCAACCCATAAACGTGCCATTTCATCTGAGACCCTTAGGACGTCTATGCTGAAGAATTGACAGTCAGCTTCACTGTCATTTAAAGAATGATTCTGTCCACAGACATTATGGCCAGCTATAGACCAATAGTTCAGGCACAGTGTCCGCAAAGGAGGTAATCGTCTCTCGCCTGACCACCGGGGCAGCTGACCGCCATCCCCTTTGTGTTGGTTCTATCACAAACGGCACCGCTAAGGGCTTTGGTAAGGGTGAGAGGCATACGAATGGTTTTATAGTAACCGAGTGACTTGTAAAACGTTTCGTTTTAAACCTCGTGTTGCAGATTACGGTAACACTGCGCAATCTGTATCCAAACCTCATAAAGCGAAAACTCGGTATATCGAACTCCGCTAACTCGATATCGTATTAATATAGACTTGTGTTATTTCTTAATTCGGTTTAAGTCAGTTTCAGCAAAATTTCCTCCAGATATGGTGTCATGTAGGGTACCACCAAAATGAGCTCCGCTTTGAAAATGTTGGTACTTGGACCCAAAACTTATGTGTGATATTCTTACGATTAAACATTAGGGACTAAAAGGTTTATTTGTTGTGTAATGCTGAAAGTAGCAACGTTCAAGCTTTGTATCAGCGGTTTGTAAATTATGCAGTTTGGAGCAGACAATCCATCGATGATCTTAATATTCAATATATTCTTGTGTTATTCCTAAATTGGGTTTGAGCCAGTTTCAGCATAGTTTCATCGATATACGTCGCCACGTCGGATATGCCATCAACGATTTCCAATGATATGACTTGAAGAACTAAAAGATTAAATTCAAATTTGATACTGGGCGTACCGATAGGTGGATCGTCCGTGGGACACCAAAATACCGTCACTGCCAACCGTCACTGGAAGAACTTTACCGTAAGAGTCAAGATAACGTGGTGGATTGTCGTCATTGTGACGTCAGAGGAACGAAGAGCAGAGTCTACGTATGTGATCTCGTGACGCACTGAGGCTTGAGATGTTTTGTTCACCTATCCTACGCCGTCAATCAGCTGCTGAATAAATTATGACGGAGTAGTTCGAGAAATGCCAGTGACGGCAGCACACGTATCTTCTTCATCAACGCAGCACACGTGTTGAGTTGAGGTGTGTTAAATGTCAGTACCTAAAATGGCGTTGCATTCACACTATACGGCCTGCATGTAATTGCTTTCATGATCTGAATTGGTTGCATGTGATTAGGCGTTCACAGAGTACTTCATGGAGTTGTTGCATAGAGAGGCGAATGAACTATAAAGATAGTCGTAGGGAAGAATTTCAATTCAGTTTATTGAAACAGATTGTTTCAATCGATTGCCTACGTCGTCAAATTACCGTCTTAAGCCACTAAACGTTTCCACATCACAGTAAGTGGGTTGTATCTTTACGTCGTGTTTAGCAACAACCCAGCAATATCACCGAGAGACCCACAAAAATGAGCTTCAAACGTATCTACTTGCGGAATCGAACCCGTGTCTTCGACGCGACGAGCAAAAGCTTTAACCATTAGACTACTACACTGTATACACGAAACACCCACCCACGATGTTACCTCAGACAGAACCAGCTCTGTATTTCTCTACGGTCGATTACAAATGTATAATTATGAATTACAAACAGAAAAGTACAATATACATGGCGGCAGACAAGGTTAATCGGGATCTTTCTCAATTTCCGTCGCAATGTTTCTGGCAAATTTACATAGTTTCTTTTTTTGAAAGGATATCTTATGTCAGTTAAATGATTACTGGAGTTTTGCTTTTCGTTTTTTACGTAGTGTTTTGGAATTACCATGTCCCTTTGTTCAAGAAATATTTACATCTAAAATACAGTTGAATTCAGCTCCAATGTCAAAACTATCACACGATTTACATAAACATTTATTCAACGGAGTTTTTATAGGCAAGCTGCTGGAATATGTCCTGTAGGATTCCAGTTTAAAGGATAACGGTGTGTTATTTTTATCAAATATGGTTCCATTTAGGGTTTATTTTGAAAATACGATGTCTTGTTGATCGTTTATTAACATTTGAAACATACGCATTTTTCCGAAATTTGCCTATATTTGTCATATCCATATTCTGATGAGTGGCAGTGTATGATAACCATTCCAAAGCATTCACCTTAGAAAAGAAAAAATGTAAAAGTAGGATTTCGTAAGAAGTATACCAGTTTCTGGAGCAGAGTTTTGTCTTTCAGATAATTATCAACACACTGAACATTTACTTGGAACTCATACTTTGTTCTTAACTTGTGAATGTGGTTTCAAGAACACGGCTGGGAAAGACCTCCTCTGGCATCTCCGTTAAATTTTATCCTATCACCTGAATATAATTATATGCCACATCTGATAACCATGAGTTTTAACATGTTTCATTAATTGTATCTTACCATACTGAAAGATATAACAACTTCTAAAAATGCCACTCAAAGATTTTTTTCTCTGAGTCACTGTTAAGATTTAGGGTGGATACGGGCTGAAGTCTTACCTAGGGTTTAATATGCATTAATCTGTATGCACTGTTCATGTAGTTTTATCCCAGAGAAGCCTTAGATACACTTTCATGTTGTATTCGAGAACAGAAATACATATCATGTTCTATCCAAGAACAGAAATACACATCATGTTGTATCCAAGAACAGAAATACATATCATGTATCCAAGAACAGAAATACATATCATGCTCTATCGAAGAACAGAAATACATATCATGTTGTATCCAAGAACATAGATGCATGTCCTGTTGTATCCAAGAACATATCTACAGATCATTTTGTATGCGTACTTATCTGGGTTATCATACTATTGCTTTTTTGAAATCTTTACGCATCACTGAGTTACTAATAGATGTGAAAGAAGAAATGTTAAGGAGATGACGTTAGAGGCTAAAAAAACTGACATTCTCGTTCAGTGATAATTGACAATAGCATGCATTTACTACTCATTGTATATTTATTAACATGGGAGAAATAACCTTTTGCGATACGGACTCGACTCATGTACACTGAAATCACCTTAGTCCGCTTACCCTTCTTTTATAAGACACAGATAATAATTGTGTCAGAAGATTCCGTCAATCTATTTTCTTACAGTTCAGGGCTTTGCCGATCCGATTTGACGATAATAATGAGCAAATTTGTAACGCGCCGAATCCACACCCCAAAGCATGCTCAAAACACAAGGTCAGTGAATATGATTTCTAGTGTCAGGCCAACCCAAATTGTCTGCTAAGCTCCCGGAAGTTAAGGGTGTCCCAATATCATCTTACCGATCACTCATTCACTGGAGGATGATCATAGTCAATTACCTAAGGACGCACCACACATGCTGTACGTATGGTCAGTGTGAGGCAGGACCAAGTCCTAGAAACTCTCAAGGCAAGCTACCAACAGCGGTCAACCCTTCAACTACTCCCCAAACCTTCAGCAAACACGAGACCGCTGCATTGTGTATAGGACCACGTATATGGTTTAACGTTCCGATAAACACTGCATATCATAAAACATCTCCCATCAGTTTAATGATATCAATCTGACTGGGAACAATTAAATCGCAAAACAAAATCATAGCCTACTATCGTGACTAATGTCAAAGAACAAACTAATTTTAAATTGTTATCATGTTAAGTGCCATACAATGAAATATTAGTCTCTATGTGCACACTGACGGAGTAAAGTTTGATGGGGCACAAATGTATCCTCCTAGTTTATTGTCTTTGGAGGAATCCTTTCATGTTTGGTAAATACCAAATTCGCTAGTGTTTGCTGTCGGTCATTCAATTACAAAAGCAATAGATGGACCAACGAGCTACTATTGGCACAGCGATAGAAGTGCATTGTTTGAAAGCACTGTGTGGTACGAGTGTTTGTGTGTTTACATGGGAAGATGTGTTGATGAATGTGTTCCAAATGGAAACAATAACGAACTGATATTGATATTACCTGTAAAGACCAAATTCATCGTTTCGTGTAATTAATATGTCCCTTTAAAGCAAACAGCACCGTTCCCAGTAATTCGTGAAAACAAGGTAATGGTATAATAAATCGTTGCTTTTGAATTATACCTTTTGCTGAGTGCGTGTTTCTGTGTACGCGTTTGTCAGTGCTGGCGTTTTAAAAGTACACGTCCTGAAAAATTATAATACCTAAACAAGATGTATTGATGCTTATGTCCCCTGAAAATATACGGGGTTGAAGTCAGGTTCTAATTTTGATATACTTGGAATGTTTGGCGGAATGGTGTAAAAATGTGATGATGTGCCTTTCAATTTTGTCTCTTCTTCTTGGAACGAACAGTGAACTAGGGTGCTGCCATTAAACAGTATTGTGTCTTCTAAACTACTTGTGGAAAATAATCAGATTTAAAAAAAACCCAACTGATTCTCAAGACCAAGTTACTAACAAACTCGATATGCTGTATGGTTTTCAGTCGAAGTCAACCCTTGTCGGTGCGAACGTTTCAAATGAAGCTAAATCATATTTGCTGTTACCAGATCATTCACGTTAGTTAATAATTCATTGTTCCGCCCACCAGCACTAGCACATAGTGGCCGATCGATTAAAACAGCTTCGAGCGTATAGCATTTTCCTAGATGAACAAAAGACGCAGGCTTTTAATGAAGACGTCAAAAACAAAAATGCCACATGTTCCAGCACGTAGCATCTGACCGCTGACCACTGGTAACTAACCGGTTGTTAATGTGCGCTGGAAATGTCCTCATTATAAATTTTGTTTTGCGAATGCATCAAGCTATATAACTATCATCTTAATATAGTACCAGACTATCATATTATTCAGCTTGCACTAATTTCATGGTGGTACCATTAATACCTTGTTGTTAATCAAGCGGACCCAGCGTAATGGCCAAGCGCTTGTGTGTGAGCGAGCGTGCATCCTGGTGTTTGAGCTTAATTTAGTACTGATCCTAGAAAGAAATATGAGATAGTGCTTGCTTATCCTCGCATCGGTGTGTTTAAATGGGTCACCCTGTAGACAGTGTGTCCTGAGGTCGTGACAGAGGGCTACAAGGACATTGTCCAATAATCGCCGCCAAGGCGGACACAGCGAAGCCTTATGGCAATGAATTCTCAAGCCATCTGCATTGTCAATTGAAAGAATGTAGTTTCGGTAGGAAACCTCGACTCTTCCCCTAGGTCAGAATGTACCAAAGCTAACACACCGAGAATGATTTGGCGTCAGACTTGGTGAACTGGGAATCTTGATTGTCATCATGCTTTCAAAGGGGGAAAGAAAATTCAAATATACGTCTGCCATTTGGGCGACATATGACCTTGGCTCGGAATCAGCACAGAGTATCTGGGAAACTGGCGTCATCGTGAGCTTGCAGCGTAGACCCGCAACTACAAGCAGCCACACACACCTGCTGCTTATACAAGTGCAATCTCGCGGCAAATATGTGCTGTGATATGTGCTATCTCATTCCAAACTGTCAAATGAATATCCGTAAATCTCACATACAATCCGCCTTGATCAGGATTAGATTAGATTTCAAATTCGACTGATTTACCATCTCATTATTGTATAATTCTGATAACGTTTTCGACTGGAGACGTCATAGTTGAATGTAGCGGAAGAAGCGCGATAGTAACGACGTAGCGTTATGTCATACAGTATGCATGATCCGCAATAATTTCTCCGAGCTATCTAAATGTCATCTGAACAAATTAGTACCAAAGATTGCCTGTACATACGATATGCATCCGTATCAAAACCTAACATATATGACGATATTTATATGAAGTGAAGTTGATGGAATGGCCGACTGTCGCCGGCAGTTGTGACAGAAAGGAAACGTTCTATAAACCGATTAAGTCTGTCAGATCTCCAGCCGGGCGACTCTAAGTTCCTGAGTTACAGATGGTACCGCGACCTTATCTGATTGGATTTCCACTGAGCCAGAGGCTTAACTCAGCCCTCTGATGGAATTGCTACTCGCGGCACCTAACTCCATAAAGATGGCTGCTTTCTGCAACGTTGTTGTCTTAAAAGATCAGTGTAAAATATGATGTTTGAGGTAAAAAAAACCCCCAACATTTTGGGGTTTTTTTAGAACGTTTTACAATGAAGACACATGCTTGCTTTCCTGGGTTCTACCGTCGAGTCTATAGAGATGTAATTTGTTTTTCGGAAGCTGATTCTCTCCCGCATTCAGATCAGACTAATTGAATAAGTGCCATTACGGTTTGGGGCATCCCTGTCACTCAGAAAGACGTGATAAAATAAAGAGGACGCATTAACTATGAAATAAAATGGGTGGAAGGTAAACAGGAATATGACTGTATTTATCGTCCTCTTGCCTGTCACTGAATCCAACATTATCCGGTTTTCATGTGATTGGTTTTAAATCGCAGGTCTGGCACATTTCATAAAATACAGAGGATCCATATGAAAGTAATATTGTAAAAATGCTGTCACAGAAAACCTCGCAGTGAAGGCAGATCACTTTGTTTAAGACGCTATTTAAGTAATTACAGATAATTGTAGTGATTGGAAAGGTTTGCCGCTGATCGGATTGTTTATCGAACTTTCTATTCGGTAGAAATAGATCATGTCTCTTTTCCCATAACTAGAAGGCCTGCCAGTTTGCCATGGTGGAACACCACGAGATGGCGTAGCTTCAGGGATAACAATGGAATCGTTTCCAAAGTAATGCATTAATGTAGAGAAATGTAACAACATTTTCTTACCAGTACTCTATGTTCATGAGTAGAATGAAGAAACATTTACAGTCAATGCTTAACAATACACGAAACTGCATTCTTAGAATCATGACAGTGTGTTAACATGATAATCAACTTTTTAATATTTCAAGTACTCACATGAAAACCAACCATTTGATAAGCCATCACAGCACATGCATGATAATTAATTATTTCATGACACATTCAACTGCTTATATAATATTCTGCTACTTGATTAACCACGTATCCATAACAACCACGTATCCATAACAACCATGTGTCCACAACAGCCATGTATCCATAAGAACCATGTGTCCATAACATAACGAACCATCTAGCAATAAAGCTGCGCGAGTACTTATTTGGGTATCAACAATTTCATAATTAGGAAATGAAGTTAGCTCTACCCCAATGTGTTTGGTAATAGAGTATAGTTTTGCCCTGAACTGTTATAATTAAAACACGAGGAAAAACACGAGTATTTTGCAAGGCCAGCAAGTATTCTAAATGATAATAAAGTGAAGTATGCATAAACGAGTGTATCCAATTCCAGTACGTCATGGTAAATCCTACCCAAACCAAAGTAGCATAGCAAAACGAAACTTACTAGACATGGTAATCACAGTTTGGAAAGCTCTTCGCAAGTTATTGGAAATTTCTTCACAAGTACTCTACACAAGCACATAACAAAACACAATGAAATATCAGGATGGACGTACATATATGCAATCAATTTCTCTTCATATGTATCGTGCAGCACATAAGACAAAATGTTACATAAGAGGAAATTGAAGAAAAATCGATTACTTGATTTAGCAAGCAAGAATGATCAGAAGACAATGATCGCAGAATTTCTGTCGATAATTTGTGAGGTTGAACGAAGGCGTGTTTGAACCTGGGCCTAGATTTTCGAAGCTCTCTTAGCACTAAGAGAATCGAAATTGCCATACATGAACACTAACTTACGACTATCTTAGCGCTAAGAGAGCTTCAAAAATCCATATACTGATCAATATCTTATTTTGCACGAATCGTCAGTGGACTATCATAGTAAATTAGTCCATGAAACATAAAATTATAAAGAGTGTCGCCAAATAAGTGGATTTGTACATAGAATAAACGGAATTTTTACGTAAAACGGCTGAGTTCTACAAATTCATGATTTGGTTTTATCGATTCAATCTGAATATATGACAAAAACCTTTTCTAAAGAAACATTGAGCGTTGTGATCTTGACCGTAACCGTCTTCAGGAGTATTGGTCATGGAAATTCATACATGCCCAAGTCCTAATGTTTATGAAACAAGGGTATAAGGATAAATGTAACCCACCACCTCACTAACGCAGCAGACGGATTGGTCAGTCAGAAATGGTTTGGGCAACATTAACAGCAAGGACAGCACAAATGACCACATGCTGCAACTGTTTGGTCAGCCAAATCTGGTCCTGCTTCGGAACCAATTCCAGATATAGGCTGCCATTCAGACATAAACATTGTCGAAAAACACCCACTGTTACAATTATTCATACTGAAATAGGATTGCTTGTTAAGGTTTTCAAAATTCGGTTTCCCATATTCAATGGTTTCTTCGTAAAGACAAACGCAGCAAGAAATATATTGCTTGCAATCAAAATTGGCTAGTATTACACACCCGTTTATCAAAACCGGCCTACACGACATTGCACCAGCCTCAGCGACCCCACATCACAGACAGGGTTTAATATTGACCCCCAACACCTCAACGGATCACAGGTCTTTGTCTCTGACTCACACGTCTCGGAATAAACACCTGTTTCAAAGGATCTAACAAAGGTGTTCGCCAACACTATGTCATGTCGATGTCGTGAATTATTCAGTCAATGTAATCGTTGAAAGAGCCAGATCTTCACCGCCAAGCTACGAAGTGTCTCCTCAAATGTCAGACGAGACGACATACATCGAGACATTGCGGTACACTTTTTTTCGAAGTTCATAAGCCCTTTTGCAGTTAATGATATGCAACATTGATACACGAACATGTAAAGCTGTATCCTGGTAGATTCAAGTAAAGCAGTGCCGCGCGTATTATCTGAGGTTCGCTGCCCTTTTGTTTCCACACCATGTAGACAAATACCCATAAATGCATTGGTGCTATTAGTGGCAGCCGGCGAAGAGTAATCTTAGAGCAGAAAATGTTTGAGACAACACGCCACTGTTGGAGGAGATCAAAGCGTTTCAATCAGTGAATGTATATGACAACGTGTATGTATTTCTCTGGGTGTGCGCGGATGCACTCATGCGATTTGTCTGAGTTTGTGTGAGAGTGCGCAAGTGCGTACGCGTGTGTGTGCGTGTGGCTGCTTGTAATAACCTCGACTGATAAAAGTTTCACAGAACTAATGGGGTATTTTAACAGGTACCCCCACTTAGACACAAAGTGCTCCAGTTCTTGTTTCTCTCGCATTGTGCCGAGAACAAGGCAGGGTAACATCAAGAACATATTCTAAGGTCTCTGGGTATGACGTAACCAGCAATACAACGATCGACCTTCCACCCGGGTGTCCCCAGGTATGGGGAAAAAAACCAAAAAGAGTGAACATATATAGTTGTAAACGCTCCAATTAATGATGCATAAATATCAGAAAGATGAATGATTTGGTCATAACATATTCACTTCACCATGGAAACTGAATTCCTTCCTTCGGTGAGCTGCTTTACTGAACTTGGGCATCAATAAACGAAGATGTGAATTATGCTGAACCAGCAATAAATGATAAAGTGACAAAAGAATTGTCACAAATGTTCGATCAGTTTGTACAAATAAAACGTACAATGCTGAACACATCATTAGAACTACTTCAATGGTTTGATGGGGCTGTTGCGTGTCCTGAATTACGAATGCAAATCATATATACATTTTACCAATGCACCTTTCATCACAAACGATGTATATTTGTTCTCGAGACTCCCGTGTTCCTGACACACTTCTCTGGCTGTAGTACAAGTGTTGTGGGGAACAGATGTTCAGACTGTCGATGTCAGCAGTAATTAGCCTCTCGGAATATCGCGCCTTCACTTAATCAAATCAAGCTGACCAAGGATGGCGTATTTTGATCATCCTTATAGGAACATGGTTACCAGCTGAATCCCCTCTGGCTTCAAGTAGACAAGAACCCTTCCGGGAGACCTTCCTGCCGTAACGTCAGCTACGATACTCTGTAAGAAAGTAATAACGAAGATGAAGTATTATATAAAACTGTTCCTGTATGTAGATTTTGTACTCACAAAGTTAAAATATGTATAATGCAGAGTCCATGGATAGGTGGCCGTTTTTGGCAGCCTGAATCTTAAGAGTTTCTTACCCGTGAAGAAACAGAGTGCGGCGTTAAACAACAAGCCAACCAACCTGACAATTCTAGAACTTCAAGTCAGTCCCACAACTTTTGTCCGCTTCACAGGCTGTTTGGGTTAGCCGGGATACTAATGTCCAATGTGTTGTATGCACTGAGAGTATGTCCGTGAGGTTTAGAGTTCAGCGCTTTAGAGGTGGCCTTAGTATTACTATTATATCTAAAAATATCACCTGTATATATTATTAATATACGTATAATTTCTACGTTTTTTATTGCGATTATCCCGATATCATATTGCTATTATAACCAACTGCTATTCTCCCAAGTTGTGGTTGAGTGCATGAGGTAGTTAACACAACAAAATATATCTGCTTGGAGGAATACATGAACAGCCCTTTGCCCGATGCCGTGGTTGATAGATTAGTACATTTTATTTGAGAAAAAAATCTGCAAGTGGTTTAGCGAATGCGAGCTTTACATTAACGTTTTCGCAATTGCAGATACTGGCATGAAGTGAATTTTGTTTCTGAAAACATTCACCAAAACCTATTCTGTGGTCGAGTAGTAGGACATGACACCTTGATTGCATAAATTTCATGCTGGCATGAAAAATTCCATAAACAGCATAAGTGGACTTTGCTAAAAATACCCGTGCGCATTTGTTGCATAAATACAGACGTGGTGCAATGCCGCCATGCAGTATCAAAAAGAACATCACAGAAATGTCGAGGCGTTTACAAGCCGAACGTGACAGAGCAATTGGTGTGGATGAAATGGGAGCCCCTAAACGTCACACTGCAAGAGTCTTCAGTTGCAGCTAGGCAACTATCAGCAACTTGTTGTGCCGTTACCAACTGTCCAAGAACGGGTAGACCAAGGGTTACCATACCAGATGAAGACCGCTGCATCCGGACGATACACCTGCGAAACAGATTCGTCATGAGGTCAACAGCAGCGACGGCCTTGGGACACTCCATCAGTAGACGAACCGTGCTACGACGACTCCGTAAGGCTGACACCGTCCCTTTCGAGGAATGGCCTTGACCCGTCAACAATGTCAACGCAAGTTGCAATGTGCTCGACCTGTACGTCGGTGGCAGCGACGTGATTGTTTACAGAGGAGAATGGATTCAACCTGTTCCAGTGACAGGCGAGTTCGTGTTTGCAGACGTAAAGGTGAGCATCTGACGCCAAACGGTGTCCAGGTGGTGCATCCTTTTGGTAGAGGCTGTGTCACGATGTTGAGCGGGATTTGTGGTTAGCAGAAAACACGACTTGTCATCCTTCATGGAATTTGACTGCTCAAAGTTACGGAGACTAAGTCTTCAGACCAGTTGTGTTACCATTTGTGCATCAACAATCGAGGGGTTTGATCTTGTAACAGGTCCATGCACGTCCATGCATACTGCCAGGGACGCACAGGACTACCTCAACAAAAAGAACATCAAGGTATTGGTCTGGTCATCACGATCCGATAGAGCATCTCTTGGATCATCTTGATAAATAGCTGAGACAGCGGGAACCTCAACCTGCAAATCGAACAAGTTCTTGAATCTGTGACACAGAATTCCTGTTGACGTCATCCGGCTTCTAACGTCATCCATGAGGAGACATGTTTTGGCATGTATCGATTCAAGGGTTCATCCCACACGCCATTGAAAGCTTAGACACTTCCATAATGTGACCTGAAGCAGATCTTGTGAATGATCTGTGATTGGGTAACACTTCATTTTGACCCAACGTCTGTTGTGCTTGATTCCGTGACCAGATTAATATCGATTTGACATTGGCGATTCTGTGTGTGGTACATGGTTACATTTTGTATAATAAATAACATTAATATATGTCTTGGTGTCGTCTTTATGAGCCACAGCATCAGGTGATGAGTTTCTCTTGGCCGGTAGTTTAGTTTGCTGTTGCTGCACTCTTCAATCGAAGATCAACAGCATGCATGCAAATGGTGCATACTCAGATCTTACATAGTGGCGTGCCTACAAGTATATATTTGCGTCTCAGGTTACACCCTGCAAACTAAATCATAGTGATTCGATAAAGAAGAAGTGTGCATTTTATTATATACATCCGTCCCTTAAAGTCATTAGTTAAAAGTTATAAATGTGCAATTTAGACAGATTCGCCGACATCCAAATGTAGACATATCTTGCACCCTCTACAATACGCATTTAGAAGAACGCTAAAACTGAAGTTAAACATGAGATTGTTAGAGACGTGACAAAATAGGAAGAAAATTCGCTCAGGCTTAGATGGAGAAATGACACAATTGGATGTGCAAAGTCATTCTTTAGAACGTAATTAGATGTGTAACCCAACTGATCCGACGTACTTTCTTTTAATATCAGTGTGATTAATGGCATGGCCGGAGCACACTCTTTGAGAGAAAGGGGGAGTTGAGTTATCAGATAGTTACAAGTGGGTTCTTTAAGATACTGTTTTGGGGTATGACGCAATCGCAGATACATCCTGTCTGACGTTGTCAGATGTGTGACACAACTATAAGTACTCTCAAGAGATAGTTAGATGAAGGTGATAAATCATTTCATACTTATCAATTGTTTTTAGCCCGATGACGCATTACAGAACACTACATTACGGTACGTTGCGTTAAGTTGTGATGCGTTACATATAGCCTTGCATTACATTACATTACATTACATTTGATTACATTACATTACATTGCATTACGTTGAGATACGTTACGCAGTCTTGCATTGCATTACATTTCCGTGCGCTAAGTTATGATACGTTTCGTAGCATTACGGTACATTACATTACATAACATTACATTACATTACATTACATTACATTACATTTCAGAGCGTCACGCTAATGCTTGATTAATCACACGGGGAAATTCTATCAGCATTACCTTATACAGATTAAAGTGTATTGGAATAGAGACATGCTCATCTATTCTACGACCCTCACTGAATTGCCTTAACCACAGAAATCCTCTGTGAGACTTCTTAAACTGCCTTGCCAGAGTAATATACAGTAGCTGTGGCAGTCACTACTATGTGATAGCACCCTGTCAGCCTCACTAAGGAAGAAATTACCTATTAACCCTGGGGCAACATTATTCCAGTAGAGGCCCGTAAACTCCTCACTGTTTCTCCCTAATGACCACTGTTGTCCAGCGACTGACTACCCTCACACTGTTGATGATAGAATTACAGCAGAAAAGGTCTGCGATGGGTCGGAATAATTCATGTTTGGAGGCGTTGAAGGGAGCACTTCTGTAACATGTGGAAATGTCACCGCTTAATGATAATATTGCACCGCAAGGTGATAATTTAGGGCAAACTTTCAAATGTGTTTAGTTATATTCAGTTTGAATGATATACCTTCATTACCACAACTTGTGTCGAATCTGGGCAGATTGTTTCGATGAGACTGTTTGAGGTGTTTTATGACACTTAATACTTCAGCCACACTGTTACAATTGTTGAAATCAAGCATTCAAAGTTTTCCACTGTTGAAATATGAACTTGGTATTGTATATTACGTTTGTATGGGTATTCAGATAGGCGTGATGTCCGTTTACCGATCCTTTCATTTATTGAATAAAATATTCTTTACATGTACGTTGTGACTAAGAGAGTTTAGTTGTTGTTGTTATTGTTTTTATTGTTGTTGTTGATGATGATGTTGACACTTGAAATGATCTTCACGCATTCTACCAAACTGAATCCTAGATTTAAAAACATACCGTATTATTGTTTAATCCGAATTCTAGTCTAGAATTTTACTCTACAAAGGCATGCAGGCACATAAGCACGTCTGGAATTACGTATCTCTACTCTCTATATACATGCTGTATTTGAACATCTGCCTTGACTCATTGTAATGCTGACAGACATTAAGAGGGACCTGTAAGACTCAATTATAGTCAGTACAACGGTACTGCAATTGTCTTACATGAACATATATCATCCAGGCTTCATGATGCTAAACCGGACCCATGAAGGTTGGGGCAGAATAAGCGTTGAACGATTCATGCTTGCCATAAAAGGCGACTATGCTTGTCATAAGAGGTGACTAACATGATCAGGTGATCAGGCTCGCTGACTTGGTTGACACATGTCATTGGTTCCCAGTTGCGCATATCGATGCTCATGCTGTTGATCACTGGATTGTCTAGTCCAGACTCGATCATTTACAGGCCTCCACCATGCAGCTGAAATATTGCTGAGTGCGGCGTAAAAATCAACTCAATCACCCTCTCATGATGCCAAACTCATGAAGCTTAACAAGACATTAAGACTGGATATTTTGTCTGTTTTATAGCAATATAAAACGCGTGTTGGAAGTGATATTCGTGAGAGTATCTGGGCGAAGGCGAAATAACACAGTTGTCAACGGAAATGTTTCGTTATCATTGTTTGCAGTACCTTGAATTTTCTATATTCGATACAATTATATGGTAGGTTATATCATCAACATCTCTATTTTTCAATTTGCCTTCAGAACCTATTGCTTTCATTCTGCCGTACCTCATTTAAGACGGTGTATGTTCATAAATATCTACCGTAGCCTTGTGGGACTGTCCAAGTGTAAAATCCACACGATCTCTTCTCGCATTTGTTATATAGCTAGTCCTCGAAGTGCTATTAAAGTCTAAGTAAACTGAATAATCTCTACCAGTTGTCTGGCAGGGTGTGTATCTGCCATTGAACAATGCTAATGGATATCCCAGAGCACGCATTAATCGTGACGTGCTCTTTATATTTGTACATAGGTCCAATAATAGGTATTTGTTCTTGCTAAACTGTCTGTTTGTTGTGTGCTGTTATCAGGCTAGACATCCACTCGAGGACACAACATATGATTATTTGCAACGTTCAGGATACCATTTAGACGTCTAACCATAGCACGAATATTTTCTGCAACCCTTTGACTTTAAATTACATCTTGGATATTGCAGACGAAATCAGCAGATGTCAAAACGTCACCCTGGCATATATCAAAGTCTGTCTGTTGTATCAATGTTGAAAAAGCAGATTCGTAGCACCATATTGTATTGTGGTTTCAAATTTCAAATATCCTCTTACTTGTTAAATGAATTGGGTTTGTTCAACCTACAGGTGGAATCGCCTCAGTGCATTGTGTAATCGTAAATTCTCTCTCTCTCTCTCTCTCTCTCTCTCTCACACACACACACACACGCTCGCTCGCGCACGCAGGCACACACACTCACACATAAACACACGCACATGCACACACACTCCACAAACACAAGCAATCACTCACTCCCACACACGCACGCACACGCACACGCACACGCACACGCACACACACACATACACACACACACACTGATTGTATGCCCATGACCCACGTCCTAACTCAGATGTGGGTATAACTTGTAAATGTCGTCCAGGTGGCTCTTTTTCGCAATTTTCTGAACCAGATAGAGCTCACACAAGGCGTGCATGCACGATTGTTTCTCTCGAAAAAAAAGCAATAAACACCATTGTCAAAACATCAATACATAACGGCAGAACTACATTTAATATCATTTTCACGTGTATGACCTTAATTACGTTATTCATAACATTTTTTGTTTATACATGTGGAAAATAATATTACACTTGAAACAGGTCAACCGATGTATACTGTGAATTACTGGACTGATGTGTATACAGAACTCTAGTTTGACCAGTGTTTACTGTCAACTAGAAACCCCCACCCCAGTCTGTCCAGACTGGTAACACCAACACTCATCTGACTTACAACGAACTGGTAACATCCCCAGTGGTCAGATCTACAATGAACCAGTAACACCCATACTAACCCCACCTACAATGAGCTAGTGACATCTACACTAATCTGACTTACAACGAACTGGTAACATCCCCAGTGGTCAGATCTACAATGAACTAGTAACACCCATACTAACCCCACCTACAATGAGCTAGTGACATCTACACTAGTCTGACTTACAACGAACTGGTAACATCCCCAGTGGTCAGATCTACAATGAACTAGTAACACCCATACTAACCCCACCTACAATGAGCTAGTGACATCTACACTAATCTGACTTACAACGAACTGGTAACATCCCCAGTGGTCAGATCTACAATGAACTAGTAACACCCATACTAACCCCACCTACAATGAGCTAGTGACATCTACACTAATCTGACTTACAACGAACTGGTAACATTCCCAGTGGTCAGATCTACAATGAACCAGTAACACCCATACTAACCCCACCTACAATGAGCTAGTGACATCTACACTAGTCTGACTTACAACGAACTGGTAACATCCCCAGTGGTCAGATCTACAATGAACTAGTAACACCCATACTAACCCCACCTACAATGAGCTAGTGACATCTACACTAATCTGACTTACAACGAACTGGTAACATCCCCAGTGGTCAGATCTACAATGAACCAGTAACACCCATACTAACCCCACCTACAATGAGCTAGTGACATCTACACTAGTCTGACTTACAACGAACTGGTAACATCCCCAGTGGTCAGATCTACAATGAACTAGTAACACCCATACTAACCCCACCTACAATGAGCTAGTGACATCTACACTAATCTGACTTACAACGAACTGGTAACATCCCCAGTGGTCAGATCTACAATGAACTAGTAACACCCATACTAACCCCACCTACAATGAGCTAGTGACATCTACACTAATCTGACTTACAACGAACTGGTAACATTCCCAGTGGTCAGATCTACAATGAACTAGTAACACCCATACTAACCCCACCTACAATGAGCTAGTGACATCTACACTAATCTGACTTACAACGAACTGGTAACATCCCCAGTGGTCAGATCTACAATGAACTAGTAACACCCATACTAACCCCACCTACAATGAGCTAGTGACATCTACACTAATCTGACTTACAACGAACTGGTAACATCCCCAGTGGTCAGATCTACAATGAACTAGTAACACCCATACTAACCCCACCTACAATGAGCTAGTGACATCTACACTAATCTGACTTACAACGAACTGGTAACATCCCCAGTGGTCAGATCTACAATGAACTAGTAACACCCATACTAACCCCACCTACAATGAGCTAGTGACATCTACACTAATCTGACTTACAACGAACTGGTAACATCCCCAGTGGTCAGATCTACAATGAACTAGTAACACCCATACTAACCCCACCTACAATGAGCTAGTGACATCTACACTAGTCTGACCTACAATGAACTGGTAACGCCCACTCTAGTCTGACCTACAATGATCTGGTAACGCCCACTCTAGTCTGACCTACAATGATCTGGTAACGCCCACTCTAGTCTGACCTACAATGAGCTAGTGACATCTACACTAGTCTGACTTACAACGAACTGGTAACATTCCCAGTGGTCAGATCTACAATGAACTAGTAACACCCATACTAACCCCACCTACAATGAGCTAGTGACATCTACACTAGTCTGACCTACAATGAACTGGTAACATCCCCAGTGGTCAGATCTACAATGAACTAGTAACACCCATACTAACCCCACCTACAATGAGCTAGTGACATCTACACTAGTCTGACCTACAATGAACTGGTAACGCCCACTCTAGTCTGACCTACAATGATCTGGTAACGCCCACTCTAGTCTGACCTACAATGATCTGGTAACGCCCACTCTAGTCTGACCTACAATGAGCTAGTGACATCTACACTAATCTGACTTACAACGAACTGGTAACATCCCCAGTGGTCAGATCTACAATGAACCAGTAACACCCATACTAACCCCACCTACAATGAGCTAGTGACATCTACACTAATCTGACTTACAACGAACTGGTAAAATCCCCAGTGGTCAGATCTACAATGAACTAGTAACACCCATACTAACCCCACCTACAATGAGCTAGTGACATCTACACTAATCTGACTTACAACGAACTGGTAACATTCCCAGTGGTCAGATCTACAATGAACTAGTAACACCCATACTAACCCCACCTACAATGAGCTAGTGACATCTACACTAATCTGACTTACAACGAACTGGTAACATCCCCAGTGGTCAGATCTACAATGAACTAGTAACACCCATACTAACCCCACCTACAATGAGCTAGTGACATCTACACTAATCTGACTTACAACGAACTGGTAACATCCCCAGTGGTCAGATCTACAATGAACCAGTAACACCCATACTAACCCCACCTACAATGACCTAGTGACATCTACACTAGTCTGACCTACAATGAACTGGTAACGCCCACTCTAGTCTGACCTACAATGAACTGGTAACGCCCACTCTAGTCTGACCTACAATGGGCTTGTAACATCCACAGTGGACTGAACTACCTTGAACTTGTAACGCCAATACTAACCTGACCTACCATGAACTGGAAACACCAGGAAACTACAGGAAAAAAATTCTGCCAGAAATTTCTGCACAAATGCATTTTCAGAGCCCATTTGTGAGCTTATTAACACGTGAACACACTGACACATGAACTTTTCGTGTTCATCTCCTCGAGATCATTCCAACGATATAAAATAGTCTTTGTAGCTTGCTCCCTTCTGTGTGTCAAGTTAGGACTCGCTGGCCATTCTTAAGTTGTCCCGCCCGGCCTTCACCGTTACTAGTCTCACTTCCAGTTAACTGGTAACATCCACACTAATCTCACATCAATAAAATGGTAACATCCACACTAATCTCACCATCAATGAACTGGTAACATCCACACTAATCTCACCATCAAGGAACTGGTAACATCCCCACTAGTCTGACCTCCAATGAAGTGGTAAAATTCACACTAGTCTAACCTACAATGGACTGTAACATCCACACTAATCTGACCTAGAATGAACTGATAACACCCACGCTGGTATGACCTGCAATGAACTGGTAACACCCTCACTAGTCTGGCCAGTGTTTACTGAGTACCAATACCATCAACACCAGTGATGTATAGAGAACTCAAGTTTGACCAGTGTGTACTGTCAACTAGGAATCTCCACACTAGTCTGACCTCCAATAACATAGTAACACCCACACTAGGCTGACCTACAATGAAGTGGTAACATCCACTCTAGTCTGACCTACAATGAACTGGTAACATCCACACCGCCTGGCCAGGACCGATACCATCAACACTAGTCTGGCCAATGTTTACTGTGAACTGCTGATACGCACTCTACTCTAACTACTCACCAGCTCGACACCTGGAGCCGTGTACAATTAACACAGACAGGTCAACCAATGTTTCCATGCATCGACAATACTCACTGCTGTTTTCTAGTAACGTGTGGTAACAACGCTGAGAAGTCTGCCCACGTCAACAGCTCTGTCTCAGTCATTGACCTTCTTTACGTCTGTGTATGTGTGTACGATTGTGAGCATAGCTCAGTTTGCCGACAGACATCACAGTAAGTTGTAAATGAACATGAACATACAGGTATGACTTTGCAGCATGTTACCGAATCTACACATGACTTTACGGTGACTCCGTGGCGGCCTGGAAATTGAACATTACTCCACTAAGAGTGGTTAATTTAAATATTAAATCAGAATATCCATCTCTGATGAAAATATTGTGTCCACCTCACCGTGGAAGGTGATATCAATAGACAGCGATTAGTTTCCCAGTCGTAGGTATTTCGGTATTTTGCTTTTTTAAACATATATTGGTATATCTGTACCCACATATAGGTAATGTATATACATATGCTTCTATTTTTCCCTTTATATTTTCTTAACAAGTATCTGTCGCTACATAGTTTCAGTATGTGTAATATGCGAATGAAGCATTATATCCTGAACGGTTGACCACAGACAGTGTCATAAATCGATGCAAGGCTGGTATCGATTTTTCTTTCAGTTAATATCGACAGCCGACTTAAAACACAAGGCCCATCTAAAGTCTCTTTGTTCAGTGTGTACAATATTGAAATTTGAAACAGTTTCACATACATCAAAAGAACGCTTGCTTCCACGTGAATATAATGATATACGTTTCTAATCGACACTGAGACGAACTGTAATTTCATACAGTAGTTTTCCAAATCATTAACTGACGGGGTGAGTGTAGTTGTACCTCCTTTTCCAATATTCCATTACAGTCACGGTTTTCCCTGTCCTGTCCAAAATCAAATCAGTGTAACACAACATACACAACATATCGGCGTATCCAGGAATTTCGAAAGGGGGTTGGCGTTTTAAGGAAGGGGGGTGGGGGAGCGTTTCACCTTCAAGGATAATGGTTTGATCGGATGGTTTAAACTAAAACAGGAAAGCCAAACTCCCACCAAATTATACAGATGCAAAATATAACGGTACCAAATGCAATTAAAACAGTGGCTGAAGAAAACAAAGGCACTTTTATCCTAGGAAGGCAGTATTTATACCAAAATGCCTGAAAACATATTTGACTCCCGTACGTTTCCTCGAGTTAACATTACGCTCTGGAATGATAACAGAGGCTTTGGCTACACTGAGGAGGGTGGGACGTGAGCGTGGTTCGGAGTGTGTGTGTGAGGGAAGGGGTGGTGAGGGGGATGGGGGGTGGTCGGTCATGTCATGTCATATTGGCATTGTTACATAACTTAAATTCTTAAGGGCATTAAATATCTCATACCGATTTGGAACGTTGATATATTTGGAAATCCATCCAACATTCTTACACGCGCAGCTATCCGATTTAGTTTGTAGTCTGGTTGATAACACTAATGCATTTCATAACTGTTGCTGAAGACTGAAAAGGGTTCGCTTTTCACTCAATCCGCAGATCCCCGAGTCTCAAAAGACCCATATCCATAATATATAGGGCCACATGCACTGGCACCGTTGGAAACATACAAAGCAACGCGAGCTGGGACTTGCAAGGGTAGGAGAAAAACTCGTTGGTGTTTACTTCTCTTGTATCGTAAATTCAGTCGCCAAACCTCTGCCCCCTCCTGAGGGAATTACAATATTGTGATGATCCAGTCTGTAGAGATTCCATCTCAACGTTTGTGCATTATGTGACCAAAAGCAAAGCACTGGAAAATAATTTTCGCGTTTAGTTTCATGATTATTTTATTAACTGCTATGCCATGTGAGCTGGGTGGTATCGATCTGTGTAAGTACGACAGTTCTATCAATGACGGCACAGATGCTGCCTGGATGCTGTGGGGATGAGGACTGCCGCATCTCGCTGTCAGCTTCACACTCCGGAGTTTATCTGATGCCCAGTGGTCAAACACTGACCGGATGAGATTGCTGCACTGTCTCAAACAGTGACCTGGTGGATATCACGCCCGGACATCTTCTCAGTCATGCGAGAACGTTGTGGACAATTATGTGTAAATTCGCCTAATGCTCTTAGTTTCCTCTGACCTTCGATGCCTCTGTTAACCGGCGGATGAACTTCATTTTCCATAAAAAGCAGAAGGATCCCCGAAAAGTGCTTCGAACTGAATGCTAAGCTTGACTTGTGAGAGTGACATTCTGCTTAAAGAGAAGACTATGGAGGCGGACTGGCTGTGTCAAGGGGGACCATAATGCTGTAATTAGCCGATATGGCTCCAATTAAGATTGGCTTATTCTCTAGAGGGTTGACCAGAATCAATGATTGCACCGCCCGGAATGTTGAGATCGAGGCAATGGTCGACGGATAAGTGCAGTTGGTATGTAAATGACACTCGGCTGACGCTCCTCCTTCTGCTCTCATAGCCCTCGCCCACGTGGCGCAGCGCGAAACTTCTCAATTGATAGAATGGACTATCGCTTTGCTGTATTGTAACGAAACATGTATGTGTGACCAAAGTAAAATTAATCGCTTCTGTTGACAGGAGGACAAACAGAACGCTTCTGAACTGCTCCCGACCGAGGTTTGCGCTGCAGCTCTAGGGGAAAGAGCCCCCAGGCTTGGAAGAAACAGTCATATCTCCCAGATTCAATAAACGTTCAGAATCAAGCACACGGCTTATCACAGTTACGGGCAAGCTGGTACAGGCTACTGTGTTTGCTGCAGTCCATTCTCTGGATAGTGGACGACAATCTTGGACGATCTTCGACTACCAAGAGCATGTTTGCGGAGAGCAATGGAAGTTGGTACTACCTGATGTGTAAGTATTGCAGGTGCGTGGTTTATTTACAACTGTTGCGCATGGATATCTACGTGTCCTTGCTGTAGAGTCAGTACTTTCAGCTGTCACATAGATATCAGAACAGCCGGCGAGTTAATCGACTGTACTAAATGGTAATACACCACAACCATGGCAACATTGTAGCAGGTCTGCTTTATGTAATTACCGTCAACAGACCTTGCTTCTTCATGTGTGCATAACCTTGTTTAGTCGTGACCTGGTGGCCCTGTGCGGGAACTCAAGCGAGTAAGACTCGCGTGTTTCATACTCCTGGGGTTACGGCAGAAGGACTGGAGAGTCCCCATGGTGTACTGACTGCAGGAATCCTTTGTGCTATTGAAGACGTGTGCAATTCATTTGGAAAGAATGAGCTCAATAATTGAGGACCCTGCTATTCCACTGGTTGGAATGAACAGGCATAGAAAGCACAAACTATACACCAGCTTTGAGCAACAGGAGCTAAAGTCGAAGAGGTTTGCAACCGTAGGAAGTAAACTGGCGAAACGAAAGGAATTGTTTGCCAAACGTAAGCGCGTCTGTGACATTGCGCTTGCGTTGGCTTTGTCTGGTATCTTGTTTATGGTTATAGAAACGGAACTAGCGTTTGCTAAGGTTGTATCCAGGGGAACTCTAGTATCAAACCTGCTGAAAATGTGTACTACTGCTTGTACTGTATCACTCCTGATATTTCTAGGATTGTACCATAAACTTGACATTCAACTCTTCACGGTCAACAATAGTGTAGAAGACTGGCGACTAGCAATGGGGTACAGGAGAATATGTTTGATCTGTTTTGAATTCATTGTTTGCATCGTGCACCCGATCCCAGGGAAGTTTGACATAACGTGGAGCTCAACCGACTCCGACAGCGAACCCGGGAGGAGGGACGTCTCCGTGCCACTAGACGTTGTTTTGTCGTTGCCGATGTTCCTCCGTCTGTACCTCGTCTGCCGAGCAATCCTCCTCCACAGCAGGCTATATCAAGACGCCTCGTCTCAGAGTCTAGGAGCACTCAACAGGATCAACTTCAACTTCCGGTTTATCTTCAAGTCTCTGATGTCCCTGTACCCCGACTATGTCTTGGCTGTCATTATGGTGTCTCTGTTCGTTATTGCCAGCTGGGCTCTCAGGTTGTGTGAAATGTATGGGGACAAAATCCATGCCAATTTCCTCAATACCATGTGGGTGATTGCCATTACCTTTCTGACGATAGGCTATGGTGATATTGTGCCTAACTCTTACTGCGGACGTGGCATATCAGTAATTACGGGTATTATGGGAGCCGGGTGCACCGCACTGGTTGTTGCCGTTTTGGCTCGAAAATTGGAGTTATCACGGGCAGAGAAATACGTTCATGATTTCGTTCTGGATGTTGATTTGGACAAGCGGCTGAAACACGAAGCAGCTAATGTCGTGAAATGTGGCTGGTTTGTATACAAGCTGAACAAACAAAAAAGTGCCGACAAGGAAGATAGACAGGTCCTAGCGCATCAACGGAAGTTGCTCCGTGCCATCTATAACATCCGGGAAATTAAATGTGCGCAGCGCCGCCTAATGGACCAAGCAGTCACTGTGGTGGAGGTGAGCAAGACCCAGATGGAGATGTCACAAAGTGTAGCTCAAATAAGACTCAGGCAGGTGGCGCTAGAAGAAAAGGTCAACAACATGGAGGCTAAGCTATCACTTATATACGATCATGTGGTTGCTATAGGCAACAGACTTCGAACAGGAAAATAGTTCCCTGGGTGCAAGTGTAATTACAAAAAAGTGCTAGTGACGCTCTTATCTGTAGCTTGAAAGATGTGCATTCTCCTGGGACCTGGCGTGAGCCACCATGTGGTAGTGTCATTGCATTAGTAAACTTAATGAATACGAAGACCTTTAAAACTTGTCCAGACATAAGAATGTCACTGACGGAAAATTTTAGCTGCTTTGCATTCTGAGTCCTTCATAAGTACTGCGCTATTTATTTCCCTTAGTATACTATTCTTGACAAAAATTAGTACTAGGTGCTGACTGATATTATTAAATCCGTGTTAGATGTTTCTAAATATACAGCGTGTATGATGTGATAAGGGTCTCATTCTCTGACATCCTTCATCCCTACAAGTGTCTTCTCATGTCCAGTGTGTTGATATATTTCAAATTGAAATCGTGTCACTGTAATTTAAGAAGGTAACTCTTCATCGTGGGAACCGTTGTGATGACTCTTGCATATACTGTTTGAGCGTTATTGTAAATTGTTTTAAGGAATCGTTGCATTGCAATGCTGATATGTGTACAATATTTGTGTATGTCTGAATGACTAAGAATACAGGAAGGTTTAAATGTATAATAAAAATCATGAATTGTGCTTCATGTAGTCTTGTATCCTATGACGACAGTGTACTAGCTCTTGTGACTATAGCCCTATGTGGTATATTAAATAACTATGAAGATAGTAAAGGTGAAGGTGGCTTGGAGTATAGTCAGGACTGAAAAATGAAGGTTGAATATCAATTGACTTATGTTTGCAAACGAAGTCACAGGGCAGATTACCAAACTTTGACTACATGGTTGCGTCCCTGATAAGTGACAGGATGTGCTCGTCAGCTGCCTGTCTGCGCTAACGGGTGTCGCACGGAACGGGACATGATTCCTGTACATCGGACTACGCTTCACGGTGTCGTAGTATTCCTAGAACTGTCAGAATCTCTGTGAGGTGTGGGGAGACAAGCTGGATGTGATAGCATATCATCGATCTAGCGTCGCTCAGATAACCAATAACTATCTTTTGTCCAGGTTTTGTTGTTTATAAACCACAATCTCTAATATTGTCGAGTGAGGTGTTAAACCATTTTAAAATCATTGGTAATGTGTTGCTCAGAATATCAACCACTAAATTTTCTTGTCCAGACTCGACTGTTTACAAACCACCATCTTAAAACATCTTAGTAAACAGGTGCACATCCATTATCGGTTTTTGACAGCAGTTGTTACTTTGTATAAGACAACTACAGCTACCTACGACAGTTGATCTCACCTTTAGGTGATCGTAAGTCTCACATTACGATAGACATACCGTTCACATCCGTTTCCCAATGTCGTGGACAACAATATGGATTATAAACAAATGCTTCTCGTGCTATCGCCTAATCCTAAGGAAAGGTTACACACGGGTTAGGTCTTGTTGGATGATCCTTGTTAAACTGGTCAGATCTGTGTGCTCTGTCCCGTTTTGTAGAGAGGTCGCAGCTTGTCACCTACCAGTTGCTACGTTGATATTCCAACATTCTTGGCGTATTATCGCCTCATCGACTGGCGTTACGCAGGATTGGGCGTACTTGGCACTCAACCAGTTAAAGTCATACCTATCAGAGGTGTCAACAGAGATGGGAGGCAGTGCAGCTGTTTCCAGAGCAGATGCCAGAGACTGCCGTCAAGACTTCACAAGATATGTGAGGTTTTTCCTTCATCTGCTGTGAGTGAGTGGGTATGGGTTTCCCCCGCCGTTAGCAATGATCCAGGAAATATCTTGGCGGTGGCAAAGGAAATGGGCTTCACGCAAAGGAAATGGACTTCACGCAATGTAACCATATGGAGAATCGAACGAGTGGACACTTTTACCATGAGGCTACCCCACCGACCCTCACTGGATATGTAGCTTACCTCGCGGATTAATTCTTTTTCCTGTCGTGACGTTTTCACTTTACATTACTCAGATAGATAGACGATTCTTGCAAGATTAAGTATGTTTGTGAAATTATGTAACATTTACTTTCTATTTTTGAGGAGCTTGTATGCAGTCTGTATGCAGTGTGTATCGGATCCCACAACCCAAGCAAATTAAAACATAAACCTCTTCTGAATTTACACTTTTCCGAGAGAGTGCACTCATGTTTCAAATTTTGCATGTTTACATAAAATATATGTCACCGCGCATTATATCAAGTACTAATAATAGTACATGCTCACTTGAAAACTGGAACTGATCAAAACGATTTTTTGTGTGGTTGTTTTTTATGTGATGCATTTATAACACTTCCTATCATCGCCACTGCATCGCCACTCCTCACTAAGCCCTTCTTGTTTGTTTCAGTTTAAGTCACTTACTTTCACACGTCAGTATATACGATTAATGTAATTTCAGATCTGCTGTGCAGAATTTGGGTCTTCAGTTGTTCTAGGACACGGTAGCCGTCCGATGTATGTATGTACAGTGGGAGCTGTCTAAACCGACACCCATTGGGACACATGCATGTATGTGTGGTGTGTGTGTGCGTGCGTATGTATGGACATGTGTGTGTGAACGTGCTTGTGTGTTACCTGTGCATATAAACATTGAAAGAGAACATCTTTCCCAAATTACCCCAAAGAGAGGGGTACGGTTCTTTTCCGTAAACATTATGAGGAAAATATCTAGGTTAGGTTGTTCCATTTTTGCAGTGCAGCTTGTATTCCGATTTATAGCACAGTGATGATGAATTAAAAATGCAACAATGGTGCTCGAATATAGATAATATTGTGGCATTCCGCACAGGCTTTTCACTCCCGAATCCAATATTGCAATTTTCCCAGCCTATATTCCCTAAACTGATACTGGTTCTGTATCAAGCACACAACAACATATATGTAATTAACAGCTGTTCGTCCATTAGGGTTGTGTCTCATTTCTGGGGGGCGTTGTCGCCATTACTTTCGAAATAGGTTTATAGAAGATGAATAATTATTCTTTTGTTTAAGGGTCTATTTGTGGTGTGCATATTTGTGCTTTAGAATGTATACAATTTCTCATATTATCGGATAACTCAAATTGTGTACCTGCCCTACCCGAAACGTCGTAACTAGACACTTGCTGAATTCGATATATACCTGTATACCTGTTCTCAGCGAACAATTGCTCCACATGCGTTTGAACAAGAAAACATGCTCAACCATACATTTTTATGAACACTTACCTTGTCCAGCCGTGTGCATACATGTACCTGAGCATTTGGTATTCCAGACCCATGCTGAGTCTAAGACCGCCTGCACAACAAGACATTTACTAGAGCATGTTTTATTCCAGACCTGTGTGAGAGCATCTGCTGAATTAGACCTGTTCATGAGCATTTGTTATTCCACAGATGTAAGCGCAGCTGCTGAACAATATATTTACAAGGCCATTTGTTATTCTAGACTCGTGTAAGAGCACCTTCAGGAGCACCTGCTGAAACAATACATTGACATGAACATTTGTAATTCCAGATGTGTTAGATCATCTGCTGAACAAGAGCATTACTTATTCTAGACTCATGTAAGAGCACCTGCTGAACAAGACATTTACATGAGCTTTTGTTATTCTAGAGGAGTAGGAGCACCTGCTGAACAAGACATTTACATGCGCACTTGTTATTCTAGAGTAGTAGGAGCACCTGCTGAACAAGACATTTACATGCGCACT
This sequence comes from Haliotis asinina, assembly GCF_037392515.1. Classification (NCBI taxonomy): domain Eukaryota; kingdom Metazoa; phylum Mollusca; class Gastropoda; order Lepetellida; family Haliotidae; genus Haliotis; species Haliotis asinina. The sequence goes on from NC_090285.1 coordinate 40,272,214, forward strand.
TGTTATTCTAGAGGAGTAGGAGCATCTGCTGAACAAGATATGTGAATGCAGTTTGTTATTTCAAGACTTGTGTAAGAGCACCTGCATTTACGTCAGCATTTGTTAAACCAAACATGCAAAAATGCATTTGCTTTACGAGACGAGCATCCTAGCGCCTCGACCAGAGCACTGATTGCCTGCTCTTCTCATCTTATACCCACGTACATTCTTTGTTATACCTGCCCTGTTCTACTACTTTTACCCAATATCACTCGGCCTTTGTTCGAACTCTCACCCATTCAACCAGACTTCCAGTTGTATATTTATTTGATTCCGAACTGTTCTTCCAGACACAATCGACCAATATGTACTGATACCTGTATAAAAATCCTGTACCCAAGTATCTCGTCAACCCATTTTGCACTCGAAAATAATTTCTCTGTATTGGTCCTAAGAACCGTTTCCACCTTATTTGCTCCTTGTCATATCAATACCCGCAACATGTTTCATCTGAACGCCGTAAATGAAGGTTCTAAGACGTTAACAAGATACGCACCGGAGATCACTGCTTAATAACAATACATGTATACAAAGTAAACACTTATCAAGTAAAACCTTATCCATATGTATTTAACATCATACTGTTTATTTTCATGTAGGGTTTATATGTATTTGTTAAAAACGACTATGTACACAATGCACGTCGTGTCGTGTGTAAATGACATTCAGATATAAACTATGTCGTCCATGACACCTGTGAGTGAAAGCTGTATTCAAACAACCACTCAAATTCATAATTCACGCACCCTGTCGACAAATGACAAAGACGTTCAGTTTTTTTCTTGTATTTGGAGCTATTGTGTGTCAAGATATAATATTGATCTGAACCGACCTAACCTTTACAGGTAGTAACCTGCAAGTGTGCGAGAAACAACAGTCAACACAATCGATAAAGCATTTCATTTTCGTCAAAGCACTGAAGAAAGTTAATACTTCCCAAGATCCTAAGATCACAAAAACTACTGAAACACAATGGAATGTGAATTAAGTTATAATGGTATCATTTGTCATTCAGCATAGCTTCGTAGCTAAGTGTGTGTGTGAAAATTAAATAACACACGTAAGGTATAATTAAAGCAGTACATGGTATGTTAGTGTTTTAGTACTAAATGAAACAAGTAAATGTGTTCCGCTTGACTACAGGCAGAACGGGATATATTGTGTTACTTTCTTTGATCAATATCTTGTATCTCCTCCAAATACAAACACACGCTGGAATTACCTAGTTTCCGTGGCTATCGGAAGTAACCGACAGCGGTAGTAAGACATTCATTATTGGCGCTAGCGCCAGGCCATCGGTTTTCGCATATGTATTCGCGTGTCGTACGTGTGAATGTGGACAATAGCATATAAATGTTCTGTACATCTTCATCACCACGGTGAGTGGCTGTGAATTGTTCTCACACATTGCAAATGGGACGTGCCTGAATGCACATACCACCAATGTAAACATGGACATGTTAGACCAATGACCATGTTGATTGTGAATTGCCAACTGACACGTTAATGATTGTATCCAGCGAATGCACAAATGGTCAGAAACACAATAACAACGAACTGAACTTGTCTTAGCGTCACCGTACTATCACTGTTTACATCAGTCCAGTAGATACTATAGCTTCCATATTGGAGATATCCGGGGTATAGACATAGCATTAGTATCTCTCAAACCAGTCATGCAGTTTGGACATGTCATGATTATGAATCAATAGCATACATAGTAAACTTGTTATAGACTAAAAACTAAACATGTAAGAACATAAAAATATGTTATGCATGCGTGAAGGGACAAAGAGTGCAACATTCAAGCGACCATGTTTCAGTTTTCCAGTTTTCGGCATTTCTGCGTTTAGGTCTCGTTTAGGTCTCGTTTAGGTCTCATTTAGGTCTCATTAATATGTACGCACATGCTTGCTTGTTACACAACAACGTCACCAACGCCCATGGACGGGATGTGAATGACAGTGCGATATATACAATGTTACAATGCCTGTGAATAATTTCAATGCCTATTTTCTCACACCTATCAAACAAAGGAAAAAATAATACGAGCACACGGTTATTAATAACAGCTGCTTACATGCCAATATATATATATATATATATATATATATATGACTCGCAGTATATATATATAACCACCCAGGTGGTAGATGGGTATGCTAGATTAGATTAATATCCAATGAAATCAAGTAACTAAGTCATACATTATGGTTTCATAAAGGTCACGATGAGCAGGTAAACAGACACAAAGGGTCCTACAATGTGATAATGTTCGAATATAACCACTGACCGTTATCTTTCACTTCATGAATAAAGTTACAGTTTAAACACATAAGTCGACATTCTGTGGCATTTCAAGTTACGATGCTGCATCTCTGGAGACTCGCAGTAGATGGTAACACATCTCACATACAGCAGCTCCGGGCTAGGTGTAACCAGCTGGGTTGACTTAGGTAACATCCTCGTGTAACACCCATATCTCATTGAACAATCTTGTTTTCCGTTATTTTTCCCTTTGGATGAAAGCTGTACTCGGATGGTCGAGGGATGGTTGGTATAGTTTCTTGGTGCACAGTGCCGCTCTTCATGCTGGTGTTATGGGCTGTTGTTTCTCTGCGAGTCAGTGATGTGTTTGTGGTATAACAGCATTGTGTCATAATTGTTGGTTAAATGATGACATTCAAGGAGAGGGAACAAGGAGAACTGGAAATGCTAAGTGTGGGTTAATTTACGAGATGTAATGGCGATAATGATGCCTAATGATGTCAGGGTGAGTGCTCCCTGTCACGCGGCGTTGTTGACACAGCATTCGCTGTTGTCACAACTCGCTGAGGTGAAACTGAGTTTCACTTCGCGTTTAAGATCACTGCGGTTTTATTGTGTGATTGTGTTTGTGTGTGTGTGTGCTTGCCCGGAGAAATGTCGGTGTCTCTAAAGGCAGTACAGCAATAGTTAAACACCCTTATAACGCCATGCCCCAAATCAGGAAAAGAACTAGCATCGTCCTTTCGCGTTACATACTACAACACTTCGGCTCTCCGAGCAGACACTCTAGCCATGAGACTATGGAGTATGTGTGTATCTATGTGTGTCTGTTTAATGTCGAAAGTCAGACAGACTGATAACAAGTATCATTTTTAATGACATCTGAGATGACGTCAACCGGGGATGGCATCCAAGGGATAAGCTTTATCCCAACGTTCAGGTTGTGGTCGTTGCAACGACATTTCGTCAAGAATCCGTTTCGATACAATGTCGTCATGTTGTAATTGTTTGAAGAAACCTTTTTGAAAAAAAAAATTGTAGTTTGTAACTGTTGTAAGAAATAGCTTTGCTTGTTATTCGTGTTTTCAGAATCGTTTCAGGAGCCTTGTTGATTCGATTTTATATTAGTAACATTACCGCCGCTGTCAGAAGAACACGCACTATTTCTTTGAGTCAGTAGCTGCGCTGATACAATTGATAATACTCGTCAAAAACAGGATCTGCAATTAAAACCTTTACTACGTCAAAAGCCTCATTGTTACCATACACAGTGCCACTGTAACTAAGAGATGCCAGATGAACCGAATATCAGTTTACTGCGTAGAAGGCATTGGTACAAACAGCAACTCCGTAACCATAGTAACTGCCATAAGACTGCACTGAGGAATTATTCGGTGTTTAACTCTCTTTCGAAGGATTCATTCTTCCATATGCCATGTTTTTTTCCTCTTGACGTTATGACCTTCTACATTGTGTTTGTTTCCAGTGTCTATCTGACAAACGTTGAGAAACACTCCATATTTGATTCCTCGTCTAAATGATTTATGAAGCAAAGAAACACTGATGCTGGACATCGCACCACGCATAGCAATTACCCCGTGGCATAAAAGATGGTTCATATAATTTGGAAATGACAGTGGCCATAATTAAGTCAATTCCTGTGTCAAAACAGACATTGAAAGTGACTCTCGCGAGCACGGACATGTGCTGACCAACCGAAATGAATACTCAAAGATAATTTGTTATTTGATCCCACTCTGAAGGGATTCGGACACGCCTGGGGGATTCAACTTAGATGGCTGGTCTGCTCTTGCCTGAATAGGGTCATGGAAGCTGAAGTAGTAGGCACTTGGTTAGAAGTCTCATCTTCATAACAACTAGTACAGGCTATTTCCCCTTTTAGTCTACTTAATAAAGAACATGCCCAGCTAGCTTGTAATACAGTATCAGACAAAACAGGTTCTAAGGAGGGTCAACTTGTTCATAACAATGCATGGGATGTTTTGGTGTCATCAGTCCATAAAGGAGTTAGTAAATACATCTAAACGTCGCATTCACTGCGATAGAGACTGTCCATAGATCTTGCGTTCCCTTTATCATTACAACTTTTTAAAATGCCTCTCAAAGATGGAATACAGTATCAGTGTCTGATAACGCCTAGATGACCATATGGCATAGTTACTCGTCCTTTGTTCGGTAACGAGTGATTCTAATTTTACGCCGCATTCAGCAATATCCCAGCTATATTTCGGCGGTCTGTAAATAATCGAATCTGGACCAGACAATATTGTGCCCAACAGCATGAGCACCCGTCTATGCAATTGGAAACCGATGACGTGTCAACCAAGTTAGCGAGCCTCATGATGCGATTCCGTTAGTCGCCTCTTACGAGAAGCAAAGTCGCCTTTTATGGCAAGCATGGGTTGCTGAAGACCTATTCTACCCCCGATCTTCACAGGTTCGCTCGGCAACAAACTATATCGGACATTGCTTCGTATACATTATTAAGAGGATGAAAGTAATTGCTAAGTGATGATACAGGCATGAATTTTGTATATTAATGGCACCGCAAATGGGATATACCACAGATCTTATTAAAGTAGGGTAACAATGTACGAATATGGAAATACTCTTGTCCGTTAGTTACTTAAGTGAATTAACATAACGGTATTGAGGACAGGATCGTGTACTGTGTGAAATTATGCATTATCGATGTGCATAGTGAACGGAGGCCAACCATATAATGTTCCTGCACATTTCTTTGTTGGTGACCGACAAAACGTAACGAAGTAAATAATTTTAGGGTATAGTCATTTTAAAAGTATAAGTCATGACATGACAAAACTATGCGCGAGATTTATGTGGAGTAATTTTCGAAACCTGTTTTTTTGGATTAAGTAGTAACTTGAAAATCTTCAGAAATAGTTGAATATGTTAGTTCCATCCGTCGGAAGATTGATCTCTTCAAGATAACATTCCATCAGAAAGCGTTCGTGATCTGGGAAAAATAAACAATATATTCTCTTGGGTCTGATGTCTCATTTAATTGTGTAGGGCTGGTATTGACCTTGAGGTATCCATTTAAGGTACATTCAAATTCCCGTTTCGTGTCCAGTGTGTCTGGTTTAAAACCACTTTTAACAACGGACCTGCAGTATCACAGTAGTGATGAAAGAAGAGCGCCTCATAAATCCTTCCCATTCTAGTAATCGGACCAGAGCCTTAGGTGTAAAGACCGAACGCTTTAAGCAGTGGACGACTCAAGTGTCCCTAGTCAAAACAAGATGATGTTTTTCACCTAACTTAAGAATGTTCAGTATAGCACCACTCAGCAGCCATATGTGAATGCTTGAGCGGAATGTAACGCCGCATCGAACAACACTTCAGGGTTCATAATGCATGTCAACTTTCATATGAGAGAAACCAGAAAGTAACGAATGTTCGACGTCTACCAGATTGGTGAAACTCACAAGTGCGGGCAAGATGGTGACAAGCCAAAGACAATAACCAGAACCTGGGATTCGAACCCGCGTTCACTGAGGGGTCCTCTTTTAAAGGAAGCAGTTGTGCAAAACATTTGTGAATAACACGAAATACGGCGGGTCATTATGGTCTAACAATCAGTAAAATGTTTGGTGACCATCCAACGACCCGTAGAAAACATATTCTTAAAAATCAGATGACACTAAAACGTAATAAGGATGCAGACACACTGCAATCGCGAAGTCCCAAAACGCAGCTTTGATATCGTCATTTAACTGTACAAATTCAATTACAGCGGTTTCAGTAGCACATAGTATGCTGTTCGTGAAGATCTGGTTCTGCACCCTGTGCTCGTCGGTTTACGCTCATTCTGCCTACATAGCATTCTGCCTACAGACGTAAGCAGTGTAAGCAGAATGAAAAATATCAGGCCATCCCTGATTTAGAAATGGACTTGCCCATGACAACAACATAAAGCAATCTTGATTGCTTTTGGATGAGACCTTTGTGCCAGACGCCACAAAGCTTTACTAATGTCAGTTAATATGGCCATGGTGTTTTGTCTTTCTGCTTGCGCAACCTTAACGTCCTGTTCCAAAAGTATGGTCTAAAGTTTGTCGTTTGGGCGTAAAGCCACTCAGGTCCTCCTTATTTAGGTTTTAGTGAGGATTCCGTGTCTAAGATGATTGTTTTACATAGGTTGGATGTGAGTGATAATGGTCGAAAGGACTCGGGGTTGTTGTTGGCTTCCTTGGTTTGAGGATTGGCACCATCCTGGCTGTTTTCTAAGATGTAGGCATATTACCTGATGTCCAGATATGCTTGAAGAGATTAAGTGTCAGGTTTTGCATGTTAGATGGGAGCTTGTTTAACATTGTATATGTGATGTTATCTGGACTTGGGTCTGAGTCTGTTTTTTGGATTTTAGGGATGCTTTGAGTTCATGTATGTGAATTTGCTTGTTTATGGGAAGGTGAGATTGAGGGGTTGAAGGGTGTAGGTTGGGCGGTTTTTATGGTGCCTTGGAAATGTGTAAGGTAGTTGGTAGAGCTGTTGATTTTGGAGAAGTGGGCAGCAACTACTTTAGCTTTGCCTATGTGGGCAAGTCTGGGAGGTTTGTTGAAATCATGTTTGGAATTGCCCTGTATGGCTTTAAATTTGTTCCACAGTTTCCTAGAGTTTTGATTGCTAAACCTTAATTTGTTTAATTTCGGTTCTTAGTGTTTTGACCAAAACAATGTCCCTTACAGGCATCGAAACTAAGTTTATATGTCAACGTTGTAGGTAATATAAATGCACAAAACAATTTAGAGAAAAGCCAGTCTGTTCACTGTTTTAAGTGATAGGAAACAAATAATAAGAGAACAGTAGGTGACAAAATCACAATAATGTCCATATAAAAGGATGAATCAAAACAACTCAAACGAAAACCGAAGACATATATAGAACACACAAAAAAAGTTCTTCCATTTTTTCTTTTAGGGAGGTAAGGTCAACAATTATCTGTCGCTTTCTCATTCTGCCAACACAGATGTGACAAACAAACCAGGGCTCGTATCGCTTTTAATTGTAGGCAGAATGAGACGTATGCAGAATGAAAGGATACCTGCTCGTCGTATGAGGCGAATAACGGGTCGGATGGTTACACTCGCTGACTTGATGTCATCTGGACTCGCTGACTTGATGTCATTTAGACTCCCTGACTTGATGTCATGTACACTCGCTGACTTGATGTCATTTAGACTCGCTGACTTGATGTCATTTAGACTCGCTGACTTGATGTCATCTACACTCGCTGACTTGATGTCATTTAGACTCGCTGACTTCATGTCATTTAGACTCGCTGACTTGATGTCATCGCATTCCCATTCAGTCTCTGATCCATTCTCAAATATATATACATATAAACCACCGATATAGCAGTGAGCACCGTTAAACAACAAACACATTACGCCTTATTTCACCTACAGACTTTCTTGTAAAGAAAATGGAATAGTTATGTATATTATTAATGACTTGCTCATATAGTTACCGTTCGCTCTGAAAAGATATCCGCTTGTAACCATTTGGAAAAATGGCTTGGGCCAAATGTCAGGAAAAAGATAATATTTCGAATGAATGTGTCTCACTGTACAACCACATATTCATTTTAGTTCATTAATTACAGGCATGAAACACATTATACACAATAGGGAAATCCAGAATGTCACGGGGCATTCCAGGAAATCAAAGGGGAACGTATTAAATATTATGCTTTATCAATATAAACAGATCATGCAAAGTCAAATTGTTGGTTAACCTCTCGAGCTCACACTTCTTCTCATAATGAAGTATTAAACAATATATACGTATTCATGGGCTTTGCTAAAACTGAAATGCGAGAGCAAAAATGAAAATATTATGCAGGGTACATCATCGTCGTATATCAATAAATAACTCATCTCTTCTCAGTTTACCATTCAGAAGAAAAGTAGTTTCACAACCAGCAACCTACATTTTAGTAAACAAGAATCTTATTTTACTGCCGCTCTAATACACGTTACAGAGACAAAACAACATTTGCTTATAAAGTAATCTCATGACAAACCACAATGTTAATAGAACGATGATTAATAAATCAATAGCAATTTCATGATAACAACCGGTATATTTAATAAATGTAACACATTTTGTTTCCATATCTAATTTGATTCAAATCTGCAAACAATAGTGATGAAGAGGTAAACACATAGATAAGACAGTTCACTATATCCATATAGAATTGTCTCTAAGCAGTATAGTATGATCTTAGAACGATGAGATCTTCCGTGGTGATTGTTGAAAGACTTATTGCATGCGTGATCCATCGTCCGTACATTGTAGGAACATCCAATAATTGTCCCCAGAGGCTGCAACTAATTGTCAGTAGGTTCAGTAAAGCAAGGGCTACTGCTTCTCCTCACTACTGAGTCTCACTCTGGCAGTGATGCACAAATAACTTGCTTGCTATCAACTCGTCCTTCATTGGCTAGTCTGACGAATGTCATGAGAACATCTATATATATATGATTGTGTTAACTACAGCAGAAACCTGCATAGGGACTGTGTTTAAACGCATCGATTGTTTCACTAAATAAGTCATACAAAGTAATGGAACATTTTAAAATTTAACTCCTTACGCCTGACGTAACCTATAGAAACAGAGATGATACGACTGCCGCAACTTATGGATCAATACATATCATGGTAAGAGTGATTGAATGAGTTTTGAGTCGCACTCAGCAACATTCTAGCTATATGGCGGCGGTCGGGAAGAAACGATCGACCACATAACCACCCAAGCATTTGAGATACGATGACACGTGTCAATCAAGACAGCGGGCCTGACCACCTGATCCCGTTAGCTGAGGGTATGTGGAACTATATATAAGGCATCGCAGAATGACCCGATTAGAATACTTCGCCTATCACCATATATGTTACGCGAACTCACTTGAAATGGGCTACATCATGCATTTAACATTAAAGCATTCATATATCAACAAGCTTGAATGTGTACAAATGTAAGCAGACACACTGATTAATAAAGGAACTGTCAGTTAATTACATCCCTGTGGCGTAATTCTTTAACAATGGTAAACATTCAATAATGAAAAGAGAAAAAAAATTCATCAGGTTTCGAAAACATACGCTTAATTCAAAAGTATAACTTTAAAGCCTTTACTATGTACTTATCTATCATTGTGAACTGAAATTATATTGTGAATATGTTTACCGCTATTGTTACTAAGTGACATTAAGGATGGGGGAGTAGAGCGACCCAGGTCCCGATTTCTCGAAACAAACTTAAGTCTGAGTTTTGACTTAAGTTCAAGTTTTTGCTCAAATATGAGAAAATCCAGGAACATGCATTTTCCAGAATGAAATGAAATTGGTATCCAGCTCAAACATAGTAGACAATCTGAATTTGGTGACAGATTTGTTTAGTTGTTTGGACTTTTTTAGCCTAAGAAATGCAGTTCTGATAAAAATTCAGCTGTGTTAAATGGTCAAACTCAGTTTGAGATTTGAGTTAAAACTTAAGTTTGTTTCGAGAAATCGGGCGCTGGTGTCTAAGCGTCATCGTGTCACGGCCATGACCTGGGTTCAGTTCCCCACATGGGTAAAATGTAAGTCCATTTCTGTTGTCCCCGTCGTGATATTGCTAGAACGTTGGAATACGTATTACCATATTCACTCACTCACTTACTCACTAACTCACTCATTCACTGACATTAATAACGCCATTATGACGTCACGAACATAATGTTGGCTGTCACAGTGATTTAGATATAATGCCACCTTGGCAACCTGCTCACATATATGGAGCTTCGGGATTCATCCTTGTTGTCGTGAAGCATACATGATAACACGTATCGACTTTTCGAATTGTCCGACCAGAGGACAGAACAAGCAGCCCTCCAGGCTCCAACTCCAAGTGGAATCTCTATACCGGAAGTTCAAACTCGGCAAAATAATATTCTTAAAAGGGACTTAACAGTTTTCAATTTGGGTCAGTAAATAGTTTGCCTAGATTTTCAAAGCATTCTGTAACTGTTTACTTTATCCATGAATTGCATTTCCAGATTTATAAAAAGCGCACGATCTCCATTATTTGCCAAAGATCAGGTATTTTAACAATATAATTCGAGAAGCTCATCTCAACATGTTGTTCCGCATCATATCTAGACACTTGTAGAAGTATAAAATACAGCATAATCTACGATTAAGAAATAGAAACAATCGTTTTGCTGTTTAATGACAGTGCCCGTTGTTGATACTACAGCATGAAGATATTCGAGAAGGCTGGAATTATTGCCTTTGGTGTTATTTTTATGTATTTCTACCAAAAGCAAATGAATTAAATTATGTTTGCAATTTATACGTAACCCTTGCTATGCACTTCACAACATATACCTTTAGGCGAGGTTCTACAAGGCCAAACAATCCAGGGAGCAACAGCATGAGCATTGATCCATGCATTTGAGATACGAGGAAGGGTGTCACTCAAGTTAGCCAGCCTGACCACCTGTCTCCATAGTCGCCTCTTACGATCAGCATGATGTACTGAAGATCAGTTCTTACCGGACCTTCACGGGTCCCCATAGAATGAAGATATGGGCAAATGTATAGAGCCGCAGAATGACCATAGTATAATACTTTGCATGACACTATGTATGTTTAGAAGTTATTTATTGTTTGAAATTCATACGAAGCTGTTGCTATGCACTTCACAGCATATACCGTTAGACAGGGACCTCCTACAACATAACCTAAGTGGGTATTGCTTTGCCGTTAGTCTCGCTTGCCTAGTAGTCATTTAACCAATTTCGGAAACAAATCAATAAACGAAATGCACTGTAAGTCGCTATGATACTCTGACTCGCTGTGAACAAACGGGCTCTGTACATTCTGTTATAGCTGTTTATCCCTGCATAAAACAGTGTATTGAAGTTGTTCCTATCTTTCATTGCAGCCATGAAAGAATGCAATAAATATGATGTCCAGTTAGGCATTGGAAACTTTCCTATTCGCTTACATGTTGTTCCCCACGTAGAATTTTATCATCGTGAATATTGGATTTATTTCTCTCCCTGAAGCTGTTACACGCTCTTACCGTCTCCCGAACACTATAAGTAACTCTCACACACGTTACTTAATGGCCCTGCTGAAATGGAGTCCAACAGAGCATACTCCTAAGATGCGTCTTTAAAGACATGAAATACCAACGGTCTCCCTGGGGACACATAACGCGCTGTCAGTTCTGTCAGCGGTGAGCCAAGACTAGACCTAGACGGAGCTCTCACCACACAAGCTTCACATCTTTCATCCGACAGGATTGGCTCAATTTGGAAGCTGCGAGAGTGTTTTGGTGCCAGTGACAAGTAATAAATAGGTTTTAGTTGATGTTTACATTTGACCAAAGACAAACTTAGATCATTTCCCTATAAATTTCATCACACTGAATCCAGGTAGAAGTTGGAAAAGATAGCCATGTTGATTCTGATTAAAACAGACAGGGTCGCCACTGGAGATCATCTGGAGGGCAAGAAAACAACTAATTGCATTGTCAGAAACAGTAGCAGTTTGGATAGAGGCACCTGAAGGCGATTACACGAGATTTGAATGATAAATATTTTCTCGGAATCACGCCTGAGGTATTTTGCATCATTGCACTGTTTCGCTGTAGACGTGACCTGATATAGGTAGAAGAACAAATGGTTGAGTCGGTTAAATAAGTAGAATAAAGGCATCGCCAAAAAGTCGCCACGCCAAAAACCCGGGTTCGATTCCCCAGATATGTGAAGCCCATTTGTGGTGTCCCCAGCCATAATGTGCTGGAATATTGCCAAAAGCGGCGTAAGAACACAACTCATTCACTCACTTTAACAAATGTGTATTGCACTGGAATGGACTTCTATTGAAAAAATTATTAAATGAATAAATGGTCTTTTTGTGAAATGTTTCTACAGTGAGGCTTAGAATTTATCAGCCCCATTCATACATTCAAGGATTAATCCTCACATCATATTGATGAGCTATGCCAGTGCTACAACATGGCACTACGGATGACTTCGGATTCACGCAGATGTGTAATCATTATAACTATGATTACAGATAAAGGCAGTAATGTAATCCTTATATCTGTGGTTACAGATTGACGCAGCTATTGAATCCTTTACCGATGATTACAGACAGACGCAGCAAGGTAACGTATGATTACGAATAAACGCAGATATATAATCCTTCCATCAATGATCAGTTCAATTGACCTTTTATAAGTCAGTGAGTAATAAGAAGCCAATAATAAGAATATTCGTATTCCGTTGTCACGCAACAGTGACTTTTGTTTGACAACGGTGTAAGAATCTACACTGAAACGTCGCATCATATATGCGAAGGAAGTTGTTCTAAGTACCGTACTTATTTATATCTAACTAATCCTTGTGTCTATGGTTACGGGTTAACGCCGAACTGAATTCTTTATATCTTTGGTTGTGTGGTCATGGATAAGAGATGAAATCCTTGTCTTTGTGGTTATAGTTTAACGCAGACATGTAATCCTACTATCGGTGGTTACAGTCCAACGCAGATATGCAATCCTGATATCTATGATTATGCTTCAGCTATAGAAACATGATGCGTGTATAACAGATTAACCCAGATACGTAATCTTGATTTCTGTGTGAGAGATCTGTATATGGGAAATAGAAGCCGAGTGGACGCTTTGACTATAAGGCTAACCCAAAGACCCCAAGTGTAATGTATAAAACGGGTTAATGAAGATATGTAATCACGATATCTCTTGGAAAGGTTACTTCCAACTTTGTTTGAATAATTGATTATATTAAAAATATGGCTTTGGCATTTCAGTCACGTGTTTGGCGTTCCTGCACACGTGTTCTATGACTTGATCCGCTAGCGCTGTTGTCGGAACATGACCCGCACATCCCCATTCATAATCTGTGAAAATGACAAAAATATTTGTAAGGGGGATATGTCGATCTGACCTTCCTTTTGCAACGCTGCCTTCCAAATGCTCATATACTGCTATTGAGCAGCTATCAATGTATTATTCGTTTTATGAACAGAACTACCATTTGAATAGCCTCTATTCAAATACATGTGTATGATGCATTCTTCCCTGTCTTTGTTTGGGAACGAATACGGCGCGAAGAGGCTCAGTAGACACATGATACATATACATACTGACTTGCACTTCTGTCGTGTAACAACTCTCTGTACAGCGACAGGTTTCCCATGTGTCTTCACTGTAGAAGGGCGCTGTGATGCGCAAGATGCATCACCCCGACTTTATTACGTTCGTGTGACACATGTCGGTTTGTCTTCTGCTTAACGTATTTGTCCATTTAATTCCTTAGCATGTAAAGGGTCTTTGATTCGCGTGGATGTCTCTTATAAGCTGTTCCCTCCTTAGTGTGAAATCCATTTGCCTCCAGATATGATGAACAATTAATGGTCCAATGCATTTTGATTTGAGTTATTATACAGTATGGAGTTCGATGGCTGTGAAACAATTAATGATCACTTCTTGCAGTCTCTCTAATCATAACGGTAATCATTATCACATAGGGAACAAGGGCTTCGTTACACAAAACTGCTTTACTGAAACTCCAGGCACTTTTTGACAAAACAGATGTTCAATTATTGATAACACGTTGATACTGTCCCTTCAATAAGCTAAGCCTTTCCATCAATATTTCATTGTCCTATTACATGCGAGGCAGACACGGAATATATAACAGAGATTGCCTTGGATATAAGCACAGTTACAATCAAACATGGAATGAAGTGGAACTAAAGAGATTAGGCCACTCTGTGATTAAACTGCCTGGAGCGAATTGCCTATCAGTCGATAATTGACAGATTGTTGATTATAATACAAAAAAATAATGTCAACAGCATTTGAGGTATTTTTGGTCATCAGCTACAAAATGTACTGGCGTCCCTTAGCGGTTACTTTTACTGCTCAAACCTTTCAGGAATTCCTGGACAATTCAACTTGATATGTAGTCGCAAGGGCATATCTCAAAAACCCGTGTTCATTAGAAGGGGAACATTTCCGTTACTTATTTTAGTCATCGCTTTTCTGTCAGCATGTACGTCTAAGGTATTTGCTTAAGCAGGAAAAGGGTTATTATCCTGTACTCTCACAGAACAGATCCCCGTGGATTACTTTGAACTGGCTTGCCAATGGAGAACTCCATACTGGTAAAAAGTCCTTTTCCAGTGCCACATCTTTGAGCAAATACAATATTCAATATTCTTCCTCTTAAACATGGCAAGATAGAAGAAGCAGGATCAGGTGGTTTGCTTGAAGGTAGTACTTTATGAAGCATCTCATGGAAAGTCAAACTTATGTGTACTTTGGGATGCCAGTTAGAGCCAAAACCTAGGATGAATATGTAAAGGGCAGCTTCGGACAGAATACAAATATAGGCTTACGAAAATCTGGAGTTACGAACACTTACACGGTGCCGTCCTATCATAATCTTTTGGTATTGTTGAAACAAGAAAATAAGACTATTGGCGCCTTTACAAGAAGATGAATATCAGATAATAGAGTCCACTATCCTCGTCCAAGTTGTTTATATGTATCAGTTTCAATGACTTTGAGTTTCACAGTTATTTCTACGATAACCCTCTTGTGAAGCATGTCAAAACTCACGAAGAAAGAAAAACACTCCATAACTATGTAATAGCGCCAAGGGTGTTGGACAGAATCACAACGTCACTGTTGACGGGTCTGTAATGAATGTACAGAAATGGGTGCCACATCAAATTGGATTTAGGATTTAATGTCCAAACGTGTCCGAACAACGTTGGGGTGGAGTGGGAATATACAGGTCCACTCCGATATCGAAATATCCAGCTTTGATTGATTTGATGAAAAGGTAAACATGTAAGTATTGGCCAGGTACAATTCTACCATCCTGCTTCTTAGAGGTACAGCGTTTCACGGAAGTTACATTCTGATCCTTTAGTTCAGCCACTATTTCGTCTTCGGACAGGTCCGCCCAACAATCGGCTATATCCATAACAATGACTCTCCTTGAGAGCTGGATGAGCTGAGTCAGCAACATTGGCATTTGCCAATTGATGTTGTTGCAATAAACTGAAGGATTGCTGTCGGCACGCACACCCAATAAGTAGCGTACCGCCTCGGACACGTGAAACGTTCTCAACCTCTCCACAAATATATTGTATTGTCTTTGATATTAGGAAGGGACTGATCTTGAGGAGTTCACCATTGGTAGATTCAATAGTTATGAACTTGGACCAAGTTTCTTTATGATTTGTACCTGAAGCATCTTTATTATAAGAAAGATGACCAGCCTCTAAACGTCTTTTTTGGTCATTTCTCGTGGATCCAGAAAGTAAATTTGACATGGTCTTGATAATAGGTGTCAACGAGGACAATGTTTTACTGCAGTGGATATCCTGCTTGCAAACACCAGGGATACAGGAGTGCTATACTCCAGTAAATACGACATGAGTCAAAATGTCAGGTTGGTTCGGCTCATAACAAGAATTTGCAGACATATTGCGCACAGAGGCCGACCTCTGGCATGGGACTCTAGGCAAAATAAGATCATGAAAAATTGTGAAAATAATTTGTATATTTGATACCCAAGTCACCAATACCCAATACATGAAAGGTGAAAAAATAGTTCTAAGTAAATGGCATGACGTGACCAGCCGATTGCTAGAATCGGGCTCATTCTACCCCACGTTTAGGTGAAGTCAGGGCCAAAGTGGCGTATTAGGCCACAAGAACACGGCTCCAGGTTCCTATTGACCTCAACTACCAGGATCCCTTTCTCCATCGACATTGATCCGGAATATACGGCAGTGCACGGATTGGTAGACCAAATATTCCCCCGCCTCCACAAGCGTTACCCATCATCTACCACGAGAAGGTGGCTTGTCACGGGTGTCCTCAATGAACGATCGCTGAACCGAGTTTGTGTGCAGCATGTTGATTGAGAAGAGCAGACCCTGCTTAATCCTTCGCTTGGATGAAATAGATTTGCTTGAAAAGTGAAACAGAAGATTGTTTGTTGCTCAAAACCCGTCAGTTCGTGAGTGTAAGTGAGTGATTTTATGTCAAACGGTAACATTGAAATGTCGATTATATAATGAATCTAGAGGTTGTCCAACACTTTGTGGGTGGATGCTCAGCGTTGACACAAACAAGGTGTCTTAAGCGGCCTGATGGCGTTGCGCGGTTCTTTTCTTACCGTCTTCTTCATGCTTGTTGCAGTGACTTTGAGGTCCATACATGGAAAGTTCTATGACGTCGTGAAAATTTGCAATTTTAAAATTCTTTTTAATATGCCCATTTTGGCCCCATATTCCAGCAAAGAAACAAAACAATGAAATTATGTATAACGTTGAATGTTCTATATTTACATTTCATCTTCATCTGTGATTCATCGAGAGTAAAGAATATTAAAACATGGCAAATATGTGAACCTCACTTCCGAAATGTCCAACGTGCATCAAAAGTACTAAGTTGTCCGATTCCTCATAGTTCTTGATGCCCTTGCATATTTTGATGTTTCTGATCTCTTAGCTCAGAGCAGGACGTCGTGGGTTCTCCGTCGTGAGCACATCTCGCCTGTCACAGTGGGTAATTCAGAATGTGGCAAGGTTACCTGAGCTTTTGATGAGTCAAACCGGCCTAACTGTGACGGGACCACCCAAACTCCCCCTCTACATCTAATTTTAATCTGCAAAATATAAACTATGAAAAAATACAGATGACTTCCGGGCTATATATGCTGGAACTGCACTACCATAAACATAACATAATACTACGCGTTAAGTACACACGTACGTTCATTGCGGATACATATTTTGAACAACTTACCCCTCCTCCGTGGACACTTAACTTCATTTAAGCTATTGAGGAGTAAGATATGGAGGATGCTCCTTTTGGTGTGATCGTTTTTGGACACCAAGTTGTATGCTTTAAAATGGATTTGGAAACTGAGTATTCCATACACAAGGAGCAAACACACCAATCTTTTTTCATGAGGTCAATGGTTCGAAAACATTTACACCAAAATGTATCAGTGCGTTGCTGTACATTCCAATGATACATACCAGATCGAAAACTGGTCTGGTATTGTTTAAACTCAGTTATGTCAATTTTACGTACGGCGTCTGTCACGTTAATTGATACGATGTAAGTTGGAACAGCGATGAATAGTGCGACACGTGCTCTTAATGTCAGTAATTAGCAAACTACAATCACAATATCGACAGACAAAACATGCTGACACAGATGTCGATCTGGTCGACCAAGGGTACAAGATCGTTTCCACTGAACGGCAATGTTCGAAAACTGTAGAGAACGCCTCTCAATTTGTGATGTGGAGATGAATTTCATACAGCTACAGATGTTTGAGTGAGTGGACAGACGACTACACTAAATCGGTCACACAGATTGAACCGACATCCAGTATTCTACTAATGGACAGTAACATTATTGCAAGACATCTTTGATGACAAGAGCAGCATCGCTGGACCAGTCATTGTTGGACAAAGGTGTTTCCAAAAGATTACGGTTGGATTTGGACTTCATAACATGCGCAACATGGTGTGGTGGAGACGGAATGAACATTTTCATAAGGAAATGGTTGGATAGAACGGCCCTTTTGGGGTAGCTCAGTAACGTTGCGGGGTAAAGTCACGGTGTCTGGCAGAACACCTTTACATGTTATTCAAGCATCACCACGCAGTTACAAAATACCAGAGGCATATGTCGTGCCATTTGCATGGCATCGCTGAGGACGTTATTCTGTATTGTCGGGTGACAATCCAAAAGCAAAAAGGGCTCTACCGACTAGTTCTTCTGACTACTTATGGAAGGTTAAACTAACCGTTTTGCAGTGGCCTGCACTCAGTCCAGACTTGTCACCCTTCGAACATATATATCTGGGATAACCTTGGACGGCGCATGTGCCTACGTCAACAGTCACCGACCAAACTGAACGACCTTGGCGCTGCCCTGCAGGAACAATTCTGGGATAATTGTGTGATTAACAAAGCTGATATTGGGCGTTTGATCAGGTGTATGCCTCGCTGAATAAGGCATTTAGAATAGAGGTGAATTCACGCAAAATTAATAAGTTTGACGTTTCATGGTAAAAGACATGATTGACACTCAGGCACCATGGATAATCATCCAACAAGAGCTGTGGTCATCGAGGGTTAAAGAGCTGATATAAACCCCAGTTGTATGTTCCTGTTAAACTATTGATCTCTTTAAAAAGAGTCAAATATCAGTAGTTATGAAACTGTCTTAAAGAACATTCCCTGCTATATTTTTATATTAATATAATTTTATAAAGACTATTCATTTCAAATGTTTTCATCCATGATATGCATAATTCTTTTGGAATAGCTGCATAATACCTTAATCGCTTACTTTTAACAATCTATTCTGTGATGTTCATGATATATTGTTGTAATAGCACCATATGGTCTATTATTACTATATCATTTGATGCATTTATATGATGACGCACTGTTTCAGATGATCCCTATTTCTTATGCTTTCAGTATCTAACATTTGCATTGTAGTGAATTTTTAGTCAAGTTTTTCAAATCATTGAAATCCGGAAAATGTCATCGTTTGAAGAAGGCAATGTAAAGGTAACATTGTTTGATTGTTGTGTTTGTCAACGCCTCTCACAACAATATTCAAGCTGTATGTCGACGGTCTGTAAACAATCGAGTCTGGACCAGGCAATCCAGTGATTAACAACATGAACACTGATCAACGCAAATGTGATATGACATCTGTGAACCAAGTCAGCGAGCCTTCCCAGTCGGTCGCGTTAGTTTCCTCTCACGACAAGCATGGATTTACTGAAGATCATGTCTAGCCTGGATCATCACTGGTCTTTGCACTGTAATATCTATGAATGGGTATTTTTGCTGGTTTGATGGTAACTGTGTTAATATAACGTCACTTAAATGAGTGAGGCTATTTCGGACAAAGTAGCAATCATAAAATCCCGCACAACCAAGGGACTACATCGTTATATATTCAAACAATAATTCAGTGATAATGTCAAACGTGGAGGACGTGGAAAACGCATGAACAATAGCAAGAGAGGTGGTATGGATGCGGCTTCTGCAGATGGTTTTGAATACAAAACACTGAAATTAAATTACAACCGCTGTAGGTGAATTCAGCGATTAGACAAGGAGCAAGGTGTGTCATGTTTTATTGCAAAAGTCGTGTCAAAACTCAGTTAACATTCTTGCCAGCATATCTCCGCTGACCTTTCGAGTCTGCGTTCTTTCGGTGGAACGTTGTCTACACAAACATGACTACAGAATTCTCCATTTCTCTTGGGAATTAATGATTTACATCATTCGCACAATTCCAGGCACACCTATAAAATGATTTTCACGAGGCAGATAATCTGCAATTTCTCATAAATTATTTCCCTAAAGATTAAATTGTTCTGATATCTGTCTAAACGTGGTGTACATTATTTCCCAGGCTCGACAGTGCGAGCAATAATTGTCATACAGAGAAGAATACACTGACCCATTTCACCCAGGGATACATGATGGACCATTTGAATCCCACCTTTGAATGATGGTGGTCATCTCGTTCTCTCATCTCCAGACACTTTTTTGCACCCTGGTGATCTCGACATTACACGTCCATAATTATTTAACGATTGGCCGTGTCACTTGGTTGGAACTGCATACATATTGTTCCTCTACCTAACCCATGTGAACTTGTAAAGGTGTTTGGTAATCTGTACACTTGCAATTGTATATCTCTTGGTTCTTTTGACAGTTGACACAAGTAAGCTTCCTGTGACAATCAGGGTTAGAATTGGTCTTCATGATCAGCAACCGTGTCGTCATGCTCTTTGATACATCTTATGGTATCCCAACCGCGTTGATCGATGCTCATGATATTGACCACTGGATTGCCTCGTCCATATTCGTTCGATACGCCGCCATGTAGCTGGACCAATTTTGAGTGGCGTGTTCAACAACAAACCAAACATGAAAACAAAATCCTAAGTTTCCTCGTATGCTGCTTTTATATGTCGAAATTTTACCTACGCATCTTTGTATGAATCTTTGTAATCACATTTTACCTACGTATCTTTGTATGTTGCTTTGCTTTTTTAAAGTGTTTCCTACGTGTCTTTGTATGAACATTTGTTTTGTTGACACCTACGGACGTACCTTTGTATGCTGGGTTTTTCTTATGTCGACGTTGTACCTACGTACCTTTGTATGTTGTTTTTCATGCCGACGTTGTACCTAAGTACCTTTGCTTTGATGTCGACATTGTACCCACGTATTTTTTATAATCCTTTGTAATGTCGACATTTTACCTACATAAATCTTTGTATGATGCTTTCTTATCTCGATATTTTATCTAGGTATATTTGTACACAGCCTTGTTATCTGTTATCTGAATTTTCATAATGACCTTCACATCGTAAGGTATCAGCCTGAAGACGTGGAAGTTGACGTTGACGTTGCAACGTCTAACCGATTAAAGTTGTTGGAGTGTAAGGACGTTTTTATCCTTTCATCAACTTACCGGGCGGTTAAACGTCCAGGGGGTACTTCACTTGTGGTTTCAGTGCGTGATCAGCCTGTGATGTAACTGCGATGTAGTACAATCCTGACATACTCCACACAGCGTCGTGACGTATCTGTACAGCAAATACAATTTACATCAATACTGGTTAACCTACCAGACTGATTACCAGACTTGCTTTGATTGCAAAGTAAATCAGCCTTTCCATGGACGCCGGCAAATAATCGAATTGGACCAGACAAACCAGTGATTCAAGGCATACCCCGTGGCTTGGACATGCCGTCCAGTGGATTTATCCATTCCTTAATCAATCACTTGAGAATTAGTTACAAGTTAATAGAATTAGTTATTTTCAAGTATGTTTTAAGAATCTGAACGCTTTTACTGGGATGGATTGAGAAGGATAACCTGTTTAACCAATGTTTGTTGACAATGACATTCACCATTTGTGATAATTTTGTTGATGGTGATTTCGTATTCTACCTAACGTCGGTCTTCCTGAACTACCAGTGACGTTTTACCGCTGACAGGTGAAGGGTCAGGGCACAATATATGGTCAAATCAAGTCATCTGATTCTCCCGTGGCCATCCAAGCCATCCCACACATGAATGTGTAATACAATGGTCTTGGCTGTTCACATATTCCCATCACTCTCCAGTATCAGCAGCTGAAGACCTCGCAATGTCACAATCCGGGGCCTTGACATTCTTCATATCATTTGTCACCAGCCAGATGATCTATACTTCGCATGTTTTTTCTAATGAAATACCTCACTCCTGTTGCCCCCTAATTAGAACCGAAGTCCATATCCTTTTCATCCCCATAAATCTGGAAGCAGTTATCACTAATGTGGCAGTCGCATTAATTAGGCATACATCCGGTCAAGATCCACTATAACGGCCACGTGCGTGACTGGCTCTAATCAGCCGCAGTGAATAATAACGACGTTGACAGAGATGTATTGAGTGTGTTATATGTGCACGCTATTCTTTCACCAATACGATTACACTGTCGTGGATATTGTTCATGGAATTTATTAAACCATATGTGTTTCATAGCACTGATGAATAAAACTCAAGGTATATGTGATTTTTAGAATAGCTGGTCCACGTTGATATGGAGGAGAGCCGATGCATTCATTTATTGTGTTTTTTCGAGTTTGATCCTGTACAACGGTGATATGTGGAAGAGCTGACGAATAAACTATGAGTAGAAATTCACTCATTCATTCATTCACTCATTCATTCCACCAATCTACACAAATGTCAGCAATATCAGCATTGCCGCGTCGTTGTGTAGCCAAGGGAAAGTTTTAATAGCGAAAACGATGTACAGTATGCTGATATGTTATATGCTTTCCGCTATTTCGGTACGATGGCCAGTCGGTCATCTAGATTGACCATCACCTCATTATATCATCTGCACATTGATCCAAGAGTGGTATCACTCGGTATACGTTGAACCTAACGCTTTCACTCATCTCTAGGAATAATCAGCGCGGATCAAATAACGAAAATTGCCCTATGAAACAGTGCTGAACACATTTGAATAATTAAACCTTTTGACCAATTTATGTTTTCATGTTTTTGAGGAATGTAAAGGACACAAGTGGTATCCCAGCAGATGCTTTCCTGAAACACAAGCTGCAGCCACAAGTGTTATGCTTATTTCGCAACTTGCGCGTCTCATTTTTTATCACCTATTATTTGATCCAATATATCTCAGTTAAGCTGACATTTCAGAGCCCGGTAATGTCACAATTTAAATATCTGAGCAGGCTGCCGAAGACCGATCGTTTTGGAATACGTTTACAATGGCGTTATCCAAACGCATGACCGACATTTACAGAAAAATATTGAATAATCGTCCTATAAAATGCACACTGATTTATTTCAAATCTGTAATTGCGTTTTTGCCATGTGAGAAAACATCTGCATTCCATACATGTAAACTGTGCGTTGCCACAGTTATCTTATGTTGCCATGACAGAGGGATGTAACGGAGACCACCAACGTGAATCAATACGTTAAAATGTTCGTTTCACGACGATTTACAGCCGTCGTAGTCATGTATATTTCACATCTGACCTAAAATTCATAGAATATTCATAACGCTTTGAATGCGAGCTGAAAATGACGACAGCGAAGTCTGATGAAAAAAAGAAAGCTCATTTGAAGGATGCATGTCATTTACTAGTACCTGGTAAAGGGCATTTGGTTTACTGCATCTTTCAATACCACCTTTGTTACAGAACAACGTGTGGACATAATGTGGGGGAAAACGCCGACATATCGCAGGTTTTAAAGGTTTACCTGGGACGGGGGGATAGCCCCGTGGTGAAAGCGTTCGCCCGTCACGCCGAAGGCATTAGTTCGATTCTCCCAAGTGTGAAACTCATTTCACAGACCGGGTACCCCGCCGTGATACTGCTGGAATATTGCTTAAAGTCGCGTAAAACTATGTTCCGTCAGTTTTAGACGTGCATCACTTGGGTGAAATCAATAGCACTGGTATGGTGCTGACTAACAACCGGATTTCAACCCACACCAATAGGAGGTGGATGCTCCCACTGGACGCATCGTTCACACCAACTGCATCGCCTGGACAACCAATGCTGTAAGAACGGGTTTTCCAGACAGAATGTCCTCGCCAAAGATGGCTCTGGAAAAACATCCCTGCACCGTGTATGTTCCCCAAGAGTGTGAAATGTATTGTCGATTTCACATGTAGGTAATATGCGCGGGTAACACGTAAACAAATAAATCCGGGAAACATGCCCCTGCACATTATAAGGATGATATGCTCCGATGAAGTTTCTACACACACACGCACGCACGCACACATACACAAATGTTTACGTATTACTTGACACACCAAGCAGGTAGTCTAGTTGTAATTTGCTTGTTGAATTTTTCTAACGAAATATTCAGGTCGAGTTAAGATATTCAGGATACATGTCGAGGGAACCTATTTACGTGTCGAGGTAGACAAACCGTAAGAACACGCAACATATTCATGTCGAAATTATGCATTTAGGTAATTTCTGAGGTCATATATTCAGGTCGCATGTCGAGGGAACATATTCAAGTCACAAGTTGAGGTAACATATTCAGGTCACATGTCAGGTCACATGTCGAGGAACCATATGCAGGTTACATGTGCAGATAACATATTCAGGTCACATGTCGAGGTAACATAATCAGGCACAGTGTCGAAGTATATTCAGTTACGATGTCATGTTGAATTGACATATTCAGGTCACATGTCGAGGAGACATTCAGGTCACATATCGAGGTAACATATTCAGGTCACATGTCGAGGTAACATATTCAGGCCACATGCCAAAGTAACATATTCAGGTCACATTTCGAAGGAACATACTCATGTGAACTTACACGGTCACATATGCGAACGTCATGACAAATCAACATATTCAGGTAACAAGACCACGCAGCAAATTTTCATCGCACGTCAAGGTACCATACGCAGGTCATATGGCTAGGTATCACGTTGTACGGTCAAATACCTCAGTCACGTGACATGATACCATGAAGATCAAGACCAGTTAACTTGCCCGGGCGCGATCCGACGGCAGGATGGTATTCCATCGCCAGCATAACACACTTCTAGATCTTGCTACAAACACGTTCAGCGGCACTGACGCTCTCCGATCAATACTCCTCACACTAATAATGCACAAGTACATAACGATTCAATTGTTCGTGGTAAACAATGCAATTGTTTTAAAGTGCCTGTTGAACATGCTTCAATGGTGCAGCAGAGAGCGTTCAAGATGGACCAATTGTTATATTTGCAATCATCCGTAAAAATGTCGAATGACCTTGTTTATTGATTTATAGATGCAAGCGGATAGTTTCAAATATAAACGGACATATGTTTATTCTTTGAACGAAGAACACGGCCAGCGTTGCCTTGGTAACTGCTGAGAGAGCTTTGAATGACAGAGCTTGTTCTAGCAGGGATGTATCATTCAAGGCCTTAGTGAACTTTTCAAAGGGACAATATTAAATACGCAGGTGGAAAACCTGTTCAAATTTTTAACCGAAAGAATTCCGATGCAGTTTTCAATTTTCACTTCAACCGTATGAACCCCAGAGTGGATGGGGCAGTAGTGCTAACGGTGAATACATGCATTATTCAGGTGAACTAGCACGTGTGGGGGGGGGGGGGGGGGGGGGGGGGGGACGGACAGGACGAATACGCATATTTAGGTGACAGCAAAGCACAATCACTAAACAACAGGGACTTAAAAACGCCTGTTTATGATAATGTGTAGCTTGTATTTATTTTGTATTTAAGACTTTATCGTCAGGTTACGACTTCTTGTACTTACTAACAACCTCAATGTGTCAATAGTATGGTTTACCTCATTTATCATGAACTTACCTGTCAATGGCACCCAAAAGAAAGTGTTTATATATATATATATATATATATTTTCTAGACTCACAAATGGCGAATAAATGTGTAATAATTTATTATGATGGCAGGAATATATCACCTATCAAGGTAACAAACACCGTTATAGTTGCTCTATTTAAAGAAAGAGGTTCGAAATTCCTAAGTAAAAGAACTAAACAATACTCTCCCCTAGGATGCATTTATTGTGCTATTTATTATTGTGCTATAATGATTATGTTAAGTTTTAATTTGTGAATTGTTTTAAATGATTAAAATGATACTAATTGTCTCGAAGAGGTCACAGTAAGTTCTTAAAAGCAAAGTACAGGATGACGTTTTTGCAAAGTGTCCTGATGCGTGCATGTTGTAATTTATGACAATTTTACTACAATAAATACTGAAATAAGGTATTGCTGCGTGGTACATAGATCAACTTCTAACAAAATGACAACGTCATCATTATCCCCAGCAAAGGCAAATACTCTTCATAAATATGTCGGTTAGGTACGACTATGCCAAATGTTTTGGTGTGTATACAGCAGTGAATGGTTTTAGTTTATGCCAAACTCAGCAGTATTTCAGCTATCTGTAAACAATAGAATCTGGACCAGGTAATCCAGTGATTAACAGCATAAGCATCGAACTACATAAATGGGATATAATGATATGTGCCAACCAAGACTGTGACTATATTTCAAAGTGGAGGGAGAGAATTAAAATTTTCCAAGTTCTGCTCCGGAGAGAGCACTACCACCGATTTCAGTTTAAATCAAACTTGTTGCCATGGAAATAACAAAATAATATTTTATCCAGAGACAAAAAGAACCCAAAAAAAACAAACAAACAAAAACAAAAACAAACAAAAACAAAAGGCACCAGTATGTGCCAAATTTAGTGATAAAATATTCAACGGTTTTCCCTTCAGGACAAGAGGACATCCTCATATCCACAGCCTACGTTGCGTTTCCATTTGAAACCGCAAAAAATCATATCTGGGCCTATCCAGCAAGAGGCGCATCCAGTGATCATGTTCAAAACACGTACCAAGTTCGAGGAAGGTAGCACGTATAATTTGGAAGATCTGCTGTGGACAAACTGCCATCCTCATAGTCACAGCCTTAGTTACGTTTCCATGAAAAAACGCAAAAAATGAAATAATTCATATTTGGGTCTAACCCCTAAAAGGCACATCCAGAGATCATGCTTGATATGTGTACCAAGCTTGAATGAGCCAGCATGTATGATTTAGGAGATGTGCCCCGGACGCAATGACATCCTCATATCGACAGTCTGTCATATTTCCATGGAATCAGCAAAGAAGAAAATCCATACATGTGTCGAAACACCAAAAGGCCCATCTAGGGATAATGCTGATTGATAAGCTAGCATGAATACTTTAGATGTGCTCTTGACAAAGTGTGACGGACGTGCGCACGGACGAAAGGACAGAACTCGTCGCGTAATACTCTATGATATGATATTATCACTTGTCCTACTGTCATCAGCCCGTGACGATCCAGGTTATGACTGACCTTTGGTAATCCATACTTGCCGTTTGAGGGTACTAACGCCATCGGGTCGCTGACTTGGTCTACACGTCATTATATCCCAGTTGAGTAGATACAAGCTCATGCTGTTGATCTGTGGACTGTTTGTTCCAGATTCGATCAATTACAGACCGCCGGAATATTACTGGAATATTGCTGAATGATAAAAGCAACAATCAAGCAATATTGCCTTTACGGTGATTTCGCTTGTACCTTCTGTAAACCATGACGTTTTCCAGCTTTTTTTATATTTTGGTGATACTATCTGGAAAAGGCGAGATCAGCTCAATGAGATGAGATGCACGTCTTTGCTGCAATTAGATATTTCAAGAACGCAAAACAAAATATTTCACCGATGGTTTCTTATTTGGAATATTGTGGACTGAGCTAATCATACCTGCAGCTCATTAACTGATCAATATATTCACGGATGTGCAACGTCTCTGTATGCCAGTGGATATAAATGAAATGTGCTTATAGGAGAGTCTGGAATCGCTGGAGTATTCGAGGTTTTCTTTTTTGTATCCTTCAGTGCGAGAATATTTCATTCTCTCAGGACACCGAGGTCTCAAAAAAGGTAATTTACGTTCGCTTCAATCAGCAATGGAAACTAATTGCGAATGCTTCCACTGACAGATTTAACGCTTCCAGCAATGTCGGGGTAGTGATTGTGCGAGTAAGTGAGCAAGTTTTAGGCCACTCTTAGCAAATATTTTTCTAGCAATACAGAATAAACATAGACTTGGAACACCAGAAATAGGCTTCACACAATGTTCCGATGTGGAGAATCGAAATCGGGCCTACAGCGTGACGAGTTAAAGCTCACTAGGCTCCCCTACCCCTCCCAGCAAGATGGGGGATAATGAGGGCTGTAGGTGCAGTAACATGTTCACCATATCTAAAGTATTGGACATTAATGTAGACATGAGTGATTCTTGTGTTACGAGAATGTATTTTCTGTAACTTGTATTATTATTGGTTAAGTGATAGTTTTAGTTGGGTCACAATGGTTAGAGTTCTGAGTGATAGTTATCATGGGTCACATGTATTTTCATCGGTAATAGTGTTATAAGGTAGCGCTTAAGGAAGAGTTCCCTCTCTTTGGTGTGTAAACAAGAGCCGATCGCGAAGGTTCCATACTTCGCTGGAATGCTCAAGAATCAGTGACTGTTGATGTATAAGGCTGGTTGTTGTGTTGACCACACACTCGCGCGCACGCGCGCGCACACGCACACGCACACGCACACGCACACGCACACGCACACGCACACGCACACGCACACGCACACGCACACGCACTGGAGTTGTGTCATCATTCGGTCATTCGGCCATCTACATCTGTCTGCCTCTACGTCTGATTATTAACATCGCCCTACACCCAAGACAGACCGCTTGCTGCGTAACATTTAGTATAACCATTTCTCACTCTCAAACCAAGACTTTGATGAGTTGGTATTATATTTGTGACCCATTACCTGAGGTATGACTCAGTTGCATTGTATCAGAATTCTCTATTGTGTAACTTTGTATCTTGCTCTTTGGTCAATACTTATTATTGAATATTTTAGACTTGTCAGTGTTATATTTTGCTAGTTCTGAGGGAACTGTTAACTGTAACACTTGTATTAGAGCAGATAACAATACGCATGCATGACGACGAAAACGATACTTGAAATATAAAGTCACGTCTGTTTGTGTCTGTTTGTGTTAAGGCAGGACATCCACTGGCAAGATGCAGCTGTTCTATTAACAATACACAGTGGTTGTTATGAATCAAAACCCCTTTGACCAACCAGAATAGAGTATGCTCCAACATATGCCCTTTCACAGTTTAACGATCACATCTCGTTCGTCTTTCATTCCACAGACGTCAAATCGAATTTGACAATACCATGATGATTAGTTTTGTAATCCAAGATATTTTGCAAAATGAAACCATTGTGATAAAGGAAATTAATGCTCAAGGCGGCCTTAAACGATTTATAATCAAACACACACACAACAACGTAGGCACAAACTGTAATACGTGCATCTATATTTCTTTTTCAAAAGAAAAAGAAAAAAAAACGTTCATGTCCCTGACATGCATTCTCATTTATAAATCACCCTTCCAGACACTTGTTTGTTAATGCAGAACACAGGCATGTTTCAGAAAGACGTGTTACATTGTTAGGTAGATCTTAGGACTAAAAATATGTCACGATGTGCTATGCGGCTACCACATGAAAACACTATCTCTCTGTGTTTCGCGTTTTCAGGATCGAAGTAAACTAGCATTGTGCAACTTGAGTTACACACAGTACAGTACACCTACAGCCATCGTATTTCTAAACGAAGTGCATACATACAGCATCGACGGCTGCTTGAAATTCATGGCATGAGTATTTATTTACATCACTCAGTCAATACATTATAACAAGTAGTTTCTGAGATAAAGGCATGACACGGATCTTCTCCTACATGTTTCAGCTGTATCTTGAGAAGTGACTAGAGGAGAAGTGATTACAGTTCAGAAGTTAAAAGTTTAATTATTTCAGAAACTACTTGTTATATATGTACTACTGTACGCTCGGTATTCTCCTCTGTGTGTGTGTGTGCGCGCGCGCGCGTGTGTGTGTTGTGTGTAAAATGTGTGAACAAATATTGTACATGTGATATCTATCGTCTCACATTTTCCATATACTCTCATAAATTTAGACGCATGGCATAAGAATTTACTAAAGCTTTTGAAATATTTACATCATTCTACATTATTCGTTGTAAAGATATAAATTTATACATGCTCGGTTGTTGATGATATACGTATGGAAAGTATGTAATTCGTAACGTGCTATATAAAGTACAAATGAATCGAAAGTGGTACTCATTTTCAGTAGCCAAATTACAATTAGGACATAAAGGTTGAGATTTATCTATTCCTAACCATCTCACTTCATTATAATTATTATTTTAATCTTAATAAACCACATCTGATCTTAACAAACCTACTACGTCGTTTGTTAATAATGCAATCTAGATATTTTCAGGAGCTGAAATACTTTCGACGACAATTACAATATCTGAAGCTTTTTTCAGAGTAGAAGTACAAGACAGGAAGAACATATCAATAGCAACATTTTTAACGACATGAATAAATGAGGATAAATCTCCTACAGACTGATACATATACATAAACCATAAACGAAAAGAATGTGAGAATAAGATAGTACGAAAATATGATGCATAAGTAGTGTAACTACAGCTAAAATAATATAACTGCATTTTATATTCCTTAAGTGGATTCCGTTTTTCATGCATATCTAAAACTCTCAGTCAATATCGATATGTTTTACGACCCGTGAAGATCCGGGTCTTCAGCAACCCACGCTTGCTACAAAAGGCGACTACGTTTGCTGTAATTAAGATGCGACTACCGGGATCGGATAGTCAGGCTTGCCGATTTGTTTGACACATGTCATCGGTTCCCAGTAGCGTAGATTGATGTTCATACTGTTGATCACTGGATTGTTTGGTCCAGACTCGATTACTCACAGACCGTCCCACTACAGCGGGACTACTGCTGAGTGCGGCGTAATACTAAACTCACTCATTCACTTAATGGTTTACACATTGCGTTAATATAAAGCGGACACATGCCGCATTCCCCAAATAAATTGCATTCGGGGTTTGAGGGCTGACATTTAAAAATCTGTTACATGCAATTAAATGAACTTTTTCTTATTCATCAAATGTTTGCATGCCCCATATTTCTGCGCCATATAATAAGTGTGGCTGTGTTAACGTGATGAAAGTTCGAGAGAAAACATTACAACTTACAATTCCGACTTTACTTAGATTAATAAAAAGTTCCGTTAAGTAACGTTTACCTCTCGTCGCTAACTCAGTAGTACAGCTTCCCATTTTGTGAGTTGAGGAATATAATACAGAAAGGTATTTATAACTATTCACAACAGCAATTCTTTTGTTTTTCATTTAAAAACCACTATTCATGCGTAGCTAAGCATCCCTCGAGAGCAGAATTTCTGGCTAATCAGGAAACGTTTTATGCCGTAATTACCATGTTTTAACAGTTCATCTGACAATTCACTTATGAAGAGAGAAAATAATACGGCTTAAGTACACAACCTTGATTTAAACCCACTGGACAATTAAAATATTTGGCACATTCATTACTACATTTAACACAAGTTTCACAGAATGATATATACTAATAAACGAATTCAACATTTTCCCTCCCATTCCAGGTTTACATACATATTTCCATAATTCTGATCGATCAGCAAGGTCAAAAGCTTTCATATCGCCTCCTACTTCGCGAGAACATAATCCTTGCATCTGGTGCCTATTTGTGAACATACGGCACATGAACGATGCGGAAGCGGCTGTAAAATGTCTCAATACGTTACCTTCATGGTTTTCGCCCAGCGAAAAGAAAAATTATTATTCAATTATCCAACTGCAAAATAAAGGCGTTCAGTGACTCTTACCCTACTACGAAGCTGTTAATTTCAGTTCAATTCAATTCTTGATTCTAAAAAAACACCTTGGTGGTACAAGAGCCTATAATCTAAACATATATACAAATACAAAATCAGCTCAGATCCACAATGGCAGGAAAACAATATGTTAACATCTTCTTCTGACAAAGGATCATAGTTTTACAGCATATTTTGATAGCTCCACTATATCTTGCGAAGTTTTAACAGATAATATTTTCGTAATATTTATTTCATTAGGAAAAATGATTAGATGGATGGGTAGATATTGCTTCCTCAAAGTATCTAATGCTTTACAATGGTAAACATAATGGTACTCGTCCGCAATGTTTTAGAAGTGCATAGCCGGCACGTTCTCTCCCTTGGAATATTATACCAGGGGTCAGACTCAATAGGTAAATTATAGTCTCAATGGGTAAATTATAGTATCATGCTCTAAATCTCAACAGTGGCAACGAAATACGTTTTGGGAGGAAGAGATATTCATCAAAATTTAGATGTTGATAGTAAATTCCTTTGGGGCTAGAAATAATGTCATTGTGCCAGTTTTGGATAAACTGATCCTTAAGAATATATTCAACTTTTGAGACCAGCCACTGGGTTGTGCAAGTTGATGGATTTTCAAAAACATAAGAGAGTCCAGTAGTGTCTAATATATTTTAACGCGCTGTAGCCAGGGATTACATTTTTTATTTGTTCCTGTTTGGAATGATAGGTAGTTGTTCGTAAGCTTAACAACACCTTCTTGGTAAATTAACTTGTGCCAAAAGTGTAGTAAACGTTTATATATCATAATTCTAATAGGGAATCTTCCTAGTTCCCCATACAGCATGAAACGAGGGGTTGAATGTCTTAATCCTGTAATGAGTCTTAAGGATTTTAAATGAATTTTCTATAAAATTTCAAGGTTTTCGAAAGACCACACTTCAGCACCGTAGGTCAAGATATGTGTTACCATTGAGTCAAATGCTGACAATAAGCAATCTAAAGGCAAGTCTAACTTTCTAGCCTTTTTAACTAAATTATACATTGCTTTCGAAGCATTATTACTTACAGTTTTGATACTCGAAACAAGTTGTCTGTGGAGCGTTATACCGAGGTAGGTATAACTATCAACTATTTCAAGTAACATACCATCGAAATGGAATTTATTTTTTGTGCTTTTTGACGGTCCTCCCCCAAATATTACCATTTTAGTTTTGCTTATATTCACTGTTAGCTTCCATGAATCACAGTAGTTCTCAAATGAGTACAAAGAGTCTTGTAGTCCCTTTGGCGACTCATCAAATATTACAGTACCATGTGCGTATAATACAACTAATAAATTTACAAATATCACCAAGTTTTCGTCTTCAATATAATTTAGATTTACACCATTACAGTCTGAATGAAGTAAATGAGCTTCAAATATCATTTATGAAAGTGGAAAATAGAACAGGTGACAGATTTTCTCCTTGTCTGACGCCATTGTTACACGAGAAGTAGTTTGATACCTCATTATTACATTGTACAAGTGATTTGATACTATTATACATAATTTAACAATGATTTAACAAGCTTCAAGAATTTACCCTCTATACCAATCGTCTGCATTTTCCCCCACAATCCCACTCGCCAAACATTATCAAAAGCTTTTGTAAAGTTAATAAAGGCACAATACAGTTTTTGTTTCCTATCTTTCAGGGTTTGCATTAAGTTGTACATAATAAATACATTATCAACGGTGGAGAATGACTTTCTGGACCCAGTTTGGGCAGGTGTTAAAATAATTTTTGTATCCAACTATGTTGGCTCTCTTACCTACTCGCTTGGCTGCCTTCAGCTTAGGTATGAGTATATCTCGCCTATATTGAGCGATTTCAGGAGGGAACTCTATGGGGTTCTTTCCAAGGTACTTCACAGAGTCACGTTCCCTTGTGTAGACAAACTTAGCAATAAGTGGTCTGGGTCTCTCTTCCTCTACTCCCAGGGGGTAAACCGCTTCTGCCCGATCCTATGCACCCTCTTAAAAAGCAAATCAGAACTTTCTAGTTTCATATGATCCTTGATGAACTTTCTAAGATTGCGTACACTGTGCTCCCACGTTTCATTCTGCTCTTCAGGGACATTTGTAAAGATTAAATTGTCACGCATAGACCTGCATCTTTAGTCAATCAGGTTTTCTCTTAATTCAACATTTTTGTGTTTAAGTTCAGTAGTGAAATTTACTTTTTCCTGCAAATCTTAATTTTTTTCAATGAGTGTTTCATCCCTGTTCCTTTCATCATACTGCTAGCTGATGAAGCTAACACTCGCCTCAACAGTCTCTACCTTAGATTTCAGGGTATTAATCTCTTTTACTTTTGTTTCCAGTTTAGGGACGTTTAGTTTGATATCAGACACATCCTTTTCGATAACGTCAAGTTTCCTCAGTCTACTGTCTATCGAGCCAAGTCACAACAATATGGCGGCTATATTATAATCGATCGATTGTGAATATGACTGACCTGTTACATGTGTTGATCCTAGTGACGCGCTGGACACCTCCGGGTGTTGAATCTCCTCAGCGTTATACAGGGTGTTCACGGATTCTCTAACGATGTTACCAGTGTCCATGGCCGGCTTCTTACGAGTCTGGGTTGAGTCGCGAGGCCCGGACGTGTCAGTGTTTAGCGACGACGTTTTTCTCTTCCTCTGTTTATTATTCTTTCTATTCTCTGAGACTGGTGTTGATGTTGTAGACATTCTAAGCAATCTGTATATAGCCAATATACATGTGTGGTATGCCGCCAAATCCATTTGACAAATATATGAACCAGACGTCTCACGCGATAGGCCAAATGGCAAAAGTATACACGCGGTGTATGTCGCGTAAGTACTCGCGATTCGGACGAGTATCTCGACCATTTTACCAGGAAGAAAAAAGTAGATGGAGACATTTTCGTTAAACCTCAAGTCTGTTTGTTTGGTATTTTAGAAGCTGATGGATAATAGAAAGGTATAATACTTTATGGATAACAACTTCTTTATTTCTGTGATGCGATGTTTTGGTAGCTTCTTATACCGTTATCAAGCATGGGTAAAGCAATACAGCACACAACCGGCTTTTATACATATAGCTGGGATTAAGTAAGAATGCATCAAAGGGATTACCAGTAACGACATTGGGATGGGTAATAAGACAATAACAATGGGAGGAGGCCAATTTGAGGAGGCGGAACAAGGTATACATAGCAGATGGAGTAGGTAATAAGAAAAACAACTGGGAGGAAGTCAGAGTAGAAGAAGGTATACATAGCTTGTGCGGTGACACCAAGGTATAATGGATGGGATTAATTGGCAATGATAGATGGAGTACCCTGTTGTGTTGTTTTTATCAGTTCATTGTAGGCGGATGGAATGAGGTATAATTGGTCTCTATTGAGTGATGGGTTTTGTCTGGACTGCTTCTGTCAGTTTTCTTCTGGTAAAGTCCTGGGGCTTTTTCATAAATCGTTAGTACCAAACGAACCATCAAAACACGTAACGGAATGACACATCCAACATCCACAGTAATTATAATGTTTAACAACACAAAAACACCTTTAACTTCCAGATACAATCACAAGCCACAAGCGGAAACTAAAGCAAGGGATCTGCCACAAACAAACAAAATAACAGATATACTGCGTCTAAAATGGGGTAAGCAAACATTAAATTGTGTGAACGTTTTGGGACTTACGTACCCTCTCGGGAGGACAATAACTTAACGATACTTTAACCCCCTTTGAGGATAACAGACAGCACTACCAGTGACTGATTTATACTACCAATCATTAAAATACATCTATGTAAAGAACATATTAATGAAAATTCAATCAGGAAATCAATTTCTTTAAAAAACAACAACAATTAAATGAGACTAACGGTAGTAAAAAGATCCTTAACAGTTTTGACATTGAAATATTTATCCCTTGTGATATATGAGATAAGTAGAGTGTCCAGCAACTGCTGAGGAGAGTCTTTTCCACAACGCACCCTCTTGTGCCTGCGGACGCTCAATCCCTATACCTTGACGAGCCAGAATTTTCATTTTTCATTCTTAGATTTCCTGCATATTTTCAAGTATGGTGAGTCCTAAACATTTATAGCAATGCCCTTTTTCCTGATGTGGTATTGGTGAGCGGTTATTATTTTATACTAAGTATCCCCCGGTATTGTTCCCCAGTTTGATTTTTGACTTCCGTTATGAACACAATATCCAAGTCTTGTTGAGAGTCATTTCGTTTGACGTTAGAGATATTTTATCTCAATGGTGGAGAGGACATCTGAGTTTCGTTTTTGTCTATCACCCAATTCCCAAAAATATTTACTGGCCATTACTTTTATTCAGACGGTTTACCAAGTGACCGGAGTCACAGAGTTGTACAATTCCAATTTCTGAAAGTGGGGGTGATAAAAAAAGGATTTTCTTTCTTTTTAGATTAAAGTTTAGAAACAACATTTCTCAGGTTTTGATTCCAGTGCCCCAATTCACCGCTTTACCTCCAATAACTGACTGGCTAAAACAACTGTTTATCGAAGTTGTCATCTGAGAGGATGTGGGTGTCGTGAAGTTATCTAAATCGCTTCTTGAAATCCAAAGTGCATTTTCCGATATCAGAATTTGAGACCATACTTTCGCCAGTGTTGTCAGAAAACAAAAGACCTCTAAATTCTTAATTGACTACAACCTCGTCCGCTAGATCGGGTTTGCACTGGTCTTCATATCCATACATCCTGCGCTGAACTGAACACGCACAAAAATGATCAGATTCGATACAGGTTCTTTGTGCCCAATAGTCCCCCAATATTTGTGCACATGCGGTGTGCAAGTGACGTTTCTATATTCTTTGTTCATGTAACTACGTTGACTATCATTACTTCCAATATTAGTGCACGACTGCGACCGGTAAACTTTACTCAGAGCTCATATTGGCCAGTACTTAGTATAAGTAGGAGAACGTCCTCAAACTCACGTACGGCCTACGGCCTCGAACCTGCATCAAGGGGGCGACTACTGGAGAGTTTTGGGACATTCTTCTATACTTAAAAATATTGTTCCTGTAAAATATCTTCATGTCAGAGACTAGCTGTTACTCTACATCCAACTCTAAACTAAGCATCCATTGTCCTTGTGAAACTGTAGGAAGCGGACATATAATCTAGGAACAATGTCTTTACTTGAATGCCAAGTGCAGAGTTAGCACTATGGGCCTAAGATGTAGGAAGTCCCCATATATCGTACAAATCGTTACACCTGATCAGACTCATCAGTGTAAGTGATGCACTGATGAACCATTAGTCTGAGGGGCCGCAGTTAGCTGGGCGGAATTACATCCCTTTGTGTGCCCGAACACCTTTGATCGTGGGTTCATATTTCAAACGTAGTCTGGACAATTTCTCTGTGTGTCCGAACTGCAGATGTGATCATAGCTTAGCAAAGGTCTGTGGCTGCATTACTTCTAGCGTTTCTTCAACACTAAGAGGATTTTAGAGTACTCAGGTTCAAAACGCCTTTACTGTCAACTTTCACAGATAAAGGCAATAGAAGGTTAGAAAAAAACATTACGAAATCGATGCTTCTGGTGTTGATTACTGGACTGTCTGGTCCAGACACGATTATTTACACGATGGCATATGGACGGAATGTTGCTGAGTGCACCGAACAAAACCAAAGCAATATTGGCTGACAATGGCGGCAACGTGCAACCTTTATGACCACTGACCCACGTCTCGAAATGGTCGTAGTGGGCTGACCGTTCAAGTCTGCCGGTCATATCGTTAATAAACATGACGTGTATGTGTTCTCCGATCCTTTCAACGTGGGTACAACGGGTAAAGCCGATCTTTAAATTGCAGTCTAAGTGAACTTACCCTCAGTACTTTTTGTTACACTCTGCTACTAAATCTAACAAAAAAACATATGGGAGGTCGCGTCAAGTAACCTTTGAGATTGACCAATCAGAACACAACTTACCAAATCGCAAAAGTGTACATTCGCACATAGCTTTTGAACTTTTTATCTCGAAAAGGTTCGTACCCGAACGATTCCGAATGCTATATAAATTACGCTCGTTTCCGGGTGATGCACACTACGCACTTACAATAATGACGGTGAGTAAACAGTCGCTGAAAATCGTGTTTTTGGCAATATTCAAGGATGTCATGTTGCTGAAGCTAATGGAAACCACGACAAGAGAACCCACAAAGCCTATATACTGCAGGTCAAATAACTGTTATATGTGGATTTTTGTTTGTGGAGAGATCTGTATCAGTGACCAGAATATTTTGTAAGTCCCTCCGATCCCCAAGTAGTAACCATTGTCTGATTGGTTCAGTCTATTTAACTGCCTTGCGTTTGATTGGACGGTCATAGGTCGCTCAAAGGTTACCTGACGCGACCTTCTACTAGGGTTTGTTAGACTAAGTGGTGGAGTGTAACGAATAACACCGAGGTAGAATCCCATGTTTGCTACAAGAGTGAGTGAGTGAGTGAGTTTAGTTTTACGTCGCACTTAGCAATATTCCAGCTATATGGCGACGGTCTGTAAATAATCGAGTCTGGACCAGACAATCCAGTGATCAACAACATGAGCATCGATCTGCGCAATGGGGAACCGATGACATGTGTCAACCAAGTCAGCTAGTCTGACCACCCGATCCCGTTAGTCGCCTCTTACGACAGGCATAGTCACCTTTTATGGCAAGCATGGGTTGCTGAAGGCCTATTCTACCCCGGGACCTTCACGGGTCTTGCTACAAGAGGCGACTATACTTATAACAGGCAACTAACGGGATCTGGTGGTCAAGATCGCTGACTTGGTTGGCACATGTCATTGGTTCCCAGTTGCTCATGCTTTTGATCATTGGATTGTCTGGTTCAACATAGATTATTTACAAACCGCTGCCATATAGCTACAATATTGCTGAGTGTGGCGTAAAACTCATTCACTCAAAGAGCACGTAAGAGCAAGGATGGAAAAATCTATTTAAAAGGTCTCCTAAAAAGTGCTTTAAAAACTCGAGCAACAAGCAGTAGCTAAATCCTCTACATCCAACACCACCAGCCGTGAAACCTACCATCAGAAAACCGTCGTCAACCTCAGCTCAAAGACCCTGACACCAGCTCAGACCTGCCCCTTTTGAAAGGTTTGAAATTTGTACCAACCTGCAGCACTCACTCTCTTTCATCGTATAATCTGCTGTATATTGTACAGACATGCTTAAAATCATCTTCCTGGGAAAGACGTAGTCCAGAAACATTGTGTAAACAATAAAGAAAACGTTGATGTCCATAACATTTTGTCTTACTCCAATGTGAATTTCACTGACCCACCTCTTTCACTTTGCAGTGCACCAGATTTCAGTATTTTAATGACGTCTCAGCTGCTGGTTTTAGTTTTGTAATTAAAAGTTGTCAAAGTACAGTCTGAAATTAAAACGATACTGAGATTCTTATTCTCATTTCTTTCTGTTTAACGACGACCTGTCTCATTGGGTGTTACCAAACTTTTGTTACTGAGTATATATGTTTCAGGTAGCTTGTGTGAAAAATCAATATCATTGCAATCTTATAGAATCTACCCTTTGAAGATGCTTTAATATCCGAATGCCATTTTTGTATCAAAGGATCTATATTCTTCACTGCACGTCTGTATTTCTGTCGACGATGTCTGTGTCATAGACTAAATCATTTCAATAGGTTTCCTTAAAACTTCATTTATTCAAACAATCTATTTGTTTCAATATAAGTCCAAAGTGCACCGAAATTCTATCCCCTTTGTCTATGTAATGTATTCGGCAAACATTCGGTGTATCCCCTCTTATCATAAACCCCCCTCCGGGCAGGACCCTTAATTCTCAAACGCTATCAATACATGTCAATTGACACCTCCTTAAGTCGCCTAATCTTACGTGTGTACATGTGCATGGGCCAGTGACCTTGCACAATGTGACGTAATGGCCCTGTGTATAAAAACCTGGCTGATATGGTCAGTCGACAGACCATCCAGCGAGACCAACCGGCGGGACCATCCAGCGAGACCAACCAGCAAGACCAACCATGGAGACTAGATCATCGACAGAAGTGGACGGATTGTGCGTCTAGTCGGGGTGTCGGCCAAGGCCGTCGCCCCACCTACGACTACGTCGACGATGAAGAATCGCCGTCGGACTTCTGAATGTGTGTAAGTGACAGAGCGGGTCTCCACATCGGGATCATT
Source organism: Haliotis asinina (assembly GCF_037392515.1). NCBI lineage: Eukaryota > Metazoa > Mollusca > Gastropoda > Lepetellida > Haliotidae > Haliotis > Haliotis asinina. The sequence continues at coordinate 40,311,825 of NC_090285.1, forward strand.
GGCCATTCAGTCCTGATGTGCGTTCTGTCACATGTTTACCACTGTATTTACCATTTTGACCATCCTTCGACCAAACAGTAATAAAATATGGCTGCTGCTGTCTTCATCTCTAACACCGACTCATGTCCACCCTGTCTCTTGTCCACCATCCTAAACTACCACCCGAGAGCGACCACGACGACCGCTCTTGGACATCTGCATCACTCTCCTTGCGAGCCCGTGAAACTCCGGGTTAGATCTGATTTTCAGCAACCCATGCTTGTCGTTAGAGGAGACTACTATAGGGATCAGGTGGTCAGAATCGTATTCACTTGGTTGACACATATCATCGTGTCCCAGCAGCGTAGATCAATGCTCATGCAGTTGATCACTGTTGATATTTCGCACACAATAACAAACTATGCCTTGAAGAAAAATACATACACATACTAAACTAAATGTCAGACTGGTGGTGGATAAAGTAGGACGCACGAAACGCATCTCGTTCTAGAATATTACAATGCGTAATGTTGAAAGGGCATCGTCTCTGCGTCTGCCTGTATGCATTGCAGTCACATCTTATCTGTTCAGACATTGTTCAAATAGTCCCTGTGAGCCTGTTATTATAGAACCTCTGCTAGTGTGACTGCATACTGTGGCTTGATGTAATAGAGTTTCTCAAATAGCATCTTTAATTTCACTTCTTCAGTACTCTAAATGGCATTTATTTATTACATTTTGCAAATGAGATATTGACTGGTTGTATGCATAGCAGCAGCATTTCAGAACGGTGAACATGCCACAAGACAAAGATTAACGAGACACATATAGTATTTCTTCTTGTACCGCGGCATTGGTCACCATATTTGACAGATACAGGACTGGCCATAAGAACAGTTGTATTACACAAGTCCAACTAATTAGGAACCAATCAGCATGTGGATCAAACCGACAAATGTGTGATAACGAAGACACAGAACCTGATAACTGGGTTCACTTTTATATCTCTATGAAAATAGGCAATGGAATGTGTTTATTTCTTGTTCAACGCCACACTCGGCAATACTCCAGTTTTTAGCGACGGTCTGTACATACTCGAGAATTCAGTGATCAACAACACAAGCATCGATCGACCCAAATGGGATACGATGACATGCATCCTGCCCACCTAATCCCGTTAGTTGCCTTTTACGACAGGCATGAGTCACTGGAGACCAATTCAAACCCGGACCTTTACGGGGTTTCATAATCAATGTATAAATGAGTAAGTGAATTTAGTTTTGCGCAGCGTTTAGCAATATTCCAGCAACATCACGACAGGGGACACGAAAAATGAGCTTCACATAACTGTACACGGGTCTTCAACGTGGCGAGCGAACGCCTTAACCACAAGGCTAAGCCACCGCCCGAGATGGTAATTGAAATCAATTAGTGAGTGAGTGAATGAGTGAGTAAGTGAGTTAATTAGTGAGTGATGGGAATATGTCAACAGCCAAGACCATTGTGTTACACTTTGATGTGTGGAAGATACGCTTAAGAGATAGTGACATTAATTTTACGCCGCTTTTAGCAATATTCCAGCACGACGGGGCCCCGGGGACACCAGAAAATGGGCTTCACCTATTGTACCCATGTGAGGAATCGAACGCGGGTCTTCAACGTGACGAGCGAACGCCTTAACCACTAGGCTACTCCACCGCCCACGATGGTAACTGGCGGTTCTGTGCTTTCTTAAAACTGTTTAGCCGGGAACGTTCCGAATGTATCGTGTGATGTTGGGGTAGCGGCATTGATTACTGGATTGTCTGGTCCAGACTAGATTATTTACAAACCGCTGACATATAGGTGGAATGTTGCAGAGTGCACCGAACAAAACCAAAACAATATTGGCTGATAATGACGGCAAATTGCAATGTTTATGACCACTGACCCACGTCACTGCATGGTCGGAGTGGGTCGAACGTTCAACTCCTCCGGTCATATCGTTAATAAACAGGGCATGTGTTCTCCTATCCTTTTCAACGTGGGTACGATGTGTAAAGACAATATTTGATGTACATGAAGTATTGCTACATGCGTAAATTCACGTATAATCACAAAAGATTCATAAATGATAAAAATCTGGCAATTGTCCTGCCACAGTACACTTTCTACGAGAACGTGCCCCGTGAAGATTCGGGGTATGAAAGGTATTTAGCAACCCTTGTTTGCTAGAAAAGGCGACTATACTTGTCCTAATAGGTAACTAACGTTATCTGGTGGTCAAGCTCGCTGCTTTGGTTGACACATGTCATCGGTTCCCTGTTACTCAGATCCGTGCTCATGCTGTTGATCATTAGGTGACGGAACAAATTTTATGGATGATCAACTTCTTTATTTTCACAATAGCGACGTTTCGGTAGGGATTCTTATACCGTGTTCAAGCATATGGGAGGACAAGGTGTAACAGCTTATATACAGGTACATGAGATATTGCTGAGGAGATTAACAATAACAACAACAAAATTGAAGAGATGAGATAACAAAACCATCAAAGGATATAACTTGAGTTGTTGACATAACCAGTAATTAGTGTGAAGCCAGGGTTGGGGGATTACAGCGTTGAGGAGACCAATTAATATTTCCTGATCAGAGTCTCGAATTGGTTAGGTAGAAATATACCCTGATCCCTGTTTATAGAAGGGTTGTGTCTGCGGATGTGAATAGCTTCTGCCAATTTTCCAGACAAGTTCTTAAAACTGTTTAGCCGGGAAACGTTCCGTGTGTATCATAATTATGATCTTGCGGTAGCGCCATTACGAGTTGCATTTTAATGTTGCCGCATTGTCTTTTTAACCACCAGACGGATTGTAGAAACGTGACAGGGAAAGCACAACTTTGGGTAATCCATGTGATAGTGCTTCAATTTTGACGATTTTCATAAACTAAGCAAATAATGACAATGCCAGGAGTTCAAACTTTGAGTTACCGACATCCTCGCGCGGTTTTGAAAATGCTTATTCTTCAACACATAGACATTAAAAAATCACTTTCAGTGCATTCAATGTATTTGCACCAGCAAGGTTTATCAGAGTACTGGATAAGTTTGATTATACACACGTGAAAGGGTCGAGGGAGAGCCTTCGAGGGAAATAGTCGCCAAGCCATGGTGGGATGCTGGTAACGCACATTACCAGTATCACCTTAGATTCAGTGATTATTACAGTTTAATTAACACATAAGCTAACCGATAACATTCACATCGGCACCCATCCATGATCCTCCAGGTCTGTAGTTCAGAGGTAACAGCTGTGGGCTGCAACGCCAGGCTATGATAGTCATGGACATTTGTTACCTATGTACTTTATAATTGGTTGTTCGTTATAGATAAAGCGTCCCTTTTTTAAGATGGTTATCTCTTCTTCAGAATACAAGCGTAGAAGTTGAGCAAACGGAGGTGACGGGTGGAATTCACCAGATAAAAATATGTGATATGTTATTGTGCATACTGATTTAAACGTCCCAGATACGAACTCGCCAAACCTGGTAACCTGTGTCGGCCATTAAACAGAAAATGGCGGATATGACGTCTTAACCGACCAATGGAAGCCTGGAAACTCACAATACTCACAATGAAATAATAGGTCTTCCGGTGTAAAACGTACTTACAGTGGATTTGATTTGGAAATCGAACGCAGTAAAAACTCGGGATCGTCCTAGACAATGCAGGTTCGCCAGGTGTATTCGACGAGGTGTAGGCGTTGCGAAAGGTGGAGTGGGTGCTAGGTTGCTGACGCTTGATACACCACCACCCGTTGTCGATCAAATTTGTACACGCATTTGTGGTTGAGTCTGTAATAAGGAATTTTTACACGATATTAGGATACCAGTTCGTATGTTATCATCTTTAAATAAAGAATAACAAGCATTTATATCACACTAACAATGTTAATATTTTTCTAAACTATTTACGGACGAAATTGGAGGAGCAGTTGACGGTTAACCTAGGTTCTTAATGGCATGATACTCCGCCCATTCATGAGATATAAGTGTTGTTCCTGGTAAAATATTACTGTTCTGTTAGAGGTAGTAGGGTACTGGCGTCTCTGTCTTTGGGCTTGGTTTTTTTTTGCACAGGGATAAGGAATAAAATGTGATTCCCGGCAAACGCAAAATTTCCGTCAATTATCCAACCACGATTATACATCCTTTTTCAGAATTTTGCTTCATCAATTTCCACTCTTTTTCCCCGCTCTTCCTATTTGGCTATACCCACGGTGATCAATATAATCCATACAACCTCACGGATATAGTTAAACCTGTAACCTATTACACTGTAAAAAAGGCGTTTAGATTTTGAACACATCACTTATGTGTTTAGGTCTAAATGTGAGAGTGTCTCTTTTAGTGTTAGTCAAATGATTTATCAATGCTAGTATCACTTTCATGCTATATAAAACCATAAAACCACACTTTGCACCTGCTTAGTTCGAAAATATTTACATTAAAATAGAAGTGTGTTGTACATGAATGCAAGAGAAACATTGTTTTTTCATTTAGCCAGTTAACAAGATTAACGCATGTTTAAGTCATCAGAGTCTAGATATCAAAACCTTCTAACATCATGACTTTCATCATTTTCCAGCATGCAAAGGAATTCCGGCTTAAGTGGGGATAGAATTGAGAGTCTTCTTGCATCAAAATGCATCATTAGTGTACCATGTGTCCTTTTTTCACTAACATTGTTCTGTCATGTACTGCATCGTCATAGAAATTCATATTATTTCATGATACACTGCAGTGGTTTGGGATGTGGAGCAAGCTTCAGAAATGTAGACACATTTAGAAAGCACTGTAAGCGAAAACATGGAAAGGATGACACCAACAGTCCTCATGATCATACAATCGATAATGATGCTGATACTAAAGATAAAGATAATGGTGTTGAACATGTTGAACATATCACCAAAGACGAAATGCAGTTTCAAGATGATTTTTTATGTTTTGAAACTAAAAGCTGGTTATAATATGAGTATTACATCAGTTGAAGAAATTATGACTTCGACAAGTTCCATTATCTCTCGCTACATGGAAGATGCTGGGAAGAACTTTATTCAGATGCTCCCCACTCACATTGCTACAATGATCGACTTGCAAGCTATATTTCCTTATAATCTGTTTGCAGGACTGGAACCTGACTATCGTCAAGAAACACATCTTGAAAAACATGTAGGTTACATTAAGCCAACTGAAAAGCGAAGTTGGGAGAAAAACTTAAATTTGCTAAAGTTCAAGGACAGCAGAGATGCATTTCACGTGAAATAAAGGGCTATACGATTCCGTTATTTGTTCATCTGTCAAAGTTACTCTCCATGCCAGAAGTTCAGAGAAGCTTAACTCATGCCAAAGACGGAGATAATCAGTTTGAACTTGGCGACTTCACAGATGGCACCTACATGCAAAGAGATTTGTTCAACTCCCATCCAGAGGCATTGCGGTTTTGCCTTTATTGTGATGATTTTGAGGTTGCAAATCCAATTTAGGTCTCATAAGAAAGAACACAAACTCACTATTATGTATTGGTGTCTACTGAATATTGAACCAGAGTTTTGGTTTAAATTACAGTGTGCAAAACTATTCGCTAACTAACATCAGATGTTAAAATGTTTGAATTTGAACCCCTGCTGAAAGACTTTGTGAGCTCAGTCAAGAAATTACATGGTGGCTATGAACTGATGATTGATGGCAAGGCTGAACCTTTCTATAGGGCACTGTTTTGTGTTGTTGGTGATACTTCAGCAGCACAGTTGCTTGGTGGATTTAAAGAAGGTGTGGGCTTTGCCGAAAAGCCATGCAAAACATGTGAAATATCACATGATGGTCTCAATAGGAGTGAGGCTCTCACTTTTCCACTTGGGATTGAACTGGAACATGCAAACAGATGTGAAAATCTGTCTTCTTTGAGGAGAGCCAGCTAAACTTCATGATGACTCTCCCATTTCTTATAGGTGACAGAGTACCAGAAGATGATGTTTACTGGATGATTTTTTTATTCTGTTGCAGACAACAGAGTTGGTTATATCACCAATAGCGTCATCAGTGTCCACTGATCACCTTCGCCAGCTCTGGTCACACAACATATCATTCAGGAGACTGTATCCAGGTGTCAGTTTTACACCAAAGCTTCATTATCCTACTCATTTTCCTGATCAAATAAGAGAGTTTGGGCCAGGAAGGAATGACTGGTGTATGAGATTTGAAGCAAAGCATGGACTGTTCAATAGCAAGAAATGGAGGAATTTTAGGAATTTACCACATTCTTTGGTTTTACATCACCAAAGGTAGATGTGTTAACAGCTGATGGGAAGTATGCGATTCTCATCTGAAGTCTATTTGTATAGACGCCGTGAAAGAAGGCATATCTGTAACATTTGAAAGTTTAACTGATGCAACAAAGGGTACAATAGTGGACACTGTTGAAAATCTTCCAGGCGAACTGCTGAGTACACCATGTGTTATCGTCAGAGGTATAACGTATAGACATGGAAGCATTCTCTTGTTGAATTATGCCGAGTTGGAAGAACCTCAATTTGCATAACCAGAGAAGATATATGTTGTCCAGCAAGCAAAGTTTATTGAGAGTACAGTATTGGAAATAACTGAATTCAGTTCACACCTCAAAGCGTTTGAGTATCTTCAAACTACAAGAAAGATATGTATGGATATTGTGGACTTAAAGTACAAATGGCCACAGTCATTGCACGTCATAGAAGGTAAACTACTGGTTGTTCTCCGCAGTGTAGATTTCGCATGGAGTTTAGAAACTTTGAAGGTCTGTTCACTGTAACCCACACTTCTGCATGTGTAATGTGATATCTGTTTGAACTCTGAAGTGACAAAATGACTAGTTATGAATGTTTCTCACAGAAAACGAGGTAGAAACATTCAACTTGTTAGAAATGAAAGAGTCAGACATACTGACTGTATTACTATCCACAACTTCATGGTGAGCTGAAAGAGCAGGATAAAAAACATGTTAAATCAAGCAATTGTGGACAAGGTGAAACCGTACAGGAATCTATGGCTGAGAATGAATCTTCGTTGGCTGAACGTGTTGAGAGTGAAACGCCCATGACTGAATATGAAACACAAGTAATTCAAATCTGATAATTGTCGGTAGCTAAAACATTAATTTAATTTCTGGTTGAGAAAACAAAATAAATGATAAGTGTTAAAGACATGTTAAAAATGAAAACGATGATAAATGTTCTTTTTTCATTTATAAAATTATTGGGCCTTATAGCAGGAAGGTATGCGCATAGTGTTACTTTCAAATGACCAAAGTAAATTCTTTGAATGAAACTTCTTGCAGTTCTTGTTTTGTTTTTTTATTGCGTGTGCAGTATTGGAAATAATTGAAACTGTATTTTCATATTCACAATGTGGTACATGTATTAACTGAAACCTGATTACATTTATCATGTTTTCTTAAAAGAAAACTTACAATTATTTGCATTGCTTTTCAGGAGATTAGTATGTCAAGAGAAACACAATCTGCCCAACCTGCCTCAAACAACTTCACAGAGTCACCGTCAGCGTCCTCCATCACAGGCTCTAAAGTTGGATCTCTTCATCCAACCTCCTCACAGACAATTCATTGCTCGACAATTAGAAAATCATGGAGGAGTGGTTCAAGTTTATTGAAGAAACTGCCTATCATGTCCTTTCTGTGGGAGGATTTGATCAACGAGGCTTATACAACGACTTCGGAAGATATATGTGTTCAAAATATCCCTGTTTTTCATTTACTACAGGCAAAACGCCATGGGTATGTACATCTACCTCTACAATATTTATTAACAGGATGTAACAGAAAGATACGTATACAATACAAATTGCTCTCTCTCTGTCTCTGTCTCTCTCTCTCTCTGAGTCTCTCTCTCTCAGAAGGAATGATGCAAGAGGTTTCGCATTGTCTCATAGATCATTCAATAATTTTGTATCTTTCATAATGTCTAATTAATGTGTGTATGTTTTTTATTCTTTTCTGTATTACTTCAACCACATTCTATCACAGAAGGTGCGGGATATCCGATGGGCAAGGAAGAGGAGGAGTGAGCGTATAAGTAGTGAAACTGGTGGGAAAAGGAAAAAGACGCACCTGTTTGGCCAAGAGTGATGGTATAAAATCAGCTTACTTTCAGAAAATGCTAGTTGTGCTTTTTGAAGAATGTTTTGCATTATCAGACTATACAGATGTATAAAGAAGTTAAAACCAAAACATTCATGGTCTTATGCACCAAATGTTATGTTTACTGTCTAGTGAGGACAAAGAGAAGGTTCATTTTGTTGAACACCACATGTGCCATACCTGAAGTATTCTTAGCTTTTGAGTGCTAATCATGAAAAGTATGGCTTCATGCTCTCAAGTCTAAATGGTCTTAGTGATTTGTTGGAGTGATGCTAACAGTGAGCTTAACTTCCTCTTAACTAGAGTACCTAATTCTTACATGTCATATACATTTGTTGTTGACAGAGGAGAAGGAAATGGACATGGAGGAAGCGAAGAAGACCCTGCAATTGGAATTAGAAAACCAACCAAGGCATAGCAAGACAAAGCTCTCATAATGAAAGCCCAGAGAGCAACACTCAAGGAAAGACGCCACTTCATAGAGAATGTAGAAGAGGACGGAAATATCCAAGTCATCGTGAAGGCTCATCCTTTATTTAAAACATGAAGACTATGTAAAGTTACAGATATTTCTAATAATATTCTAGTTATGAATCAATCTTTTGTTGAAATATTGTTAACTTCTGGGATATCCGAAAAAAGCTAAAAACTATTTCAAGGAGATCATATCATTAGGTCATATCATTATTATTTGTTTCAACAATTATCAACATTCTTGTCTTAGGGGTTTCCCCTGCGCATGAAAATTTAACAGTCATGAGTGTGAGTCACTTAAATCAGTGTTTGCCTAAGCATTAAAAGTCAGGAGTCATCATGACATCATGGAGTCATGATCAGATATACAGGTTTTCTGCGTCATGGAAACACTGTTATTTATCAACCTCAAGGGGTCTTTCAAGTCAAATTGATCATGTTTGTATAACTGGAATTCTGTTATTTGATTTGTATGGTTTAATGGTCACACTTTTGCCTATTTATAGGCTGTGAAAGGATGTCTTCTCCTCAGTTCAAACTGGACTTCAAAAGGAGCGCTAATAGACCAGGTCACAAAATTCCTGAATAGTTTGGACAAACCCTACTCTACAGATATGTCTGAGGTGATGATTTATAATTTACAAGTGGCATCTCTCTGAAGACACTGAAGACTATCCAGTGGAAACAAATGAAGCAGTACCGGAGCTGCTTATGACTACTGATCACGAAATCAAGTAAACCACCCACTATCCTCCTGTACCCTCCCCCCCCCCCCCCCTCCACACACACATACAAGCACCATTTCCAAGGTTGATGTAAGTTCAAGGTGAATATATTATAAGTTATGCTTATGGCTTAGTTAGATGGACCTTGAAAATGCACATTTCATAGTATGTTCTCCATTTTTTTATATTTTGCAGTTTTCAACATGTTTGAACTTTGGCAAACATTACACCCTTTTCTGTAGCCCTGCCTCTCCCCAAAACCATCCAAGGGATTTCATTGAGGTTACACACTTGGCTGGTAAGATTCCTAAAGAAATTTTGCTTTCCAAAATATTAGAATAATCTTGAAGATGTACATTCCATATTTCGTTTCCTTTTTTATTTTGTTTTAAGTTTTGAACATGTTTGAACTTAAACATTAAATAAGTATAAGCTGTTGGTGGTCTAATAGGGGCTATCCTTTAGCTACCTGTGCTTAATAACTACTGAACAGATTTTAGTGTTTACTTATAGCTAATAGTGGGACTAGTGGTGTGGCAAATGTATTGTTGTTTCTCTAGAAATTATCTTGTTGTGATGTTTGATTAAATAAAATATTGTCCACTTAAGCTTTTTGTATTTATTTTTCATGCGCTATGCTGCTTGGCTAATCATCATTTATGAGACTTGTTCGTGTTTCATTGCTATTTAACTCAGACTTAGGGTCTGAATTCCACAATCTCTTTGCATTGTTTCAGTATGAAAATGAACAACAGATATACGGACTGAACATTCTTAAAGTTCGTTTCTTATAAGTGATCACTTGTGCAACTTCTTGTTCAAACATACTGGCTTGAATTGTACATACTGAACAGCAAAAGATACGGAACTGGTTTTCTTCTTTTGTCAAGAGGAAATAAACATAAAAACTTTTTTGAGATTTCATTTTTTTCGAAACTAGCGTTTCTTTCGCAGTTCAAGATGTATTGAAATGCAAAACAGTCATTTAAGCCAATATATACGTTACAGCTCAGGGACTTGAAGATACACGTCAACATATTTCATTATGTTAAGGATCTAGACACATTTCTAGACATGTTTTCAAGTTAAACATGTTAAGATATGAGTTTAGGATTTAAACATATTTCTAAACATGTTTAGGTGTTAAGCACATAACAACATGCGTTTAGAGTCTACACATGTTTAGGTAAATTATGTGTCTAAAAACAGGACAAGATATGCGTTTAGGAAAACGTTTAGGATCTAAGCACCAATTTTGCAGTGTATTTCCTTAGAAATTTGCTCACTGCGTTCGCCTAATTCATTTGGCATTCACGTCTCTCGGGCTGTTAGGAAAATATCAAAATGAGTTATTTTCCTAGCCCTCATCCCACCAACAGAGGTCTCAGAGGCCCAGGAGGTCTTTTCCATTTACACATTTTATTGTGAAATTCTAAGTATTTCTCAAGCAACATCACAGTTACCCGCACACCATTTTATTAGTTACAACAGCAGTACAAAAATGTCATTTAGCATTGTCATTGTAATAATGAACATGGGCCTCAGAGCCCTAGTTACCCCTTCCTTTTCCAGGTTTTGCCATAGAAATTAAACTGGGCACTGAGTGGTAAGCAATCAGACATTAGCCATAAGTCGTCCAGGTATAAAGGGAGTATATTTTGAAAGACTTACAAGAAGATGATGGTGATGGATGCATGTCGGAGTGTTTTGACAGCAGATCGGACAGTGATTATGTTGCGGAATCTACATCCGAAACCAGTTCCTCTAGTGAGATGGATTATGTTAGCGAGAATAATTCGGTACCTGTGCAGTTGGAATAAGGGACATACTTTACTGGAAGAGATAGAATCAAGTGGTTCAAAAACAAGCCAAACGGTCGTACAAGGAGACGGAATAACCCCTGTGGTCCACTTCAAAAGGTTGTTAAAGCTAGTCATATGACCAGTGAAACTGACGCTTTTACCTACAAAGAATTGTTCATTTCACCAACACTGAAGGAAGACTTTTGATAAAAAAACAACCCTGGAGAGACTGGAGCGTGACGTATGACACAAATGTGAATCCACATGATACTTTAAACATAACCTGCAACTTTTCCTGTGTTTCCTATTAGTATATGCATTTCCCGAAATTGTCCGCTTGATATGGAATATCCAAATGCTATTTATAGGTGGAAAATGCAGATCACAACTGTCAGTTTTTGCGCGTAATTTTGGACAGACCGTTTATAGAGGCAGAACGAGGATTTCTTAGCACGGGCACTACAGCAAAGCCAAATTTTATTGCTTGCACGATCCGTCTGTCATGGCTTAAGGCAAGGCATGATTTCCCCAGAGGAAAAGATAAAAATATTAAATCTTTGTCAGCTGCCAATCTTCCTGAGCGGTAAGGCTGTTCAATACGTTTCATATCGCGAGATCTCGTAGTTTATTCTCGTCATCGTCAGATTCCTCTCTGTATAAAAGGTGTCCTGTCAGCCGTATGTCATAAACCCCTCATAAATGTGAAATGCACCATACGCGTTGCACACATTAAACGTTTCACAACATCTGGTATATTTACATGGATGAGGATGTGGAATATGACACCGATGCTGTAAATCTGGTTTTATAGGACATCAGAATTTAATTATCTTACCTTATCCTAAAGTCTCAGATGTTTGTCAACTCATATATGAATTTGCCATTATTTCATTTTGCATATGCTGTGGTTGTGAAATATGACACCTTTGCTATACATTTTGTTTTATATTTTTGTTGGATATCATATTATGAAAACATTTCACATTTACATTACTCTCAGATTTGCCACATCGTATTCACGTTGCGTATACTCGGGGGCATTTGCATATATTGCAGGTATATTGCATTGCAATCGCATAAAGTCACAGATTTCTTCCACAGCGCTCTTACATTTCATTCATCCTGAAGGACAAGGAGTCCTCGAGAATAGTTGCTGCTGTCATTTGTACCGATTAACCTCCCGAAACTCTGTATGACGTTCGAACTGATAAACAAGAGCTCTGAAAAACTATGCCATTCAAAAACGGTTGACGAGTGGCAGTTCTATTTGTTTTTGTACAATCAGTGTTTCAGAGCATGATCGACGTTTCTGCTGTCAACGTTTGACCATGGTGTAGGATCAGTGAACGGTACTTGGATGGGGAGTCATTTTGATTTTAGGCCGGGAGAGCCACAAAGTCTGTTTTTCGAAGTGATTTCACGCCTTTGATGTGAAGGCCTGGCTCTGAACACAGTTGGTCATCACATAATCCATGAATGTAGTTACGCTGGGAACGGCAGAAGAGTCACCAACGGCATCACGCTGTCCATCGTCTGTCCATCGTCTGCCCATTTATCTATCACAAGGTGCTAGAGGGAGGACAGCTGGTCTTTTCGCTAGCTTCCCCACTTCCTCATCTTCCCATAGCACATCACCAAACCTTCCCTCTGCACCCTGATCCAGATACACGTGGTAAAATAAAAAACAAACACTTTTAACAGATTCCCCCAGGAAACCCATCGCTCGCAGCTTGGTTAGCTGCCCGTTCAAAGTCGAAGTGGATTGTAAGTGGAGCAAACTGTAAGACATGCCTACGAGTAACATCACACCAGTACTCAAACATGATAACATAACACTCCATTGTTCTACAGCAAGCTATGTACTAATGGAAACATATGACCAAACACCTGTGCGTGTATACAATAAATCTGATCAAACAATTGTGGACAGGCAATAAAATGTAACATCACAAAAACAAAATTTGCAGAACACACGTGTTCAATGTTCTTGTAAGTAATGAAAATAAGGACGTCGTCAATGACATAGAATTGCTGTCTTGCAAAAAGACTGACGGGGGCGAGTGGTCAAATTTCCCTCGATTTCATTTTGACAAATGATTTTCATGTTTTACACGAGGTGTTACGATCTGAAAAAGTTTTTTTGAACATTAGATTCCCTTTCAAAGAGTGTTAACTCGAAAATTAACTCGAAAAATACGTCAAGTTTGTAAAAAACAGACATGGGCATGTGTTGATCGTGTGTTTTGTTTTTTCATTGTGATAGACAACACCTTGTCAGATATCATGAACGACAATATGATAAACAAACTGTAAGTCTCCGTATATGCATAATATATGTGCATAACCTTGCACATTTGATACGATAATCGCTCCAGTTTGCAAGAAATACCAAAAGCCAATGTCAATGACTTTGAAAACTGAAAGAGATGGAACTGTACAAGCAGAAGAGGCAAGACTCCGTTACGTTTACACTCACTCACTTACTGGCTCATTCTACGTGTTTAAAGTGGATTATTTCAGTGAATCAGTGATACCATGCAGGTCAGGTGTTGATCGTAAAACTGAGTATGTAACCTTTCTTGCAACGATAAAGCAAAATGGGTTGGTGCATGTGCCTGTTATTCAATGTTTGTCCCCAGATCTGCACTTTACTGTGGAGACGACAGGAATATGAGCTTTCATTTTCAGAATTGGCACTTATATGACATGTTACAATACCCACACAATTAAGATTCGTTCCATGACAGTATATGTGACGCTTTCAATTTTAATACATGTTTTAATACATGTATCGCGATATCAACGTCATGTTTGACAACAGACAGATTTAAAAGCAACGTTCGAAATTAATGTCGGCCCCTCGGCCCGAAGCCAACCGATAACCACTCGGACCCACTTGTTTTCTTATTTCTGCAGGTCCTATGGTCATTTTCCATTCCCTATAATGAAAAGTGCTATTTCCACATTAAAATGTGAGCCTACACTTTCTGATCAGGGCCCACAACATTTTATGTTTTTATTTTAATTTCTACAAACGTATTTGTGTGTTTTGATGTTTTTTGTATAAGGACAGGTGTAATGTAACTGTCTTCTAAGTGGAAGTGACAGTCCAAGCACATCCTTTGCAAACCTTCTTACCCAATCTTCATTGAGATCGATCACATGACTTACAGTTGCTAACGAGACTTGGGAGAATTAGTATTGTCATATATAGTTACTTTACTTGTGTCTCCAGTTCGCCATTATGACTTATAGATATCTCGAATTCGGTAAGTTAGAAATATAATCTTAGCTAAATTGAACTGATGACATACAAATATTGTTTTCTTTTTGTATGGTATACCAATAATAAGATCACTGACCTCATTTTAGAACATATCAATGACTGAACTACTATGACAACGAATTTAGAATAAACATATTTAATAACGTCTCCTCGTAGGTATTTCCATTACAGGAGAGGAAACAAATGAGACAGCAATGACATTTAAGATGGCGTGATATTACTGGTGTTAATGACACGAGTGAGCACGTCCAGCTCGGAAGGTAACGCGGAAGTTTTGGGGGTTTTTTTGTTTTGTTTTGTTTTGTTTTGTTTTGTTTTGTTGGGGGTTTTTTGGGTTTTTTTTTTTTTTGGTTTTTTTGTTTTTTTTGTTGGCAATCACATCACCTTAACCAATGCACAAAACGTGAAACATATATCTTTTGAAACACGTAGAATGTGCTTTATGAAAGAAATAGGTTTGGCCCCTATTCCAGCTGATTGAGGATGCAGACATCGACATGTTCTGCTGGATATATGGCATAAATGAAGCCTTCACATCCTGGGTCGGACTGCGGTCGTAGATATTGGGTCTCCGGGACACGGAAAAGTATGATTGTGGGTTCGATTCTCAGTTCGCCCCATAATAATTCTCAACTTGTTATCATCATGCATTTGTTCGTGGGATTCACTCAAGTGGTGGAATTCTGAAACCCTCATTACTTAAGCTTTCATTCCACAGTAGCAGGCATCCTATGATATATTTAGAATATTTGAACGTATACATACAAGTACGATGGTAGGCGGGTTGCTTGACGCAAGTCTTAGCAATATTCCAGCCATATTGACTGGATTACGATCACATGTTAAGCAAGTCAATGCGGCTGACCACCCGATCCCGTTAGTCGCCTCTTACACACGTAAGCACATACAGACGGCCATGCGCACACGCACATACATACACAGACAGACAGACAGCATGTATGCGTACGTACATACATACATACATACATACACACACACACACACACACACACACACACATACATACATACATACATACATACATACATACGTGGATCTAATTTAGAGAAGCGGTCTCTGTACGCTATGCCTTAAAAGTCATGTAATGTCATTTTGCTATCAATCATTACCCCAGCTATTTAGGTCTGTGTGGATCTATACCTATTGTTGTGGTAGTCCCGTTCGGTACAAAAGATCCATTTTCAGTTCTCATTTAAGGCTCTTCAATGTACAGCGGACATGAAAGTCACTTCCCGAACTCAGTAATTAACTC
Organism: Haliotis asinina; assembly: GCF_037392515.1. NCBI lineage: Eukaryota > Metazoa > Mollusca > Gastropoda > Lepetellida > Haliotidae > Haliotis > Haliotis asinina. The sequence continues at coordinate 40,327,534 of NC_090285.1, forward strand.
TTATTCTGGAGATGACTGCATGAGTGACATTTCCATCCTCCAGACAGACTAGGGCGGTACGACTTGATGCAGGACCTAAACTTGCTTCCATCGCTGATTCCTATTACGTATTTACCACTGATTTCATGCTCAAAAATCAGTCATAATATTGATGCTCAAAATATTGATCGTGCTATGTGATTTTTCGATTATTTTAGGAGTGCCCAATACATGTTCCCATTTTAGGTATTGGATGTTATTTCGTTGACGCATTGTCGGGATAAACATTGGCGTACTTTCATTGCGTACGTTCATAATGAGGAGATGAAAGCTGGAATTCATACCGACAACAAACAACAACTAATCCAACATCCCTGTCTGATGTGTACATATTTGGCGTTACAGTCATGTTTTAAAATTATAATGTTTATTCACAGTATTACAGGAGGCAAACGTGTGTGAAAGATCTATAGGGCGTCATCCTGTTAGAGGAAATCCCTACATGATGTAGGGCTCTGCAGGTGTTTACAACTTGACCCATGTGTTCACGATACGAAAAAATTCAAGGCAAATACGAGGCGGGATTCGAATCCGGAAACATCAGATTTATCGTTTCCAGAAGACGTACGCGTAAGTCTGGACATCGAGTTGTGGCGTCGTGTGCTCTGCTATTTTCATATCAGTTCTATTTATTTTTGTGTAAGTGTTTCGCACAGATACTAGTGTCATGTAATTATTGCAATAAAGAAAAGAAAAAGATATATACTGAGTCATAAGAGAAACTTCACATTCTTTCTTCAGGGCACTATAAAACAACAAGAGATGGTTAGATGGTTAAATTGTTATTATTTCATTGCTGAGATCTGTGTGATGTACTCGATACACTGACAGTGCCACAATCAGTTCCATTAGGCTAAACCGCCGTTCCAAAACATGGGTATACAGAATGTCAAGTCACAAGAATAAAAATTCGAAATTTCTCAGTTCAATATTGTGTATGTCCCCCCGCGCATTCACCACTGCCAAACGCCGTCTTCTCGTCGACTGCCTCGTGCTTGTGAACACGTGGTTGGGGATTTTGCGTCATTTCTCTTGCAAGGCAGCGCCAAGTTCCTGTAAATTCTGAGGTTGGTTAATAAATGACCACGAAGCCTTATCCGAAGAGTATCCCACACGTGCTCTATTGGATTAAGGTCAGGAGACCTCGATGACCAGTCCATGACGTTGATTCCAGCGTTTTGAAGGGCATTTCGTGTCAACATCGCGGTAGGTGGCCGAGCATTATCATGCTGGAACTGTACACCTGGGCCATGAGCCGCCATGAACGGAACGAGTTCAGGGGTGAGCACCTGGTCGCGGTAAGCAGCAGCTGTGAGGTTTCCAGGGATGACCGGAAGTGGGAAACGGTTGTTCCCACAGAAAGCACCCAACATCATGCAACTTCCGCCCTCGCTAACGTTGCACATTTGACAGTCGTGGTACCGTTAGAACTATGGTTTAAAAGTGTGTTTTTTCAATTCTTTAGGCCAATGCAAACACGTGCCAATGAAGAAAACTTCGATGCGAAGATCACGTGATCGACTGCACGTGCAAACCCTGACCTGATTTGACACTAACGTCATTTGAACGACGAATGGATGGGTTTGAGTGGGTTTTGCTATCGTTTTTCTTGAGTCGAAGAGATCCCATTTCTGACACATTCATTATTTTTAAATATTACAATTTGTGAAGTTTCGTTTTTGACTCTCTGTCTCTCTCTCCTTCTCTCTCTATCTGTCTGTCTGTCTGTCGATCTATCCTCAGTAATAATTGACTAAGTCATGTGTTTCAAAGAAGACAGGGATATTTCCGCAATATATGTGCGGATATAGATTCAATGTTAAATTCAAACATCGCTCGCGATTTACTAGAAATCTGCCCATTGCCTTTCATAGAATGGATAGTTTTCCTAATGCCCTGTTCGCAAAAGGTTGCATGGCGACAATTTTCAAAGTATAGATTTTGTATGTAATTCCCTTACAACACATCCAGGAGCCCGACCTGTTTACGATAAGTATGTTCACATTTCATAGCTTTGGGGAATCTACATTTTCTGTTAGAGAAATTGAGTTTTCTTTCTCTTGCCTCGTTGCCTCAGGAATAGAATTTAGTTTTCTCACTTTTTATGGTTCACATGTAATGGTAAACGGTTGAATATGGGTGTCCCATAACATCAAACGTTGTTGATGTACACGTCGTGTTGTAGATGACTGCTTGATGACATTCCTCCAGTGGTAACCTTTTCCTGAAAACACGAATTCCTGCTGCCCATACGTCACCTCAGGCCTGTGTCTGCCAATTCGTTTTGGATGGTACCAAACTGTCATGTATAGCTGTTGCTGTGGGCTCATAGACTAGATGTATCCACATGATCAGTGCTGTTTTGTTGAAAATACATTTTGTTCAAAAGGACATTATACCGTATTAAGTTAGCAGAAATAATTTCGTATTCAGAAATATACGAGCTGACTTGGGACAATCTAGATCGTTTTTCTCTGGCGTTGACGTTTATAACTTATGGCTGATTAACTGCCGTTTCACACCGCGCTCAGCTCTATTCCAGTTACATGGCGGTGGTTTGTACATAATCGAGTCTTGACAAGATCAACATCACAAGTATGGATCTACGCATCTACAGGGATACCATGACATGCGTCGGCGAAGTCAGCATGCCCGACCACGCATTCCCGTTAGTGCCTCTTCCGACAAGCACGGGTTTCTGAAGATCAGTTCTTACCCGGATCTCATAGGTGTTAGTATTTGTGTAAATAGGGAATTTTTGTTGTTTATAGTTGGTGATGTTGATGTTTTATTATAATAACCCATAATGAGTTTTGACAAAAGTTGTTTTATATGATGGCACATGCATTCTTAGGCATTGTGTCATAGAATGAGTTATCAGTTATTTTAGTAGGCTATATCTAATTCTGTTGTATTGTGTCTTGAGAGATGCTATTTACTCTCTGGTATTGGTGTGCAGTAAAGGGTATGGATTCTTTAGTAGTGTGTCCTGACAGATGACATATATATATTATATATTGATATTTCTTTGACAATGGGTTGAAGGGAATATTTGATGTCATAGGGTCATGTTTCATGAAGGTTTTCTGATGGTATTCCGACATGGTTGGTGATAACTGTTTGAATGATGTTTGCTTTCCTTTCTCACATCTTTTACAGTCTTACTTGCAATTGAATGTGTCACTATTTTATGACCAAACTAGAATTACACCTCCAACCAAGTTTGTCTCAAAACAACAGAATAGTGTTCCCAATAGTTTTTGCAGTTTTATTGTCAAAATGAAGTGAACGCCAGTGTATTACTTAATAATATTAATTAAAACTTAGGAAATCATCGAAACTTATTTCGATTTAGAATAAGTTGTAACTGACAGATGTGTGGTCTTCATATCTACAGAATGCTCCTTATAACACACTCGTGGGTGATCAATCCATTTGAGGAAACTGTGAGGTAAATGGTATCTGATAGACACTCGTTAGTAATTTCAATTTACCTGGAATGATAAACAGTCTGCGCAGCTGCTATCGATCTCAACCCTACAGGTTTTCGAGTGCACAATACTATGTGGGTGAGCACGCGTTATGGGCGACGCTATGATGAACTGATGCATGGTTCAGCATTAGTCCTTGAATAAGGGAAGTCATCTGATATTGTCTGTATTACCCACTGTCACGATTAGGGAAGTTTAAAGCTATTCTTATAGTTTGATGTCACATCAAATGTGGTTGTAGTGTGGAGTGATATCTTTGGAATAGCATTAGCGAGTCGTTAAATAGGACCTGTCTGCTGAGCGATTTATGTGCTTTGTTCTAATAAGAAGCAATGGAGACGGGTTTCATCAACGAACGAAATAATCTCTCCTCTAAAACAAATTGCAATGTCTCTGTCAAATGTAAAGAAAATACGAATGTTTTCGGGATGTCACGTTCTTCTTGAAATGTGGGATAGAAAGCTGTGAGATGATATCTTCTAACTGTCGTTTCAATCAACACACAAAGTGTAGATGTGGTGCTGTTAAGCCAAGGTTCTTAAGTGTTGCATCTGTTCTGGTACTTTCGACGATGCTCATCTGAAGGGCCGACGTATAAACATATTATACTGTATAAATGAAGTGGGGGATTTACACTTTTGTGCTGTCTTCCCCACTCTTTTACATCTTGATCGCGGCAGTCACTTTCGTCGATGGTCGATGCAGTTTACGTTTTCTTTCATCTCAGTCCATAACTACATATTTTTTTCATCCATTGATGCCGTTATTGTGCCGCATGCGCGTCCGTAGGCAAAGACAATGAGTTCAGCGATTTTCTTGTCGGATACAAAATATTAAACTGTGTACGTGAAAACAAACATCGGAGGCATTCCTGTTTTAATTAAGAACCAGCAGTTTTCATCACATTCAAAAATGAAATTCGAAACATTAACTGTACAGATTCATTCTAACTTTTTTCCACTGAACTGACCAATTCGGATTTCACCGTATTCGGATTGTATTCGCTTTTTGGGGGTTGTTATTAGTTTATTTGTATTCTTTTTTATTTTTTTAAAAAATTAATTTAATTTTAATTCATATTGTTTGTTTTCCTTTTGGTTTTGGGGGGCTTTTTGGAGGGGTTTTTTTGTTTTGTGTTTGTTGTTTTTGTTTTGTTTTAGTTTTTGTGGGGGTAGTATTTTGGTTTTGGACTTGACTCCTTGAGCCAAAATGTTGGTATTGCAAAGAGGTTTACATTCAGCGTATTCAGACAAAAACAATTCTTTAAGATAAGTAAAATCAATTAAAACTACAGATATAACCAATACTGAAGATGAATTTCATATATTGTTCATTTGTGTGTCCTGTTCACAGAGAGAGGCATATTACTGTTCGTAAGGAGGCGTTACACAGTATATCTTTAGCAATGTTTTCAAGAATACTAATGTATATACGGTAAAAGCTGTTGTCCTGTATCTACTTTTAGTTAAAAAGGATCATTATAAACACACGAAAGACCATTAGTTTGAGATAAAACTGATTAGAAGCTGAAAATCAGTCAAATCAGCTGTAAAACATGCATATGTCATATAGGCGCATGTAGTTGGACCACGAGCTTCGCTCGTAGAAATGGCGTAAAATCAACCTTATTGGCAGGTTTCAGCATACTATTTTGAAGAGTAAGCTAGTAAGTGATTTGTTTCAAACACCATTTTAACCGCCAGGAAAAACACATAAGAAGACATGCCATTTTAACAGAGGAGACAGAGGAACGAGTTATAACGCGATAACGTAGTTGGCCTGCATCAGAAACAGGTAAACGTAGATACCAAGTTCGCCCTGCCGCACTGGATGTGACCTTAAGGAAAATATTAGTGGCAAAACTTCCTTATCGTTGCCCTGTGTTGTCACAATAATTATGATCATCGGTTGATCCAAGGTCGAAATATTACGAACTTCTTCCCTTCAAACAGTTTCTACTTGGCACGTCGTGAAATGTACATGATGTACTGTCCAAAGGGCGTTTAACCAACTCACTATCAGGCTGAAAAGGAAAGTTAAAATGATGACATTATGTGTCCTCTTGGTGTAACAGAAATAAATTTATGTTATTGTAATTAGTGCTTCTATTTGGTTTTACACTGGCGACACAGAATTACATACAATGCAAGAAACATAACAATTAATAAACATACAGATATTTCTGTGAGGAAAAAACATTACTGTAATGTATTTATGGCTGAAAAGATAATCAAACCTTATTTTGAGATAAAACTGATTAGAAACGTTGAAAATCAGTCAAATCAGCTGTAAAACATGCATATGAGATATAGGCGCATGTAGTTGGACCACGAGCTTCTCCAAATAAAATCGGAACTAGTCACGAAACATAAATCATGTCTTCGCTGAAACAATGCCACGAGAAAGTCCTGCTTTGGACGTAATCATGCGATGTAGGCTGTAAATGCTTTAAGTACGTGTTCCTCGAGGGAAAGTTATTTTACGAAGTAATGTATACCTCTACTTTATGGGCATCAGATGTCTACAAATCGTCCCAACGTTATGCGTCTTCAAATATAAGTCATCCCAGAAGTGTAATTATTTCGATTTAAAGAAAGGAGAAATGGCATCTTGTCATTTTTGAAAAAAATCATTAGCGAAGCTGAATTGAAATGTAGACAGAAATATACGGACAGGCTTGTCCAGAGAATGCATAGGCAGAACTTGTCCAAAAGTATAATATGAACCAAGTAGGCCTTCGTGGCTTGGCTTTATCAAAACATATTATCATGTTTTATGTGGTTTTGAGAAATGGAAAATCATACGAGCATATTTGCTTGTAGACGGTCAGTTCTAATGGTGTGATATAATCGGCGTCATGAGACGTACTTGGTCGTTAACGTGAGTTTGTAAGTGAATGCGTTTATTTCTAAGCCGCTTTTAGCAATAGTTCATCCAAATATCACAACAATATCACGGCGGGGGACACCAGAAATGGGCTTCACACATTGTACACATGTGTGTAATCCAACCCAGGTCTTTGGCATAACAAGTGACCGCTGTAATCAGTAGGTGACCTCACTGCCGCTTGGTCTTTAAAGAGGTCGGTGGTACAATTTCTGTTTGGAAGCTTACATGACGTTATTACTATCGGGCAAACCTATATCCGCTTATCAAATAATAACGCATTCATGACCCATGTTGTTTCTCCCCATGGCCTCTAGTATGGTGATATACCTTCAGTTGTTGGTGTTCTATAGCCTATTTTTATATTGTGTTGTCCGAATAGTGATATTAAGTTTAACTTTCCACGCTAGTTTTAATTCAGATTGTGATATTTTAGTTGTTTTACTGTCCTTCGTCGACAGGTTTTACAATATACATATATTCCTTTTCATTGTTAAATGTTCTCTTCACGATACGGCTGAAATGTTGCCGATGTGACGTTAAATATTAACTCACTCACTGATGTTGTACCCACCAGAGAAAGCGGCCCGGTTTAACTGAAAGCGGGGGATGGACTTTGACGTCAGTTAACAATCCGGACTGACCAATCCGGAGTGATGACCATGACATGAATGTTTTCTTTTGCAAGAAGTTGTTACTTCTTTGTTGTTTAACGATGAATGAACTGTATTCCAGCTTCGTAGCGGCGGTCTGTTAATAACTGAGTCGAGATCAGGCAATCCAGTGACGAACAGCATAAGCATCGACCTAGGCTATCGGAAGACGATGATATGTGTCAGCCAAGTCAATGGGCCCGGCCACCTGATTAATAAACATATGACGTGAACGGTAAGAGACAGTCAGTCTCGATTCCACGAGGCCTTGAAAACTGATTAAATCAATCACCGAAATCAGTCATGGCACCGACGTACACTTGTAGGAACATAGTGAGTTAGTTATCATCGTTTACAAATCTTGCGGCTTATAAATGCGTACATAATTATGAACTGTGAATTGTGAGCAAATATGCTTAGAAACCCACTTAGGGTCTCCATAGACAGATGTGACTGCAGAGTTTTTTATTGTTTGTTTGCTTATCATCTGTACCCTTTCTGTACCCATGTACCCTTTCCTTAAACTCAGACCCGTGAAGGTCCCGGGGTAGAATAGGCCTTCAGCAACCCATGCTTGCCATAAAAGGTGACTCAGCTTGTCGTAAGAGGCGACTAACGGGATCGGATGGTCAGGCTCGCTGACTTGGTTGACGCATGTCATCGGTTCCCAATTGCGCAGATCGATGCTCATGTTGTTGATCACTGGATTGTCTGGATTATTTACAGACCGCCGCCATATAGCTGTAATATTGCTGAGTGCGGCGTAAAACTAAACTCACTCACTCACTCCTTAAACTCATTTCCAGTGCCAGTGGCACTGTATCGGGTTCAGATTAAATAGTGATGCTGTTAATCAGAAAACCTTATGCATCTTCTTTTTTAATGGGTATCTATAATGCGCTGCCATATCCGATACACGGGACTTTTTCACCTCATCTGAAGCTCTAATGTCTAACATGTAGAACATGAAAAATGTGATGTTTCTGAAGTGGAAATGGCACGGAATGAACCTTGGATCCAAAGTGTTCATATGTAGGAGACCATCAATTCCAAATTCAAACTTTGTCAAGAACAAAGTTACATTAGTCCTAAGAATATCTGAAGGCTGATGGGGTAGCCTTGTGATTAAAGCCTTAGTTTGTTCGTCACGCTAAGGATCCAGCCCGTTTACACCATCCCTTCAGATGTTAGCAATTCAGACACATCCAGCCACAAATTAAAAATACACATATACTACGATTAAAAACAGTGGAAAGTCTAAACGTACCCTCTCAGGAGGACAATAATTTGACGATACTTCAACCCCCTTTGAGGGTACAGCCACTAACAATTCAAGTTACTAATCTAACCTACCATTGATTAAAATGCAACTATCTACAAAACATATTATTCAAAATTCAACCAAAAAATCAATTTCTTTTAAAAAAAAACAATAATTAAATGAGAACTAACGCTGGTAAAAAGATCCTCCATTGTTTTAACTGTAAAGTACTTATCCCTTGTGATGGTGTGAATAAATATAGTGAAGAGTGGCATAATGTGTAGCCAGAATCACACATATGGCAGAACATCCGCGGGAATACATGACATTTTATTAATGCAGTGAATTTGCCTGACTAGTGAGGTATTCACGACACTAAACCGTCATTTAGGAGATACACATACTGTATTGGTAGACATCAGATGTATCTCTGTATCAGAGGTATATAACGAAATTATTGTAGCTCTAGCGTGTGGTTACAAATGAAAAATTCAGAGCTTTTAAAATTTCGTTATATACCTCTGATTTTCCCACACAATACGTTTATCTTCATTCTAGATGTACAATGACCGCGTTATTAAGATTAAAACAACACTGTGTTTGAAAATCAGAGGTATATTATAAGTTGTTCACTGGTCACGAGGGGCACATGGGATGATGTACCCTCGATGTTTGTTCATGTTCCCTGAGCCCGCTCCAGTATTTACTGAAGTCATGGTAGAATTATGTGTAGACACGTCCCTATTGATAGTTATCTTGTTCACAGAAACTGCCACGTTAGGAGGGACTGCTGTTTTTCGGGGACTGACGATTAGATCGAACACATACCTTTTTTGTCCTGGCAGGATGACTTCATTGCTTTTGTTGGTGTGCGTTTGCAGACAGGCTGATCATTTGCTACAGTTGGTAATTACATTGAACTTAGAAAGAACGATGTAAGTAAGTTTGTTTGGACTGGTGCAGAGTACCCCTTTCTCCGTGTGTCTGTATTCTAACTAGATGATAGGTTACCCAGCCCCGCTGGAATTCCTGGGAATACACTGGCCGATTTTAAGGCAGCACTTAACAAATCTGTGACATCAATTCTTATCCCAAGAACCTACATCTGTAATCTGTTGCAGAAGAGTGATTGAGTGAGTGAGGTAATATTTAACGTCACATCGGCAATATTTCAGCCATATTGTGACGAGCGCGATTAGTTACAAAACTACATAAATGGAGGCTAATTAATGGCACGTTATAAAATCTGTCAACGGAAGACAGTAAAACCAACTAGAATATCACAGAGAATGTAAAACTTGTAATTAGATCTAAAACAGTAGAGGACTATAGAGGACAATACAATATAAAAATGGGCTATAGTTTGCCAACAACTGAAGGTAGATCACCACACTAGGGACCTGATGCAGAAGAGGTGGGGCACCTAAGTAGGTACAAGGAGGTTGCATAAATTATTGTCCTCCTGGTAGGTTACGTCACTCCAAAAAAACTGCTCAACCATAATTTTTTTCGTAGTAATTTTGTTATATTAGCTTCCGGCTAAATCTTCCTGCCTGCCTGAAGGGATGGTGTAAATACACCCAGGGTTCATGCAGATAGCAAAAGTAAAGTCCCCATGTACCCAAGTATGATGATCTACCTTCAGTTGTTGGCAATCTATAGCCCTATTTAATATTGTATTGCTCTTTATAATTAAACTGTTTTAGATTCAATGACTCGTTTTAAATGGATATCTGTGATATACTATTGGTTCTACTGTTTTTCGCCAACAGGGTTTTAGTTTCTAATTTTCTCGATAAACAATGTAATTATTACTTGAAATGTTCACGATTGGACATATGGGTATGCATATAACTGCAATATTGCCAATGTGACAATAACTATTAACTCTCTTACTCGAGAAAGAATCCATCCTTTGAGCAAAGCAAAAATCAATGCAATCCACTGCGTTTAATTCACAGATTGCAAAGGAAATCTGCGCGCATAGAAAATTGGTTCGGAACCTCTCAGCTGAAATCACAGGGGGACACATTCTAAACTAAAACTATCCCATCTGAGTAACCATCTTTATAATCAGCGAGTATCAAGCATATCCAAGATGCAGCATTGGTTGATAATGACCAGTCAATATCTGGTCAAGCATCCTATGGAAACTGATGGAAATGTAATACTACTCTTACATCTCAATCTTATCACACTTTAATCAAGCTTTGGGGAATGATATAACCCATCCACCGTTGGTGTCAGTAGCAAAATTCAGAAATTTAAAATTCTCTCTTTGAATATTTTTAACACTTTGGGAAGAACAAGTTAACGTAGGAGCAGGTCTCAAGAGATTTGGAGAAAAGGTTCTGGCAGACGGAAAGTGAGTCACTTTAATTTCCTTTAATCTTTGCCATTCAACATAACCTGCACTGCTGATATTCTTTTGAGTGTTTATTTCTTCGTAACTGGGAGATATTTTTAAAAATTCCATCAGGCCTTCAAAACTGAGTGAATGAATCATAGAAATCAGTCAGGACAGAAGTGTGCATTTGTAGGAACGTGGTGAGTTACTTGCTGTTAAAAGAGGCAGCACTCATACATAAATATTAAACGTATTGCAAATATGGTTCGTATTTATAATACACATAGAATGTGAGCACACATCCTTTTGCGATAGGATTTTCATAAACAGATGGGACTGCAGAACTTTAAATGGTTATGTACTCACCAAGTACCATTGCCTCTAAATGATCTTGAATTCTGGTGTCAGTCCATCGGGTGTGCATTTAAAATGGCGCCACGTTGATGAATCCTCATTAATTTTCGAATGCCCCAGTGTCAATGTTCCCAACATCACTGGCGCCTATCAAAGAAATGACGCCGTAATGCGTGGGATAAAGCGTACTCAGGCGACATCAGAGTAGACGATTTTGCAAGATTCTCTTACACCAGTTGCCCATTGTATCCAATCTCTTTTCTGTGTAGCAGTTTGCAACCTAGTCGTCGCCATCATCGACGTCCAGGTATCTGTCCATTCAGGTATTTGTCCCCAGTAAGTTGGCCAGCCTTTGGTTGTTGGTGGTTTATAGCCTGGTTCAATTGAGAATGAATCTATTAGATCTACTCTCTTCTTTTTTTAATTACGACGAGGTTGGTTGCTAAAACCTGATATACACCCACCTATTTTACTGTCCTTTGTCGACAGATATTTAATAAATGATTATCTTATTTTCATCGCTATATGACTTTATATATGACTATATTATTGCCGACGCGATGTACAATTGTAACTTTCCAGTCATCTGTCCCACAATCTACTCAAGACAGACTGAATAACGTGAAGCATTTGGGCAACACTACTTGGACGTTTGCCTACCAGCCTAAGTGGCATGAAAAGGTCAGTTCGTTTAATACGTCGCACAGTAGTTAGTTTCTTTTCATAAACGGATAGACAATAAAGTTCATCGCAGCGTTTTAATCTTTTGGTTCCAAGGAATCCATATTTGTTTGCTAACAACTGAACCTGAATGTAAATGGTAATTCTGGAACAGCACACCCTTAAAAAACTGTGCGAGGTATCGTGATTCGTGATGATGACACGTTTGTGCTTGGTAACACTATGTCTTCTGGTTCTCTGTTAGAACATAATCAATCAACATGAATTTCAGAATAGTATTGAAACCTGTCCGTATTGAAACTACGAAGCTGATGGTAGCATATTTCGTATGATGGCAGTAGTAACGACCTTGAGCCTCGGGATTTTGCATATGGAACGAACACTATTTGGTAATTCGCAAAAGGAATGAAATATCACATTTTGGCCATCAATACCACATCATCAATCAGTGTCAGCGATTGTCAATATCTTAGCTGCACTGTGTATTTCATAGCATCTTCTAGCTACTTGTGTACATGATTGATGTGGATGTGACGTATCCACTTGTTTCTATGACAGCGGTACTCGAGATCCCTTCTCGTGTTGTCTGAAACACCCGATAACTGAATTAAAATCACAGACGTTTTTGGAACCAAGAGCATGCTTGCTCATTACAGAGGGGTTTTTCATCTTTTCCGGTAGCTGTTGCCATGAGACGCTATGTGCGCGATCCAGGTCATATTATTCTGTTTCTGTTTGGTGTCGTTCCTACCCTTGAAGATCGGAGTTAGAATTGGCCTCAAGTACGCCATGCTTGTCGTAAGAGGCGCCTAACAGGATCGGGTGGTCAGGCTCGCTGACGTGTTGACGCATGTCATCGTTTCCCATCTGCTCATGTTGAGGGTGTTGATCAGTGGTGGATTGTCTGGACCGGACTCGATTATTGACAGACCTCTGCCGTATTGCAAGAATGTTGCTAAGAGTTAAACAGCAAACAGAGAAACAGTGTTTTGCTTCCCACTGAACACGGTGGCTCAGAACTAATTTTCGTAATAATTCTCCAGTGCACTACCCCACGGTCCGCAAGTCCAAAATCTGAGTTTACCCCACGAACTGAACTGACGCAGGTTGCGTTGCGAATATAGCAACCCCGTTTGCAAACTAGTCTGCGCTATTATACAGCTGACCCGAAAATAGAGAGCCGAAAGATGTATCTCCAAGACGCAGTCAAGAGCTTAACCGACATCAGTTTAAACCACCCGCAACGTGACCATCTTGTCACCTCAGTTTCACATGTGGACGGTACTTTCGGCTATTGATCCTTCGTCGGGGTCAACAACAGTCGCACAAACTGTGATGTCATGGATAAGTCATGAGCCGACCTCGCAGGCGTTGGGCAATTGCAAAGGGTCGGTTACCAAAATTGTTCGGGGGTGTTTCAGTCATCACGCGATTCTCTTACACCAGTTGCCCGTTGTATCCAATCTCTTTTCTGTGTAGCAGTTTGCAACCTAGTCGTCGCCATCATCGACGTCCAGGTATCTGTCCATTCAGGTATTTGTCCCCAGTAAGTTGGCCAGCCTTTGGTTGTTGGTGGTTTATAGCCTGGTTCAATTGAGAATGAATCTATTAGATCTACTCTCTTCTTTTTTTAATTACGACGAGGTTGGTTGCTAAAACCTGATATACACCCACCTATTTTACTGTCCTTTGTCGACAGATATTTAATAAATGATTATCTTATTTTCATCGCTATATGACTTTATATATGACTATATTATTGCCGACGCGATGTACAATTGTAACTTTCCAGTCATCTGTCCCACAATCTACTCAAGACAGACTGAATAACGTGAAGCATTTGGGCAACACTACTTGGACGTTTGCCTACCAGCCTAAGTGGCATGAAAAGGTCAGTTCGTTTAATACGTCGCACAGTAGTTAGTTTCTTTTCATAAACGGATAGACAATAAAGTTCATCGCAGCGTTTTAATCTTTTGGTTCCAAGGAATCCATATTTGTTTGCTAACAATGGTAATTCTGGAACAGCAAAATTGTTCGGGGGTGTTTCAGTCATCACGCGTTTGCGTTTGATTAAACATATATGGGATTATGTCCGTGTTTATTCGGATGTACATGTGACTTGCCTCTAAATGTGTTAGGATACCCAGGGGTTAGGTAACTCATCGTAACCTGAAGGCCCGGGTTCGATTCCCTATGGGTACAATGAAGCCAAAATGTGAAGCCCTTTTTTTCTGATGTTCCCCGCCATGATAGTGCTGGAATTTGAAATTTACAATCTGGCGCAAAACCCAACTCATTCACCCATCCCTGTTTGAAGTTGATTCACGGAGACGTTGTTTGATGTAGTCGAAATCAACCAGTGTACTCATATGAGCTTAAATAAGTTATATTGCTTTATTATGCAAGGGTTTTCTTTTCTTTTCGGTTTATACCTGCAAAACACACGGTACGACACACACAGTGTGTATTTCATAATCAGAACACTACATACATACACTGCATACCGGTTAGAATGTTGCATCTAAGTCCATCATGTCGTATATTTAAATATGTGCTTTTGTTTTCCCTCGTCAATAAAGACAAATCATTTCCTGTCTCCTTCCTACTACATACTGAGACGGCCAGCTTACTCCGTGCTGTTTTTCATCAAAGGGTTTTAGTTATCTCATTAGGAGGAAGGAAATATGGCAGGCATGGCCATGTTAGTGTCATGTACGTCGACAGTCAGGATGTGATGACGCAACATGGCCGCATGACAGGGACATTCGTTAAGAATTTGATGAGCTGCAAAACCTTGAAAAGGTAATCAACAACACATAATAATGTGCCTGAAGAAATTGTTATTAATTTTCAATGTTTCATGTTGTATAGAATTTCAGCAGTCACTGGTACTCATTTCCCCGCTGCTTTCCCTTTAAGGCAAAATGAAATCCATGTCAGTGGATGATTGAGAATTGGTTGTGATCTTGATTTGCTAATTGAGAACCGTTATATATTCATTTATGTTTCCTGAAACGTTAACTTGAATCTGAGCATTTTCTCATTTGCGGTTGTTATTTACGATTCTTATTAGGAAAATGAATTGATTGGCCACACTCACTTGCTCATACTTAGGGCTTGAAACAAGCTTCATTACGAACTCAGATAAATAATTACGACTTGATTCGAATTTCATGTGCACGAAGTTTCACCCCCTAAACCACTGATTTACGTAACATTCCTCTGGTGTTGTAATCATAATCCGTCTGTACGGATGTAACGTAATGCAAAATCCATACATTTTCTAACATAAGCAGCATACCAGCTAGACACATTAATTCTTCCTGAACACAGCATTAAGCCAAACTTTAATGCGAACATAAATGTGTTGTCATCGTGTTAGACATATCGATGGCCATAATGATCTCCCACACACAAGTGTATGACGTATGACTACTCTCGTCCTGTGCAGTCGTGTCTTGCAGAAAAATCCTTTCCCATTTCAACACGAACCACGTTTTATTTCCAAGCACCAGAGATGTTCAGTTAGCGATGTTTCATATGACTTTAGGTTGTGGGGATATTTGGTCCACCAACCCATTTGACGTGGGTTGCGGCCCTGTGTCGGCGGAGAAAGGGATCCAGCTGGTGGTTGAGGGCAATAGGGGCCTGTAACCGTGTTCCTGTTGCTCAATACACCACTTTGGCCCTGACTTCGCCAAGACGGGTGGTTGAATGGGCCCGGTTCATCCAATCGGCTGGTCATGCCAAGCCCTGTGCATGGAATATATACATATGCCACTGCACAAATTTTAATTGAACTTATAATTTCGGTCTTGGCCTATTTGTTCATCGAGTTTTTCTGATTTTGAAATGCATTTTTGAAGTTCTGAACTTTGCCTAGAGTCCTATGCCCAGAAGGCGGTGACTCATGAGCCAATCTGGTGGAATTATTAATATTTTAATTCTTCCGCTGGAGTATATCATCCGGGTATCATTGGTGCTGCAAGCTGGAGGCCCGCTTGCTTTAGCATTGTCCTTGTGATACTCCGTGGTGGGTGGGGAGCTCGGATGACGAACCATATTACACTAACCACGGCTTATGAAATTCCACCAAAACAACCGAAAACGTCCACTTGAAATTGACCCTGTTGATACTGACCACAGACTGTCTGCATCAATTGAGTACTGGCCGCGTTTCGTTGTGATTGAGACTCCTGACAAGACACCGTTAAAGCTGTACCCCTTTGCTGTATCCAAGGGTATTCAAGGTATTGCCAGGGATGTTTCGAACATTAGGCGCTTACGTTCGGGTGCGCTGCTATTTGAATGAGGGGAAAAAGCAACAGTTACCCAACCTGATAAACATTAAATCTTTCATGGGCATTCAGGTCACGGTCTCTGCTCACAAAACCTTGAACACAAGTAACGGTATCGTTAGACATCGTGATCGAATGTTTCATTATATGTCGGACCTTCATATAGTATCAGAAATGAAGGATCAAGGTGTGCTTATTTCAACTTTTCTACTAGGAAAAACAATGAAACCATCAAAACCAATACGTATCTGTTTACTTTTTCCTCTCCAAGTGCGCCCAAATGAGTGAAGGCAGGTTACTTTAACATTCAAGTTGACACCTACATCGCCAACCCGCTCAGGTGTTTTAAATGCCAGAAATATGGACACGGTGTAACTACTTGCACATTGCCTGTTGTGTGTCCTCACTGTGATTGTACTAGTGATTTTAAACAATGCACCAACTGCTCAGGCGACCAGTCCTCATTTTCTAAACAGTGTCCTATTTGGAAAGAGCAAATGGAGATCAACAAAATAACGTTTACTCAAAATATCTCTTTTTCTGAGGCAAACAAACTGGTAAAGAGATCTGATCTTCCAGAAAGTTACGCTACAGTAGCAAAAACATCAGCTGAGTCTAGCTCTAAAATATCAAAATCATCCACAGGCTGCGAAACTACCTTTACTTGGGTAAATTGCGATTCTCCACAGCTTTTGTACCCTGCTATATCATCTCAGACTGAGGAATCAATTGTTAGTACATCAGAGTCTTCTTCTGATCACAAACTATCATCATCTCAGTCGACAGCTGACAGTCAACAAACTGTTAAAAGTAAACCTCAGCCTAAACCTGATGCTTCAAAACAACAAAGTGGCAGAGCCCCTAAAGGATCACAAAATAGAATTCAGTTGTTCAATAGATATGGGTCTCTTGAAGACATGGACGTATCTGAAGACGTCCATTCTAGGGCACATAGCTTGTCGCTCTCCAAAAGAGTGTGGGGGAGATCCCCAATAAATCCCCCCAAAAGATAGTTTATTCCAGTAATATTGTACAGTGGAACTGCAGAGGACTGCGGACTAATTTACATGAATTACAGCTATTAGTCCAAGATTTTACACCTTCAGCGATATGTCTCCAAGAGACATATCTAAAACAGACACATTTGACCTTTGTCATTATAATGCATATCATTGGTTTTTTTCCCCTCCGGGTGATAGGGCCACTGAAGGGTCATCCATTCTAGTCAGAGAAAACGTTATCCATAGCCCTGTTTCACTTATTACTAATATGAGATTCTGTTGCAGTGAGAATTACTTTACATGTAGCGTTTACACTATGCTCTCTTCATCTCTCCGTCTTCAACGTTTCACAAAACTGATCTTCAACCTCTATACGATCAACTCCCGCAGCCCTTTATTATAATGGGAGATTTAAATGGGCACAACCCACTCCTTAGGTAGTGTAACTACAAACACTAAAGATGAATTGTTGGAGGACTTTTGTTCTGACAATGATTTATGTATTTATAATGATGTTTCCAACACATAATTACACCATGGTACAATCTTGGCAAAATTATGTATCCAAAATCAATTCTCTGACACCTATGTCCAAGGTATGGAACATGGTCCAGAAAATTAAAGTAAAGGTACTAAATCTAGTGTCCATCATCTTAAACATGGAGATCAATTACGGATAAATGAGATATTGCAAATAAACTGGGTGAAACTCTAGCTAAACACTCTTCCTCTTCCAATTATGTACCTAAATTCAAGCAGTATCAAAGACAACAAGAAAAGGGAACTATTAATTTCAATTCAGGTGATGGGGAAGATTAAAATGGAACATTTTCTATTGATGAACTGAATACTGTTCTTGATCAAGCTCATGACACTGCCACAGGAGCTGATAACATACATTATTAACTCCTGAAGCATTTACCAGAATCCTGTTTAGCGGCGCTCTTATATATTTTTAATGATATTTGGACTTCGGGGAAATCTCCTTCTTCATGACGTGACGCTGTAGTAGTACCAATACCCAAACCAGGACGTGATCATACGGATCCCTCCAATTATCGTCCGATTTCATTAACTAGCCGTGTTTGCAAGACCATGGAAAGTATGACAAATAATCGACATGTTTGGTACTTGGAAACAAATAATCTCATAACAGACATACATTGTGGTTTCCTTAAAAACGGAAGTACAGTGGACCACTTAGTGCGTTTGGAATCATTTGTTAAAAACGCACTAATTAATAAACAACATGCTGTGTCTATGTATATGCCACAACCTGGAAACATGGTATTTTAAGGGATTTACATGACTTTGGTTTGCGAGGTCGTTTGCCTCAATTTATTGCCAACTTTTTAAATGACAGACAATTCCAGGTCCGTGTGGGTTCTACCCTGTCTGATCATTACAATCAGGATCAGGGTGTTCCACAAGGCAGTATTTTATCTGTCACTCTTTTTAGCATCTTTCTTTGATCTAGGAAAAGCATATGATGCAACCTGGAACTTCGGCTTGCGAGGCCGGGTTCCACAATTTATATTCAGCTTTTTAAATGACAGACAGTTGTCAATTCCCAGTGGGTTCTACCCTGTCTGATCATTACAATCAGGATCAGGGTGTTCCACAAGGCAGTATTTTGTCTGTCACACTCTGTAGTATAAAGACCAACAGTTTATCAAAAGTTTGAAACGATTCAATTGACGGATCGTTATTTGTGGATGATTTTAATAATATTTCTTGTCGTGGTAGGAATATGCATACCATTAAACGGCAACTGCAGCTGTGTTTTAAAAAGATTAATAAATGGTGTCTTGAAAACGGCTTTAAATTACCTAAATTAACTAAAATTTTCTGAAACTAACTGCATACATGTCGTAAATACAAACCACATGAAGAGCCTGAACTATCTCTAGATGGCACGCCAATTAAATGTTGTAAAGGAAGCTAAGTTGTTGGGTCTAATCTCTGATTCACACTTAACGTTTCTACCGAATATCAAATCCCTTAAAACTAAATGCCTGAAAGCACTTGACTTGTTGAAAGTGACTTCAAAATGGGGAGGGGATCAAGCTACCCTTCTCCATCTATATCGATCACTCGTGCGCTCTAAACCTGATTATGGTTCCATCGTCTATGGTGGAACCTGCAAAGGCAACTTAAAACTATTAGATTCTGTCCATCATCAAGGTCTAAGACTTTGTCTTGTCTCCTTTCGAACTTCACCTGTGGACAGTCTGTATGTCGAGGCTGATGAACCATCTCTTGAGCAGCGACGTATAAAATTAGCTTTACATTATGTAACAAAACTATATACAAATGAGTCAAACCCTGCATATAACTGTGTCACACTAATAAGAATCAGCATGACCGTGTCTACAGTGATCAGTGTCCCAAAGATCACAGGCCATTTCACTGCATTACAAAGTGTCATTTATGCTCACGGATGTTCTGCTATGTGCGCATGGGTGACTATGGTTATGCATTACGCCTCTCTTCTCAGTCACCAGAAATGGGCTACTGTATTCATGGGGAGGATCGAAACCAGGTCTTCAGCGTGATGAACCTTAATCGCAAGGCTACCCCATCAGTTTTCTGATAAGTTTAGGACCATTGGAACTTTGTTCTTGATAATGTTAGAATTGGCAACTGATGGTCTCCGACATATGAACAGGTTGGAATAGAGGTTCATTTCGTGTCATTTCCACTTTGAAGCAACACATTTCATGCTCTATATGTTAGACATTATAGCTGCAGATGAGGTAACAGAGTCCTGTGTATCAGATACGGCAGCACATTAAGTAATGTCCATTAGAGGACATGCATAAGGCGACCGGACTTTTTCTTATTAACAGCATCATCTGGGAACAGTGTCTGAATAGGACATTCACTTTCTGCCTGAGGCATATACGTCTCATCACGGAATTGTGACGTATAGTGCGCATGATAGGAGAAAAAGAGCAGGGAAAAGTTTGCGTTTCAAAAATTAACTATTCAGCTATTGCATACCTGTGTACGTAATGTCTACATGTGAGGCCACTGGAGGGGTTGATTTGTTGCAGCCGTTATTTTCGCTGGTTTCGGTGTTGGTTGTTAGCTTTAGGCCTTACAGGTTTGAGATGGCTGAGGACTAATCACACGGGTGGTTAGGATAAACGTCGTGCTGGGAGAGTTAAGACTGGGATTAAAGATAAATGGTGTATCATTTGGGCATTGCTCGTAGTGTATGAGCACAGGGGTTAGGATTGGTCGTGGTGTTTTACTTCTCTGGGATGAGTAAACTATAGTTTTCCGGTTGGTGTTGCAGGTGAGAACTGGTTATAAGGCTAATATTTGATAGTGGTGAAACATGCTGGTTTGAGTAGCTATTTTTTTAGGTAGGTTAAGTTTTGTGTAATAATTACATTGTTTAGGGTGTTGTGAAGTAAGGGTGAGTGGGTTTGTGATGATGCGTTTTAGTTTACGCCGCACTCAGCAATATTTCAGCTATATGGCAGCGGTCCGTAAATTCTGGACCAGACAATCCAGTGATCAACAGCATGAGCATCGATCTTCGCAATTGGGAACTGATGACATATGTCAACCAAGTCACGAGCCAGACCACTCGATCCCGTTACGACAAGTGGAGTCACCTTTTGTGGCAAGCGCGGGCTGCTGAAGGCTTATTCTACCCCTGGCCTTCATGATCACGGGTCGATGGCGAAGGTCATGTTCGGGGATAAAGACTATGCTTTCTGTCGCCATGAGCAAAGTGTGGTAGTAAGAACATTTTGATGAAGTATAGTGCAAGTGTACAATATTGGCGGTTGCCGTGAATATATGATGTTGAGGTTTGTTGGTATTAAGGCTAAAGTTTGTTTGGAGAATTTAATTTTACATTGGACATTGGTTTACATAAAAATTGTGTAGGGTTCAAAGGTTGTGGATGTGTAAAAGTTGGTGTTTGCAACTTTCACGTTTAGTTGACGATTTTGACTATAGTAATTAAAGGATTTTTAGATGTATTCAAAGATCAGAAAGCATAATTTACGGACGTCAGACAGTTGTGACAACCTACAATATCGAGCAGACATCACCTTTACAGGTTGCCTATAATTGTGGTCATGGTTGGTGGGTTTGGATTCTCCTCACATACCACAGGACGTCATCTACCTTGATAGTCGAGTACGCTGCCCGTCATAGTAATAAGGTCGGGAGGTATATTTTGGTACACTTGGTACACAAGCTTGTAACTCAGTTTGAAATGGGTTTTTTCCAGATTGTTTGGGGGATGTGAATGTCCCCAAGCCTTCTTGCATAGTTATATGTGTCGAGTTCATCCCTTGTCAGCTGAATCACAGTCGATGGAATCTTGTGATGATGACCGGTAGAAAAATGATTGATATGTTATCAATGTGTCACTGATTAAACTGGTCATTATTCAAAAGTTCAAAATTTGCATATATCCCTAACTATTTTTGTCCAATGTACATAGATGTGGATTTTTAAAATCTATCTAAACTTTGACAACAGGTACAGCTTACACGGGTCTGCACTCTGTGGAGAAAACACGATCTGTACCTCTAGCAAATACAAATACAAATACAAATACCAAACACAGATGAATCCTCGATATTCGCTTTGATTTTAAAAATTTCAGCTGAAAAATTTATTTTGTTTCTGCAAGTGACGCATGGAATGGTACTTTGCAAATTGAATAATCAAAGTAAGCGCATGTCCTTTAACCCAAACACTAATCATCCCTTCCAAGTATATTACTTGGTTTGAATATCGGCGTGCACCATGTCAGGAATATCGCGGGCGACTTACATACGAGATCAGACAGTGCGCTGCGTGCGTTATGTACGCTACGGTAATACGATAAGGTAATGATTCTCCTAGGTCTGATGGTATAATGACCTTCACGTTATGTGCATATCTCGCTTGCATTGTTCGCGTTTTGAGTCCAGTGTATCAAACAATTCTTACACATGCCTACAAACTGTTTGTGAGCTCACACAGTGTTGAATCAACACAATCCAAATAGCCGGAAAAATATTGAAAGTTAACAAACACACAAGGAAACAAATGCTAGTTTTCCTTTACGCATGGCGTCTCTGAAGTAATTTTCATCATATTGGTGTCATGTAGTAAGGGAAGGCTTTTCCCCACTGGGATAATCCACCTTCCAGAACTCAAAAAATTGTGTTTACCTCAAGGCCCAGAACTCATGCTACATAGAGGCTACGTCTCACAGCCGAATTTGCCAAAGTTGGCACCCTCGTGAGTACACTAGTCAGCGCAATCATACAGCTGACCCGATCAAAACAGGCAGCTGATGTATCTCAACGACAGTCAAGAGCTTAACCGACATCAGCTGAAACCACCTGGTACGTGGCCAATATTTGTCTGCACATCTGGACAGCAGTTTTGACCATCGATCATCCATAGGGGTCAGTGGCCGGTTACCAAAGCTGTTAGGTGTGTTTGTTTGGAAACATCAAACGGTCATTACGAGTTTGCAGTGCACGCTTTCCTTTGAATACCTGGGGGTTAGGATACCAAAGAGTTAGGATACCTAGGGGTTAGGTTACCTCATCTTCTTCAGTTAACCCGTCATCACCCCTATCACTCATCACGCTGAAGTCTGAAGGCCCAGGTTCGATTCGCTATGCGTACAATATGAGACGCCTATTTTCTGGTGTCCCGTCACGATATTGGTAGAATATAGCTAAAAGCTGCGTGAAGCGCAAGTCACTCACTCATCCCCATTTGAAATTGATTCACTGAGACATTTTTATGATATAGTATGATATAAGGCGCACAATGGACTCATATAAACTTGAATATGTTTTTTGTTATTATCTAAGTTTTTGGTTTTGGTTTATACCTGCGAAACACACGGAGTTGCACATGCACTGTTTATTTCATACGTAAGTACGTACGTACATACGTGCGTGCGTGCGAAAGGTTAACGTGTGTACTTTTCCGTGTCATCACAACAACGGAAACGGGGGCAACGGCTCTAGAACATGTCATCAGTCAACGTACCGTGATACGACGCCTACGTAAAAATCATAGGTCGACGTCCTATGCGTAGAAGGACATGGATCCAAGAACATTGTAGTCCGTTACAGCCGGCTGGAATATTGTTAAAACCTCACTCACACATCTATTCGAAGTTGATTCACTGAGACATTTTTTATGATATTTCCGAAAGACTCATATAAGCTTCAATAAGTCTTTTGATTATCTGAGTGGATTTCTGTTGTTGTTGTTTTTTTTCTCTCCTGCGCAACACGCGACGCGAAACGTGCTTGTATATTTCCTAATCAGAACGATAGATAGAATACATACCGGTTAGCATGTTGCACCAATACTGTAGTCCATCATGTTCTGCAGTTTATTTGTTGATCCGTGCTTTTGTTTTTCCTCGTGAATGAAAACAAATCATTTCGTGTGTCCTTCATGCTACATACTGAGACGGCCAGCTTACTTCGTGCTGTTTTTCATCATGACCAGCTATGTTATTTGTTATTTGACAACCACTATGAACGCATCTGGAATATTTTCTTTCCGATATGTGGTCATGACGTCAGAAACGTCAGAAATTGAAGCTCAGATTTTTTATGGATCTCAAAACAATGTATTGGTGTTCCGTTCGTTCTTTCTAGACACAGTTGCTGTTCTTATTGAGAATATGAATTGATAGGACACGCACGTGCTCTCACACTCACTGACACACTCACACATGAAGCTTGTAGCGCGCTCTCAATTCATCGTCCCTTCTGAACTGTCAACGTAGCTCGTTAATTACGGTTTCATATGAATTTCAGAGCATGAAGCTTCATCCCCTACACCATCGATTTACGTAACATGCTCTTGGTGTTGTAATTATAATCTGTCTGTAGCGGAGGTAACGTAATACAAAATCCATAAATTTTCACGCAGGGGTAGCATATCAGCTAGACACATTACTTCTTCCTGAAGACATATAGCCAAATTTTAATACGAACATAAGTGGTGTGTTGTCCTCACGTTAGATATATCGATGGCCATAATGATCTCAAACGCACTGGTACAGGACGTATGACTGTTACTCTGGGCAGTCATGTCTTGCAGAAAAGTCCTTCCCCATTTCAACTTGAAACATGTTTCATTTCCAAGCACCAGTTAGAGATGTCTTATAAGACTTTGAGACACAGCATTTAAGGGATATTTTGTACTGACTTTTGTACTGAGATACACAAAGACAAAAATAACATCTCCACAGAGAGAAGTCACTTCTGTCTGGTTCTGTTCCTGTCAGCTTCCAGTCGGTAAATCAGTCCGTAACAGAAACCGCCAAAAGCAAAGTAAAACGTTGTAATTAACTTGGGCAAGTATGGATCCCCCTATACATATACTCCTCTAAGGCAGAATGAGTTTTCCAGCCTGATCCATTCAGATCATTCTAACTGTAATATTCTGCCTAGTTGTAGCAACGTCTGTATCAGCACATGAATGCCCACCACCCCCTAACTGTTAAACTGAATCTACTTGTACAGTTGCAATACACAACAGGTGCAACACTGTTATAGTGGTGTAATACTTCTTCCTCACATATAACACAATGCTGTGTTATTAGTTTCACCAGTTATTCTTTTTGGGTTACATATATACTAGATATCAAGACTTTAGAATGCCCAGTTGATCTGCTTTATCATACGTAAACTCAATCTGGATTTTAGAACGCGGTTGCGCTGTAAATCTAAACCCGATAGCTTGACACAAAACTTCAAGATCAGTTTGAGACAATGGTACCTGATGAGTAATTCTGTACGCGTGCTGCCTCTTTTAGTATGAAAATACGTACAGATTATATTAACTCACTACGCTCCGAAAAATACACACTTGTGAAATGACTGACTTCCATGATTCTTTTACACCGTTTTGAAAGCCTGATGGAATTAAAAATGACCTACTTAGCACTGATATTACTACCTACCTGGTACTCATGTTACTTTCTTAACAGTTACCAAGAAATCAACACTCACGAAGGTATCACCACCCAGGCATGCTATATCGAATATATATGATATAAAGGAAATTAAAATGGCTCTGGCTTTCCATGTGCCAGAATGATTTCATGTAACCTCTTGAGACCTCTTTCTAATTTGTCTTGTTCTTTCCAAAGTGCTAAAAGCATTAAAGGGGGGAATTTTGAATTTGTAAATTTGGCTACTCACCCCAACTATGGATGGAGTATGTCATTTCCCCCCAAAGATTGAATGCTGTGTAATAAGATTGAGAAGTAAGAGTCGTGTTACATTCCCAGCAGATTCCATGGGATGCTTGATCAAATATTGATTGGTCATTGTCAACCGATAAAGAATCATGGATGAAGATACTGGTTGATCATGAAGATCGTTACTCAGACCACATCGTTTTAGTTTAGAATTTATCCTGCTGTGATTTCAGTTGAGAGGTGTCACACCAATATTCAATGAGCGCAGATTTCTTTTGCAATCTGTAAATGAAACGCAGTGGATTGCATTCTTCGCTATGTAAAAGAGGCGGATTCTTTCTTGCACGTCGAAGTGATGAATGATACTCTAACACGGAGCCAGAGATGAATGTTTGAATTAGATAATCACGTAATCCGAAATCCACTCGCTTTTTCTCAGAAGTTCCAGTGAATCGTCTTATCCAGGAAGAGGCAATACGACCATCTAGGTATAATACAGGAAAACGGAGGAAAGGGTACTCGGTTTGGACTTGTCGCCAGACCAAACATATCTGTTTCAAATCTTCCCGTCCGAGTTCAGTTTAAGTATCAGTTGTACCAAATGATCAGTCTGTCAATAGACTAACAAATGCAATGAAGTCATCTAGTCACGACAGAAAAGACCAGTTCAGACTAATCGGCAGTCCCGCAAAACAGCAATCCATTCTCCTCCTTTGTCTGTAAGGTCTACTGCATGACGTTGCAAATTCAAGGGTGACAATCGCCCTGGTTTGTACATGTCTACACATGAATGACCGGTCACAGTCGCAGAGATCACAGGTCAGTTTACCGCGTTAGTATGACGCAATTTATGCTCACGGATGTTCTGTCATATACACATATTTAAATGAGTGAATATGTTTATATGCCCTTTTAGCAACATTCACAATCACCAGAAATGGGCAACTGCACTCGTGGGGAGAATCGACCCGGGATCTACAGCATGACGAGCAACCTAAGGCATTACTCACAAGGTCAGCCCCATCATCCCTCAGAATCACATACAGACAGTTTGGAATAAAGGTTCATTTCATGTCATCTTCACGTTTCAAACGACACATTTTTCATGTTCTGCATGTTAGACATTAGACCTTTAGACAAGGTAACGGGTCCTGTGTATTCCATACGGCAGTACATTTAGTAATGTCCACTAGCGGAGATGCAAAAAGGCAACCGGATGTTTTCTGGTTAACAGCATCTTCTGCGTGCAGTGTCTGAATAAGACACTCACGTTCTGCCGGCGGCATATTCGTTTTATCACGGAATAGTGACATGGAGTGCACATGGTAGGAACAAAAGAGCAAGGAAAAGCTTAATACCTGTTTTGTTTGTCAGTAACTAGTTAGCTATTACGTACCTACTGACGTAAACTTTGAACGCGAGGACACGAAAACTTAGTTCGTTGCAACCGTTTACTGATCAAACGCTAGGACCATTGCTAGTCCTTTGTGAGATTTTTTACCTTCTACAATTACAGTTTTATATAACTTTGGATTATTTAAATATATCTAAACTTTGACAAAAGATACATGGATACGCGTGAGTGAATCAATCTGTAATCATGTAATATAAGTTGACAGGAGAAATGGCTGCGTGCCCTGTGTCCACCAAAGACACTTGTGACGTCTCGCGCTCCGTGGACCTTCACATGTAGCAACATCCGCAACCCTGGCAAATACAAACACAAAATCCACGCGAATTCTCGACATTCGCTCTTTGTCTTTTACGACAAATATGAATGACCCCTTCTAGGTTTATTACTGGACTTGAATATCGGCGCGCACCATGTCAGGAATCGCTCGGAAGAAGTTGATAGATTACCTACACACCAGTAAATGTGCTGTATATACGATGACTTATTCTCATATGGCATGATGTAGCTTCACATTATGTGGAAATCTAGAAACAGGGACTGACCTCTTGGAAAGTCCTGACCCCAACGCACATATGCCTGTTTGTAACCGGTTTCAGAGTTTAATCAATAAAATCAAAATTGGAATTCAGGTAGACTGTCGTGCTGATTTAGTCTGCGCCAAATCAAGTATACGAATGCAATTGCACATGCACTGAAACTCGAAAAAGTTCAAAACTTCACAACACATGTGTTTTTTCTTGTACCCACGTGCATATTTTTAAAAATATTTTGTACACTGTTTTAGTTTTAACATCACTTTTCGGAAAACCTGTTGGCCATAATGCAAACCACACATAAGTCAGTTCATGTCATGAAACAGTCCCGGTTTCCTCGCCCTTCGTTAAGTAAATCATTAAACTCATATGCAGTACGTTCACAGAACCTGTATTGAGATATGTGAAGAAATATTTGAAGAAGTTAAAACCTAAAAGGGTTTTGTAAACAGCATGCTTTAAGAATTTAGCTGTGAAGCTACTGCCTTCAGGCGAAGCACGGACTCAACATGGGTGTGTTGATTTCCTTCCGACACTCTGTAAACAACTGAACTCTATTAAAGCAATAGCGATCAAAAGGGGATTCATTGAGAGACAATTGAAGGCGATCGAGCTAAAAATTTGACTCTGCCTGACTGGTCGAACCCTACTCACTCGGACTGAAGTGGATATGGATGCATATCAATGTTGTGTTGATGGCAATATAAAGACATCAAATAAGTCGTAGCAGAACAAGAATCACAGACACTTTAAACGTAATGCCGCACAGATAAATAAGATGGTTCATGTATCAACTATGAACAAGCTCTGATAAACACTCTGGTTGTCGACGATGAAACATTTAGCTCTTGAGATAACAAAACAGATACATCCGATTGTCTGTTCTGCAAATGCAAAATGGTAACTCTCTGATCATGAGAGAAACAGATTTATATGTCTATGCATGCAAAGGTATTTTCCTGGCAACATAACTTCAAGACTCCAAACGTCTTCAATGAAACACGAAATATTTATATCTGAATAGACAGTCAACATGCATCAAAAACTCCTTATGACTTATCTAAAGATCTCATTCCACAACTGTGGACTAGATCAATCACCTGTTCCAGCTGATGCTGGTGAAATGATTTCAATACTTCTAGCTGAAAACATATTTACCATGTAAATCCTTTTTCCTTATTTTCATTTGTTCTTCCACGTTTTTGTTGTACAAGAATGTATGTATGTATGTATGTATGTATGTATGTATGTATGTATGTATGTATGTATGTATGTATGTATGTATATATGTATATGTATATATATATATATATGTGTGTGTGTGTGTGTGTGTGTGTGTGTGTATAAAATGTCATTTTAAACAATGACATATTTCACTGAAGAATTCATTTAGGTCATACGTCAATAAACAAAGATTTATACAAAAGGGTACTGAAATAGAATGGTTCAAACAACTTACGACAGTTGGACCAAAATTTCACAAATTTGTTATTGTCACATTTGCAGTAACCTATGTCTTTAGTTATGTTATAGTAACTTGTTAACTCCTCCCTCTGGATCGAAGCAAAGGAAAGTTTTCCTGTAGAAGGATTTTCCATGACAATGTTTTCTTTGGTTAACTGTATATTGCCATTTATCCTGTTTTGCTGTCCTTTGACGATAGGTCTTCATAATATACACATCTTCCTTTTCAATGTCAAATATGTTCTTCTCGCGATATGGACAATTGCATAAAACATGTACATTCTGCAGAGCATGCCTGGTGTATATTCACATGCAGTCCCTGTATACGTCTGTGCACAAGTGTACTTTACTGGTGCATACACTTCGTCAGAGGAAATGTCCTTTTTCAGAACTTTGAGTTGCCATATTTTTGATACGGTAAATCGTCGTCATATCAACGTTCTATCACTGACACTGGCAGTAAAATCAGTAAAATCAACATCATGTAACCGTGATGATTCCTGTCTAGAAATATATGAAACAAAGTTATGTCAGTTTACCCTACTTATTAGTTCCACTGTCTGTTGCATTGTTCATGTTATACATATATACCGTAAATTATAATGACATAGCTCAGTTCAATATAAGAATCACCAACTTCCAGACAGGTTTATATTCCGTTTTCATTTTATCCTCGACAATTCATCCACCGGACAGACAAATCTATATCAATCAATGGCAATTCTCCAAGTCCCAAGCAATGTTAAACATTTATTGACAACGTTGACGCAGGATTGATTCTTGGACCTTTGAAAGCATGATGCCAATAATAAAGCTTTAAACTTTCCAGTGGTCACTTGTGTAAGAGAAAAGAATATGAAATGCTGTGGTGATTTGGCATTTGCCCTTGACATATCTGATGTAAGACCACGTTGTTTCGCTGGGAATGACATCGAACGACACAAAATTACCTATGTATTTCTTTCATAGAATTGGCTGAAGAGGTGGTCTAAATCAAAGTAGGGACCATGCAGGTAGCACGGGAGTCGCTGGTGATCGGTAGTCCGCTTTGGTGACAGCTTATATTATAACATGGAAAAGTATTTGTGAATGAACTGACGTCACTTTAAATTATAACTCACTCACTATCATGGAATTAACGTAAAAGGTTGAAGTAGCGTAAAATTATTGTCCTCTTGAGAGGGTACTTAAGTCCCGAAACATTCAAAGGAAATTTAAATTTACGTAATGTTTTAAATGTATTTTAATTTTTGCTAAGTTTGACTGCAATCGCCTGTGACTGAATGGATGATATGTATCCAACTAAGATCCATACAGGTAACAGAAGTACTTTAAGTCGCCATGGTCACTCGTATGGTGATCTACCTTCAGTTGCTGGCGACTTATACCCTGTTTTTATATTGTATTGTTCAGGTAGTGCTTTTAGTTTAACTTTCCACATTAGGTTTAGTTGTAATTGTGACATTCTGGTTGTTTTACTGTTCTTTTAAGACATGTTTTATCATATACACACATTACTCACTCACTAACGTAAAAGGTAAAAAGTAACATCACACTATTGTTCTCTATGCAAATATTTAGTGGGGTAGCTGAGAAACTAAGGTATTCGCTAAATGCGTGATTTAATGTGATAACTCAGTACACATACTTTCTGTCGCTGATTCAGATAAGAACAGGGATTGGTGAGATAACAGAACTGATCGTGGTGTATGACTGTCTCCGGAAACAGTACCCAGTTTGTTATCTGATATTTAAGCGAAGATGGAACAATCCAACCATTCATGTGAGAATTATTTTTTTCATATTTCAAATTAGGGGTCAGATAAACCACATGTGTGTGGCTGAGCTGACGTAACTCCCTTGCATCACGATCATAGTTGGAAATGGATAGTATGATTGATTGGAGAATGCCCCTCGGTGTCTCATTTCCGATAGAAACTGTATAAAGTTTTTACATGTAAGTAGCTCTTCACCCAAGTTATACATTTCTACATACACTGTGTGACTGACTCGCATGTTCTCTTGGTTATCATGTTTCGTAACTATGATTACGTTAATCAATGTTGTCAAAGGACCACGTTTACATCTGTTTGGTATGTGCTCGCAGTAATTAGGAGATAAACATCATGTGTTGGCCACTTTCCGGGTGTTATTGAGTATTTGAAGCACGGGAATGCATTTGGAACCGACGGCGTCAGCCGGAGGTTTCAAATGAAATATTCCCGTGCTTCAAATACTCAATAACACCCGGAAATTGGCCAACACATGGTGTTTATCGACATTGTAAATACAAAAGTAAACCAAAGGGGTTTTACTGTCTGCACTCGTTTACATCGAGTATGAGTACAGCAGTAAAGTGTCATCAGCTGGCCGTTTCAGCTGGTTCCCATGGTAGCATCTGGAGTTGCTCATTTGTGACGTCATTCTAACTTTACGTCACAATATGATTTGAATGACGTCACCACTGTTGATGGCACAACAAAACAATTGTTTACGTGTAAATACGCGGTGAATAGTCTTTCAGTTTCCGGGAATCTAATACCATTTGATCATGTTTTTCAACCAATAAGATTACAGAACACAGTAACTTTTGGTTTACAATTACTAATAACAAAGCATGACATCACATATTCTTACAAACACTACGAAAACGGTCATTCTAACTCATCTTTATACGTACCTTCAAAACAGGTTACCCGATTCATATTGATGTATTGTATATATGGAACGCAATCTTTTCATCTTGAATTTCAAAACTGAATATGTCCACCACACTGCATGCAATGTCCTGACTGTCGTCAATATGACTTTGCCGTGGATAACACCTTTCAGAAACATCTTGCGAATTGGGCCATTGCTAACAAACAACTTGAAAGATTACTTTCTTTTAAAAATCTACGTGTTGGTGATATGGAAGTGTCTAAATTCGCATAAGTAATTTCACATATGGACTCGTGTGGTGAACCATCAAGTGGCTATCACTCGTCTGACCATCAGGACCTGAAGTAAAACAAACCACACAGGTCGTGGGAGAAATGGATCAATACCAGAAACGATTACCATTGTTATAACATACAGCATGTTAAAAAGAAAGGATGTTTTTTTGCTGGTTGTGTTTCTACATGGACATGTTTAAACATATGAATGGAAACTGCGTTTGTACAAGACATATTCCATAAAGATCCGGATTAGAATTGACCTATAGTAACTCACGCTTGTCGTAGGAGGCGTGTGACGGAATCGGGTGGTCAGACTAGGTTGCCCACCGTTCAGATCGATATCCATGCTGTTGATCACTGGCATTGTCTTGTCCACGATTGATTATTTTCAACCGCCGCCATATACCTGGAATATTAATGGAATAAATTCATTTATTTCAGAGACAGTAGGCAAGTCAACGCGTTTAAGGTCAATTCGTTTCAACTCCCATGCCTTAACAAGCAAGCACATATGGCTGACACATATGATGTAACAATCGGCTTGAGTAGCATGTAACGATAAACGTTGGTTCACTTTATGCCAGTTCGTGACAATCTGAGTATCGTCAAATGTGTAAAGACAGGGAAACTGAAAGCGAGAACGTAATAAAATCGACATGCGTAACACACCGGTAACTAACTTTAATTCTAATGGAGGCAATTATTTCACAAAAGAGTTTTGTCGGTTTTCAATCTACGATCGAGGAATAATCTTTCTGAGGAAATCGTGCAGAGCAATTATGAAACTGCATGGGATGTTTTGGATGTTTGTGCTTTTCAGTTAAAATTAAAGATACAAGCATCTATATTTATACTGAATTGGTGCCAGTGATTGGCATTTTCAGCCGAAAACTTTGAAACATCAAGTTCTAGGCGTATATTTAAAGGCAGTAGAATTGGCAGTTAAGGTTCGTGAGAGAAGAGAAATATACTAAACCATAAAAGAAACGTCGCTCTTCAACACCAAATGCAAGATTTCATTCTTAGAAATAGTGTTTTGTTATGACTGCATCGATTTTATAACATGTTCTCCAATCCAAATTGACAGTCATCACCCCATTAGTGTGTTTTCTGATGACGTGGTAAATGCATCCTTATTAGATTCGTGAAAATGAAAATGCGCCTGCATCTCGGGACAACCCTATCAGTGAAAGGGACTCCCAAACTCGCCAAAAATTATTTTTGTTTTGACACAATTGCCATGGGACGAACTGCGAGAGATCAGGGGAATGAAGTCTCCGGACGACTGCAAGTTGACCAGACTGCCAATCATTTTAACGTTCATGTTAGAAGTCTCTACGGAAAGCAGGGGTGGTATCAGATCACTAACATCATCCAAGACGATCCTCCATGCAGTGGGTGCCCTTCAATAACATCGCAGTGTCAAGACCGACAGACTATGCGCCACTATCTGCACGGTCGCTTCCCCAGAGCGACGGAAAGAGCACGCCACACTATTTGGTATCACAACAGACCCATCATCGCCGAAACTGTACAAGTGCGTCGACGTCGAGGAAACCTATGCTGTCACAGACCATATCGTAGTCATGTCTTCACCGCTCATCACAGCCAAAGCCGACTGCAGTGGGCAACTCTGCATCGAATTAGGCGTTATCGACAATGGAGTACTGTGCTTTTGACTCATGGAAACGATAATGTGTTTCGACAGTCGATTGCACAGTGAGAGTATGGCGAAGGGCGAAGGCATGGGGAAGTGTTTTCCAGTGAGTGTTTTCTTGAAAAAGACTCGTGGGGTGGCCCACCATCATGCTGTGGGGGTGCACTCGGCCTGAACCAGATAGTTGACACCGTGGGTTCCAGAATCTTGGTCCAGGATGAGAAAATAACTTGACAGTTGTATCGACCACGTCATAAAACCCCATGTTGTACCACATTTTGGCCGTTACAGAAATCACATCTTCCGGAAAGACAACGCTCGTGCCTTCACTACCAGAGTAACATTAGGCATCTTCAAACATGACATGCAAACTCTACAACAGTCTTCACCCAGTCTTGATTTGTTGTCTCTGAACTCTTTATACTATAACGGCACAAGTTTGTCACTGTACTGTATAGCAGTGGGGTGCTGAATTTGAATATAATTAGATGTTGACTACTTCTCCATTTTGCTTTTTGGTTATGGGTGTGACTTTACATTTAATGTCTCTAATGCAAATTATACAGATCCTATTTTACCTTAAAACACAATGTGCAATATAATGAAGTGACAGTTAACATTGTAATAGACATCAATATTCTTTGAGGTAAAATTTCAATGCGGAATTGGTGTGGTTAATGTGTACAGCTACGGATCAAGAGGTATGAGGATCAAATCCTCATAATAGTTAACGTGACATAATGTTACATCGTTAACTACAAAACTAATAGAATTCATAGCTGCTTTTTCATTTTGGTAGTTTCAAACTTATTTTGATTATTCCAATGTTCAAAAGCATGTAAAACAATTATTAGACCAAACGAAACCTCGAAATATATTTTTGAAAAAGGTGTTGAATGGGATATTTTCATTTATAGCAGTGTGTGGAAGAATGTCCACTATTATAATCTGTTTCATTATTCCCTTCCAAATTAAATTCCCTTCAATCCAAATAATTCAGGAGTTTGTTGAACAAATGGAAGAACAAGTTTCACTTCATAACTTTTATTAATTGTGTATTTCAATTTCACATTTGTTATCCATTGCAGACTGTGAACAAATTTGTGAACCAGCACATGTATTTCAAATTCCAAGTCCATCAAGTCAGTCACCTCAGCTCAATCAACAGGTCGCACCACAACCTCAACTTACTCAGCCACTTCATGCTCTGATGAGAGAAAAGCTGCAGTTAGAGGTGGAATGTCTTCAGTTAAAGAAGCGCTACCTCAAGCGGAATCTTAATTTGGAAGATTGATTCACAATGTCTTTGATTAAACTTTAAAACTGAACAGATGTTTTCATTTTAAAAGAACCTATTTGTTGCCCAATTTATAAGGAAAATGTCAGAATGTCATGCAGTCTGTGAATTTAGGATTTTGTATCAGCATATACATGCCTACAGATTCCTTCAAATGATCTTGTAAGTTCATCTCAGTGGAAATTCAAAAGGATTCACTATTTTGTGTTTGAAATTTAATCATTTGGTCATTTCTGGAGAAAAGGGAGGGTGGTATCCTGGGGGAAAATTTTTTTTTGCATATCATCGAGATATTTTGAAGTTATGAAACCTTTTGTAGGTTTGATTAATAGGAAGATAAATGGTAATTAAAAGACATGTGTGATTGTAAACTGCTCACGGTATCAAACTCCCATGATACCCTGTGGAGGCAGAACTAGTTGTCCATTTTGTGGCGGAAGGCAGGCATGTTGTTATCTGACTTAAGTCAAACACCTTCTAGTTAAATCTTAAGACTGGGCAGGTGTAGGCTTAAGTAAGATATTCCAAAACTTGTCTGAGCTGCTTTATGAAATAATTATGAAGTCGGAAAGAGTGAAAAACTTATTTTTTTCAAAAACGTAAGTTTTTTCTGACTTAAGTTCTTTTGTGAATACCGCCAGAGTGTTATATGATTATGCATGCACATATTTTTAATAATTAATTCTCAAGTGTACTTACATTATATTCCCGTGTGGACCCGGGACAGAATGTGTCCACAACACCCCATTGCTTGTCGTAAGAGGCGACTAAATTGGGCAACCTATTTGCCGTGGATTGCGTCCCGTGTCGGTGGAGGACGGGAACCTGGTGGTTGAGGGCATTTGGGCTTTTAACTGCTTTCCATTTGCCCAACACACCACTTTGGCCCTTACTCCACCTAGACGGGTGGTTGAATTGGCCCGATTCAATCAATCGGCTGGTCATGCCAAGCCCTGTGCATGGACTGTCTATCTGCCATTGCACAAATTTGATTTGGAATTGTTTTAAATTTCGGCTCTGGTGATTTGTAACTTGTTTGATTGTAAGTTATGATAATATGAACTTTGCCTAGAGTCTTATGTCAGAAGGCGATGGCTCATGGGCCAATCTGGTAGATTAATTTCTTATAATTCTTCTACTGGAGTATATCATCCGGGTATCCTTGGTGCTGCAAGGTGGAGGCCCGCTTGCTTTAGCACTGTCCTTGTGATACTCCGTGGTGGGTGGGGAGCTCGGATGATGAACCATATGACACCAATCATGGCTTATGAAATACCAACCCAAAAAACCAAACGTCCACTTGAAATTGATCCTGTTGATGCTGATCATAGACCGTCTCTATCGATTGAGTATTGGCCACGTTTCCTCGTTATTGAGACTCCGGAAAAGACACCATTGAAGTTGAACCCTTTCGCAGTGTCAAAGGGTATTCAAGGTATTGCAGGAGATGTTAAGAACATTAGACGCTTACGTTCGGGTGCCTTACTAATTGAGTGCAACAAGAAACAACAAGCAACCAACTTGATGAGTATTGAATCTTTTGTGGGTATTCCGGTCACGGTCTCTGCTCACGAGTAAAGGTATCCTTGAACACGAGTAAAGGTATCATCAGAGATCGGGATCGATTGTTTGCTGACATGACCGAACTTGATATAGCATGTGAAATGAAAGATCAAGGTGTGCTGTATGTGAAGCGCTTTTCAACCCGAAAAAACAATGAAACATTCCAAACGAATACTTATCTGTTTTCTTTTTCATCGCCAAATGCTCCCAAATCAGTGAAGGCAGGTTACTGCAATATCCAAGTTGAAACGTACATCCCCAACCCACTCAGATGTTTTAATGCCAGAAATATGGACACGGTGTAAATATCTGCACATTGTCTGTTGTGTGTGCTCACTGTGGTGAGAAGACACACACAGCGGAAGATTGTGACAGTGATTTTAAAAAATGCACCAACTTCTCAGGCGAGCATTCTTCTTCTTCGAAACAGTGTCCAATCTGGAAAGAGCAAATGGCAATAAACAGACTAAAGTTTACCCAAAACATCTCTTTTTCTGAGGCAAAGAAACTGGTGAAGCGATCTGACCTTACAGAAAGTTATGCTACAGTAGCAAACACATCGTCTGTGCGCAGCCCTAAAATAACAAAATCATCTACAAGCTACCAAACTACCTTGACTTGGGTCAACTGTGACTCTCCACAACCTTTATACCCAGCTATGTCATCACAGACTGAGGAATCACTTCCTGGAACATCAAAGTCTTCTTCTGATCATAAATTATCTTCACAGTCACGCACTGAGTCTCAATCGACAGCTGATAGACAACAAACTCCTAAAGGCAAACCTAAGCCTAAGCCTGATGCTTCAAAACAACAAAGTGGCAGAGCTCCCAAAGGGTCACAAAATAAAATTCAGTTGCTTAATAAGTATGGGTCTCTTGAAGACATGGACGTTTCTGTAAACGTCCATTCTAGGGCACATAGCTTGTCGCCCTCCAAAAGAGTGCGGGGTAGATCCCCAATAAATCCCCCTTAAAGATAGTTTATTCCAATAATATTGTACAGTGGAACTGCAGAGGATTGAGGACTAATTTACATGAATTACAGCTATTAGTCCAAGATTTCACACCTTCAGCGTTATGTCTCCAAGAGACATATTTAAAGCAAACAGATACATTTGACCTTCGTCATTTTAATGCATATCATTGCTTTTCACCTCCGGGTGATAGGGCCACTGGCGGATCATCCATTCTAGTCAAACAAAACGTTATTCAAAGCCCCGTTTCACTTAATACTAATATGCAGGCTGTTGCAATGAGAATTACTTTACATGTAGCGTTTACGCTATGCTGTCTTTATATTTCACCGTCTCCGGCTTTTGCCAAACCCGATCTTCAAGCTCTATATGAGCAGCTCCCGGAGCCCTGTATTATAATGGGAGATTTAAATGGGCACAACCCACTCTGGGGTAGAGTTAATACAAACACTAGAGGCAAATTGTTGGAGGACTTTTGTTCTGACAATGACTTATGTATTTATAATGATTGTTCCAACACATATTTACACCCTGGTACAGGGACTTATTCTGCTCTCGACTTGTCATTGACAAATTCAGAACTATTAAATGAATTCGAATGGTCAGTCCACGATGACCTGTGTGGAAGTGACCATTTTCCTACTATATTAAAAGCTGTAACTCCATCTGATGTTCCTCCATCATCAAGACGGAATTTTAAAAAAGCTAACTGGCCTTTATATGAAACACTGTGTGCTGAAAAACTTAAAACCGAACGTTTTATTGACGTTCCTGATGCTATTAAATCTTTTTCTGATGAACTGAATTCCATAGCTGATGAGTGTATACCAAATTCCTCTGTAGTTCCACACATAAGAAAACCATGGTTCAACGATGAGTGCAAACAAGCTAGGAAGGCAAGGAAAAAGGCAGAACATCATTTCCGTCGCCATCCTATGGTACATAATTTAAATAAATTTAAAATTTTAAATGCTAAAGCACGGCGTACTTTTAAACAGAACAAACGCCAATCTTGACAAAATTATGTGTCCAAAATAAATTCTCGGACACCCATGTCCACGGTATGGAACATGGTCCAGAAAATCAATGGTAAAGGTACTAAATCTACTGTCCATCATCTTAAACATGGAGATCTATTGCTTACTGATAAATCAGATATTGCTAATAAACTAGGTGAAACCCTTGCTAAACACTCTTCCTCTTCAAATTATGTACCAAAATTCCAGCAATATCAAAAACAAGAAGAAAAGAAAACTATTAATTTCAATTCCGATAATGGGGAAGATTATAATGAAACGTTTTCTATTCATGAACCCCATACTGCTCTTGATCAAGCTCATGACACTGCTACTGGAGCTGATAACATACATTATCAACTCCTGAAGCACTTGCCGGAATCATGCCTGGAAACTCTTCTCAATATTTTCGATGATATTTGGACATCGGGTAACTTTCCTCCGTCATGGCGTGACGCCATAGTGAGTGAGTGAGTGAGTTTAGTTTTACGTCGCACTTAGCAATATTCCAGCTATATGGCGACGGTCTGTAAATAATCGAGTCTGGACCAGACAATCCAGTGATCAACAACATGAGCATCGATCTGCGCAATTGGGAACCGATGACATGTGTCAACCAAGTCAGCTAGTCTGACCACCCGATCCCGTTAGTCGCCTCTTACGACAAGCATAGTCACCTTTTATAGCAAGCATGGGTTGCTGAAGGCCTATTCTACCCCGGGACCTTCACGGGTGACGCCATAGTAGTACCAATAGCTAAACCTGGACGTGATCATACTGATCCGTCCAATTATCGACCTATTTCACTAACTAGCTGTGTTTGCAAGACCATGGAACGCATGATAAATAATCGATTTGTTTGGTACTTGGAAACAAATAATCTTATCACAGATATACAGTGTGGTTTCCGTAAAAACAGAAGTACTGTTGATCACTTAGTGCGACTGGAATCATTTGTTAAAAACGCACTAATTAATAAACAACATGCTGTGTCTATCTTTTTTTATCTTGAAAAAGCATATGCCACAACCTGGAAACATGGTATTTTAAGGGATTTACATGACTTTGGTTTGCGAGGTCGTTTGCCTCAATTTATTGCCAACTTTTTAAATGACAGACAATTCCAGGTCCGTGTGGGTTCTACCCTGTCTGATCATTACAATCAGGATCAGGGTGTTCCACAAGGCAGTATTTTATCTGTCACTCTTTTTAGCATCAAGATCAACAGTTTATCAAAAGTTTTCAACGATTCAGTTGATGGATCGCTTTTCGTGGATGATTTAAATATTTCTTGCCGAGGTAAAAATATGCATACTATTGAACGGCAACTGCAGTTGTGTTTAAACAAAATAAATAAATGGTGTCTTGAAAACGGCTTCAGATTTTCGAAGTCCAAAACTAATTGTATACATTTTTGCAAAACATATAAGCCACATAAGGACCCAGAACTATCTCTAGATGGCACTCCCATCAAAGTTGTAAAGGAGGCCAAGTTCTTGGGATTAATTTTTGACTCACGTTTAACGTTTCTACCACATATCAAATCCCTCAAAATTAAATGCCTCAAGGCACTTGACTTGTTGAAAGTCGTTTCAAATTCTAAATGGGGAGGGGACCAAGCTACCCTCCTGCAACTTTATCGATCACTGATCCGGTCAAAACTTGATTATGGCTCCATTGTATATGGTGGAGCCTGTAAAAGCATCCTGAAACTTTTAGATTCTGTTCACCATCAAGGTCTAAGACTTTGTCTTGGCTCCTTTCGAACTTCACCTGTTGACAGCCTGTATGTTGAGGCCGATGAGCCATCTCTTGAGCAGCGACGTATCAAATTAGCTTTACAGTATGTAACAAAATTATATTCCAGTGAGTCAAACCCTGCATATAACTGTCTTTTCAGTCCTCTGTGTGAGGACTTATACAATATGAAATCTTCGCTTGTACCGCCTCTTGGTTTAAGAATTAAACCATTTCTTGCTGCTGCCGGCATTGAGCTGGAAAATATAGCTCCTTCCCGTCTTCTTTCTTCTCCTCCTTGGCAGTTGGTTAGGCCCCAAGTGGACCTAACATTGACCACATTAAAAAATCAGAAACTAATGAATTACAGTATAAACAAGAATATAATGAATTGAAACATAAATATAGCAGTTATAAATCCTTATTTACAGATGGGTCCAAGGACGCTTGCGCAGTAGCTTGTGCCACTGTCATTGGATCCAGAACAATATCTTCTAGATTACCAGACAACAGTTCTATTTTTACCGCTGAGGCTAACGCCATACTAACAGCTCTTAAATATATTCAAAGACGCCATAAACGTAAACAATATATAATCTATTCCGACTCTCTTTCTTGCCTTCAGACTATTAAAAATCTTTCTTGTAAACATCCAATTTTAATTGAAATTATTGAATTATATAATGATCTTGCTACTGGCCAGTACGACATCGTCTTCTGTTGGTTACCCAGCCACGTTGGCATTTCCGGTAACGTAATGGCCGATCTTGCTGCTAAGGCAGCACTCAACAAATCTGTGACACCACTTCTTATTCCCTATACTGATTATAAAGCTACCATTAGATCTTACATCCGTGATCTGATGCAGAAGAAGTAGGTATCAATAAACCCACACGGACCCATAAAACCATTTGTTGGTTACACCTACTTGGGTTGTCAATCCAGATTTGAAGAGGTCATTATGCGACGATGTTGTATTGGTCACACTAGGTACACGCATGAATATCTTTTGAAAGGTGAGGATCCTCCGTTCTGCATCCCTTGTGATGAAATCATCACGGTCAAGCATACCTTGCTTGACTGTTTTGAATATTCCATCACAAGGGACAGTTATTTTAAATCAAGAACTATGAAGGACCTTCTTAGTAACGTACGTTCTCATTTAATTATTGCATTTTTAAAAGAATTTAATTTATTGACTGACATGTAAATAAATAAGTATT
Organism: Haliotis asinina; assembly: GCF_037392515.1. Taxonomy (NCBI): domain Eukaryota; kingdom Metazoa; phylum Mollusca; class Gastropoda; order Lepetellida; family Haliotidae; genus Haliotis; species Haliotis asinina. The sequence goes on from NC_090285.1 coordinate 40,368,567, forward strand.
TTATGACTGGAAGTTGAATTAGCAACTAAGATTCTTAGTGGCTGTATCCTCGAAGGGGGTTGAAGTACCGTAAAATTATTGTCCTCCTGAGAGGGTACGTAAGTCCCAAAACGGTTTAAGTCAGATTTAATCTTCCATTTTTTTTATCGTAGAATATGTTGTCATTTTAATTTGTGGCTAATCTTGCATACAGTCGCCAACAGCTGAAAGGATGGTGTAAATCCAGCCAGGGACCATGCAGGTAGCAGAGGTACTGTAAGTCCCCATGGTCCATGGTATGGTGATCTACCCTCTGTTGTTGGCGATCTATAGCCTGTTTTTATGTTGTACTGTCCAAATAGTGATACTATCATTTTTTTTAAGTTTCTACGCTAGTTTTAATACTTACTTTGATAGTCTAGTGGTTTTACTGTCCTTCGTAGACAGGGTCTTCATAATATCGATATATATTCTTTTTGTCATGTATGTTCTCGTCACGATATGGCTGCAATATTGCCGATGTGACGTTAAATATTAACTCACTCACACTCACTCACTTACATTATATAGCATATTCGTGTTTCTCAATAATGTTCTCGTTATTTGAATGTTTTCTCGTTGCTTCAAGTTCGCGGTTGCTTAGAACGAGAAAGTAATTGAAATAACGAAAAAATACTCACCAACATCGACTAAATATAGTAATCAAAGCAGTAAGACATTTCGCTTAAACGTTTTATGCTGCAATAGTGGCACCATTAAGCGTTCATATAACATAACCACGAGAAGCATCTGTTACCACACTTTATTCACTTCATGCCATCAGTGAAGTAACCCGGATATAGGCAGTTATTTACACCACTGGTGCTCTCATAGACTATGATAGACATGTTCATTTTCACGTATTTGGATAATGCTTACAATATTAATCCACAGTGCTCTCTGACCTTGTGATTACTTCGGAATTGCGAGTCTGTTGCCATGGAGTGATCTTTACTTCTTTTTTCCAAATGTGCAGTGTTAATAATTAGCACACAAAACTGAAATTAGCATTAAACTTGGTAATGACGAAGGTATCCACCAACACCATCCATGTCGACAGAAATGCTCAAGGCGTTACCGAGTATGTACATGTGTACAGAAGTGGTACTGGAAGAAGTAGGTTTTAGTTTGGACCAGGCGAAATTGTCAATTGTTTTGAAAGAAGAAAGAGCGTTCCGGAAAGTAGGGGTTGCATAGGTGAAAGGTTTCAGTCAGAGGCTGGACACAGTGAGCAGATCCTGGCTGTTGGAACAAAGACTGCTTGAAGACTGCGTTTGAAAATTATGGAAAAGTAAAAAATTTTGGTTACAAATTGTAAGACATTTGTACAAATCTGAATTTGTTTATATTGGACGGAAGGATGGGAAAAGATAGAAATGTAGGTTAAGTCACCAGCAATGGCAAAAGCTTAATGGATTATGTTATTACTTCCCCACTTTTTTCTTGAACTATTTACAACATTTGACGTTTTGAATTATGCGCCTTTGACCTTGAAGTTGAATATCGACAAAATATACATATTAATGAAGTACATAGATTTACAGATCTTGCACATCGATCGTTATTCAACCATGCAGACTTGTCGATAATAGGCACGCTCTAGGAATGCCTCATGCACGTGCTAGTTGACGCCGCACGTGAAACATTCGGTACGATATCACACGCGCGCCATATCAACCGTAAAGAAGGAAACAAACCTTGTTTCGGCAAAGAGTATAGACACTTAAGACGCCGATTGATTCATTAAAGCTAAACGTCGAGTTAAGAAACCTAACACCCCGGCCTATGTTCAAAGACCCCGTACAGATGTGAAAACTTACAAAAGATGATCAGATAAATATATCCAAATCCACAAAACCTCACTCCAAAGTACGTTTAGAAATAATTTAAAGAAATCACCAGAGCATCAAAGGAACGCCCTTAAAGACAGACGCAACTGTCCCCGCACTTATTTTCAATTTTTATGAACCATTTAGAAAACCATTTGTGAGAACGCGATGGAGTTAAATTAGAGCCGTTCAGTGAAAATGAAGTACGAGTGTTCTTACAACTTTTAGTACTAATATGTGCTGATGACACTGTTCTTTTTGAAAAAGAAAAAAACGAAAGAAGACCTTCAAAAATCATTCGACTCATTTTATGATTATTGTGGAAACTGTAAATTCAATTTAATTTATCAAAAACAAACGTCCGTTGTTTTCGGTGCGGGGCCAGCTAAAACATCAAGATTAGAATTTACATATGGAAATAGAACATTAGATATCGTTGATACCTATGTTTATTGAGGAATAGAATTCCGTAAAAGTAGAAGAATGGTTACCGGTATTAAACGAGTAGAAGCAAATGCCGCGAAAGCGATGTGCTGTCTCTTAAACAAAGCACGTCATGTAAATCTGACACTTGATTGTCTCATGTCAACTTTTGATGTTATGATATCACCAGTCCTTACATACGGATCCGAAATATGGGGACACGAGAATCTAGAACTTGCTGAAAGTGTCCATTTAAAGTTTCTAAAAATTGCCATCGGTCATAGAAACCATCTTAACTTTATGCTTTATGGAGAATTAGGCAGAACCCCTTTAAATATAGTGAGTGAGTGAGTGAGTTAATATTTAACGTCACATCGGCAATATTGCAGCCATATCGTGACGAGAACGATGTAAGTTTTAGTAATGTTATGATGAGAAAAAGTAAAACCTGTCAGCGAAGGACAGTAAAAACACCAGAGTATCACAGAACATAAAACTAGCATTGAAAGTTAAAACACTGGAATTAAAGAAGACAATACAACATAAAAACGGGGCTATAGATCGCCAACAACTGAAGGTAGATCACCATACTAAGGTCCATAGGGACTTACATTACTTCTGCTACCTGCATGGACCCTAGCTGGATTTACACCATCCCCTCAGCTATTGGCGATTATCCTGAAATTTAGCCATTACTTAAAACAACAAATATTCTACGATTAAAAACTAGTAGTTTTAAATTGACTATGAGAGTATTGGACGTACGTACCCTCTCAGGAGGACAATAATTTTACAATACTTCAACCCCCTTTGAGGGTACAGCCACTAACAATCTAAGTTACTAATTTAAACTACCAATCATTAAAATACAACTATCTACAGAACATATCAATTACAATTCAATACGAAAATCAATTTCTGTTAAAAATCCAAGAATTAAATGAGTACTAACTGTGCTAAAAAGATCCTTCATTGTTTTGACATTGAAATAGTTATCCCTTATGATGGAGAATTCAACACAGTCAAGTAGGATATGCTTGACCGTGGTTCTCTCATCACAAGGGATACAAAACGGAGGATCATCGCCTTTTAGTAAATAACTGTGGGTGTAACGCGGATGGCCAATGCGACATCGTCGCATAATGACCTCTTCAAATCTGGACTGACAGCCCAAGTGAGTGTAACCAATATAAGGTTTTATGGCATGTAATTTATTTATTCCCACTTGGGTGTCCCACTTCTTTTGCATCAGATCACGAATGTAAGTTCTAATGCTAGCTTTATAGTCACTGTATGGAATAAGAAGTGGTGTCACAGATTTGTTGAGTGCAGCCTTAGCAGCAAGATCGGCCATTGCATTCCCAGAAATACCTACATGGCTGGGTAACCAACAAAAGACGATGTCGCACTGGCCAGTTGCAAGATCATTATACAATTCAATTATATCAATTAAAAGTGGATGTTTACAAGACACATTTTAATAGCCTCAAGGCAAGAAAGAGAGTCAGAAAAAATTATATACTGTACATGATTAGGATGTCTTTGAATATATTGAAGAGCCGTTAATATTGCGTTTGCTTCTGCAGTGAAAATGGAGCTGTTATCAGGTAATCGAGAAGATATTGTTCTGGATCCAATGACAGTGGCACAAGCAACTGTGCCAACATCCTTGGACCCATCTGTAAATAAGGATTTGTATGTACTATAATTATTTTTAATTGCATAAACTCTTGTTTATATTGTAATTCGTTTGTGTCTGATTTTTTTAACTTTGTTAATGTGAGGTCAACTTGTGGCCTCACTAATCGCCAAGGAGGAGAAGAAAGAAGACGAGAAGAGGCTACACTTGTCAGCTCAATGCCGGCAGCAGAAATGAATGGTTTAATTCTGTGCCCAAGTGGCGGAACAAGAGAAGGCTTTTTGTTGTATAAATGCTCATAAAGAGGATCGAAAACACAGTTAAAAGCAGGGTTGGATTCGTTCGAGTATAGTTTTGTAATATAATTGTAAAGCTAATTTGATACGGCGCTGTGTAAGAGATGGTTCATCGGCTTCGACATAGAGACTGTCAATGGGAGAAGTTCGGAACGACCCAAGACAAAGTCTCAGACCTTGGTGGTGGATAGAATCAAGGAGTTTTAGATTGCTTTTACAGGCTCCACCATAAATGATGGAGCCATAATCAAGCTTCGAACGGACAAGTGAACGGTATAGGTGCAGGAGAGTAGCTTGATCCCCTCCCCATTTTGAGTTTGACACAACTTTCAATAGATCAAGTGCCTTCGGGCATTTAGTTTTCAGGGATTTGATATGCGGAAGAAAAGTTAAATGAGAGTCGAAAATCAAACCTAAGAACTTGGCCTCCTTAACGACTTTGATAGGAGTGTCATTTAAAAATAATTCTGGGTCCTTATGTGGTTTATACTTACGGCAGAAATGGATGCAATTAGTTTTTGTCTTAGAAAATTTAAAACCATTCTCAAGACACCATTTATTTATTTTGTTTAAACATAATTGCAGTTGCCGTTCAATAGTATGCATATTCTTACCGCGACCGTAAATATTAAAATCATCCACGAAAAGTGATCCATCTATTGAATCGTTTAAAACCTTGGATAAACTGTTGATCTTGATACTAAATAAGGTCACAGACAAAATGCTGCCTTGCGGAACACCCTGATCCTAATTGTAATGATCACACACGGTAGAACCTACTCGGACTTGAAATTGCCTGCCTTGTAAAAACTGCGATATAAAAAGAGGTAAACGACCCCTTAAACCGAAACCATGTAAATCCTTTAAAATGCCATGCTTCCAGGTGGTATCGTATGCTTGCTCAAGATCAAAAAAGATCGATACAGCATGTTGCTTATTGATAAATGCATTTTTTACAAAGGATTCTAAACGTACCAAATGATCAATGGTACTACGATTCTTCCTGAAACCACATTGAATATTTGTTATAATGTGATTGGTTTCAAGATACCATGTTAATCTATTGTTTACCATTCGTTCCATGGTTTTGCAGACACAACTCGTCAAAGAGATTGGTCTGTAATTCTACGGATCAGTATGATCCCGGCCAGGCTTCGGTATAGGAACTACAATGGCATTACGCCATGAAGTTGGGAAATCTCCTGTAGTCCATATCTTATCAAATATATTTAGCAATGTTTCCAGGCATGTTTCAGGTAAATGTTTCAGGAGCTGATAGTGAATATCATCAGCCCCTGTTGCTGTATCATGAGCTTGCACAAGTGCTGTATAGAGCTCATGTAGTGAAAATAATTCATTGTAATCTTCACCATTGTCTGAGGTAAAATTGATCATTTTCTTCTCCTGTTGTTTCTGGTATTTCTGAAACTCCGGGACATAGTTTGATGACGAAGAATGTTTGGCAAGGGCTTCACCAATTTTATTAGCTATGTCAGTTTTGTTAGTTAAGAGATTAGCACCATCCTAAAGATGGCATACAGTAGATTTAGAATCTTTGCCCTTTATTCTTTGGACCATGTTCCACACCTTAGACATTGGTGTACGTGAATTTATTCTGGAAACATAATTCTTCCAAGACTGACGCTTATTCTGTTTAAATGCGCGTCGAGCCTTCGCATTTAAAATTTTAAGTTTATCTAAATTATGGACTGTAGGGTGTTTCCGAAAATATTTTTCTGCTTTCTTCCTGCACTTTCTGGCCTTTTTACATTCATTATTAAACCATGGTTTACGAATGTATGGAATTGCAGAGGAATGTGGAATTGCCCTGTCAGCAATGTCATTTAAAATATCTGAAAAAGACTGTATGGGATCTTCATTGTCCCTAAGAAGATCATGCGTCAAGTGTTCAACACACAGAGTCGTATATAATGACCAATCAGCCCTGGCAAAGTTCCTTCTTGACACAGGTGGATCATCACTAGGGTTAACTGTTTTGAGAATGGTGGGGAAGTGATCACTCCCACACAGGTCATCATGAACCATCCATTCGAATTCATTATATAAGGTTGAATCGGTGAGTGATAAATCCAGGGAAGAATATGTTCCCGTAGCTGGATGTAGGTAAGTGACTGAGTCGTCATTAAAAATGCATAAGTTATTGTTGGAAATGAATTCCTCAAGGATTGCACCTTTAGTATTAGTATGAGCACTTCCCCAAAGTGGGTTGTGTCCGTTAAGATCGCCCATGATGAGGCATGGTTTTGGAAGTTGATCATATAGGGTTTGAAGATCTGCCCGTTGAATGGTAGAAGAGGGAGGTATATACAAACTGCAGAGTGTTAACGCAATGTTCAAGGTGAGACGAACAGCAACCGCCTCGAGATTGGTACGGAGAGAAACAGGGCTATGGATAATACCCTGCCGTATCAAAATTGAAGCACCTCCAGTTGCTCTATCTCCTTGGGGAGAGAAACAGTGATAACCATTATACTGCCGTAAATTAATAGCGTCTGTAGATTTTATATACGTCTCCTGGAGACATAACGCTACCGGTCGAACATCCTGTATTAGTAAATGTATTTCATTGAAATTATTTTTCATACCTCTGCAATTCCACTGAATTAAAGAACTAGGACTCATGGTGATGGTGGAAGTACTGGGGATATACGTTTGCCAACCCGTGGCGACTTACTGTTGTCGCGTACACGTGGGTGAGGAGACACATCCATATCGTGTCTCATATGAATTGTGAACCTCAAGAGAGGAAACTGGAGAAGATTCCACATTCTGGAGTGCTCTGATTTTTCTTAGTCTCTTTTTCTCTTTTGCAGATAACTTTACTGTATCAGGTTCAGTTTCTGGTTCAGTGTGAGATGAAACTGTGGAAACTGATTGATTTCGCTGAGGTGAGACATCAAGGATAACCTGTTTATCCTTGACCCACGAGATGTCAGTCTGGCACGATATTGAAGAAGTAATAATTCTAGAGGTTGGAGTTGGGGAAGAAATTGTTGCCGAGTACGTTTTTACTGAAGAAGACGGAGCTGTTGTAGATTGGACAAGTTGTTTTGCTTCTGAGTAAGTGATGTTTTTGGTATGCTTTAGTTTCAAGATTTTTTACTCAAATTCAAAAGTTGGACAAACTTTGGAGGAAGCCATATGCCCCTCTTTGCAGTTGGCACATTTCAAATCATGTGTGCACTCAGAGCTGTTATGTGCTCCACTCCAACGGCAACATACTATCTGCTTGCTACGACAGAACTTCGCCCCATGACCAAATTTTTGGCAGTTGAAACATCGAAGTGGCTGTGGTACATAAACATCAACCCCGATATTGAAGTAACCTGTTTGATACATTTTGGTATAACTGGGAGAGAAAAGGTAAACAGGTAACTATGCGTTTTAACAATATTGCCATCTTGAGTTTTCCTTGTGAAACGTTTAACATGTGTTACTCCTTGCTTTTTCAGTTCTGCAGCAATCTCTTCCTCGCTCATGTCAGACAGACAATGAGCTAAATCTCTTATAATGCCTCTGCTTGAGTTCAATGTCTTGTGAACTGACACAACAACCTGAGTGTTGACAAACTGATGTAAACCCAGCAGATTGATCGACTGCTGTCTCATTACACATTCTACTAGAATGGAGCCATTTCGAAGACATGTCACGTTTTTCACGTCACCACAGGCACTTTGAATGCCTTTGGAGATAGCAAATGGATTTAATTTTAGTGGCTGTCCATCCGAAGATGATATCACAATAAACCGAGGCCAAGCATCTGTAATTTCAGGAGAAACATCTTCATCCGATGAAGTAGAGTCTACATGTCGGCGTTTAATTGCCTTGCCAGAACCAGAAGAATTTGTTCGAGACATGTTGTGATGATATAATTCAGCATCCCTGCTCCCCACCCGCCATGGAGTGTCAACAAGGACGATGTCGAAGTGGAAGCCGACTACAAACACCAGGGCTACAGAGATGCTATACTCCAGCAAAAGAGACACAGGTTGCTACAATTGCCAAACAGAGAAAATGCAAAGCTGGTTCCGCCCTAGACACTTACCTGAAGACAAATAGAACCCGGAGGTCAATAATGCCAGATTGGCCCATGAGCCACCGCCTTTTGGCATAGGACTCTAGGCAGAATGATTACCAACATAATTCATCCGCTAGAACATTTCATGATAGAAACACATCATAAATCATTGGAAGTAATATAAAGATACTTGGAATAATAATATTTCCCATGCAAAGGGCATGGCGTGACCAGCCGATTGATAGAATCGGGCCGATTCTACCACCCGTCTAGGTGCAGTAAGGGCCAAAGTGGTGTGTCGAGCAGATAGGAACACGGTTCAGGCTCCTACTGCCCTCAACCACCAGGATCCCGTCCTCCACCGGCACGGGACGCAATCCACGGCAAACGGGTTGCCCAATTCGACCGCTCCTTGCGGCCAGCAATGGGGTGCTATGGACATTGCTGACCCGGGTCCACACCGGGGTTGGCGAGCTCTTGGCGTTACCCAGCACCCACCACGAGGAGATGGCTCGCCACGGGTGCCACCTTTAAATATAAGAATCAGTGCCAATATGTTGTCTTTTTGGCATAAACTCGCGTCTACTGGGACGATCACACTATCTCATCTTTTATACCAATAACTTAGTCATGACTATGAACAATACCCTAGAGCATACCCTTGGTAACACTCCATAAAACAATTATTCGGCAGAATCAGTTTGTCTGAAATATATGTAAATCACACGGCATATTTTACAAAGTCCTTAGTTTCAAAGGCAAAACAAATCCTAACAGATCAGTTTATTTAAAAATTGGCAAGAGGATAAACGTTCCAGCTCTAAGGGATTCTGTTATCAATACTTTAGAAAAACACTGCCTTTTGAAACATATCTTTTATTTCCAAAATCTATACACATACCTATTTTGAACTTTAGAACCTCAAATCTAAACCTTCCGATTGAAACTGGTAGATGGTAGAACATACCCAGAGAAGAAACAATATGTAGACTATGTAACTGCAACTTAGTTGGTGACGAATTCCATTACCGTTCCAATTGGATGTTACTTAATTCTTACAGAAAACCATTCATCCCCAAAAATATCACAATTTGGCCGATTTATCAACTCTTAGCAAGGTCATGTCGCCTGTCAGTTTTAAACTTAGCAAATGCCTATCACTTTTACCTCATACTTGTATAAATTGATACGTAAATAACTAATCTTCTTGACGCATATTTATGTACATTTGTATATTCTTTGCTCTTGTACAACTGATGGCGGTTTTACGAAAATACAGAAGCTAACATGTACTGCAGTGTGATGACAACATGTTAGACGAACACTGGGGACCAAGACCACGATTGGCTTTGTAGAGGAAAATAGAACGTATTCGGAGCTGTGAAAAATATTTTGCAAATATGGCGGATATGTGAAACAACTACAGATGGAGGAAAATAAAGCTTTCAAAAGGTTTTATGATCGACGTGTGCACCAGTGACAAAATGATGCCAAATGCAATTCCCTGTTTTGAACTGTACCATACATTGACTCAACTTAGCATATGTTTATGACTGGTAGTTCCGATGGGGCAGGATATGCTCTCCTGGAATCAGCACTATTTCTGAGCGTTTTATAAACACTTATTCTCCTATTATAACCTCTTTTAACCGAAGCATGAATGATAATTATATACAGAAATGGCGAAGTGAGTTACAGAAGAGTAGTTTATTCGATGACAGGTGTTTGAATATGACTTTTATCTTAATTTGATTCCATAGAATCTGCGATGCTATCGAACAGAATCAGAATATCATGTCATAAGCCACAAATTCAAATAGGACATTAAAAAACATCGATAGAAATCTGATGTATGTCGTCTACTGCACGTGCCATTTCTAGCTTGTCTGTCCAATCACCAAACAAAGAGTGTGAAATATATAGATAAATACTGTTGGGAACCTTCAAATGAATTCCAATTGAATTTTGTATTAGTGCATAACGCTGTGCGTTAAGTAAATTAAAAGTAATATTTCCTGTTTTATAAGATTTACTATTGATCATTGCTGTAATCAAATAATACACATCTGATTGTCTGATTTACATGATGATATGTCATTTCTTGGCGCATTGTTTTACGGTCTAAATTAAAAACTCGACGCTTTTCCGGACACTTGCTGGGCGTAAATTAATTTTCCGACCAATGGACGTGTACGAATAAACACGTTTTTGTGTTTGCAGTGTTATGGTGTTAAGCGGCAGTCAATGTAACAATTAATTTGAGTAATCTGTCGATAGCAATTCAATTATGCTAATAAGCAAACAAGTATTACAAAATCTAACATGTAGTCCAGAAAACACAATGCAGTGGCAACATATGACCAACTCTAGTGTCAGTTAAACGAAATTTGGAGAGAAAACGTTCTAGCCTAAAGCTTTCTGTTATTTCAGTCTGGTCTGTTTTCCGAATGAAGATTATTCACTCCCTAAGGATATCAAATAGTAGGCTAATCATCAAAGGTCATGATTTTCAATTGCAGGATGAACAAATACAGTCGCTCTGGCTTCAGTGATAAATTAACACAAACTAGTAGACGCGACAAAGCAACGCATGGCAACTCGGCGTCGGGGAAGATTCCTCAGTGTTAAATGCCCATGAACGGAAACTGAATGCCGAGAGACTGCAGCGTTTTAAGGTGAAATTGCAATGAAACCCAAACTCTTGACCCAGACTTATTATCGCGGCATCTGATGTCGTGAAAACATTGGGAACTCAGACACACCATGTCCCGTATCGGTGGTTGACATGTGCTACTGACCTCAACAAATTAATCGCTCTTGTAAAGGTCATTTCTTAGGTATAGTAAAGTATTCGTCTTTGCAGTTCTGGAAGTGCTGTCGCCGTTGCATCTTACACGAATCAAAACTACACTCGTAAAGAGTAATCCAGGGACACTGTAAGGTGATCTTCATACTTACCATCACAATACCATCCCAATATCATCCCATCTCATGCGCAGCAAATTGTATGAAAACATATTTTGTTACGTTAGCATTAACTTTTCTCCAAATAGAGGTTTCAGTTTTTTGTTTCAAATTAAATATCCGGTGATACTCCAATATAAAAATTCTGATACTATCGTTAAATATTAAACATGTCTTACAATAACAACTGTTACGATACATTTCTTGTGACCAGTAATTTATTTACAGTTCATATATTTGAACCGCTTTCCATCGTAAATAGATTGCAATACCGATATGATATAGAGTCACTTTAATTTCCTGATCAAAGGCAACTGGGTTTGCCGCGAGGTTATCGAGATTTTCGCGATCGTATTGAATGAGTAGGGCCCGTTTGCCGCATTATTTACGACAGAAACGAAGATTAAACATCAGTGAACTGAAAATGTTCATAAAATGCCAAATGTCCGTTGGCTTTCATAATCCCGACTACCTTAATTTGATTATAATAATGGAAATACTTTCGAACACAAAATTCAAACTAAGTGTACGCTAAGCCCAACACTATTGTGCTCTATTCGGAAAGTGATACACGTTGACAGCGCGGTTTTTAATAGCATCATTTTCTGTGGAAAATGCGAAAAGGTGCTAAACGAAGTCTTTTTTGTATAGTCATGGCATCCAAAAATGAGACTGATGTCTGAATAGATAGTCATTTATGACGAGTGGCGCAATTATGCTGAGAAGAATGCATTCGTAACAGGAAATACACAGTTAAACGTTAGTGTATGTCAGTACTCCTGCACAATGTCTACAGAAGTTACCATGTCGTGTACATGTGACTTAGGTCTCGTCCCAGAGAGTTAATGCCTACTAGTATCTTGAAGCAGGGATGGTTCATACCCGCTGTCCATTGTTTGTTTCAACTGTCATGCCAGTGTCGGTTGTAGAGTGAGGGGCGTGTTAAACTTGGCTTTCCTTTTCGACTTTCATCTTTTCAACATACTTTACTTTATTTATATCCTGTGACTTTGTAATCAGGTTAATTTAAAACTGTCAACTTCAGTGCATGCAGCCACTGATGAAGGATCCAGAGCGAGTTTTTCTAATTCACTATAACAAAAAGTAATTTCTAGTTTGAAGATGTGCTGGAATGTTCTATCTCTGTCCTGCGGTGACCATAAAGGAACGTCATCACGCTGTTACGGTAAGGACATTCGCTAACTGAGAATAAGAATTACGAGTTTAATTATTGAGATATTTTGGTAACCTAGATCTATAGTCCAATTGCGTAGAGTCTGACCTTTGTGACAGAACAGATAACTGAAATGCCCTTGAGATCCATTATGACGAAGTAAAAGCAAGCTTTCTAAGGAAAGCCACCTTTCTTGCGTTTCGGTTCACTTAATTATTCTCACGCAATCCACAGCTCGTTGGTACCATGAGCAGATGGTATCATAAACCACTGGAAGAAGTGGATAGACACGGCAAACTTGATAGAGCGAGCTCCTTGCAATGTGATTGTGCATAGTTCACATCCCATGTGTGAGAGCAATGTCTGCCTAATCCATAAACTCACAGGGAGTACTCAGTCACGGTTAAGTTGATTGATGGTTCCTAACGATGTAGTTCTGAATGGTTTGCATTCTATAGATCGTAGTAATATCTACCAAATCCAGGCAGTTCAATATTAATTTTTAATTCAGCTCAAAAATTCCGGCATAGCTGGATGGATAGTATTAAAGTGACTTAAGTGTCTTCAAACTGGACAAACACTTCACTGATAAGGACTTTAAATACGTTGAAACCTTAGACAAATTGGTCTAGTTACCGTAGTCAGTTGTACCAAGATCCCATGTTAGTAGGTTACAATATCATGTTTTACAATATCAAATCCGTTGTACATACTACGTCTTCGTGTCTTTTCGTGATGCGTTGGTGCAAATGTGGTATTTCCGGTTTTGGAGGTCACGGGGGCTTTGTTTCTATAACTCTTTGTCTGAAACGCCTTACATTTACCTGAAATAAAGGGAAAGATATTTTTATCCAGGCATGGGCGGTTTAGTACAGAGGAAGCTTTTGTCTGGCAGATATCCCATTGATCAAGTCTGAATGGGGCAACAAACCCGACACCAGATGTACTCAATATAGCTTAACATTACTTCAAACGCCCACCGTTTCTTTTCATCTTGTATGTGGGGGCTTTAGAGTCTTTTGATTTCGAAAGTGAAATACACACATACGGACGGGTAAACACTGAACGGTGGTTATAAAGGCACTTTTCAAAATTCGAAAGAATGTTTAACATTTACGGATGACATATTTATACACAATCCTTTCAAGAACGTTGTCAGATGTAACAAAAAATAAGTTCTTCTCCAACTCCTCTTTCATATATTATAGGATAATTTCAAAGGCAAAGGTGAAGATGATTGTGGCAAATTTTGCGATGATGTTACATGTTTTGGAAAAAGAACCGAAAGCTGCCTTTGATAAACTGACACTCAGACGCAAACACTTAAATGACACACATATATCGTTATATATCATCACACATCATGCGACAGCTTCACGATATAATACTTTACACTGTGTTTCAAAAGTGTACGCGGGACTGTAAGGCCCATGTAAATTCCGCACTTCCTGAGCCGTAGCCGAATTTATTACGTTTACGATCTCTTTATCTAGCTTATCTGTAAATAACAGTATTCCATCAGAATGAGATGCAACACGTTTCGCCATGTTATTTTCCTGAACGGTCATAAAGGGAGATAACTATGCATGGCTTAGTTTGTGATACACGACAAGTGAAATACAGAAACGTTGTATTCTTTATATGTTTATTGAAACAAACAAATAAAAAATAATAGCGACAATTTTATGATGTTGTTTATACTCATAATTTGGTACACCAACTCTAAAACCTTCAGCTAATTTAAGTTTTCAGCCGTTTAGCAGCCACATTCCATCTTAAGACCAAGGTCATTTGTGCAAGCTGTGTAGAGTGACACGTGATATATTTGACGGGGTGTACGGGTGGCTGTTGAACGAGTGACTCATTTGACTCATTTCAATTTTATCGTTTAAATTCGGTCTATACCATGCGTGGTGCAGTACTTGTATGCATGAATGTACGAGTGCGAGATACATGTCTTTTTCTCTCTGAAGAACTGTAAATCTTGGGTGTTTCAACGCGAAGTCGCAGACATTGACAGTTAATTCCAAGTGGATCTTGACGCTCCACGTGTATTCCTGGTTGGAATAACCGGTCCCCAGCACCATAAATATGACGTTGTGCTTCACAGTGTTCGTAAGAAGTGACTAAATCGATAGGTTCACTTGGCTGGAGTATTATTAAAAGCCGGTTACGTGGACCACTACTGGGTTGTCTGGTTCACACCTGAATATAAAAGGCATCCGGTAAATAGCTCTTCTCTGTGCGTGTGTGTGTGCAATGTGTGTGTGCAATGTGTGTGTGCAATGTGTGTGTATGTGTGTTCATGCGGTGTCAGGTTATGTTGCTATGTTGCTGAAACCTGAGCATCCTCCAATCCCTGACCGGCGTATATCACAGTTTCATCGTCTCCACCACAAATCTTACACGGGACAGACCAGCCGACACCAATCAATACCAATTTGGACAGTCTCAAGCAGTGTTAAACGTTTATTGACGAACTAGCTCATGTGGAATTGATTCTGGGTCCTTTTAATGCATGGTACCAATAAAAGACTTCTACGTCTTCCAGTAATACCCACATTACATAATCAATCTGTGATTTCAGTCTCACATGGGTGGTAGTGTAGGAGTAATGAAAACATTCTGTTGTGGTCATGCCCTCAGGGGGCATTCAGGCATGTGAGGTATATCACATCACACAACATCACTTGGAATGTCATTACACAATTCAAAATAGACATATTTCTGTAACAGAAAGAACGTAACAGGTTAAAATGATATAATTACTTATGTCCATTAATGTTTTAAGTGACCTGGCCGGGAGCCTAACACACAGGCGGAAAGTGGAACTGATGTGATAGACACCATGGACATAAGTTTTTACTCACGTAAGAACAGGGATTAGGAGAAATAGCAGGTAGCTTGTGACCGCATGTATTTTTAGTATGTTTGGATGCAGGTTCGTATGTATAAATAACAAACAATGTGTTTGCGTGTAATATTATGTATCTGAGCTTGCCTCGACGGTGACATCTCATTTCTGACGGAAACAGTATCTATCGGATGGCCTTGAAGTCAAGATGGAAAATATAACTCAATTTGTTTGACAGTATAATATTACCAATTTGTGTTTTGTGAAAACCGTTTTTTTGGGTTTTTGTTTTTTGTGAACTTCAAATTGTGTGATTTGAGACACCTCCGGGGTGTCATTTCTCACAGAAACAGTATTCAGCTGGTACCTGTCTCTGAAGTTGAAATCAAACAATTACAACTTCAAATGTATTGTTGCACCGACACATTACTATCCTGTTGCACTGGCCAAAAGAGTATATTCAAGGTGGAACGATGATGAAGTTTTAACGTTTTTGTCAGGTGGTGTTCACAATATTGGCCAGTAACGAAGCTTAATGTTCTTGCAATACCAATGTCCAACAGTTATAAAGGAATGTCAGCATGCTGTTACTGCACGGTCGTACAATAATTAAGGCCAAAAAAGATGCATTTTTCATATGTTACCTTTACTTAGGTCTTTCACGGCACAAAGGAAACCATTGGTAGGACCTGCCAAATGTACACGATGGCCTTTTGTACTCTTAGAATTAACATTCAACTTAAGGGTTATGTCCTCGACATAACCCCCAACTCAATAAGACCTAAATACGGAGGTTGTAAATTTATATTGAAGCAGACTTGACTTTGATTTGTACTCAAGTTGTGCTGTTATTCCTCACTTGTGCCGGATCCCACTCGCTTGGGGTAAAATACAAGACTTCGGTTGTGTATTGGTGTGTATCAGGTGTGTTGGTTCTAGAAGACGACGTCCTCTCGCTCCAAAGCATGTATCGAAACATGCATCGTAAATACTACATTTTATTAACCGTGATATAAATGTGACACTGCACTGTGGATCATTAATATATATTATTCTTGAGTACACAAAGAGTGCGTGAGTGAGTGAATGTTGTCCAAAGGGACTGTTCAAAGGATTTTGCCAATTCACTGTGCAGTACTAAGTACACGACAACGTTTTGTAGAAACACAATACAATCCTCTTTAACCCTTTCCAAAATGTGCACATGGCAAATGAGTTATACGTGCTTTCAGAAATGAAGGCAACTGTATACTTTCATGCACCATTTGACTGTTAGGGGCTAATGTATCATTTCCGTTATGAAATGTGAATAGTTGTATTCCTGTTTTTCACTGCCTACGATTCCTTGCACTCATTTGGAACACTCCCAAGTAGCAAAGACGACTCTTTGTTTCTAAGCAAGTAGAATGTGTATCTTAGTTCACAGTTGGCAATCCTTTGACCCAGTGTAATTGGTTGTTCTCCTTTCTCAAAGCGGTCAGGTCCATGCAGGTAGCAAAGGTACTGTAGGTCCCCATGGTCGCTAGTGTGGTGATCGACCTCCAGTGATCCAGTGTCCGAATAGTGATATTAGCTTTAACTGTCCACTTTTAATTCTAATTGAGATATTCAGGCTTTGTTGTCCTTCGTCGACAGGATTATTTTTATAGCATACATATATTCCTTTTCTATTATGTCAAGAATATTCCCGCCACGATATGGTTGCAATATTGCCGATTTGACGTCAAATACTAACTCACTCAGTCAGTCTGAAAGTGGTCAAGTGTAACAAACACGTTTTATTTCGAATCTTTCTGAAATGCGAACAAACATTTTAAGAGTGAGGCAGTCGATCTCCAACACGCAAAACGTGTTTGTTCAAGAACAAAAATTTGTACTTCATCTCGAATGTGTTCACCGTAATATGACGTTTGTATGTTCATGTATACAGTCCATAGATCCATTTACTTTGTTTTGATGCTATAGAATATTCAGGTGCTACTGTAGTCAGTTTCGTTGATGTTTCTGATTCTGTATTGTGCTCTCTATCACCAGTCAGCAAGTGGCACTTATATGGAGGTGATCTGTAAATATCCAAGTCCAGATCAATCAAATCTGATCTATTTAGGACAACGTCTAACGCCGAAGGGGAGTCTCTCAAAATGAATCAAATCACCAAAACAAACCAAGTAGTCTATATTCCAGTCCGGAATATCCACGAGGCATTCATTTTCTAACCATTTATAAATTACTTGACTTGCTTGGTTGAAATGGAAATACTGCTCAGGCTCTTTAGTGCTTTCGTGTATTGACGTATGTGTGTTGCTCAATATACACGTCTTCAAGGAACATGGAGATCCTGTGGCGCGTCCCCATTACGTGTCGAACTATACTTGAGGTGCATGATGACATGTACAGTTGCAACGAGTAGATACTATCCCAAGACATACAAAAGGAACACACATTGAATCAAGGGCGAAAAAAACGTGCATCTCCCTGTGGCACGAATGGAAGTTTAGAACAAGTGAGGAGCATTGTAAGTGTTTCGGGAACACTCGTTCTGTAGTCACTTTCTGGTTTCTTCAATATTCTATTTATCTCTATAATGACATGACTGTAATCATCAGAGTATTGCGAATACATGAACAGTGCTGTCACACACACACACATACATATATATATACATATATATACATATACATATATGTGTGTGTGTGTGTGTGTGTACATATGTATGTGTCTGTGTGAGTGTCTTTTTGTGTATGTCTGTGACATCACTGTTCATGTATTCGCAATACTTAAGCGATTCAAAACTCGTGGAAACAATGAAATCCTTCAAACAAATATATACCTGTTTTCCCTTTTCATGTCCAAGTACTCCAAAATCAATAAAAGCTGGCTAATTTATCAGTGTGGATACTTACATGCCAAATCAATTAAGATGCTTTAAATGCCAAAGGTGCGGTCATGGTGTGAATATATGAACATTATCTTTTACTTGTGATCACTATGGTGAGAAACCTCATACGACGGATGACTGTGACAGCAATTTTAAAACATGTACCAACTGCTAAGGAAATCACTCATCTTTCTAAAAAACTGCCACATTTGCAAACAGCAAATGGAAATCAATAAAATAAAATTTACGCAAGACATTAGTTTCGCGGAAGCCAAAAAACCAGTCCAAGCATCTGAACTAACGGAAACTTATGCTTCCTTATCTTGAACTCCTTCTACTACAGCCACAATAAACAAAATATCTGCAAGCTGTCCAAAAAGTTGACATGGATTAAAACTGATTCTCCTCAGATTCAGTCACCTGAAATATCCACTCAAACTGAAAAAGTACTTCCAGTTTTAGAACCCATGTTCAGGATACATCTTTATCTAAGTCGACTCAATCTCAGTCCAAATCTGATTCTCAAACAAACGTGAACTCCAGCAGTGAATGTCCAAACAAATGTCAAAGTATCGGGGTCTCAAAAGGATCTACAAACAAAATCCAGATTTTCATTAAATTTGGATCGTTGGAGGACATGGATGTGCTGAAAACCATCACCAACAGAGCACATACCGTGTTGCCCTTCTATAAAAGACAAAGGGTGGATCCCCAATAAAGCCCCCGAAGAAATAATTTCTTCGAACATTATACAGTGGAACTGTAAAGGCCTTAAACTAATCCACATGAAGTACATCCCTTCTTGTAATGCATGGCCGTATTGTTACGGTTAAGAATTTACCGCGACAAACCACGCAAGAAATCCCCTTCTGAACCAGCAAAACAGAACAAAGACAAGTCGTAAACGTTCAAATTGTGTTATTATCCAATGGCAGCAGGGTATACAAAGGCACAAGTCAATAGTCACAATGCTGATTACAAATACAATTCAAGAGAGACGAAATCTAAAGCAATGGGGTATAAAAATATAATATATCAAACTCAGGGGGGATGATGTACATCCAACTAGGGTTCATGCAGGTAGCAAAGGTACTGTAAGTCCCCATGGTCCCTAGTATGGTGATCTACCCTTAGTTGTTAGCAATCTATAGCCAATTTTTATATTTTATTGTCCACTATAGATAAACTGTTTTAGGTATAATAATTACTAGTTTTACATTCTTTTCTGTGACATTCTAGTTGTTTTAATGTCCTTTGTCGACAGGTTTTTATAATACCCATATATTCAAATTTCAGTGTTATGTTCTCGTCACGATATGGCTGAAATATTGCCGATGTGACGTTAAATATTAACTCACTCACTCACCTTTGTGGAAGTAACCATTTTCCTACAATCCCCATCAGATGCCGTTGGAGGATCGTTCGAGGGGTCATCTGATGATCTGCAGATGTATTTCAGGTTTCCATATCAGTTTGTGGTTTGTTGATTTACAAAATACCCACGAAGGACGAGAACCATGGTTTTCGAATGCGTGGAATTGCAGAGGACTTTGGAATACCTGCCGGAAAAACAGCAAGATGCAAGATCTGGATCGTTTGATTCACACAGGTTGGCTGAAGTGAACGATCCGATACCAATGATTCCAGTTCAGAATTGAGCTATTCGATAAGAAAATACGTTGTTCACTGATCCCTCAGGGCCCATGGGTCGATGTATTTTGCGTATGAAAAAAAACATATTTTGAATATAAAAATTCGTACGACATGAATCAGAAATGTTCAGGGTAAAGTATACTTTATTTTAAGCATGACTAAGTGAGAATGAGTGAAGAATATTTTAACATCGGAGCAACTTTCTGTCAGCTACATCACCAAAGCAACCTGAGGACAAAGTGCTCACATTACGTATGTGATAACAGTCATTCATTCACACTCACGTTCGAATTGCGACCAGTGGAAAATGTCTGTCAGTCTGTCACCTAGATCTATCGAGGCAGATGTTCTATTTTAAGTGTTGTCCCCCATTTATTTATTTATTTATTTATTTAGAGTGAAGATTTAAGGCTTTTTCTGTCTCCTAGCCTTGTGCCAGCAGGCGGAAACGGGTGACCACCTCGAGGTATTTGTACAGTCAGTTTGACTCAAAAGCGGACCGATGAATTGCAAGCAGACTAATACTCAATAAAACGCTGATCATAAAAACATCACACCAACTCTGTAAGGGTTTTAAGCCCTGAACATAAAAATTGTTTAACTATCATTAAAATATTGACACAGTTCACTATTTTGTTATAAGGAAGAAGTGCAAAGAAAGGGACAGCCAGGTGTGCGAGAACGGATGGAGCACAAGTTAATGAATAAATAACTTTTTTTGTCACGTGTGCACGTGTTTCTCGAACACCAGGCTGTCAGCACTGTTATCTATCAACTGCTTAGAGATCTGATTATCTCCCAGAATCTCCAAAATATGAAATAAGTTTAGGTTAAAAACAAATTCAAAGAGAATCTGAGATCAAAACCAGTGCCAAATGTAACATGCTGGAAACAGAATGTTGAAGCTTAACGTTTTCTGTCATTTCAGCGGGGTCTGTTTCCACAGGAAAAAATACTCCCTCCATAAGAATATCAAACAGATGTTGTAATCATCAACGGTTATGATTTTCGAATTACAGGACGAAGCAATATGGTCATCATGGCTACAGTGATAAATCAACACCGACTAGTTGACGCGATCACGCAACACATTGCAACTCGTGTAACTCGCCGTCGGGGAGGATTCCGGACTGGGCACTGTGAGGGGTTGGACGAAGAGACTTAAGAACACAAATTCGGACTATTTCTGTGCCACACGACAATGATGTGTGCAGATAGGAAACACATCCTTGGTATGAAAATCATGACATGACATGACTTTGGTTTTAAGAAGAACAGGTGCCGTTTTGGGTAGCTGAAACTCCGTGTGCACTCAGGGTAGCCCATAAAAGATACTGGCGTTTTGTGAGACAGTTACTGGTGAAGAAATTGTGATTGACAGCTCACTGTCACATGCATGCCAACCTTCGTCCAAATCTCCCACATTTTCAACTGCGATGTCGTTGCAACCTGACGGATTGCAGCGTTTTGCAAATGTTTGTCTCCAAGCAGGGGGTAGGCATACTTGCAATACATGTGACGTGTCATTGAATTTGATCAATTTTAGATGTGTATTCACTGTCCATTACGCTGAAAGTTTGTTTTTGTCATGCCAATATTGATTGCCGTATGAGATCCATTTTAGTTGGTGCTTTCGTTGATATTTTCATGTTTTATCTCACTTTTACTTCGTGCAATTATCTTTCGTGTTTCTTAACTCGATTGATTTAACGCTTGCTGTTAGACTTTCCTTTTACTACCAGTATAAATGAATGCACTCTCTTTGAGGAGTTTCCAAAACGAGACCTATCAGGTTCCCTTTTTGCACCGCATTTGTATATGTTTTACCGAGAGATAAGTACTATCTTGTGCGGAGATGTCCTCTTTGTGTACATGAGTGATTATAAAGGTATGTAAAGATGCTGTTACGACACGGCCATGCGCAAACTGAGGGAAAGAAACACGAGTTTAGTTATTGAGATAGTTTGGTAACCAGAACAAAAATAGTCCTTTTGCACAGACTGTACATGGAAACAATTGATACCCCTTGAAACTTTTCATTATGTACATGGACTTCCATGGACTGATAATACGTTTGGTTCAGGTTTTTGGTTTCCAACGGGACAAAACGCATAACTGATAAGGAGGGTAAATACTGTTACAAAAGTTATGCTGTCACAAACCAATCCAAATGCGGCCATCCGTCGTGCCGAAATCCGATGGTCATTAGTTGGAATATCAGGTTTGACAGGATTGTGGACAGGTGTATTTGGTGTTTCCACACCATTTCTTATGGTTTCATTTGTGGGCGCTAATGTGTTTTCGGGAGGGTGTAATGGGAGCCTAGTTTCTACCTTGTGATCCAACAGTAATCACCAGAATGTACTGTTTGATTCTGCAAATATTCATTACTGTTTGTCTGAAACATAATCAGGACAAATAACGAGGAAGTTATTTTGTCCACGCAAAGACTGATATATTCCATTGATCATGTCTCACTGGTGAAACAAGTCAGACACAACATTAGCGAATCGGAACATTATGGCGTATTCCAATTTTGATTACTCGTGTATTAGAGTAATCAGATCTAACGAATGCATCTTTGGGATAATAGGGTCTCAGTAGAGTATTTATACAGGTTGTAGAAAGTGTTGTTCCAAAAATAATCATAATGTTTGACGTATGCATCGTACATGGTAGATTTTGCTTTGACGTGGTGCTCAAGGTTGTATAAATATTGTTTCATTGATATGATCATATCAACGAAAGTGCGTACGTTCAGTACGTATGCCCTTATCGTCAATGGACAAAGAACACATAAGATATTATTATATACTATTACTTGCGATGAACGTTTCTCTTATTAGTGCACAGTTGTCAGGCTTAAATGATACTGTTATACATGTCGATTCTATTAAGTGAAATTCCTGGCATAACCACAAAACCGAACAAAACAACTGGGATGGCATTGATGGGCGCAGCTTTATAACTTGATATTACAGAGGCGGAAATCGAGAGAAGCTTTTGAACGCCGACCCTTAAGGTAATGGCAGTTCAGGTCTCTTATGACAGGTTTTCCTGCACATATCATTAGACAATCCATCAGCAATGATTGTGGCACCCAAGGGGTACTGCACCAAGTGATGCCATCAATCAATTATAGGAATCAAGCAGCAATGGTTGTGACAACCGGGGGATACTGCACCTAGTGAAGCACAAATAATATAGCTATAGCAATTGTGACAACCAAGGGTACTGCACTTAGTGATGCCACAAACCAATCATATCCTTAGCCTACTCATACTTGATTTCACCTCTGCGGGTTTTGGTCACACCTAGATGTCGCTGTAAGACGGCGTCAGGACTTGGAAAGCAGACCCACAGGGTCGAAAGCACGGCAATATTTCCACCAACACTTTACGAGCTCGCCTCGAAATCCGCCACTGAACTTGGTATATAGCAAGTTCAACCCCACCTAACCAACACACACATTTATGGTGTTAGCTAAAGCAAATTAACCTTTACACTAATTCTGAAAATTCTGAACACCCTTGGTAATGAATGCCTCCAAACCCCCTTGGAGACTGTTTAAGAAAATGTCATTTCCAATATCAGAAAGATGAACACCATCATCTCAAAAAAGGTTCGGATCCTCAATGGATATCTCGTCATGCTTGATGTGGCATCCGCCACCATCAGTCACACCTTTCCCACCAAACCTATTGAATCGTCTTCGTTTGCGCTCCATGGCCCTGTCATCTGTAGCACCCCACCATGTTTTACGTTGCAGAATATCAGACCACACCACTAGTGTTTCACTTGGTAATAAACTTTTCAGCTTGAGCAAGTCCTGATGAATGCATTTCAAGAGTTTTTTAATTGGCATGCGGGCCAGGTGGCTGTCTCCTCAATTGCTGTACCACTATAGGTATCAGGTTATCCCATTGTATCCATGCCATCTGACTGATACCCCGTGCTGTTCTAACCCCAAGTGCATACCTATTGGTCTTGTTACTGCTCTTCTATGCGCCCAGTATAGAAAGGATGAACCCATCATCCATATCACTGAAAGGATGATTTTAGATGGGATATGGAAAACAATTCAATTAGAATGGGAATAAACTTTGAACAACCATGTGAACAAAAGTCAGGGTTACCTAAATAAACATTCTGCAAAACAAAACAAACCCCCCAAAACAAACCCTTGTCATTTTACTACAAACCTTAATATTCAGTAACATTCACTGGAACGGTATTGGTTGCCCATGGTTACACTGAAAGGCGTATGTAGCGTGTGTAGGCTTGGGACTTCCATCGCCCCCATTTGCAAATGCTGTTGCTGCCCCTATTCTGAAGGAATGTGATTTCATCTTTGATTCTGACAGGTTCAAGAATTTCAATGCTTTGCTCAACACTGCTGTAAATTGGTATCTTGTAACCGGAATGCCATCCAAGTGAACAAAAAGATATGAATGAATCTTTGGCCAAAGTGCCAGGAAACGTCTCATTGCTACAACCGGGCAAATGGCTCTATTGGACTGCGATGGCAAAATTACTGTGGTTGAGTGGCCATGCTGGTCAGTTTTTGAGAATCTGATGGTAAGTTGCAATTTTGAGTCAAACAGTTTGATGTCATCAAACTGTAACGCACGGTTTGACTCTGCATCAGACACTTTTATGATTTCGCCAATCCGAAGGAATCCAAAAAATGCAGTGGTGGAAATTGTAGTGAATAACTGGGATTCATACACAGATGTGCAAATGTGATGGAATGCCCTTGGTAGTCTTTTAAGGATATCAATGGTTATGGGTAGTCGGGAATCTCTTGTCTGGAAGCAACGGCGATACCCCTTAACACATTTTCTTATCATATAGCTTTCCGTTGGGTCATCCCATTCATTAATGAGGTGGTACCTGCTTACTGCTGACAGATGCAGTGTAACAGTAGAGTGAGATATGTTCCTGAATGACAAGTCTGCAATATAGCATAAAACATCATCTGTTGATGCTTGACCATAGCCACCAAGATTTTGGCTACTGCGAAACTGGTAAAATGACTTAACTGCTGCATGGTAGGCTTTTCTGGTACTTGTGGACAGTGAATTGTCTATTAACCTTTGACATTCCACCCTGAAATCCATAAGTGACTTGGGACATGGTCTGGGAGAAGATTTGCTTCGGGAGCCAAGACCCGGAATTTGTTGATCTGTTGACGAGACAATGAATCTGCTATATTGTTCCTTTCCCCGGGGATGTATTGCCCCTTCACAAGTAGATTAATTTGCAGACATTTTAGTACAAATTTCCGAAGATAATGCATGACATAATTACATCGGGAAGATTGTCTGTTCAAAATTCCGACAACTGCTTTGTTGTCAGAGTTAATGATAACTTTCTTCCCTTTAAGATGTTCATCCCAAATATTAACTGCAATAAAAATGGGGAAGAATTCAAGGAGGGTAATGTTACTTGTTAACTTGAGTTTGTGCCATGATTGCGGCCAACACCCATATGCCCATCTTCGGTTAAAGTACAAACCAAACCCTTTACCAATGCCCCCTGCGCTGTCTGTATACAACTGGATCGTTGTACTACTTGTCCAAAATCTATCCAGAAAAATTGAAATGCCATTGTGATTCTGTAAGAAGGATTGCCATACTCCTAGATCCTCTTTAAGTGCTTTTGTCATTCTAATCTTGTGGTGGGGTTTTCTTACACTCCACACAGCATCAATTGTTCTGCGGAGAAAGGCACAACCAATCGGAATAGCGCGCAAGAAAAAGGTTAATAAACCGACAAGACTTTCTAACTGCTTCCTTGCAACTTTCTTTTTATCAACAATATGTTCAATCTTATATTTGGCCTCACTGATTTTGTCCTGTGGGATCTGTATTTGCTGCTTGACTGAATCCAGTTTGAAAAAACTTCCAGAAATGTCCTCAAAACCACTTGACATTCTCTTTTGTCATCAGCATGGCCTCCAAAGAAGAAATCATCCAAATAATGCAGAAGATCTCCGTGACACTTGATGTTTGATAATTTCTTTTTGACATCCCATTGCAGAAATTTTGTAAACTTCTCAAAAATTGAACAGCTGATGCTGCACCCGATTGGTAATACTTTATCCACATAGTACTTGTCTTTGAATTTTATTCTCAGTAGCTTGAAATTGTCAGGAGATTAAATACAAATTCTGAAAGCATTTTTAATATCTGCCTTAGCCATGTAGCTCCCAGGGCCGAGTTGTTGAATCATAGAGACAGCATCATCTATTGATGAATACTGTACAGAACAGATGTTTGGGTCAATGAAGTCATTAACTGATTCACCCTCAGGATGAGATAAATGATGAATTAGTCTGAACTCGCCTACAGCTTTCTTCGGGATTACGCCAATGGGTGAAACGATCAAATTTTCTAAAGGTGGGGAGTCAAATGGCCCTGACATCCTACCCAAACGTATCTCTTTGTCCAATTTCTGTTGAATGATATTTTCAAACTTGGGATCCCTGGCCGACAATAAATTTACAGATTCCCTAGCATGCTGTGTACCTTCATATTGTAGGCTGAAACCCTTTGTGAAACCCAATGCAAGAAGTTGTGCATTCTCATGGTCAGGGTAGTGTGTCACTTCACTACATAAGCTACGTTTTTGGGGGTGGGAGCTGTTGATTGGAGGTCTCTGAAATGATTTTCTGCTTGGGTCATGTCGGTAGATGGGCAACCGGTTACCGGGTGATTTTCCCCACAGGAATAACACACATGAGGATATTTACAATCCTTCTTTGTACAAACTTTTCCTGGTTCATTGTAATCACAACAATAGCCAAACCTCTTCATGCCAGCTGATCTTTAAAACCCCTGGGGAAGCATGCTTCCCTTGTTGAAATTCACTTTTGCGGAACTGCAAAAGCCAAAGTTCTGTGTTAAAAGTTCCCCAAGACATCTGTGGAAACCTACCCATTCGAAGCCGTAATTGTTTGTCATAGTTTCTCCATTCTGTACTACGAAGGGTCGCCATTCGAATGGTGTGCATATACTTCAGTATTTCTTGGTGTTTGTTTGGAAATTGCTCCAAATATATACTTGAACAAATCAAGAAAGCTGAGGTCCACACAAAAATATTTCCGATTTCTTTTGCATCCCGAACAACCTCTATCTGACCCATACTATTCAGTTTCAACGAGCCCTGTGATTGGTCAATGTTTGAATTCCTGACCAATGATGTCAGCTCAACATATTCTCCATTTCGTATCTTTTCTTTGACATTCTGAGGGACAAGCGCACCAATGTTGTCAATTGCTGACTCTAGAGATCATTTTTGCTTTCAAAATATGTATTGAAATTACTGTCAACTGTAGGGTCATCATGGGAAGGGGGATTAGCATTACTTGCATCAATGTCAATACAAATCTGAGGAAAGTCACCTGTCTGGTTTCCTGCGTCGCACGTGACTGTAGATCTACCAACTGCCACCTCGCCCGGCCTGCTCGTCTCGCCTGCACTGTCGGGTCTCGATCGCTTCGCCTGCCTGGTAGAGCGTTGCGGTGGCTTTCTCGTTCGTCTCTGCTTTCCCCGTCCGGTCATGGTGCACTAAATTTGGTCCAGCGATGACTTTAAACGTACGTTGAACTGTAGACGTCTGGTCAGTTTGCTTGCCGGCTTCAAAATGACCGCAGCACGTTACGAGCTATCATGTGATCACTGACACTTGTCAAAGGGGGACAACTCCTGCAAGATGTCCTAATCACTCCCATTCCTTCACTTAAATGAATTTATCAAATATAAAATTGAATAAATTGTATTAATTTGGCTACCACTTATGCTTTAAAGAGATATATTTGTAAACGCTGCTGATGGTTACCCAGGCAACCGAGCATA
Organism: Haliotis asinina; assembly: GCF_037392515.1. Classification (NCBI taxonomy): domain Eukaryota; kingdom Metazoa; phylum Mollusca; class Gastropoda; order Lepetellida; family Haliotidae; genus Haliotis; species Haliotis asinina. The sequence continues at coordinate 40,396,193 of NC_090285.1, forward strand.
TGAAAGGTGATCATTTTCTTTCTCAGAAAATTCCTTCATGTAAACAGCAGCTCTTATATTTAACACTTCATTTAGTAACGAGACTGCTCTATCAATCGTTCCCAGTAGTCTCCATGCTGGACATGAAATAACAAGCATCGTGGCCAAAGGACAAATGTGGGATAAGAGTCCCGTTCTGTCAAGCCCGTTCTGAGTCCAAACAATACAAAAGTTGAATGTACCTTTTAAAGAAGTAATTCAAATGCAAAGGTAATGATGGTACGAGACAAAAGAGATGTCTGTAGGGGTTCTCATGGAACAATTTTCTAATACCAGTATAAGAGAACATTTTCACTTACATTTCCAGTTGTCAATTGTAGAATATTTTAGGAAACGAAAGTTGTCCAGTTTGTATGTCTAATCCAACCGTGAATGAGTGAGTATGTTTTTACGCCGCTTTTAGCGGCCAGCAAAATCAGACACTCAACTAATATTAGCTGATGTAACAACTTCTGTGTAAATGTCGACGTGTAGGATGCACGGTATTTGACATGTATCGTTTATTTTGTACTTAAAGAATGTATGTTTACCGAACTTTGTTCAACAATCAAAGAGATTGCTGATTTAACACTAGGAGATATTATCAAATGAAATAAGATATCCTAGGCTATTCCCACTCGCGTCGAAACATTACGGTGAAATACAATTAGCATAAAATTCGATTCTGCTTTTGTGAATGTCACAAGGATGTAATAACCAGCATGCGATATCATCAGAATATGTCACCATGTGTGAAAAGTCATAATAATACATATGGACCTAACAAGAAGATATCCTGGTGGGAGAGAAATGATGAGTTTGAAAATATAGACACTTTTAATCAAACTCCGAACGACAGTCATAAAACTTTAGCATTGAGAAAACCGTCACCTAGGTATCGTCACGTGCCATACTTATACGTCAGATAACATTCCTCCGCCTGACGTCATCACTCAAGCACTGATCACAAAACGAATGAAACAGAATAATAATTAATGCAAATCAATTTCGTATGTATGGATCTTATTAAAATGGGACCACCAAAAACCTACATAATGTCCATATTTAGATGTTTATCGCAGTGCAATATGGAATTTGCCTAAGCGAGTCCTACTGCACGGATGACCACTGTGATACGTGTAAATACGTGTAATCTCCAAGATGCAGTTCAGACTATGTGACCTCTATACTTACTGTCCACCATTGCGAGATATGTATCCAAACAAATACTTTAACAAATTGTTATTGAGCATCGTATCGTAAAGCCTGCAATTTTATTTTCTCAGTATTACTTTAGACTGATTCGTTTAATTATGTTTGCTGGTATGTTGACCAAGGCAATTAAGTGTATCTTCGTGATCAGTTACAGATACCTATTATCCTGGTGCAGTAGGTAGTCATTACAGATTCATTAGGAATCGCTTTCATCATCTGACTGACCGGAGAAGGCGTTTCATTGAATCAAAGGGATTCATTACATGGCCAGTGTAAACACGTATAGATTGAGGCAATTGAATTATAGTACTTTATGTTTCATGTTGAAGAATTGAGAAGATTCCAGGTGATTACAATATGGGCTTTGATTTATTTGCAAAGGAAAGCGAACTTCATGCACCCTTCAGTGGTATTGACACTGGTATTCAAACCAGATCATGTTATTGAAACATAACACGAAGATATGTTTTTCATACATAGGATTTATTGCTCGAGGAAGTAATGTCGGAAATGCGTTTGCCTGAAAGATATCACAGCGTGATATAGCGATTTTAACAGAAACAATGGCACATGGTTGTTACGACACTTTCTCAATATACGACTATAGTAAAGACCTGTGTCGCATTAGTCGGCGGCCTCCCAGAAAGTCAGCAGAAGCTTGGTTTGATGATCTTTTCTTTTTCATAAAAGCAAGCATAACTTCCAAAGCTACAAAATGGATGGCGGCTTGATGTAACCCTCGCACGAACTGATCAATAGTAGTCTTTCGTGACTGTGCAATGAGCTAATAGATAGGCAATCTGTTTACATCTTACTTAAAATTATCAAGAAGATATGGGTTCCTTTTAAGAATATCTTCAATAACTGAGAAGAATTTCAATTCCACGTGAATGTAATTCAAACGTCAGCTCGACATCGTGATTATTGAATGTTGATGTATTGTGAAGCAACAAAAAACACTGAAAGAAACGTTTAAACCAACGTACTGCAGCACAGTTAACAAAAAAACAAGCAAAGATTCAAATTAGTTAAAGGATAATCCGAACTTTAAAAAGGTATACCACTTAGATGAACTCTCTGATGAGACTTAATGTTGTACATGTAACTGTAAATGTATGACCTAGTAATCATGGATTGAGTTCTGATATTCTCTATAAAAGGTGGAACTAGAACTCTTAGGTTGGACAGGTAGTATAAGCGTTAACAAACTTTTCAAAAACAGACATCTTATGAACGCACTATCATTTTTTCTTTACCACCACCACTTAACACAACGCATATGTCATTCTTGATTTCTACGGATTTCTAGAAGGTCGATACAACTATCACTGAAAACCATTTAATTTTGACTTTCATCTTGCATAACGCATAAAATCGTACAAACGCTAATTTCACGTCATACACCAATCATCTTTCAAGAGCAATTAATGTTCACTCAAAACATTCATTATTATAATATCAACATTGATTGACTCCGATATATACCCCTTTGTTTTCAATCGCAAAATACAAATGAAGCTTCCCCACCTTTTTAAAGAGTATACACATTAAGATTAACAGGTAACGAGCCCGCATCTATTTTGGTTTCGTCACCTTCTGATGAAGCAATTTTTTACACACTATACGTTCTTGAAGAAACACTTAAAATCTTAATCTTAACGAGACATTTTGTTACGGTGAAAAATGTGTCGTGACAAAAGGTGTATGAAATCCCCTCACAACCAGAAAAATGTAACACTGACAAGTCTAAAATTTTCAATATTATGTATTGACCAAAAGGCAAGATACAAATATTCACAATAGAGCTATCTAATACAATACAGCTGAGTCAAATCTAAAGTAATGGGTCACAAATATAATATCAACTCACAAAAGTCTTGGTTTTCAGTGAAACAGTTATACTGAATGTAACACGGCGATGTTAGATGTAGAGCAATGCTGACAATCAGACGAAGAGGTAGACAGATGTAGAATAAGTCGAATGATGACATCTGCAGTAAATCCGAATGTAAGTCCGTGTGTTTGTCATCAACACAACAACCAGCTTTATGTATACAGCTCCTAATTCTTGAGCATTCCAGCGAAGTATCGAAGCTTCGCGATCGGCAACAGTCAAGCACACCAAAAGGAGTGCTCTAAAGCGTTGCCTTAAAGGCGTGCCGCTAAAAGACTATTACCGATGATAGGAAATGTGACCACAATAACTACCACTCAAAATAATAACCATCACGTAGTCAATAACAATACCAATTACAGAAACTACACTCTCGTAACAATACGCAATGGACGAAAAAAAGATTCTTTGTATATTTTGTTTCTTGACGATTCACGAAGAGTAACGACTCTGCTAACACTGATCAATGACCCCGATCAGATGTTTGGTACAACCGGTATTAGTATAATGATATATTTAAAATCATTAAGTGCTAAACACTTTTAGCATTTAAATCCTTTCTAAACCATGTATTGTGGTATGTTTGCATTCAGTATCTTTGTACCTTAGTTAGGTGAGTTGAAATGGATTTTAATGTCGTACTTCACTCATATATCGGCGTGCATGCATGAGTACGTGTGGCTGCTTGCATTGGCCCAAACCTAAACTGGTATAACAGTAGAAGCTCACTGAGATACCATAACGCGGTTAAACATCAATACCCTACTCAGACTTGTTTTCATGCCGAGCGCCAGGCAAAGGCCAACACGTTCCATAATTTAACATATTTTGCTACGACGCGTTCGAGGACAGAACATGCGACCTTACCCTCTCCGGGCGGACGCTCTAACCACTACATCACGGAGGCGGTTCTACATACATTAGTGCTCGTGTGTCCACTGTGACATATAAGTAGCCAGAGGGAGATGTGTCCATTACACTCTGACGAAATTATAAACTGTGGCGTTTGAACGCCCGATCGTAGACACTGACAATTAAATGAAAGTACACCTCCCTTTAATAGACGGTCTATGTGGGTTGCTGGTTAGACTAATTGGTACCCAGAAACGGATACATGACGTTGTATGCATTATTTTCGTAAGAAGTGACTAAATCGATCGGTTGACTTGAATGTGTGTTATAGAAAGCAGGTTGGACATACCACTGGCAAGAAAATGAAACTGAGTTGTCTGATCAACACCCTAATATCAGAGGAGGCCGCGTTTGTGTCTTCTTGTTTGTCTTTGTCTCTATTTATATATGTACATCGTGAGGTGACCTCAAAGCATTACAGACTCCCTGGTCAATGTATATCACGGTTTTCTCTCCTCCACCACAATTCTTACACGGAACAGGGCAGTCGATACCAATCAATACCAGTGTGAACAGTTTCAAACAGTGTTAAAGGCTTATTGGTGAACAAGCACAAGTGAATTTAATTCTAGGCCTTTTAATCCATTTTATATATATATAAAACTACTACATCTTCCAATACTAGCCACATTATATCATCAATCTGTGATTTCAGTCTCACGTCAATACTGATGAAAACATTCGGAAATGTGGTCATCCAGACGTGCCAGTTGTGTGACACGTCATCAAAAGGACATCTGTCTTTTCAAAGAAAAACATGACAGGTTAAAGGATGTATTAACTATTTATATCTATGAATAGTTTAACTGACCTCGCCGAGACACAAACACGCAAGCTGAATGTGCAAATTATATGGGCAACTCTCTATGTCTCCGTGGACATAATTTCTGTGACTGAGATAAGAACATAGGAACTGGGAATAGTAGAAATGACACCAATGTGTGAAAAAAATGTTGGTTCGAGCAATTGAAAACATCACGTAAAAACTTCTACAAAACAATGATACACGACACAGGAAAGCATCCATAGGTTATACTGTGAGAGATTCATCAAATGAATGCGTCTGGTGTAAATATACTGACTGTGACATTTGTGCCATTCTGTTCCATACCCTTACCTTATTTCTGTCAAGAAGCTATATGAGTTCCACCATAGCATGCCCGTATCATGTTCTTGTAGATTTTAACGTACTGATATACATTCATTCTGTGGGATGCTGTTAACTAACAACAGTGTGATGTGTACATCAGTCATGTTTGTATTTCGAGTATGCTCAGTACAGGACAGTGGCGTAAAATGCCATCTCGTAACAATGCTACATTATCTTGTGTGTAAGATATCCATCATAGGTAAATGTATAAACAATGTGTCGGTCATCAGTAATATGGTCCATAGTGTGTGTTGTGATAGTGTAGGTATGTGTATGCATGTGTTACCGTGTTTGATTGTGTCTGTGTGCTTGTCTGGATATGCACAGCCTTTTCCGAAGGCACCAGCAACCAGTTACCGTTTGAATACAATAATTTATATATAGCAAAACCCATGCTTTACAAATGTATTATTAAAGTAATCAAATGTAAAACCTATGTATATGAAATACGCATACATACATACATACATACATACATACATACATACATACATACATACATACATACAGACAGACAGACAGACAGACAGACAGGCAGACACATACACACACACACTCATATATATAATATATATGGGTTTCAGATTAGTCCAGTTATTACATTTTTATACTGGTGATTTAAAGGAGTTTTTGCAATAAGAAATATCTGGACTCACCTTTTTTGTATATATTTTAGTACTATTACACCTACGGAAATCACAAATATGTGCACATGCATGTATTGCTGTTTTGAAATGGATGGAAATGTAATAAAAGAATGGGAATTAAACTACGACTAGCCTTGTATATTCTCGTACCTGGTTATAGTCTAATCTTATTTGTGCACTGTATGCTTGTAACCTTTTCAGCGTAAAGTGTCAAAAGACAACATTCTGTGGCGATTGCAAACCACACGGCTGCTGTGCGGCTTTGGCTTTCAGGAAGATAATATTACTTATACTGAAGACGTCTTTATCAAATTACTTCAAAGGGACCGGAACGCTTCTATAGAATGACAGATTCGTGAACACACGACCCGTGAATATATTTTGTTCACGTGATTTGCGAACACCGGGTGTTGGAACTGTGATATTACGACTCACTATAGAGCCAATAGCTTTCCATTATAGACGTGGCCTTTTTGACCAGCTTGATAGCAACTAATCATTATCATTTCTTGAATGTGATTCTACGTGGACATATAAGAAAGACGTACTTGTCAAGTTAGCTATCAACGTTTTTCAAAGTGAGGTTAAGAGAGACTGGGTTTAATGCACGCACAGCTCTTGTTTTCATTCTCAAACAATATCTGAAAAAATGTCATTTCCAGGAAGCACTATGTTTTGGGATTGTGTGAAGAAATACAGTTCAAATTAAACAGTTGAAATACAACGTTGAAGCCTATTGTTTCTTCAGTCAGCTTCATTTGTCCAGGAAAATGTGATTCTCTCGACAAGAATATCAAATGTTTATGATTTTCAGCTGCAGGATGAAGAAATATGAGAGATTATGGCTGCCGCGGTAAATCATCACCGACTTGTGGACGTGATCACGCAACACATTTCGGTTCCCTGCTGTGACGCTTCCGAGCAGGACAATGTGAAGGACTGGACATTAAGGCACAATGAAAATATGACAAAACAAATCGGTCAGCAGTCTAAAATTTGAAAACACCTTTTCTAGCAGGAGGATTCCCAATGTGGAACTAATTACCCCAGGTTACAATGACAGTCAGTATATTTATTGAGCGGTATTGTATATAATGTTTTTCAGTGTTCTCTTTGTGTCCAACAGGTCATCACGAGGAATGCCCGAGGAATGCGTTTATTAACAAGAAGGACGCCTTTAATTCGATAATGTGAAGAAATGTTACGTTTACGTTTATGTCTTCCTCTGTACCTGTGTTCCCGTTGTAAATGTGGCTGGAACCCGGATGAGATGAAATGAACCATGCTGAAACCCAGTGTCTTTGGAAATCAAATATTCCTTTCTTCATTTCGGTATAACAGATTACTGGAAGTACTTTCCCACGGCAAAGTTGATTACAGTAGCGGCTCAGGAAGTGACTGTCGATACCTTCCATCATTTACGGTCCGTATTGTTGGTGGGAGTATCTGCCACAAATACATGATGTCTTTAGTACTACTGCATTAACATTCAGCTTAACCCTTCCTCAGCTGTGCTCCATGAAAGTGACATTTGGAACATCTACAAAACGGAAGTAGAGAAGGTGATAAATGCTGTTAAAGAGCAATTGACTGTGGTTTGTTCTAATGTATTGTCCAGTGAACTAAGGCGTGGTAGCTCTGTAAGGAGATATATCCCTCATACAACCTTGCAAATAGATTCTTCAAATCTGTTCAAATGTCTGAGAATGATGTCGTGACAAATGAGTTGGGAGTGCTCTTGATTGTTTGTTTGTTTGTTTGTTTGTTTGTTCAACGCCGAGCTCGGCAAGTATGACGGCGGTCTGTAAGTAATCGAGTCTGGCTCAGACAGCAACAGTGTAAGCATCGATCTACGCAACTGGGACACGATGGCGTGTGTCCACCACGTCAGAGAGCCTGGCCACCTGATCCTTTTTTCGCTTATTACGACATGCATCCATTATTCCTTGTACACAATAACATCACTCACTAAAAATGAGAACGACTCTTCAATCCAAGCAAGTGGGATGCCTGTATACGTTCATAAGGATCTCTTTATCCAGCTGACAATACATTGATCCTTTATGATTGGGCAAACCGGGCACCAGATGCGTAATTCCTAAAGTTTACTCTAAAGTTTACTTTTTTTGTTCTTGTCTTAAAGACTTCAGACCTGCAATGCCTCTTCATGTAGTAGAGAAAACATATGGAATGAATAAAAGTCGAACAAGTTACAAATGGCCACACGTTACTATCATCGACAATATGAACAGTATATTTCTATGTTTGTAATAACACTTTTACAGTCAAGTAGGCGTTCCCTTGCGCTGCTTGTTATATGTAATCCACACAGCGACTCAAACCAACATTCTCAGAATGAGGCACCTTATCGCCAACACATAAAACGTGTTTTTTTTGGGGTTTTTTTTGCTTTGTTTTGTTTTTAATTTGGAGATTAGAAATTTGTACTTTATCTCGAAAGATTTGTCTACAAATTGATATTTGTCAGGTCATACTTATATGATGGTTTTGGGTTCTGTATGTTTATGCGATTTGAATGGTGTCGATCTGTAAATTCATGTAACTAAGTCTGGTCCAGTCAATCCTGATCGATTTAGGATGCGACCCACGCCGACATGGCAATTTCACGGAACGAATCAAGACTTCGCTGCACAAATTTCTTTGCATATACCTATCAACACCTAATCAATCTCAAATAAAATGCAGATATTATATGACTCAGTCCTCTCATAAAGGAGTAAGAACGTATTGTCGCCGCTTTACATACAAAATAAATCTCCTTCAATACTGGAACACTGTCCCTTTAAAATGTCAACAACGTCATCATTTTATAGCCATTTCTATCAAGTGTCCCAAGGGAACGTAATAATAGCATTTATGTCATACTTTCTGTCAAAACCATATTAAGCATGACATTCAAGAAGTATTCTGCAAACTTACTGGTCAAGTCCCAGTAAAAGAATTCGAATGTGCACCAAATTCAAATTCAGCAAATAATAACGGTTCCGGGCACACACTTTAAAACTCCTTTACAAGTACCATGTCTGTAACATGTAACGGAACGCTACCTTAATGTATCCAGTTTTCAGTCTCAATCGCTGACTTGCAAGTGACAAGGACTTCAAGATGAAGTCTGGTGTATAACACATTCTAAAACAGAGGAATGAATCGAATATGTATGAAGAATATGTCACGAAAGATGGATAACAACTATGGATGGATATAGCACTATCTGTTGGTGAGCCAGAGAAACAATAATGAGGAGGTCAGAAATCATGACATCGACATTACTGTTCTACTATACTCACTCATGGTATTCATGTCGAAGAATGATGCCAATAAGCATTTCACATTCCAAAGTCTGGACAGTTCTGGACAATAGTAGCTACAGCTGAAGATTGTACCTGATGATTCAGATTGTTCTAATATGTACTAATACGTTCTGATGCGCAATTGCTTGTCCCAGACACCTGGATCGTCTCGAAGCTCAATGCCGCTATATTTTATTACCATGCATGGCGCTCGGCGTGATGGACGAAAAACAGATGGCAAACATTTCTAAATTGAATTTTGTCATGTATTTCCGTGTTAGAAACGGTCTGGCATCACAGGCGAACAGTCTCCTGTGACATTTCTAGTATATGATGGTTTGTGAGTGAGTGAGTGAGTGAGTTTAGTTTTACGCCGCACTCAGCAATATTACAGCTATATGGCGGCGGTCTGTAAATAATCGAGTCTGGACCAGACAATCCAGTGATCAACAACATGAGCATCGATCTGCACAATTGGGAACCGATGACATGTGTCAACCAAGTCAGCGAGTCTGACCACCCGATCCCGTTAGTCGCCTCTTACGACAAGCTGAGTCGCCTTTTATGGCTGATGGTTTGTACTGAAATGATATGTACTTCTGCAATATCGGCATCTCAGTTATCTTAAAAAGTTCTACAGCTAGTAGATACCATTAACATGACAATTATTTGGATAGAGGACTTTATTAGCAGCTTGGATAAGGGTAGAAAGGTAATTCAACATAGAAATAACACTCACTTGTAATATGATATAATTCTTTGTCAGATGTATACCCATGTGACCGGCACATACGTGCTGCTGCGGTTTTTGTATTTGAAGAAAAATTGAAAGGTTTAACGAAAAAACAACCTTATAAAGATCATTCTCACAACTTATAGTCAAGGGTGCATTCACGTTCACATTGCTATCGTTATTGCCATTGTGTCCTCGTGAAAAGATCGTTTGGTGGAAATGAAAACTGGTTCATAACTTATTTTATTGATCAGTTGACAAATCCTCCAGGCACTTGTTCTTGATCACATAACTCACATGCAATCCAATTCTCACAAATATGTCATGAGTTTTTCCATGAATTGTATCATTTCTTGTCAACCTCTTCACGATAATAAACACACTCAGTGCTTCGTCAATCAGTGTCGTCTTTCATCCAAACGTGCTGACGATTAAATAATCAATATTGTCTTCTCCTTGTAACAAGCAGAATTTGAATCACCCTCCGAATAGAAATTATGAACCCGATCACAACAATCAACTTTTCATCTTTTTACACATCATCCAAGTGCAAAGGAGGACATAACGACAGTGAATCGATGGTGGCACAAATGGAACATATGACATCTTCTGCGCCATTTCATCACACAAGGTCAGGTTTGAGATCGAGATCACACTTTATAGGACATTATGTGAGTTCTTCAGAAGACGTTCTTCTAATCTCTACTTAGAGATCGTTGCAATCACTAGAAATGTGAAACGGACATTGTAAGTTGAATCTAATATGTCCACGCTATTTAAGGTGAACACTTATTCAAGATCACCCGAACGTTCATTTTCATCATTTATTATTGCCAATGCATATACATTGCTATCACATACTCGTAGAATGATGGATTGTTGACACCATCTCATGTCCTTTAGGGACATACAGCAGCAATTCCCTTGCAGATAATCCGATTTTGTAGCAGCGACTTTGCAATTCCTCTCTTGTGGAAGTGCTACGGATTACAGGGAACTCTTCTAGCTTTTAGACTAACACGAAATGTAGACATTAAAACAACTCACTCATGTGCTGCTGAATATCCCCAGACTTGTCTTGATCCGGGTGTTATTGTGGAGCCTGAATGACAGGATGAGAGTTTCTAGGGGATTTGGAGTCCAGAGTGAAGATCTTACGAAACCACCAACTCTCGCACCAATTTAAGCTAACCGTGAGCTCCTCAATGGACACTTCATCATGTACCCAACTTAACACTGTATCCAAAAACATAGTACGTCAATTAGTACATCAAATTAGCATCCTAGACTACCAATGTCCATGTTTACAAGTGAAGACTCAAATGACACATAAATGAATGCCAACCTCTTGATGTGTTCTACAGATTTCCTGACATTCACACCAAAGTTATTTACATATTATTTTATATACTAACGACGAAAGTGAGATGAGTTATTTTCCAAAGGCATTTTCATCAATGGAAAATTTTGTCATGGCAACAATAATTCGTGTTACCCTATCAGAGTCAGTATCTGACACGAGTTACAATTGCTCATTTCCATCACACCTTTTCTGACGTAATCAGAAACCACGCATGAGACCAATTGACTTTGATTAATACTTAAATTACTTTGTTTGAAAACCAACCCAGGGAGTTTTTCTGTCTAACATCAGAAGATGGGGATTGATGTCTGAGGCTCGAGACTAAGCCCCGATTGCCGTACACACCTAGTCACGACATCATCATCGCATCGATTAATACCAAGGATATAAAAATCATGTATTATGCATAAAGTCCACAAACATTGGATGAAAGTTTACTAGGTTTTTCATCGTAGTATTCTTGTTGTTGTAATTTTGGCTAGCATTTTGTATACTCGCCAGCGGTTGAAGTGATGGTGTAAATCCAGCTGGGGTTCATGCAGGTAGCAAAGGTACTGTAAGTCCACATGGTCCCTGGTATGGTGATTTACGGTCGGTTGTTGGCGATCTATAGCCCGTGTTTTATAATGTATTGTCTTCTTTAATTACAATGTTTTAGTTTTTCATGCTGGTTTTATATTCATATCTGTGATATTCTAGAGTTTTACTGTTCATCGTCGACAGGTTTTTATATGATACATATATTCCATTCTAGTGATAAATGTTAAATATGAACTCACTCACTCACTCATTCACCTTTTACGATACCTATTACAATTCCTAGTCACTACACTTTGAACGGTGTTCCGTTTATATCACGAAGTTTCAGCTCAATACAGAAACAATCCTCATGATGCAGGTCTCCATATTACTCTTATTGTGAAATAATCTTCCACGATTAGATCAGATGATTTACTTACACTTTACTTAGAGATTTTTCCACCTGATATCAGAAGATTAGAGTTCATGTCACATGCTCGGTGCAAAGCTGAGATAAAGGTACATGCCTAGTCACAACAGAATCTTCAGCAATGGCATAACGAAGGATATTATCCTGATATAATGTTTGGTTTGGTTGCTGGTTAACCAAAGCGCACTCAACAATGTTTCATATATATGGCGGTGTAAACAGTAGAATCTGACCCAGGCAATGCAATGTCCAACAGTACGACCATCGCACTTGGTCACTGGGATAGAATGACATGTGTCAAACCAAGACAGCGTGTCTGACCTCCCGACCCAGTTAGCCGCCTCTTAATAAAGACAGGGGTTGCTGAAGACTAATTTTGATGTAGATATAGGTTATAACTACCCTTAAGAGGCAGGTCTCAGTCAACAAGGCAGGAAATGTGATTTGGTGTGCTTAGACGATATATGAAGCGTAAGAGCTATATTCATTAAATATTCAGATTCATCTGGGAAATGATCATTCATTTCGATGTCGAAAGCCAATCTATACATCTATACAGACCACCTCCTGTTCTTAATCATATTAGTTTCCTTTCCTCTGTTTAACTCAGTTTTATTCAATACACCAACAAAGGAGAACTAATCTGTCTCCATTATCTAGAGCAGATTCCATTGGGAGGAAAAGATACAAATGTGATGAAACTTACATGATCGGACCATTGAACATCAGTCATAACGCCAGATACCCACTTTGATCTACATATGTACATGTATTCCCGCTTTCAAGTATGCAAATTTCTTTTCGGTTTGGTTCGAGAATATCGGCCCTGGCATACACAATATTCTACCATGATTTCAGTAAATGTTGCATTGTGATTGGTTAAATATAAAATCATTCAGAGGTACTCCGTGCCCAGTTATAAATTATTTACGGTAATGCACTATTTTCGTTCGCCCACTAACATGGCAGACATCAATAGATTACGGCGATTTTACAGTTGGAAATTACACGTCTTTAAGGAAGATTTGAGCGATTATGGGTGTTAATACAAACAAAATACAATACTTCACAATCATAAATACAGATTTTCAGTCGAACACGATCAAACATCGTCTGCTTTCCGAACTTTAGCAAGAAAAACATGTTTGCCTGGATTTTAAGTTATGTCAAAATAGATTAAGCAATAGACTGTTTGTTTGATTGATTGTTTGATTGGCATTATTAGAAGCTGGTGAGTACTAATAGGGTAAGATTCTTTATGGACATTTATCCTTATACCGTTGTCAAGCAAGAATCTTACCCTCTTAGATTGTTATGTGATTTCCATGAGGCGTTAGGTTTTAAATTCATTTTAGAGCTATTCTAATTTCGCAATGCTACACACGGCGTGGTATTTTAGAAACACACGGCACGGTGATTGTGTTTATTTTCATGAAATGACTAAAGAAACATGATGCATTACACCATCATTTCAGATGTTGACATTTTTTGACAACCTCGCAATTATTATACATATGGTGCAGTTAAAGATAGTCGTACGTTTAAATTTAATATATTTGTTTTGAGACTTATAGTATTTTTGCAGTGAAAACGAACATGAAACATGAAACACGAAATATGAAATCGCCTGTACCTTTGGGTGAGGGACCTGCTGCCATGTGACTGACCGTAATCATTTCTACGAGGAAAAAAGCATTCAGTTTGTTTCCAGTCCATTTAATGTCCATAAATCTCGGTCACTATATGTTCGCTCACCAAATAACTGATTTGTCGGTTTCCCACGTGCTTGCAGTATTATAATAATGAGCATCAGTGAGAGCAACAATCAACATCTGCGTAATCTATCAGCTGTTTAGAGATGTGACTATCGGAAAAAAACAAACACGTGTACCAAAAATAAGTTAAGAAAACACACTGAAATAAGAATCTGTAAACAGCACCAATGAAACTGAAAGCAGAATATTGGAGCCTATGCAGAGCTCCAGATACTATTTTTCAAGAAATTTGGTATTTATGTCTGTTGATGCATAAGTAATTGCATTTTTTCAGGAGTAACTAGCATTCTGTATACGCCCACTGGGATTATAGATTTGATAGAACGGATTACTTTTACATTCAGTTTCGTATCCTTATTGGTTAATCAACACTTATAAATAAATAAGTATAAATGCTTCTCTGTAGACCTAAGGTTTTAATCAATATTATAACCAAATAAGTGGCAGCCACGTTTAAACGCTCAGCATAGAAGTCACGTGACTAATACAGTAAACTCCGCACAATGGCTACGTTTATGATAGTGTATATTAGATAGGCATCGCATAACATTTGCTAACACTATTGTAGAGTTCGGGCGCCACGAAGCATTCTCAAATCCAAGCCACTTTAGTAAAACAAATCAAGTATGCAAGGTATTATAGACCTATTGGGTTTAAAGTGAGACTTATGAGTTTTTTGTACATCCAGTTTTGTTATTAATTCAGTAGATGTGATCATTATTGCGTAAAATACGCAAATACACGCCTTATCTGGAGCTCTAGTATAGGTTTCTGTAATATCAATGTGGTCTGTACCCCAGGGAAAGTTGTTCTCTCCATCAGTATATCAAATAGTTGGTCTTATCATCAGAGGTTATGATATTTCATTCCATGGTGAAGAATTATGACCGTTATGGCTGCAGTGATATATCACCACTGACTAGTGCACGTGATCATACAATGCATTGCAGCTCGCCGTCAGAGAAGATTCCGAGCTGGGAATGGTGACGAGATGGACGAAAAGAAATACCATCACACACTCAAACTAAATCTATGTAAACACATAGACAGATCACAACGAAACTCTGCAGAAAACGACACAGGTTGGAAGAAAATGAGAAGAGGTGAAACACGCGTGCCGCTTGCGAAGCCGAAACACTGCGTGCAGACACGATATCAAAGAAGGCTTTTTGCGAGACAGTCAAGAAACAGTGGCGAAATGACGAAGAATTTGTTGACATTGTTAGCAGAAATGTGACAGTTAAGCGTTATATCGGACACTGTTTGCCCACTCCTTCTACAATTTCTATCTTCAGAAGCTGTCATGTCGTTTCTATGTGACGCATATTACGTGGCAGATTTAGACGAATGACTTTTTCTCATTTTCTGATCGATTTCCTTGCCATCTTGAAGCATGGGTCGTTCATAATCCCAATTAATACGCCGTGTCCTTGAACCATTAATGAAAGCGCCTATTGTCCAGTACGCTGAAAGTAAACTTTGTTTTTACCACCCAACCTTATCTGTGATGCAATATCGATTCCTGTATGAATGCCATCTTAAACGTTGCTCGCGTGGACATTCTCATCTTCTCAATATATTCTACTTCATGCATCAATTTCTTGTAGCTATGTATCAGGAATGATTTACAATCATTTAAATTATAATAATTCATTTTAAATGTGTACAGAGCTATCAGGTTTCCTTTGTGCAGCACAAAGGGTCTTTTTGTAATTCTGTATGAAAAAAAACAATATCTAGTGCATGCATGGACTGGAATGTCCCCTTCAATGATCCTGAAGGAATGCCAATACGCCATGGAGGCACGGCCATGACCAACTTGAGGACAAGAAACACAAGTTCTATTATCAAGATATTTTGTTAACGGGAACATATAGTCCTTTTACGTAGACGGTTAATATTTCACAACTTGAACTTTTTGCTAGTACCGAAAACTGGTCACCCCTTGAGACCTTTCATTAGGTTCATGCTCTCCAAAAGCGTTTCTAAGGAAAGCTGTTATATCTGTCTTTCATTTTTGTACACCTAATTTTTCCCAATGCAATCCACAGATCGTTGTTACCATGGACTGATCATATCATAAGAGTACTTGAAGTGTTTAAATATGGCAAAGTTGATAGAACGAGCTCTTTACGATGTAGTTTACGTGTATCGTTTACGTCCCATATGGCTGGAGATAATGTTTGCCTAATCCATAAGGTCATAGTGAGTACTCAGATACGGCAAGCTGATTGAACCATTTTCTTATGTTGTAATTCTGAATCGCTTGAATCCAATGTAACTGGTAGTAATGTATACTAAATCTGCAGTGAACAATAAACTCAAAACCTCACTGCCATTTCTGGTGCAGCGACATCTGGGACTTGAAAATGTGTGGTAAATGCCATTGCAGAACATAACATTTTGATGGTATCTTGAAATCAGCTGTATCGACATCCCAATTCATAGCTGGAATATCAGATTCGTGCGGATTGTGGACATGTATAGTCCCCTTTTAACACTTTATCCCTTCTACATGCTGTATCTTCACGATCGGTGTGATTTGCAGCGGCACAGGTGGTATTTGTGTTTTAGAAGGTTTTGTATGTACCTGAAGGGCAGGTGTGAGATCTCAACAGCTACCACCAGAATGTACCCCATGTTACTGTGCATAATGATTACTGTGTGTCTGAAACGCATTTAATATTTAACACAGATAACAGGCATCCATATCCACGCATGGAGAGTGACTGTTTTCGTAAACACGAATCGCTTTTAAACTGGAGGTATTCCATTGACCCTGTTTCCTTTGGAGAACAAACCGGACCAGATGTATACTCAACATAGCATAAGGTTTACCTAATACTTGTTTTACTCTGGATTATAAGGAGTTCGGGGCTTTTTCTCATGTATGAGAGAAAAACATTTGTACTAAATATGGAGCGCGGTAATTAATAAGGCACTATTCGAATATCATGAGACAGGTGCCACATTCACCTATGTACAATACATTCTTGAACGTGGGTATATGTTATATTTGGTATAACAGTTTCAGGGTAACGTCGTCTACTACCACCCCAGATTCCAACTAAGTAAATCAGTAATAAAACTAACAATTAACATTATGTGTGTTGTGCATATGGTTCCACATCCTTGACCACGAACTCACGAATGTCTTAACATACTTCTCTTCTATTGATCCAAAACACAGTGATATTTCGATGGACAAGGAAGGCCTATGGTGTCTGACAATACACGAAAACAAGACCGCAAGACCGATGGCAATATTTTTTCATGTTTATTCTATTCCAGAAAAACACATATTGTTTCAATACAGGAGGATACGTATGATGATTTACAGACATACATTCATACATGACAATGACGGTTACTCCGACAACCGAGCATGTTAAAAAACATATCGTTTACTTTCCATGTAAATGAGAATTCTGACTTTTAACAATTATTAAACACACCTAATTTGGTAATGAGGTCATTGCATGAATCACTAGCAATTGTTGAACATGAATCTATGTTGAACATGAAATAATAAGCAATCGACCATAAGCCTGATTGATTTATAGATATTGAATATTGATATTGAATACCACACAGGCACCATTAATCAAACTCATTCCTCTGCCTGACACCATTAATCAAGACCTGGGCTTAGATTTTCTAAGCTCTCTTAGCGCTAAGACAGTCGTAAGTCAATGTCAATGTATGGTTCTGACGATTATTTTAGCACTAAGAAAACTTCAAAAATCTACGCCCTGATTCCTATCACGAATGGACCAAATAGTATTTGACGCCTAATTATAGATCTTGTTATATTGGGAATACTAATGGCTTACATTAAGATGTTAACAAGGATACGAGCAATGTTTTTTGCGGAGATTGTTAAGTCGGTGGAAAAAAAATTATATACTGACCAGGGTAAATGTATGTATAATCATGATCAGCAACATGTGACATATTTGCTAGGTCAAACGGATGCAATGGCTGTTTCTTTTGATATCACTGTTATCTGATCGACCGATCTGATCAACGAAGTTGCCAATCAAGGGATATTTATTCAGGATAAACATATAGAGGGACAAATGAATGACAGTAATTTGTATTCTGTTTCCAGGTGGAAGAAATGAGTAGATGTTGGGTGAATCAGCTATGGGCGATCTCGAGAGTAAACTGCAATTGAATTTATGTATACAGATAACCGAACATCACGAACCGTTTTCAGCTTGTCTTGAAGACATCAAAGAGGATCAGGGTTGTGGTGGTCAGGGAATCATTTCAATCACTGGTACATGAATGCAATGTCTGACGTTAGACTGAACGGCTGCAGGACACCTGCTTGCTGAACGAAGAAGCAGGTGGATGACATCTTGAAGATCTTGACGTATACACGACAGATTTTATGGGTATAAGTCAACTTTATGTTAGTATCTATCAAATAGGCCACAGATACTCACATCGGGCGACTTCGACGGCTAAGGCCTCTCGGGCAAAAGGTACAAGCTTCGTTCGATGACTTGTTCTCCTTCATATATTACAAACATCAATCCCAAAGCTACAAGATCAGACACAGATAAATATAACTAGTGTATGAATTGACAATATAATACATTTACGTGAACGTGAGCTACAAATCAGCACTTCTGAAGGAGCATTTCTTTGGTTAAAAGACCTTTCAAGTAGATAGGCAACATTTTTCATATTTAGGGTTAATATTCCCAAGAAGCCATTAGACCCACTGTTGTTCTTTTTTAGAGGGAAACGTATACCAAATGCATATTGGTGTATATCAAACATTATTCAATGTGTAATATACTCATGGAAAAATTTAAGGGAAAGCATGTTTCTTAGGGCAATTAAAATTACTGTTTACTAACTTCAGCGCCGTGTATTTTCGTTTTCGTGAAGAGCAGTTCACTCAAACTCACTATAATGCTTTCCTTGCACGTGCACGACATGACCCTAACGTTACATGCACTTAGATTTACACGTGACATATATGTGCAATGTCAACCACAACGGTTAAAAACATTGTTAACATGGCGAGACAGTTCTTAACTTTGGCACAGAAAGAGGAGGCAATTGGCATGGTTAATGGTGGAAGCTCATTACGACAGGTTGCAACGACTTTTCACAAGTCTGTTAGCGTCATATCTAGAATTTGGAATCTCGATGGAGCGACTGGTGACGTCAAAATGAGGCGTACGCGTGGTCGGGGACGAAAAAAGAAAACCACCCCAGCTATTGCTCTGCGAGACAGGTTCAAATCCTCCTCCAAACTCAATACGGAATTCAGGCTAAGAACAAACGTCAGAATTTGTTCACGTACAGTGCGTAATCATCTTAAATCGACTGGTCTAAAAAGCCGCCGTCCATTGGTTGGAATCAACATGACTGTAGTTGGCACGGAACCATGGAGGAAGAACCGTACGCCAATGGAGAAACCCCATGTTTAGTGATGAGAGCAGGTACACACTAGACCATAATGAATGAACTAAAGTCTTGAATTCGAGTTTGGAGACGCGTTGGGGAACGTCACAGTGCCTGCACCATCAAACAGCATGATCGTTATGGAGGGGGCTCTGTTATGGTGTGGGGCGGGTTTACCTGTAACCACAAAACAGATCTTGGGCTTGTTAATGGCAGGATAACAGGTGTACGATGTACATAGTAACAATATCTACAAGCATTCAGTCAGATGAGAGGAGAGAACTTAGGCGTTCTGTGACTCAAGGAGTCGCCGAGACAAGCCTGCCTTGCCACTGAATACCTGCTGTATTTATGCTGCATTTCTAGATCACCGGTCATATCCTTCTGACCGGACAATTTGGCATTTCTCAAGGATTTCGAGGTAAACATTTTGCTTGTCTCCACTGACAGAAGTTCTGCCGCCAAATGATTGGCTGGTCTGGCTTTTATTATACCACGCGCCACGTTCAACACTGGGTTGAGAAGTTCACCAGCAACGGTATCGCAGTCTGCGCATCACAACAAGATGTTTGTCCCGTCTGCGAGTGACACTTTGGCCCTATCGGCCATGTATTTCGTGTACAACCAGCACATCAGTGTCATAACAAGATATTTATCCAAGCGACAGGTGGGCTTTGTCACCCATGTATTCAGTGGCCGGGCTATCACGCTTCTAGCGTAAACATGACTATGTTACAATGGATTATTGAGGACCCTTGTAATGTACGGTGCCCAAACAAAACACTACTAAGTCTTCAAATAATAGCCACATTGCATCATCAGTCTCTGATTTCAGTCTCACATGAACACTAAAACGTAATGAAAACGTTTCGATCTGTTAATGTTTGAGGGTATAGGCAAATATGAATTATCAGCACTGACACTGAAATTAATTAGCATGTTCGCGTCTTTAACAAATGTATTTGTTAGTGAAATGGTGCCGTATTCCACAAAGAATAATTAGAATATAAATATCTGTTACTGTATGGAATTCATATTATACTTAACAAGAACTGTGAACTGCCAAAAGATTTCTTCATAACGAAGCAAAACGGAAAGTGACCATCTTACAAAAGACAAAACAAAATTTGAAAAGAATGCCAGTTTCAGAAATCACTGGGAATAGAAGTAGAGTTCAAGTTAACTGTCAGGAGAAACAAAATGCTGAAGCGTATACGTTTTCTGATACTTCAGTCAGAGCAAATTATTATCCCCCAAAGAATATCAAATGGTCGCTCCAACCATTAGAGGTTATGGGTTTCAGTTACAAATGGGGATTCATGGCTGTCGTGGTATATCATCATCGACGAATGCACTTGATCAAACAACACATTGCTGCTACCTGGCAGAGAAGCTTCTGAGCTGGGAAATGTGATGGGTGGGACAATAAGGCACAATGAATACGCGACAAAACAAATATGTCACAAATATAAAATGGAAAAATCACTTTGAACAAAAGTGTACAGCCTTTCTATAAAAAAAGGTCCCAGCCCGTGGCGTACAAGGTTCCGAATGTGAAATTTCGATAGTGCACCATAAGAGATAGTACCATAAGAGATAGTACCAAAAGAGATGGCATAAGTGTGGTATAATGTTCTTGAAATGTGTCTTCATGTTCAGTGGTCATCATTAATCAAAGGAACTAACTCGTCAAGACCTTG
Source organism: Haliotis asinina (assembly GCF_037392515.1). Lineage (NCBI taxonomy): Eukaryota > Metazoa > Mollusca > Gastropoda > Lepetellida > Haliotidae > Haliotis > Haliotis asinina. The sequence goes on from NC_090285.1 coordinate 40,417,284, forward strand.
TTTAGAATTGGTCTTCAGGAACCAATGCTTGTCATGATCAGACTCCCTGACTCGGTTGACATATGTCATCGGATTCTAACTGTGTATATCGATGCTCACGCTGTTGATCATTGGACTGCCTGGTCCAGACTCTATTATTTACTCTCTGCCGCCATATACATGTAGATGGAATAACAATCAATCACTCAGTCTTAAAAGAATGTCAGCATGTTGTTACGACACGACCATGCACTAATGAAGTATTTTGGTCATCTGTTCAGTGTTTCGTGAAAGTGGCATTTGGGACTTTCATCTCTACAAGACTTATGTGCAAAGGGTGGCAGGTGCTGTTAAAAAGCATGTGTCTGTGGTTTGTACTAAGGTCTTACCGCTGTAGTGCACTGTCCACTGTACCTCTAGGAAGGGCAGCGTCTCTCACTCGTGCCGGGATCCGTCAGCTGGGTTAGACGACCGGATTCGGACTGAGATCAGGTGAAATGGTTTTTCAACACTTTATATATTTTCTGTGACGTTGCAGTCGGCAGAATATTAAATCAGTAATATTGATAGTTTGTTAGCACTCGTGAAGCTTTGTATGGAGTTTGTCCATTCCCCTTGCAAGACTATGCGAGCAAACAACACAACGTAGAGCCTTAAACATGGATATTTTAGCCCTGTCAAAATGCCTGAAAATGAGACGGATGAGTAAAGTGTCTTTATCTGTTTAGGTGAAGACTTTGTGATCGTCGTTCAGCCCTAGATGTTTGATCTAGCAAAACACATTGTGAACATTCATCCCCGTTCATCATGTCATTTTTTTCTGTACATAAAATCAATAACATCACTAGCAAACAACCACGACTCATGCTCCCACGTAAGGAATCTCTTTATCCAGCTGACAATCCATTGATCCCTTGTAATTAGGGGAAACAACCTGAACACCAGATGTGCACTTATTTTAGGTTACTATTTATTGTAAAGAACAAGTGTTTTCCTCTTGCCTAAAGACTTCAGATGTGCATTGATTATTCGTGTAGGGCAGACTGTTGAAAACGTTACACAACGTCACATGTTTCGATAAATATATTTATTCAGTATGCCTTTTCAGATAGCGGTCAAGTTTAACAAATTTATTTCATTTGTGTCTTGCGAGATAACAGTTTCCGAGAAAAGTAGGCCTTGTAATGCGTTTCAAGTGGCGAATACAAACCGAGATTCAAACCAACATTTCACAGTAATTACCAACACAAAACGTGCTTGTTCAACAACTAGAATTTGTACTTCCTTTGTAAAGTGTTACACAAAAAATAACATTTGTTACATCATGTTTATGGTACATGGAGACATTTACTTTGTAAACTTACTCTGCATAAGACTATGCAGGCAGTGCTGTGTTTTCGGTTCTGCATTATGCTCTTTAACAGCACAGCCAGCAAGTGCCAGGTGAATGGCCGCGATCTGTACCAGTCTAGTCTAGATCTAAACCTTGTCATATGAACAGTCTAGACCGGTCAAATCAAACCTGTTCTATTTTGGACAAAGTTTAAAGTCCCATTCCGAAGGAGAAACTGTCACGAAATGAATCAAGTCACTGACCCCCTGATTCATTAAGTCGCGTCAGTATTCCGAATTCCCACATGTATTGTCTAACCATTTATCAATTACAGGCCTTGCTAGGCGGAAATGAAAATATTTCTGATGCTTTAAAGTGTCTTTATGTATTGACTGTATTCCAGCTGATGTGTTTGTTACTATGGTATATCCATGTTACGTGTCTAATTATACTGCTGTTCAGCTGCCCCGTATCGCCACAACCAGCAAACAAATATCGCCAGGTAAATGAAAACAACAGCAAGTGTCTTCGGTTAGCGCGAAAGTCATGTAGTTCCATGAAATGAGTTCCATGAGTAACAGTCGCCAAACTTGGAAATGGTGTCAACATCATAGTAGGCCACACCCTTGTACTTCACTGAACTGATGTTTTACTCTTATCAGTATAGTGTTGAGAGGAATCAACTCGTGAAAACCAACACAATGCGATATTTACATACACCAACGATGATGTTTCTCTACTTAATTCGACCTGTGTAAAAGTCAATGTACGTATCGACTTCTGATCAGTGTCAACTGCGGTCAAATATAAACGATATATCCCGATAAATGTTGAAGGGTTTTGTGAGAGAAAGGAATTCTTCTAGGCACTTCTTGTGAGTCGTGTAACTGACCAGTTATCTTCAAATGTTCTTGAAAACAATCTCAGATTAACCATTTGTTTGAAGTGTATAACTGAGTGACATCCAACTGACGGGATGAAGCATGTACGCCACATGAAAATTCACCTCTTTGATCAAAGTGACGTTTGCTTTAAAAGCCTTGTAAAATGAAAATCGTTTTAAGCGGACTAAATAGTCCATAAATTTTATTTCCATATACCCCAGAGCCCCAACAATTAGTTCAATCTCAAACAGCACAAACATAATTATATCCTACTTTCTAACCCGTTTGATAAGGAGTTAAAAAGTATTATCGCCGCTGTAATTTCACAATAAAAGTACTGACATTACCGAAGGTTGCACTTTAGAACTACTTTCATTTTCACACTTACATAGTGTAATCAGGAGTCGTAAAAGAACTAAATGATACCATCTATGTCAAAACCTCTGTCAAAACCGAGGAACTATATGAAGCAATCTGTCTGATCAGATCCAAGTATGCACATTCACCAGCCAGCAATGGTCCAGGTGCAGAGACTGCATACGTTGAAACATTACTGTTTCAGTTTCAGTGAATGTAAACAGTAATCTATTCATTTTGCAGTCTCAAGCACAGGCGAGAGAGTGTACAGAACTCCCAGATGGTGTTCGATGCATAGCAAATCCTTAAACTGCGGAAGGAATCGAATATGTATGAAGAATAGATTGATAACAGTGCACAGAATCATCCACTTGTGGTCCATAGAAATAGCGATAAGGACGTCAAGTTAATTTCAGTTCATGGTTATCAAGACATCGTCATTATTGTTTTCGGCATTGCTCATTCATAAATTCATCATTATATTCATGACGATGGTGATGCTAACAATCATATCGTCTTCCAATGTTTGTATAGACCGTTGAACCATTAGTAGTTATTCCTGAAGCACACAACTAATGATACAGATTGGTCTAAGACGTACGTGCAGTTGGTTGTCCCAAACAGTTAGATATCATCGTAACTTCATACCACCAGGTTTTGTACACAGGCATGGCGCTTGGTATTATGGATGTAAAAGTAGGGCCGACAGCCATTTTGTCTGAATGGTGTATCCTTTAAATCTGCAGCATGGTATCTCAATGAGCTTGCATTATCAACGCTCAGCACTGACAACATCCATATCCATATATGTTAGTGAAACACATCTACCTTGAAAGAGACTTTGAAGCCGGTTGATGCAACATATCATTACTCCTTCATAGTACTTCTTTTGAGCTACGTGACAATGTATAACAGAAATTCCCTTCTGTATTCATACAATATGGCTTGTCGGGACGAATCAAACAGAACCGTCTTTCTAAAGGTCTTTAAGGTGAATAAAACATTTTGCTCAGCACTTATGTGTCAGCTACATGTGGTCTCAGGGTATTTGTAGTAATGAGAATGGTTGAAATACAGGAACAGGTCTAAAACACTGCAAAAGAAAAATGAAGAAAATGACATCCTTTCCCGTGTAATGTTTTACTAATCAACTTAACACCACAGTGGCAAGGGTTTTCTAATTGCGTTCTGTCATGTATTTCTGTTTTAATCAGCGGAACTGAAAATTGCCAAGTTCTCAGTTTGGCAGTACATTACCCTATGGCGTCACAAAGCAACCAGTCCTCTTCATCATTGCTTGTAGAATATGGTGTGTGGTTAAAGACACGTAGGACCAATCCTGGACCTCGACTTTCGAAGCTGACTTAGCACTGAGATAGTCGTAATTTAATGTTAATATATGGCACTTAGAAATGAAAGGGAAACAAGACTCAGAAATACCACTCACAACTTATAACACATATTTGGTATAATTCTGTTTCAGGTAAACCATCTTGTTGGTAATCTGCATTTGCCAGTCTGTGTGACCAGGACTTCGTTACCATTGACTATTATACTATTCGATGTTCATGTTTATAGCAAAGCTTATATTCAATTGTTTTAATGTGGAATACCATGACAGAGCACATTAAAAATAGGCTTCACAGGTTGTGCACTGATCTTCAGCGTTATCAGCAGACGCTATAACCCAACGTTCAAACCAGAAAGTAAGTTCCTCGTGATAAACTCCTTCTCACAACATATATTATATTCTTGTGTCAGGTCCGTCGACACACTTTCATTTTAATCACATAATTTACATTCTACTCAATTAGCATAAATATTGTGGATGGATTTTCCATGGAGTGCATTTAATGGAAACCAATTCAAGATAATGAAGACACACACTTACATGAACTCGAGTGTACGTCTTCAAATGGTATCGTCTTTCAGTCACCCCAGTATAAAGTTCTGTTATCGATTTAAGAAGAAACTTTCTCTCCTTCCTGTAACAAGCAGGGTTTAGTCACCTTACTAATCCCCGATGAAACACAAAAAATCAACTTTTCATTTCTTTCAACCTTAAGCGAAAAATTAGAAAACGGAAAATGTCCAAATAACGATTTTTTTTTCAAAAATCAAAATGACGTCATGTATCTCCTGGTGGCACAACTGGAATATGAGAACAAAGGAGGAGCATTATATCAGAGTCATTTTATTCTAGTCAGGTACAACGAAAGACACACCTACATTAGTCTGCCGACAATCTGTATTTTTGTTACGATACAGATTGTCCTAGATTAAGAGTTTTAGTATTGATATGGTGTCAGCTACGCGAGGAACGCTGCAACAATGTTGCGACATCCTTTCCAGTAACATGAAGATAAGGATACCATGAAATAGTATGAAGAAATTAATCAGTATATAGTTCATGGTGAAAAACGAATATGCCACTATGTGACTGTAACAACGCCCTATAGGAAAGATGATTAACACTAGTACTTGGGAGACATGATGTTGTGCACATAGAAGTGAGGAAACGCAAATGATTAATTCTCAAAACAAAATCACTAACATAAAGCCAGTTAGTAATTCATTCCATCGATGTGCTGTTTGCTAGATGTTCATCTCATCAATGAATTAATCAGTGGGTTATTTATATCATCTTAAAATTGCTACTTGCATCGTAAACAACTTTAAGCAGGAAATTCGCTGTCAAAAAATATACCAGTTTGAAACATTTGGACAATGTGAAGATACATTGTGCAACTGTCTTAGCAAGGCAAAAATCAAAAGTACTTTATACGACATTTAACAGTGATGCTTGGTATGTTCGTGCAATTCTGCTGCATTTACAGGAAGACTTTGTGTCTTTATTGGACAGATAAACTTGATGTTTTAACAAATGCGAGTCCTGATGTTCAAACTTTTGAAGAAGCTGTCGTGAAAAGCGAACACTTTAAGGAAACACGAACGTACCATCAGTAAATGATTTAAATGATACGTTCTTGTTCAACAAAGCAGTTACATGTATTCGGTTTTATGCGTAATGACCATTCACCCAGAGTCAGTTCTTCGACAAATGAATTAATGATTATGTTTTACACTTAGGGTGAACGCACAATTAAGGTGAGCACTCGATCTTCAGAACGTTCTTTTGCATTATTTATTATTCTGGTACGTTGCTATCACATACACGTACAATAAGTGTCTAATTGATTGTGGACATCATCTTTTGTCCTGCGAGGACATACAGCAGCGATTCCCTCCCAGATAAATCCTCTCTTGCTAAGTCCATGATATAACTCTAACAATGATCTTCAGACATTGGAAGAACTTTATTCTGTGTTGCTGAGTATATCCAAATGTGTCTTAATCTACCCGCATTTTAATTTGTGGCTAATCTTGCATACAGTCGCCAACAGCTGAGGGGATGGTGTAAATCCAGCTAGGGACCATGCAGGTAGCAGAAGTACTTTAAGTCCCCATGGTCTCTAGTATGGCGATTTACCTTCAGTTGTTGGCGATCTATAGCCTGTTCAAATATTGTATTTCTGAATAGTGATATTAGTTTTAACTTTTTACGATAGTTTTAATTCATACCGGGATATGTTAATTGTTTTACTGTCCTTTTTACCATATACATACATTCCTTTTTTCAAGAATGTTCTCATCACGATATGGCTGCAATATTGTCGATGTGACGTTAAATATTAACTCACTCACTCCATCGCTGACCCGCGCTGAACAATGCAACAAAAACATTAGAATTTCACCATCGAATCAGTATTTGAGTTTATTAATCTCCGTGGCTACAAAGGAAAACTGTGACAAATAAATGATTGTAACTTTATGGATGTGTTCTGCAGGCTTCATGACATTTGCAACAGAAGTAATTACATATTCGTTTAAATACAAAGGATGAGACGAGCTATTTTTAAAGGCATTTTCATCAAAGGAAAACATGGCAACAATCTTCGGCAATGCAATTGGATAACCATAGAATCAGTATCTTACATAGAATCAGTAAGTTACGATTATACTGTAACGGCTTTACACATTACTTTTTTGTGAAAAACATCCTCCACGATGTGATCAGATGATATATTAATACTTTACTTTGTTTATTCTGATAATATTCCAGAGAGTCTTTTTTCCATCGCATATCAGAAGATAAGGGTTCATGTCAGATGCTCGATAAAAAGCTGCGATAACGGTACATGCCTAGTTACAACAGAATCGTATAATCGCATCTTCAGCAATGGCATAGCAAAGGATATTATTATGATTTAATGTTTGGTTTGGTTGCTGTTTAACATCGCACTCAGCAAGATATCACCTATATGCGTTGTAATTAATGGAATCGAAACCAGCTAATTCAGTGACCAACGGGATGTGCATCGATGTACGCAGTTGGGATAGGATGACAGGTCAACGAGCCTGACCACCTGATCCCGGTAGTCGCCTCTTAATACAAGCAAGGGTTGCTGAAGACCAGTTCTAACCATGATCGTCTCGGAATATTATGATAATATCATTATAGTATTAGTTATGACTACCTTTTACAGGCAGGTCTCAGTCGAAAAGGCAGGTCTCAGTGGACAAACCTGGAAACATATTATCCTGACGATTCGGGATTCGAACCAGCAGACTTTAGTTTCTGGTGTTCTGAAACGATACATGAATCAATAAGGGCTTTATTCTTAAAATATTCCAATTCATTAGGGAAATTTTAATTTTAATGATTATGATCTTGATATCTGGTTTTCAAAACTACAGCATTCTACAATAAAGCAATGTTAAGTATTATGATGATATTAATAATTGTTCTATTTTAATCGTTAATATGGGGCTAGGCTTTTCCACACTTTATATCTTAGTCAGAAAGATATTAAATAGACGCCTTCACCCCAGGAAGCTTTTAAACTGACCGAGGAAATTGACGGCGTCGTTCGGTTTTCATGTGATTTGGCGAATTGAAGCTGTGTATCGCTGCAATGGAGGCAACTTTGACATCAATATAAAGAGGTACGTGATCAGCGTTTCATCAGTACTAGTTCCAGGCCAAATGGACCGATAACTGCCCAAGGGTATACGTAAAGTTACAGATACTGTGTTGCATTGCTTGACTTGTACATGTAGCGTCAGTCAGTTGATTTGCCATTAGGTCAGTTTAATCAATGATAACAAGAGGACTTTACGAGACACTAGTCAACACAGGGAATGTTTATCATGGACACGTTGCTGTAATATACGGAGAATAATGTGGGATAAAATAACATTCAAACCCGCTTCGTTCCTTGACAACCTCTTCTTTCATATGTTTAAATAGATTCTGATACGTGCTTGAATGTTAAAAAGGTCAGAAGAAATTGCGTGTCTTCGTTACCTTCTCGGATATATTCCTTTGAACATCAGCTCTAACTCCACATTTCCCCTTCCTTTTGCCAATTTCACATTTCCAGCAGATTTCCCAGAAAATCACTTAGCATAGCATGCTGGGCAATGTGCTATTTAAGTAGCTGGAGCAGGTAACTCTTAGCCTAGTGGTTAAAGCGTTCGCTCGTCACGTTGATGACCCTGGTTCGATTCCCATCATGGCTAAAATGTGGGAAGGTCACATCCGGTGCCCCCGCCCTGACATGGTAGGAATATTGCTTAAAAACGGCGTAAACTTAAACTCACTTACTCAGTCACTCTTTACCATTATGTCATGTTTAGCTAATGTTTAGAGTGAGTTAATGTCATAAGTGATTCTGATGTAATGTTTGCCATCGCCGCGTTTACACATGGTGAATATTCAGTATGGCAAATTGTCATATTCAGTCACACATGCTTGAAAGTTGAAATGAAACCCAATTCATATTTATAGTGTTATCCTGAAAATTACGAAGAAAGTACTCACCGACTTCACGTGACGAAAAAATACAAACACAAGTCATTTTCCAATGTGACTGAAAATTGCATTTGCATCGCAATTCATTAAGAAAAAATCAAGAAGTGGATGTTAAACCTTACACAGATAAAAGGTCATTCCAAAAGTTTAAAAAGAGTCATAATGCGACAAGGAGACACGTCATCAATAGCAAGTATAACCATCCTGGGGTTCCATACACGCCAACAAATGTCCTCTCATTGACGTCGTCATTCGGCGCATGACGTCATCAGGAATCTTGTTCCATAAGTCCAAAAGATTCTGTTCAAGTTCCAGCTGTCTCTGCTGGCGATCAAAATGAACCCGGAGATGCTCAACGGATTTTGTTTGGAGAACACGCTGGTCAAGGCAATACGTTGACGTTATCTTTGTGTACGCATTCGCGAACAATTCTGGCTGTGTGAAGCCTTGCGTTGTCTTGCTGCAAAACCACTCGACTTGCCTTTGGTCTAATAAGGAGCATTGCAAATCTCTATTCTCATCTACTTTCATCTTCTTGTTCTCTGGACGCAAATGCCGCCCAATATCATGACGCCTTCTCCACCAAACTGAAGAACTTGCTGAAAGCAGTTTGACACAAGGTCGAAAAACTCGAAGTCTGCCATCATTTCTCAGCAGACTGATCCGACTTTCATCTCTAGAGGGTACTCTCCCCCGGTCACGTTGCCGCACCCTTCGAACTGACTGCAGCCTGCCTTGCCGATTAGAGGATTATTCGTCTGTTGGTGACGTGTCTTAATGTTCTCGCCGTCAGGAATCTGTTCTGGCGGTGCATCTGCCGGATGTGGCACTTTACCGTCGATGTCATGACTCTTAGTCTTCCTGATCTTGGATGGTCTTGAATCTGGCCTGTCTGGTGGTTTATCAATTTGCTGATGGTGGCTTTGCCGCATTTCAAGGTTCTTTTTAGCTGATAGCGCGAAGGCCCCGATTTGGTCATACCGATCGCCCGGTCCTGTTGCATACTCGTGATCGTTTGTTCATTATTGCGTACTTGCTCTGCATAAACATCTATATTTTTGCCTGAATCATGCACGTGCATGTGTACCAAAGTCCTGGAAATTATGTTTTTCACGTTTTAAAAAATGCACGATTTGTACAAAGATTTCGGACATCTGCGTTGTTGTCAGGACCATGTTTCGTTATAGCGAATGTTACTCTCTTGGTTTCACACCCGTATTACCGTTTTCGTTTGTTTTGGGTTTTCTTTACAGTAATTAAAAGGAATAAATTTCTTTCGAGCGGCCGTATGTATACAAATGCAGTATGTCTAGGATTAAACTATGTTATTTTCATGTGAAAAGAGATATTATATTCGTATTTACTATGAAGCAATAAATATGAAATAGTTTCGGAATTGCCAAATCTTATTTCTCAGAATTTTGTCATCTTAGCCCAGCATTCCAATCTGGCAGCAAATCAACGTTGTCCATTAAAACAATAGTATGTACTGTTTGTAACAGACTAGGGCATTTTGTATTACCGGTCAAATACTTATTGACATACTGTTTCTCCCTTGTCATTGTATTTTATGTTGTATGGACACGACATCTGCAATAATGCTGAACCTAAATTGAACGTTGAATCATTGCGCATGATATTTCTTTCATAAGCTTATCGAAAATGCGATCCTGTATTTGTATCATGGAAATAGGAAATAAAATATTTCAAAGAAAAAAAATACTTTTGGAAATGACCAAAGAAAATTGGTACAAATGTTCTCCATAACATTAACGTTCATAGGTCTTCACTCACCCCCCGGCGGTTTTGTTGGAATATATCGATTTTCGGAAATACTCTTACCCTTGCCATGCACGCACGCACGGGGTGTACTATCGATCCTCTTCACTATTCTAAAACTGACTCCTTCAAATGCACCATTCCGATAATGGGGAGAAAATAAGCTTTAATTAGTCCATTTTGGTCAACGAGGGCTATTGATCTGGGGGCTACTGGGAAGCCCGCATGTTTCCATACATGTACCGTTAAGATCCTTTCAGAATTGTAATTAATATATCCTACGAAATGAATTTTAAATAAATGTATTGAGTACATTAAAACATGTTTTGAATTTGCGGTATATGACACGTTTCATTCGAAATGCTCCTGGCTAAATCTGATTTATTAACGGTAACATTTTGAGTATAAGCAAAGTGCACATGCTTTCATAGAGTGATTCGGATCGAGTGATCGATTCAGATTTATTTCAGTTGCGTAGTGACGAGAGTATCACTCACAGAAGTATCTTTAGAAGCAGTCTAAGGATTCTGTGTTTATGTTGCGTATGTGGTAAAGGATATTGTGACCAAGGCTATGTGTGCCGCTGTGTCAAAAATGTGCCTCACATAGAAGCGCTCCTTTTCGAACTGCCGAGGTCTCATCAGTAGTAAGTGACCTTCATTTTTCGAGACAGATGTCCATGTTTAATTCAGTATTTGTGGCTTACCATTTACCACAAAAATCGCCGTGCATTTTACTGCTGTGTTAGTCTTCGGTTCTTATTTTTTTTTCTGTGGCAGCAGGCGCAAATTAGATGATCACCTCAAGGGCATATTTCAGTAATTCTGTGCCATCCTTTTGACCCTTTGTCTCTGTAGTCAAATAATCCTCCTCTAATAAAGATCCAGTACACGTTTTTCTGTGCAATCAGATATCTGTCCAGTTCCAGTTCCGACCCATCAATTGTTTTGTGCTTTGTTCTATACTGACTTGTCCCAATCTTGTTTTCGTTATCCCTGCCAACGGCGTTATCAATACTCCATGAACAGAAACGTGATATTGACTATCGCTTCTGATACAACATTCGTCTGTTTTGTCAAAATAAGCTGCTGTTTGATGGAAAATGTGGGTTTAGTCTTGCCCTCCGAAAGAAAATCCTCTATTGGACTGAACTGTATCCCACAATGTTGTCTTTCTCATGTTCTGTAAGCAGTGCGAGAAGGATCAATGACTGTCTAGCCTGCAAAGTGATAACATTTGAATATATAACATGAACAAAAACAAATGAATGATCTCGTGGATAAATCAGATATCATTTATAACAGCATTGTGTGGCTACAATACATATAAGTACAACATTATGCAGCTATTCTAGTACGCCATTAATTCGTTAAAGACTTCTCGAAGGAAATCATGGAAATATAATCAAGTCAACTGCTCTGTCAGGTCATCATTGTATGAATGGGTGGAATGCAGGCTGCATCATAGCTCAATGTCGAGCACGTGGGCATCTCGAAAGCTGCAGGTGGTTCTGCATCCACATGGGCTCTCCTTTCGAGAACCATAATTAAAATATTCTCCAAAGTCGACTTATATTCAATTTGCCACCTATTGCCCTGTGTCCATGTATTCTACATTGTACATACACAAACATTTTACAATTTACACGGTCTCTTATAATTAACCCACTGGAGGCCATTGTTGATTTCGATAGTGTCTTCGTGCAATGTGTGCCAATTGCATGTAACATTACCCATTACAACAACCCATCGTTTGTCTTGCTCAGATTCGATTATATTGTTGAATACACATTACATAATTGTTAAAAATACTTCCTGCGCCAACAAAAACGTTCTAAACAGGATGTCCAATGTTACATGAGCAAGCATTATTTACTGCAAAATTGAAAAATATATAATGAGAAAATATCTGTCTATAAAGATGCTAATGGAGAAAACAACAAACGCTTCGTGTGGTTTTATAACAAAAGCTTCTTATTACATCTTCCGGGAGGTGTAAATTTGCCGGAGTTATGGGGAATGTATTTATTTGGAATTTCAGCGCTCTTGCTACTGGCATTCCTCAGAAGATATGTTTGTTGAACATTATCATCCCCAGCGTTACTCATTCAAGATCCCTAATGCTCAGTTACATTCGAAACATTTCTTTTCAGGACACTTTGATTAATATTCTAAAAACGTCTGCCATAAAATGTTTCATAATAATGTAACATGTTTCGATCAGGAGTATAACGTGCCTTTATGAAAAGCGAGTATTTCGTCGACTTTCGACTATGGACGTAAAAATAATAACAGTGGTTGTATTCAAACCTTATGCCTTAATTACGGCTACAAACTACGTTTGTGCGATCCGTAAAGAATAAAGTTGAACGCAAGAAATAATGATTTCATTGTGACTTTCTGATCAACTTTCTTATCTCAGATAATCGGAAAACCGTTCACTGCATTCGTTGCCGGGCAATGATGACTGATACGCACGTCAGTATAGAAGAAAGGGTGAATTAATATGGGTTAACGCTCAAAATTGTGTTTTAATTATGTAATGGTGTGTCAGATCGATATGAGATCAAAGCCCAAAGCGATGCAGGTATCTGATGTAAGCAACGTTGATGAAAGCAACTGACAAGGATGGGGTGCTAACAAACCTAGAAACGTAATCAGGGCGAATGGAAACTCGAACCCACGATCAAAGAGTAATTTGGTCAGATGAATTACAGATTACGGTTTTCAAATAGCCAACAGTGCAATAAGCCAGTCGCCCATCATTAGTAGTGTCAGTCGTCATGTCGTTAATATAACGTGAGACACGTATTGGACACAATTTGTACGAGTGATTGCTATCCTTCACACCAAACACATCAAGTTCCCAAGTGGTGAAGTTGAAATCTATCGCACTGCTTCCACACATCTTATTCGTCCCTAAGCACACTCGTTCTTCACCAGGTACATCATGCAGACTAGCTACTGACTAGTATTTAGTCTGCATATCCTTCATTTGTCAATTAATTCCTGCATTTTAAAAGATGCACGTAATGCAGTAAGTGGAACAGGTTTTAAAGAAATGAGTCACTTACAACAAACATGTCTGAAATTAAATGTATACTATACGATCCTGCGTGAAGTCCGACTTAGACTCTGTGTTTGATGGCTATGCCAGAAAAGTGTTCAGTCAAAGAGCCATCAAATAGTGTGTACATGTACTGCGTATCTTTATAGAAGCCGTTCCAGCTAAGTCTGAATGTACACCATGAAGACAAGAGACAGATCCTCATTAGTGAAATCTTTTGTTGTTGATATTTGATGTAGCTCCATTACTGAGAATGATAGAAACGGCGAATATTGTCTTAGCGCAGCCCACATGTAATAACTCTAACACTCGACCAGCGTGTGTCACACTGACATAGCATCGCCTTGACAATTCCTCTTTGTATATACAGATATCAGCTAAATATATTCTGAAAGAAAGAAACTTCCAAGTCTTAGTGCGGTCAGAGTTTACGTAACCGAATCTTTATCCGACATTAGCTAAAACATTTAAATTGGCAAAGTATATTGTATATAATGTATATACCTGTATATTTTGTAAACCACTATATGTATAATGTCTGTCATTGTGATAATATGTTACCTGTCTGTTCAGATGTTCCAAAAAGATACAGTAGAGAGAGATAAAAACGATGATTTGTTGCGTCGTGTAAAATTTCAAAGCTCGGGTTTTCCAAACTGGTAGCCAAGACTATTAATGTCAAGTGTGTTTTAAGCACCATTTACTGAAATGTAGCATAAAGCTAATTGTTCATCGATGTTCATATTATCAGTCACTGGATTTAGTGGTTTGCACATACCACTAAACATTTCTGATTGTGGCGTTAAAGGACATGTAGAATACTGTATGGAAGAATGACAGCTCATTTGTTGACACGCCGTCGTGTTTCAAATATACTCTGATGTCGCACGTATTCCCTCGTCTTTTTCGATTGAAAGAATCTCAAATATTGTGTTGAAAGTATTTTAAATATTTTAGCTGTTTTAAAGCTATAGAATATCAGTATTTGCAGAGAGACGTCACGGCAACGTTTTAAGGAAGTTTCCAGAAAAGTGGTTGGTACATGGTGAGCCTGTTGTCAATAAATATCACCATCAGATGACGTCTTTAAGTGGCATTTAGAAGATTTATGATGACGAGGAACACTATATTGTGGATACACAACTTCTTTATTGCAACAGATTCGGCTTACTGCAATAGATGCGAAATCTGTGCTTGGTAACGGTGTTAGATTCTACACCGAAATCTTATACACCCTATCCATAGCAATAAACAAGTTGTCTATTCATGAAGTGTTTCTTTTCATCACCAATATTCTCCCTTGGACAGCAGCAAGGAAATGCTTTGTTTCTCTGTACATTAGAAGTGCATGAGAAGAAACTGCAGTTTGCATATCATTCAGGAATCAACAATAATCAGCAATAACCATGTATTCGACTGAGCTGATTTCATTTGCTTTTTAAGAATAATTACAAGACGTTGGTCCTTAATACTATTGCATCTCTTATCACTGCCTATTACAAATCTGAAAGATTTTTTTTCTGCGCAAAGATACATGTGTGCGGTAATTTGCGGTATTTACCTGCTGTAAAATACATGAGTCATTTGAGGACATCTACAGATAATTCATTTCTTGCTTTTAGTGTTTGTGTTTTTCTAAACGTTGTGACATTTGAGTAAATGTTAATACGTGAAAAGGTAATCGGAGAAAGACTAACTGAACATCTTTGTAAATGTTAACATGAACATGTATGTTGTTTATATTCTGGGGATTGTGAAAATGCATAAACGATAACTGAATAGTTATACTAGAGATATATCTCGATCCTGTTGTACTGTGCTGTTGTATTAACTGGCAAACTACAAACATTTGAACTTTGCCAAACATTATGAAATAATCTGAGAACATTCAGATGTTGAAGCCTGAATTGGGTGATGGCTGTCTGCATGAACATGCAAACACGGAGTGAAGGGATACACTTTGCTCCTGTTTGTGTGTGCCCCGATTGACATGTGATAGCATTATTCATCTGACAATGATTCAGATATATGGGATTCGTGGCAGCTATGCTGTTGGCATCATGAGGCGAAACATAAGGTCCACAGATCACTGCGTTCTGCGCCACACTCGGCAATATTCCAGCTGCATGGCGTCGGTCTGTAAATAATCGAGCCTGGACCAGACAATGCAGTGATCAACAACATGAGCATCGATCTGCGCAATTGGGGACCGATTTCACGCGTCGACCAAGTCAGCGAGCCTGACCGTCAGATCCCGTTAGTGGCCTCCTACGACAAGCATGAGTTACTGAAGATCAATATAATTCTATCTCGAACCTTCACGAGTACCACCTATCACTGACAGTGCGATGTTTGCAAACACAATCACTGACACAAGCTCATTAATTACCTGTTACATAAGTACTAGCGATAAATGAAAATGACATACATTTATACATCATTTCACGGGTGACGAGTTGGAAAGGAAATGCGTTTCTACAAGTGGCGAAAACTTTCATTGTTTTTATTCCTGGTTCACATTGATGTTCTCTGGGTTCTCTGCAACATAATCGTGCTGTCGGGTTTCACCACTAAAGCACAAGCGAATTCCAGTAAAGTCAAACGTTAATCCGAGTTAGTTTTATTAGATTTGTATGATATCATATATTATATCCCAGACGTACTGACATATCCTGATCTTCTTGTTCTTTATGAAAAGACATTTGCTGTGGCATTTAACCAATGACAAAAATACATGCGTGACCATGGTAATTGCCGTTCGCTGTCATGAAAATATAGTTATTATCATTTCCACATGACGAAGACTAACCATGGTGAAGACTAACCCTGGTGAACTACCTTCAGTTGTTGGCGGTCTATAACCCGTTTTGATATTGTATCGTTCTCTATAGTTAAATTGTGTTATATTTAGTTACTACGTTTAAATATTTGTATGTGATAGTCTAGTTGTTTGACTGTTCTTCGTTGACAGACTTGCTGCCATTCTCTATTATGTATATTATTGATGGTTCTCGTCACGATATAGCGGCAATATTGCTGATGTGACGTCCAGGAGTCACAATCACAGGGTTTCACGTGAAGAAGGCTGTTGCAAACACACGTTTGGGCATGAATGTATGCTGATTGCATAGTAGGAATCAACATAATGTTCAGCATTATTAACAGGGATTTGTTATAACTATGAAAAGGATTTCTGTCGTTTAATTAAAAAGCAAACAATGTCAAAATTGCTGGGATAAATACACAAAAAGAAGTTGATAATAAGATAATTCTCTACCCATTCAGAGAGAACCAACGGTGAAAGGTAATTGACGCACCTAGACACATTGAAAAGACAAAGGTTTTGGTTGCGTTTGTTTGTTGTTTAACGCCGTACTGTGAAGTTGTGCAAGTAGCTATATGCATGTAGAACATGCTATTAAGCAAAAGTATTTCTTGTTTTTTGTTAGAAACTTTCAAGGTCCACGAACAGATGATTTACGTACGAGTACCAAATAACCTAATACCGTATCGATGACTTACAGGCCTTTGAAAATAGTCGGAATAATACCATGGACCCAGTTTCATAGGATTATGTAGTGTTCTGGCGCTTTTTCTAAATTGTTTCATGCGAAACAAGGTATATGTCTTTAGGGGCAGGAAGTAAATTGCCACTAGGATTTGAAAGTGTGCATCTCATTGATAGTCGTGTCATAAAGGTCCACGTGTTGGGACCTAGTAGGTAATGTATGAGGACATTCAAGAGAATAAAGCACACAACAGGTTGTGCAGCTTGACCTGAACAAGTGAATACTAATGCACTGGGTGACCGAGTCACAGCTGGTTTGGTCTATTATTGTGAAGGAGTGCGCCTTTGTCCGGTGGTTGTTAACATGTCCGAACAGCCGAGACGGTGTTTGACATCTCACTGTCGAGAAATCGTCAGCAATGTGCTAACTTTCTTTAAACAATTAATGTTAGCTGCAGATGGTTTAATGTTTCCTATTCGGACTTTTAGGCAGCTAACTCCAATATATAATCGACCAGCCGTTTGTGCCGTTTGACCTTTCAAGTTATGCATATGTACAGTAGCTCTTGTCAAGCTGAACGACCTGTAACTTTGTTGATGGGATGCATTTGATATCAGTCTTTGGATGTATTTTCATCAGTACCTGGGAACTATCATTCAGACTGAGTTATTTTCTCATCATATTATGTGTATTGAGCATACGGCGAATTCTTCAAGATAATTCTTCAAGCGAAACTTTTAGTGTAAACCAAAACTTTTCGATTGGAATCGCCCACACTATCATTTTCCTGTCTGCACGCACAATAGTCACAAATGATATTTCATAAGAAACTTGTTACACACAGGCAAAAAGACGCATACTTCTGATGAGAGCTCAATGATCCAGCCGTAACATATGTTTTGTACATAACCATGAGTTAAGACTAAAATTCTGCCAAACATAGTTTGCAAATATCACAGTTTGTGCATGAAAAGGCCCAATTTTTTTAAATTTTGAATTGGTTTGCATTTAAAGTGGTAATTTTAAGGTAATCTACCTATGATCCGAAGCCAGATTATTCACATCCGGATGGAATGATGGACGGGATTTTAATGGTTTTCTCCCGTACAGGTTATGTATCATTAGAATATGGAGAGTTATTGTGCTTAGTCACCGGTGTTTAAGCAAAGCACAAAATTATCCACGTCCACTCCCACGTGATACACTCTACCCTTTCACGGAAGTGCTCACTTAACACTTTACATATACTTACTCAGTAGAAAGTACATCAAATGACCCATAGACAAACATCAACAGGCCCATCTTGATTCATTTATGGTATTTATATGTGTGGAAATTATTCAAGGCCAAGGCCCATGCTGGTTAGCCAATCTTAGCAAAACGATTATCAAATATGTGGGCGTTTTGATCATCGTTAAATGAACTTTCTGGTGTCCAATCATCCGATCGTGTTCCGTGATCTGAGAGCACAATGACCGTGATCCTTGTTTCCCTCACGCCAGTGCACGTCATCGTCATTTGCAAGATTTACGCAACACGACTGGATACAACTGGAATATTCCTTCCTACGTCATTAATGTTCATCTGTGGACAAACATTGGAGCACCTTTAGAATACAGCACCACAACTTCTCTTGAGGACGTTAGGGCTAGATTAACCTATCCAAACCTGACCTAACCTAACCCTACTCTAACCCTAATCACCTACAATTATGTAAAAGAGTATCTTGACATCATGTTTTTAAAGTTTGGCCCAAACATTTCCAGCCTTCCATAACTATACATTATAACTAAACCTGTATGGTTTGGTCGGTAAACTGTCAATAACGTGGGCGTAAAGCAGGATGTACAATATCTCACTCTAAACCGAAACTATTATTGATCATGATGGTTCGTATATGAGAGTGAATGAGTTTAGTTTTACGCCACACTCCAGTAATATTCCAGCTGTATGCCCCGGTCTATACATAATTGAATCTGGACCAGCTAATCTAGTGATCAACTGCACAAGCATCAATCTACGCAACTGGGATACGATATCATGTGTCAATTAAATCAGGGAGCATGACCATCAGATCCCGTTAGTTGCCTCCTACGAGAAGCATGGGTTACTGAAGACCAATTCTATTCTGGATCTTCACGAGTTCGTAGAAGAGAACAAAGCAGGTTCTATAATCGTTATAGATGTATCCAATACGCGTATCGCAGTATCAATGCTTTGGATATATGTTTGAGCTGCGGTCAATGCTTTATGACAGTTGTAATGTTATGGTTAAATCCAATTTCCACGTGTATAGTTCTCCTTGTCCTGATATTATGAATGAACTTAAAGGAATGTTTTGTATGTCAATACGAGCTGCCAGATGAACAGTCATTGCTAGCGAATGATCAACTGTCCTTTCAAAATTGATTGATGATTTCTACAGTTTTATGTCATTATTTGAGTTTGTGAAAACACGATCCGACAAGGAAAACTGGGGAGAATCAGCTGTTCCGCATGTGATATTTTCTGATTGTGGGTTTGATGCAAGTCAGTCGGATTCATACACCAAGTGTCACCAAATTCATCATACCTTCGACTGTACTGTTAGATGGCTGCTTGTGTAATGTTAACGGTCGATTTCATCAGTACCTTGCATCTGTATTCCCATGGCACGTCATTGACATTTAATACATTTTCTATTACTACAATAATCATGTTAGTGTCCCAATAACGAATGTTCAAACGAACAAACGCAGATTCATAGGGCATTAATTCAACTGATGTTCCCTGAATGGAATCTGTTTCTGAGGACTGTCAAGATTCATTTGCACTGACGTTTCATGCCTGAGTCACAAGCATCTAATTCCGTTAAATCTAGTAAGACGTAATACAAATCCTTTGGCATATATCACTCCAGTCCATATAGGTACAGTCCTATTGAACCCCACGGATAATGCTAGTGACCTAAATACAAACATGTGTAAAAATACCAATTGCAGTGATGGATTCGTCTTAAGGGAATGAGATATTTGAAATGCCATCTGACAAGATTCCTAAGACATAACTATAACTCTATAGCATCAAGTAGCAAATATCTTATTGAAGACAAAGTATCGATTGTGAACCTAAGCCAAGGACTTCCAGCTTAATGAACCCATGGATAGGCTATCAAAACAATGATTACAAAGCATTACCAGTAGTGCCACACAACGTTTAATATCATCCAAATTGATTACAGATCATTGGTTTCAAGGAGCTGATGATTGTCGGCAAGCCACATAAGGCACACGAATTACATTTCACAAGTTACAGACGAATATTAAAGTTATTAAATATAGAAATGAAGACGAGGATCGGGGAGATTCAGTAATTACATGTTGTAGAAATGCCCTGTCATGTCCTTACTGTCTGTAATTTTCAAAGTAGTTTAAATAAATGTTTCGCATGTCCTTTTGAACCAGAATATGTTATACACGCTTAATCAACGCGAAAAGACAGAAGTTAATTGACAACCTTTGATCAGAGAAAGGAGGGCTGACGCCGCATTGGATACAGTCCACATCTCCTTCTCGCAGGCCTAAACCCTAACATAAGCAGGAGATAAAATCGAAATTTCTCCGACACGAGCAAAGGCAAATATGGCAAAACAGCAAAGTAAGCATAGAACAGAAATTGAAACACTTGTTGAGTTAAAATCTCGTTAAAAGATGGGAATATTCCATATATCCAACGATTTGCTATGAAGGCCAACATGGACACACCTCTCGGTGTGACAAGTATATGAAAACTTACAGAATGGGCTAGGACAAGTTTCATAACTTCACGATGCCGTTTCGAGCATTCCGATTTATGAATCTTGCATCGACCTGACATTTTGGTAATAATGAATAGAATGTCAAATACCAAGAAGAACACCGAGGGTAGAATCAGGAGGAATAATATATCAAGCACATTCAACACTGCCATTGCAGCTTCGTTCTCAGGTAAAACAGAACAGACTCTGTACCCCTGCACGGATATTGTCCCATTTGTCCATGTCTTGTAAGAGTACATGGTGAATCCTGAAATTGCCATAGCAACAATAATACACTTAGCTGTGCTGGAACTATTCATCCAAGCAAGGCTTCTTTGTTTTAGGGAATCCCACAGAATCAAGTAGGCTCCAATTAGGGTACTCCAGAAGGTTAACAGAGGGAAAAAGTGGCTTGAGAACACAACTATTTGGCATAATCCAGGGGCACTGTACACGTCCACGCCCTGACCGTTCAGCCACGTGGTCATCACGGTAGACAGGAATCCCCCACTTGACGCTGATACACATACAAGAAAATGAGAGTAGAACTTCTTCTGAAGTCGGGTCTTTAAGAACACCACACAGCAGAGCACAGATCCCAGAATCCCCAGACTGCTGAGTATAGGAACAATGAACACCTGCATACAACGGACCACCTGTTCCAGAGGGGACATCTCAAATGAGAGCCTATCATCGAACGTACTGTTATTTGAAAACATTATGAAAGTCTCCGGGAAGAAAAATCGAACGGTTTTCGCTAGGCAGAGCGACGGTGCATCGGTACTGTGATTTGCCATCGCTTGCATAGCGTTCTCGCTCCTCCGCTCTCCTGGCGATCCGTCCCTTCTGCTTCCTCTTCACACCGGTCTTAATCAGGCGTCGCTCGATGGCTCTCTGAAAGCAAACATATTATGCTGAGTATTTAATGAGCACAGTGGGACCATTTCTTATTTCTTTATTCTCTACTGTGGGGTGGATTATTCTACATGGCATATTGATCGCTATATCTTGAAGCAATAATAATAATATTGACCTTATGTTGTATACTTTCCTTTCTATTTTGGGGCGGTGTGGTAGCCTCTTGGTTAAAGCATTCGCTCGTCACGTTGAAGACCCGGGTTCGATTCTCTACATGGATACAGAATGTGAGGCCCATTTATGGTGTCCCCCGACGTGATATTGCTAGGATATTGCTAAAAGCTGTGGGAAACTCAATTTGTCTTGACCGGTCGTGTATAAGAAACTGTACGTACATACAATTACTGAAACATTACTGTCAGCAATAAAAGACTCTATTATTTACAGACCGCCTCCATATTACTGGACTATTGCTGGAGTAAACCCACTCAGTCATTCGCTCAAAAAAGATGTAAAGGAAATCGTCTCTAATGTTCAAAAGAAACGCAATCAGTGAGTGAGTTCATTTTACGCCGCAGTCAGCAATATTCCAGCTATATGGCGGCGGTCCGTAAATAATCGAGTCTGTGTGCCATTAATCAACGATCTGATCATCGACGTGCGCAGCTGGTTACCGATGACACACGTGTCAACCATGTCAGCGAGTCTGACCACCCGATCCCGTTAGTCGCCTCTTACGACAATGCAAAGTCGCCTATTCTCGCCCGGATCCTCACCGGCCGAAACATAATAAATGATAAACCAAAATGCTTCCGTGTATGCTTTTTAAATATAAGGGTAACGGGTATTTTTCAGGGCATTATCATTTGCAGAAGCCCGAGATCTTTCATTAACTGCCCGACGAAGGAGGGCAGTTGAAAAGACCGAGCGATATATGTATAGCGATATACATTATGAAGCATACAATTTTACTGTGGCAACTGAGGTACAGTTTTAGGTCAGGCACACGACTGAAACTGTTGCATTAGTGAAACATATATTACCATGTGAGGTTCTGATGAAACATGGTCTTTCCATAGTCAGGTACGTATTATCTAGTATTAGTCATACACTAAAAACACTCAAACCGGAGTTTGTGTTTGGCATTTAATTGACTATTCCGGATTTCGTATTATTGTGCATTCATCGTTTTCCTTTGGAGATTACGTACTGTCCATGGTCCACGCCCTAATTCACGTACATTATCACTAATAACATGGACGCCAATACCACACAGATACCTTCATTGACAATTACATTGCATTAGTCGCCTGGAAAAGGAAGAGACGTAGTCACATCCTAGCTGTGAGAATCATACAAGGCTACGTGCTGACATCAAAGATCGTAATTGCACCGCCACACGCCACCTGGTAAATATGGGTACGGCTGTAAGTGTGGAAGATGGCTTCAGATCCGCTTTGACAAATTAAACTCAGATTCAGTGTGACGGGAAGTGAAAGAGAAACGAAAAGGTGTCACGTCTTTAATACGGAGCGAAATGTGGTACAAGTAAGGTTGGTCATGCCAAACTCAGCCACTCAGACTGCCTTCCGATGATGTATTTGACTCTAATGCTTATGTCAAATTTCCGGAAAGTGATGGTCTCTGTGCACAAAATTATATTAGACGGTGTGCAATGAATTTGAGCTTTCTTTGTTGAGTGGCAACGAAAGTAGAACGGATGTGAATTTATCACGGAGTGGTATAACCTTGTTATCACTGTATAATTTGTGTCACTGGGACGCATTACTGAAAATGGTCTGTCCGATGGGAGATGAAACG
Organism: Haliotis asinina; assembly: GCF_037392515.1. Taxonomy (NCBI): domain Eukaryota; kingdom Metazoa; phylum Mollusca; class Gastropoda; order Lepetellida; family Haliotidae; genus Haliotis; species Haliotis asinina. Next base: position 40,440,520 of record NC_090285.1, read on the forward strand.
GATCCCTGTGTATTGCTAAGCGTGTCTAAAGACGTCTAATTTGTCAGAGTCTGTGATTCACTCATAGTTTGGCAGCTTGCACAGACGGTGTGGAAAATTGTTTATCTTTTCTGTCGCTGGAGTTTTTGGTTCAAAGATTATTTACAAGTCGTTGACACAATCTGAACTATTGCTGCAATGACATTCATCACATGAGCACGTCGATATGCTAATGTCTATATTAGATGCACACTGCATAGAAACCAAGCCATATGTATGCTCTGTCCTTTTGAAACTAACATCAATCGATAGAATGGGAAACTATAACATGAAGTAAGAAATTAAATTCGCGTTTAATTTTCTGCTGTTCACAACATGTGAATATTTCTTAACATAAAGAAAGATTGAAAACTGTGCGAAAGAGCGAAAATATCTATTACTTTGTTCTGGTATTCACATCGTTTGAAAATTCCCAACGTCCATTTGAACATTTAACGTATTCTGTATCCTAATTACCAGATTATGGTGATTTTGAAATTCATTTTGCATTTCATCTCATTTCCCATATAATGAGTATTTCGCATGACAAGATAATATATGTATTGGATGGATCACCTGGCCCCGATTTCTCGAACAAACTTAAGTTTTTACTCAAATTTCAGACTGAGTTTGATAAAATGAAACAGCCGAATTTTACCTCAACTGTATTTTTGAAAAAAGACAAACTTAATTAATCTATCCACCAAACTCACATTGTCCACTGTGTTTGAGTTTAGTATTGATTTGAGTTCACACTGGGAAATGATTTTCCCTGTGTTTACTCAAATTTGAGCAAAAGCTCAAACTCAAGTCAAAACTGAGTTTGTTTTGAGAAATCGGAGCAAAGTCATCTGTGTAAGGACAGCAAAATAAGGTCATATATGAACTTGTAGGGTGACAACGTCGCATGTATACTGAACGAGTGATAAGACGAAGTGTACTGACTCTGAGTACTGGATATCAATAGACTTGACAGCTTATCAGGCTACCTGTATCATGGATGGTCATCTGACTGTACAGGACAGGTCACCAAGCTATCTGTATAATGTATGGACACCTGGCTAATTGTTAACTATGACACCCGACTATCTGTATACAGGACTAGTCTCAATGTTTCCATATCCGGGAGGTGTCACGGACGACTTCTCCAAACCAGGCATTTGAGCATAACAGACAGGTGGATGCAGCTGCCAATAAAGACTTATTAACGTTAATGTGATGGAAATACAAGGAGAGTCATTTCCCTGTGTCTAAGTTGAAACTTTGGACATCGATTGGCCAATTTACAGTGATAAAAAGTATTATTTAGCAAGTTCAGTTCAACACCGGATTCAACGTAATGCTAAATGTATCGGGGAAATGTTTCTCGGAACACTTGCACTGAGCATGTGAGGTGTTGTGACATCGATGTTTGGGTCATTTCAGCAAACAGCAATAAATGAAATTTTTATGGTCACGTGACATCTAATTGACCAACCAGCAACATGTGTTTGCGTTTATATATCCATGAACATAAAACAGAACAGTGACTGATATCAAGCGCCGCGATACAAATGTATTCTAGTACTCAAAGATGAAATCGAGCGCTAAATTTGAACTGACCCATGAAATCGCCTTCTGACCATATGATGTTTCTCTGTGTGGTGTTTAACTCAACACTCGGAAATATGTTAGCTGTGACGCGGGAGTCTGCAAATATTCTGTAAACAGTAATAGCCTCGATTCACGAAATGGAATATGAAGGCATACATCATCCAAGTCAGCAATCCTGACCAACTGATCCCCTCAGTCGCCCCTTACATACTTAGACATACAGCGTCAATATAAGAGAAGATCTGTCATGATTACAAAACGACCCGTGGATGGTACATTAACTCAGAAAATGAGCACTAGTTCCAAAATTGATATTAGTCTGGACTGCTCTAAATCGTGCAACACTATCACGCAAACATTGTTACATGAAAAGCAAGACATCCAGGGTATTTCTTGAATCATTACAAAATCTGGGACATTGATCGATCATGAAGAGTGAGTATGGTCTTTCGCCTCTTTTAATAATATTCAAGCAGTTTCACGGCGGAGGACCCCAGCTTCACATATTATAGCCATGAGATATGCGGAATCCCCTTGGCGAGCACTAGGCTACCCCATAATTGATCATGAAGAACTAAACCTCGGTTGTTATCAAACGTAGCTTCGATCATGGGCTGCTTCTAGTCTGTATTTGAAAACATGGTCACTCCGTTCAGCCACATGCTAAGATCCATGCCAGATGTGATGGAGGTTCGAATCCCACATCCGCTCTTTTTAACAAGCCAGAAAAATCAACTCATTTCATACCAAAGACACGTTTTGATCCAGACAGTTCTTTCACTGTTTCTAATATTGGGGCAAAATGACCTGGACTAAAAATATAACATGTAACAAATGATAGTAATGGCATTGTATGGCTTCGAATCTATGTAGGCGCGTTCGGGTACCCTAGTGGTTAAAGTGTTCGCTCGTCTCACCGAAGATTCGAGTTTAAGTCCCTGCATGGATATAATATGTGTGTCCATGTGTGGTTTCATCAGCTGTGGTGTAATTATGGCTAGAATATTGCCAAAAAGAGCGCACTGCACTCGCTCACTTGTTCGCAATATTACAATGAGGTTTACAATGACAATGCCTGCTGCAGTTGATATGTTCTTTTAAACTGTTTCCCTACACGCATGCGGATGTTTATGGCGACATTACGGATGTCATTTATAAAGGATCCCCTTATCAATTTGATGATGTTCTCAGCCTTACCTAGTCCATCACTTGAAATTAGGATATCAACGCATGCGGTCTTCGTCTAAAATGATAGGTTATTGGTACCAAACACGAAGCCTCATACATAACTCTGTTTTAACAGTTCCCGTGCCCTAATAAGTTATAGCCACATGCAGTAAACAACAGAGGGTTCATTACAACGTCAACATAGTAAACAAGTCAGTTACAACGTCAACTGAAGCAGTGAACACGAAAGCCATTTATGAATGCTGTTCTTGTATTGGACGGTTCCCATTTCGTTAGGATTCGAGTACTTGATATAAATGTACTGGGCAGTTGTATTATCGAGTACGGTTGTGAGCATGTTTGGATAGTTAACAGTGTGACGCCTTTGAAGATGGGTTTAATACCTCCAACTAATAAACAAAAACATCCTTCCAATGTTCTTTTAATTTTGTCATTAATTCCTCCATCGTACTGGAAGCAACGCTATTATCGTGAGCATGGTAACGTATCAGTATAGCATTCCAAATTACAAAATACGAAAATAACTATTTTCTGTTTCTTTCTGTTCCCCAGTTTTACTGCATTCACAACATCAAACACTGACTTAACCCACTCTGAAAGATATTCAAGTATATTTATATATTTATATCTCCACGACTGGTCTATTGTCCCTGCCTTTGATTCAAAAAGAACGTTGCACAAATGAACTTTAATACCGTCTGCGTGAATGTAGACAGCAGACTTCAAATGCCAGACTTCAAGAGACAAATGTCTAACAGGAACTATCTCTCGCGAGGAGTATGGAAATGAATGTTCCATTCGTCTTCATAATGTATGTTGCAAATAATGTATTTTATCCATTTGGAACGTACTGAAAACGTTATTGGAAACCGAGTTAGATTGCCTGTGAGATTTCTTTGACAGATGGCATCTTATTGTTAACAGATACCCTGGTATAGATTAGCTAGACGAGTGCCTTTTCGTAATCAAAGAACCTCGTATCTTTATCTGTTACGAAATTCGAATCTTTTACAGAATGTCGCTTTTGTGTAGTAAACCGTTTTACTGCACTGAACTAATCTTGACGCCTTGTTTTAATGTTTTGAAGAATAATGACAGAGGCTTTCATGCACAGTGTCTCTGAAATTTGACTGAACTGATGAAGTTTCAAATTTCTAGATAATTTGATTAACGTTGTTCTTGTCTTAGACGACTGGAAATAGAGACACGGAGACGGAGATGCTTGAGGCAGATTGAAGGGATTATGTGAGAAGTACGACCACTTCCTCAGAACACAGCAGGACCAAGTGTAAATACACCTAAAAACACACACACTTCCGTGGGGATTTATATACAGATTAACTGTGGAAGTAAGGTGCAAACCATGGCTTTGTTAAGTAGTGACATAGATAGGGTATTCAGTCACTTCAGATTAAGGCTTCAGAGCTTAACTTACAAAAAGTAGAAGAGAAAAAGTGAGTCTGTGTTATCACTCTGGATGTTGGCCTGAAATGCGTGGCCTAAATCTAATCAGTATCGAAATCTCAGCTTCCGACCCTGAGGACATATGCACGATTCCAAATATAATGCTTCCATACAATGTTAGAGTCATGTTGTAGCTTGTGTTCCCTCTTCTCGTTAGTGTTCAGATCCATGATGTTATTCTTCTTATAGTTTATGTCCTCGTCTTGTATTTGTCGCAAGACATACGCTGACGCAATATCATTTAAGAATAACAGCATGATATGCGATGTCATGTTTTACTGCACACTCTAGGCTGAGGCTTAGCTGCCGAGAGTATGGATTAGGGGAATGGCGAAAAGTAAAACATGAATATATCTCTGTGTATCCTCAGTTATTGTCATGTTTTCTTTTCTTTTTGTTTTGTTCTTTTTCTACTTTTGGTCAGTTAAAGGTATCTGCGCGTGCGTGCGTGCGTGCGTGCGTGCGTGTGCTGTACAGCGGTTGCTGTACTGGAACGGGAAATGTCATGGATCATCTCATTACCTCATGAAAAATATACAGAATACTATAGATTTCAGAATGTAAATATTTGTCGTCGTTAGTTTTACCAGCAAAGGCATTCACAACATCCGATACCTCGCCAGTGTTCTTAGCTTGTCTTACGTCGTACTTATTTTTGTCAAAACATGCCACGGGTAATTCATGAAAAGAATACGTGGGAACAATGTCTACAATCTACTTTTACGTTTACCCATGAGGACGAAAGAGTCAGTTCAAACACTGTCTCTGATATTTAATACCAATGAAAAGTCACTGTGACGGAAAACATTTTCGCACATTTTTAAGTTCCATTTCCTATTATATATACAGCCTGTATAAATATATATACACAGGCTGATAGCATGGTGTCTACTACAGCAGAGGCAGATACAAAAACACTAAATTGAAAATGTGTTCATTAACTGAATGACACGTTAATGCTGTAATTTGTTTTTTTCATGATTACATTTATACTCTTAAAAAAAAGTAACCATAAAACCATACATGCTGTTTTCGAGTTTATTTACTGAGTGCATATAACTGATTGAGACATGCCATTGATCACAAGTGTCATTGAGATATTACCATGTACAGTAAAATCATCAGAATGCAAATTTCCAAAACATGAGAGTGTTTGGTAAAACCACAGAGGGCTCTTTAGACCGCTTGGTCAGAGTGAAATGCCAGTATCTGGTGTGACGACCATGAGTATCGATAAAAGCTTGGCAGCGGTCATCCGCGATAATCTCCAAGGTATACGGTACGACAAATTTCCTTTATACCCTGGATGCATCTGTGGCTGTTCCCTCCATTTGCTGGCTCCGAATCCTCACCCTATTCAATCAGCTAAGCCACCGTTACAACAGATCTTGGCAGATCTTAGCGGTCGCACCCGCGATTGTTCGTTCGCAGTGCGACTTAAATGTTTGATGAAATCATACAGACAAACTGACAGGCCTCAAACATAATACATGCAAGAACTTCTACCTCTTTCAGAGTACCTTTTTTACCACCTTTTTCGCGGTTCCAAGTTTAATCGGTTGGATAATTTAAGACGCGAAAGTGAGTTGTGATTGGTACGCACAAGTTTCCAGTGTAGATGCCTGATTGGATAAAAGTCAACCAAGGGAGGTAAAAAAAATATCGGCCACACATGCATCCAGGGTATAGTGGATATTTATTCTAACGCATACCCCGGAGATTATCGAGTATAGGCGGTAGCCTATAGAGGAAAGGATACGCCGAATGCTCTCTTGAGAAATATTTGATAAAGGTGCTGCTTGCAGTTCCCGTCGTATCTAAAGTGGCGTATTGCATTGGTACAAGAGTCAATCAAGAGTAGGCGCCAGTGGTGGGAGCTGGGTAACGCTAAGTGCTCGCCAACCCCCCTTTGTGGACCCGGGGGCATATTTGGTCCACCATCCTGTGTCGGTGGAGGAGGGGATCCTGGTGGTTGAGGGCAATAAGGGCCTGCAACCGTGTTCCTGTTGCTCAACAGACCACTTTGGCCCGGACTTCACCTGTGCATAGTTAGTATTATTGCACATACCTATCTTCCTGGTCTTCCTATTCTAAATTCAATTTATTCATGATATTGTTTTCCCTAGAGCACTATGCCAGAAAGCGGTGGCTCATGAGCATTACTGACCTCCCGGCTCTAATTGTCTTCGGAAATTGTCATGAATGGAACCAACCTGGCTTTTATTCTGTTTGACAGTTTTAGCTACCTGTGTCAGTATTGCTTGAGTATAACATCCCTGTAACCCTGGTTTCATCGTTGGTTTCCACTTTGACGCCGTCCTTGTTGACACTCCATGGTGGGTGGATAGCAGGGATGTCGAATCAACATCCATTCATTATGGCTTCCCAACAACTCTCTGGTTCTCGATCTAAATCCAAGAGAAAGCATGTAGATTTAGAAACTTTCTCGTCCTCTGATGATGAATCAGAAACAACAAATTTAGATATATTCTTGGCCCCGTTTCCTGTTTCTACAGGGAATTGAAGGACAAGCATTAAAACTGAACCCTTTCGCAATATCGAAAGCTATTGCAAGAATATGCGGTGAAGTGAAAAACGTTACTCGTCTTAGAACAGGTTCCTTGCTGGTGCAATGTGCCAGAAAACAACAGGTTGTTGATTTGCTTAAAGCTCGTCAGTTTGGAAATACAAGGATTGCTGTGTCACCACACAGAACGTTGAATTCATGTAGAGGCATTGTTCGTGATCGGGCCAAATGGCTCTCTGACATGACAGAAGTTGATATAGCATCAGAACATAAGTCTCAAGGTGTCACCTCTGTGAAACGATTCACAAGAAAAGGTGGCGAAAACACTGTCAAAACAAACACTTATCTGTTCACGTTTTGTCTTTCTACAATACCAAAATCAATCAAAGCAGGCTACTTTAATATTGAGGTGGAAGTCTACATCCCTAATCCACTTCGGTGCTTTAAATCTCAGCTGTTCGGACGCGGTGCTAACACATGCAAGAACTCCCCAAAATGTTCTCGTTGTGGTGAGAAACATGAGAATGCCGACTGCACAAATACCATCAAATGTGCAACCTGTCATGAAGATCACATGTCCTCACCACGATCCTGTCCAGTCTTTAAACAACAAGCCCAAATTCTCAAACTAAAAAACACAAATAATATATCTTTTGCTGAAGCAAAGAAATTGTTACCAGTCACAGATAGAATCTCCCCACAAAAAAACTGACTCTGCTGTTGTATCTACCGCCCGTCCAACAGTTGATCACGAGTGCCAGACCTCCATTTTCTGGGTCTCAGAAAAACAGAACATTATGTATACAATTTCTGATGAGGATACAATAACATCCACCCAGACAGATATGATGCCTGAACCAAAAAATCACCATGAACCTTAAAGGAAAGCAACAATGTCCAGAAAAGAACAGAAACAACAAAGACGAAAGGAAGCCAGGGACCTTAAGCATATTTAGGTGCCTTTACCATTACAAGTGCCTGTAGAGGTTCATAACACCTACGAACCGCTAGAAATGGAGAGACGCCCTTCACAGGCATCCCAGCATAAAGGAACTTCGTCTCGTTCACGCTCTCCTACTGAGTCCCCATGAGTGGCTCTCATAATGTTATCCAGTGGAATTGCAGGGGTCTTAGAAACAATTTTAATGATCTTAATTATCACAAGATTTTAAACCATCAGCTTTTAGTTTACAAGAGACATACCTGAAAAGTACAGGTAGATTTGACTTCAGTATAATTCATTTCATTCGTTTTCGTCTTCAGGCTGTTGCTGTACGGTTTTCTTTACAAATAACTTTCATGCTTTGTTCCTTGTGCATTTCACCATCTTCAGCTGTCCAGCCGTCTGATCTTCAGGATCTACACAACCAACTTCCCAAACCTAGCATTATCATGGATGACCTTAACGGACATAACCCTTTATGGGGAAGTACTGTACTGCTACTAACAATAGAGGGAAAGTACTTGAAGACTTCATATCTAATAACAACGTACGCATATTTAATGATGGATCAGCCACGTATTTACATCCTGGTACAGGAACGTATTCTGCAGTTGATTTTTCACTCTCAGATCCAGATATATGCAATAAGTTTGAATGGTTAGTCCATGATGACTTTTTGTGGAAGTGACCGTTTTCCAACACTTCTCGCAGCTATAAATCCAACTGATAACCCACCTGCAACAAGGTGGAATTTTAGTAAGGCGAACTGACCATTATTTCGTTCGTAAACCATGGTATCATGATGAATGTAAACAGGCCAGAAAGAATAGGAAGAAGGCGGAGAAGTATTTTCGGCGACATCCTACAGTACATAATTTAGACAAAGTTAAAATTCTAAATGCTAAGGCTCGACGTGACTTCAAACAGAATAAGCGTCAATTTTGGCGAAATTATGTTTCCAAGATAAATTCCCGCACACCAATCTCAAAAGTTTGGAATATGATTCAATGAATAAAGGGTAAAGGTTCCATATCTACTGACAATGTATTGACAGATAAGGGTGACATTGCCAATACGCTTGGTGAAACTCTCGCCAAATATTCATCTTCATCAAATTACGTCACCGAGTTTCAGAAATACCAGAAACAGCAGGAGAAAAACAAATCAATTTTAAATCAGATAGCGGTGAAGACTATAAGGAACTATTTTTATTACATGAGCAATATACAGCCCTTGAGCAAGCTCATGGTACAGCAACAGGGGCTGATGATATTCATTATCAGCTTCTGAAACATTTAATTGAAACATGCCTGGAAACACTGCTAAATATATTTGATACGGTATGGACTACAGGGACCTTCCAAAATTCATGGCGTAATGCAATTGTAGTTCCTATATCAAAGCCCGGCCGGGATCATACTGATCCTTCGAATTACAGGCCATTCTCAATAACGAGTTGTGTCAGTTAAACCATAGACCGAATGGTAAACAATAGATTGATTTAGTATCTTGAAACCAATAATTTTATAACAAATGTTCAATGTGGTTTCAGGAAATATCGTTGTACCACTGATCATTTGACACGTCTAGAATCCATTGTCAAAAATGCTTTAGTAAATAAACAACATGCATTATCGATATACGATACCACTTGGAAGCATGGCATTTTTAAGGATTTACATGACTTCGGTTTAAAGGGTCGTTTGCCTCTTTTTATATCACAGTTTTTAAAAGACAGGCAGTTGCAAGTCCGAGTGGGTTCAAGTCTGTCTGACCATTATAATCAGGTTCAGGGTGTCCCACAAGGCAGTATTTTGTCTTTAACACTTTTTAGTATCAAGATAAACAGTTTATACAAGGTTGTAAATGATTCCATTGATGGATCATTGTTTACGGATGATTTTATTATTTCTTGTCGAGGTAAAAATATGCATACTATCGAACAGCAATTGCAATTGTGTTTACACAAAATAAATTAACAGTGTCTAGAAAATGGCTTTAAATTTTCTAAGTCAAAAACTAATTGTATACACTTTTATAGAAAATATAAGCCGCATAATGACCCAGGACTATTTTTAAATGGCTCTCCCATTAAAGGACTCCAAGTTTTTGGGTCTAATTTTCGATTCCCACTTAACCTATTTGCCGCATATCAAATCACTAAAAACAAAATGCTTGAAGGCACTCGATTTACTGAAAGTGGTATACAACTCAAAGTAGGGAGGGGATCAAGCTACTCTCCTACACCTATACAGATCACTTGTCCGTTCAAAACTTGATTATGGCTCCATCGTAAATGGTGGAGCCTGCAGAAGCAACCTTAAACTTCTTGATTCTGTCCATCACCAAGGTTTAAGACCTGGTCTTAAGTCTTTTAGAACTTCACCTATTGACAGTCTCTACGTTGAGGCTGATGAACCTTCTCTTGAGCAGCGTCGTATAAGATTAGCTCTATAGTACATTACTAAATTATACTCTAATGAATCTAACCCTGCCTATAACTGTGATTTCAATCCCCTTTATGGGGATTTATACAGCAAGAATTCTTCTCTTGTTCTTCCTGTAGGACATAGAATTAAACCATTTCTTTCTTTGACCGGCATTGAGCTGGAAAACATAGCGCCTTCCTGTCTTCTTTCTTCTCCTCCTTGGCAATTGATTAGGCCACAAGTTGACCTAACATTAACTGCATTTAAAAATCAGAAACTAATGAGCTGCAGTATAAACAAGAATATCATCCATTAAAAACTAAATATAGCAACAATAAATCTATATATACAGATGGGTCCAAGGACGGTGGCGCAGTGGCTTGTGCCACTGTTCACTGGATCCAAAACAATGATATCTTCTAGATTACCGGATAATAGCCCTATTTTTACAGCAGAAGCTAACGCCATATTAACGACACTGAAATGTATTCAGAAACATCCTAAACATAAACAGTACAGAATCAATTCCGACTCTCTTTCTTGCCTTCAGGCTATTAAAAATTTGTCTTGTAAACATCCACTTTTAATTGAAATTATTGAATTGCATAATGATCTTGCTACTGGCCACTACGACTTAGTCTTTTGTTGGTTACCCAGCCACGTAGGCATTACAGGGAATACACTGGCTGATCTTGCTGCCAAGGCAGCACTCAACAAATCTGTGACTCCACTTCTTATTCCATACTCAGACTATAAAACTGCTATTGTATCTTATATCCGTGATCTGATGCAAAAAAAGTGGGACACCCAAGTAGGTATCAATAAATTAAATGAGATAAAACCTTACATTGGTTATACCCACTTGGGGTATCAGTCCAGATTTGAAGAGGTCACCCTACGACGATGTCGTATTGGTCATACGAGGTATATACATGCATTCCTGTTAAAAGATGAAGACCCTCCGTTTTGCATCCCTTGCCCCATGGTCCCTAGCATGGTGATCTACCTTCAGTTGTTGGCGATCTTTAGCCTGTTTTTATGTTGGATTGTCCTCTGTAGTTTAACCGTTTTAATCTAATTACTAGGTTTATATTCTCTATGATATTCTATTTGGTTTTACTGTCCTTCGTTGACAGGTTTTTATAACGTGCCATTAATTAATATGTAGTTTTGTAACTAATCGCTCTCGTCGCGATATGGTTGAAATATTGCCGATGTGACGTTAAATATTAACTCACTCACTCACTCAAACATGGATGATCAAGAAGGTCAAGTTAACACCCGAACATTGTTTTGGAGAATTAAGTGCTGTCAAACATGTGCATTGTCACTGAGGGAACGACGTGACATGGAGCTAGTCTTCTTGCAAAAAGTCTGGCTTCAGATACCCTCAGTCTGGGTGGAGACTCTATCGATTTCATGTTATTTTTTCAGTTATGAAGAACAGTGAGGTAACGAATTTGTGTGATGTCTTCGAAATTGCAAAATGGATTTAACTATTATGGCTCTGTAAATGAACATCCGCGAAAAGCTATCCCATCTTAAATAACGGGGTTTTGTAATTACAGTATCGAGATTTATGCCATGCAGCCTGCTAATCCTGCTCTGACTACAGCCCCAATTATAGAGACCAAATGTAGTCAAATGAGTTGGAAATATTTAATGTAAAGATTCGCTTTAAGGCTAAACTCCTTGAAATTGTAGAATATCCTTCTAGTTATTTTTATGTAATGAATTTAGGAGATGAGACGGAGGAACTCAGTCAATTCAGTTTTTCAGGGAAGTTGGCAGAAATCCTCTCAAGTAATTAAAATGGTTTTGTAGATTTTACATTGATTTTTTACAGTGGAGCTTATTCATGAAAATGTCTGCAGTGACTTTCTTATTGATATGCCTTGATTAGATTTTGAACGTCAAGAAAAAACAGACAGTGGTATTCTGTTACAGTATGACCTGAATGGGGAATACAAGACATCAGATGCCCTTTTCAAGGAGTGTTATTCCTATCCTTATTGATGTCATTTTTTCACCATATGCTTGTCAGGCAACATACAAACTATCTAATGTGCAATTTGTGTGTTGAGTGTGTTTACGCCGCACTTAGCAATATTCCAGCTACCTGTAAATATGCATGTACCAAACAATATAGTGAGCACTTATCTACGCAATTTAGATATGAGGACATGTTTCAAACAGTCAGCAAGCCTGACCACCCGTATGTTTAGATCAACCTGTCCTCTGTCTGGACGGTATATTCAGGCTTATATTGCCCTTTAGAACGTCCGCTTTGGAATATCTCGTCAAAAAAACTCGCATGTGTGTGGGTGTATCAGTGAAATGATTTTTCAAGTTTCCAATGCTCTTGATAGAGTTTCTGATCGATTTTCATTTAAAGTTATGATCGTTGTTTATTTCAGAATATAGTTTTTAAATTAGTTCAGATTGTTATTCCGCTCTAACATAATCACTCTGTGATGAAAAACCTTCGTGCTTCCTTGTCTCTCTTTACACAAGGCTGTATCAGCTAGTTCAGGCAGTAATATTGCCAGCTGGATATGATTCAGCACAGGTATCTGGCGATCCTTGGTTTGCTTCAAAGGATAGGGATCTGGGCCAGATTATACACTGCAAGAAGATAGAAGATTTTTGTTGGTAAATAGGCGTCTTGGTGATCTGGACTGCGCTTGGATTGAGCTGTCGAAAATGATGTAATTGTGATTTGGAAAGAGTCAATACGAAACAATTTCATTTGGTAATATTCATTCGTTTTTATAACATTTAAGGCCTTGGTACCTTGAAGCAGTTGACCCATGTCCTTTAAGAAAGTGAGTTTCTGGTCACTTTTTGCACCTATCAGGCATCGAAACCTATTTCGTGTTCAGTTGTGTTGTCATTACGAAATTGCAGTGGGTTCTATTGAAACATGTTCAAATGCCTATAAGAGGTTGCTCAGCAGAGTGGGGACCTTTGCAAAATATCCACTGGCTGTTTCGTCGTTGTGTTTGAGGTCTTCAGCCAAGTCATCAGAACAGAGTGCTCGCAATAACGTCAAAGCTACAAATGCCTGTAAAGTGCCAGCCCTTTCTGATTTTTTGGGTGGGGTGGGGAGGGGGTGGTGGTCATTGGAGAAAACAAGATATACGGAATACTGATACTTGCACACACAAATGCGTGTAACATTTCACGCTTTTTCCCTCAATTCTTAAACAAAACATTAACATGCCAACTGTGTAATGCATTTGCAGAGACTGTCCAACACCTTTGCGTTATGTGGATGTGTCCTTCCCGGTTTCTCCGCCGGTAATCTTTTACTACCGTTTCCGCCATGCCTGTGGCTCTGACTATGAGGTCCGACCATGGTTCAACATGGCCAAGGCGTCATGGAAAATGAAGCTTTTAAACTTCGGGAAAAGGCCGATATACAACCTCAGAAGATTTCCAGCCAACAAACCTGATCTTGTCCTTCATAAAGCCAATGCATTTATTTATATCATTGAATGTTCCATCCCTTTTGACAGCATTGTAAATGGCAAGGTTCAGGAAAAGCATGCTAAGCATGCTGACCTCCCTTGTTAAATGTCTCCAAGTACACTGTCGTCATCAGACTCCCCATTGTCTTGGCGCAGATCAGTAGAGTGCCCGGTTTCTTCGCCGGTAATGGGTAATGGTTCGACTCGGCAGCGCTTCCTGGGAGAAGTCCCATTTGCTGTAGAGGAGGCTAGGGCCCTGGGCGTATGATGAGCCTTATCAGCCTGACTATGCCAGGATCAATTGCACCCGAACCCTCTCTGCATATCTATCGTCATCTGTTAAACAGGGATAGGTACATTTATATTTATAGCAATAATAGCAATGAATCTAAAACACTTCATTAGAATTAGGAGTTTGTGTTTCTTAATTTGAATACACTTTTAAACTTTGAAATCAGACTCTACATCTAATACCAAAAGGACCTTTCACATTTGTTTCATAGTTCAAGACAGGTGTTTCGCCGTCACTTCTTTTTAAACGTTTTGTTCATTAATACACTCTTCAAAAACAGTAGGAGAGACTGAACTTTCAATTTGGATTGGAACTGTAAACGTTTCAAAGAAAGACATCTTATGAACGCACCACCATTTCCCTCTATTACCACCCCTAAACGCAAGACATGATATGCACAATGCACGTGCATGTTGTCCCGTTCGTGATTTTGACGTTATTTCAAGAAGGTCGTGAAATCACTAAGAACATGAAGTTTGACACTCATCTTGTATCACACATTTGTTATTGTGTGTTTCTTGTTTATTTTAGAATGAAAATCGTTTAGATGCAAAGTACATGTCATACACCAGTCATCTTCAAAAGTGACCACATTCCAAATAACAATGGTTGTAAGGAAGTGGAAATGGTGATGCACTCTCAAAGCATTCAGTAATACCATATCAACATTGACTGACTCCGATAAATCTCGTAAATGTTTTTCATCGTAAATAAAAAATGAACTTCCCCTACTATTTTGATGAATATATTACAAACACACATGTGTCAATTCGCACGTCTTCGACTGAAGCACTGACACCTGTGTCTTGTCTCATCGAAAAATGCGAATGTTAAACCTTTCCGTAGCGGCCATAAAATGTCCGGTTCCTATAATGCCGACTGTGTAATGAACTTTCTCATCCGACGTTGGACGCATAACCATCAGGGTTATCATCGTCAACAAAACACACTTACCGGGACGCATGTTGACACTGATGCTTATTGTTTCTTTTTTCATGAACATACGCAGCCCCATGGTGTGCGCTAACGCAGCAACCAAAGATGTTATCACAGTTACGAACCTAATAAGGTAAGAATGTCACCTGTGAGGTGACTCTACGTCCTGAAGCTTTATAATTACAATACAAGGAGTGTGCAGTATATTTAAGCTTAACATTTTCGTCTGAACCATGGAGTTGGTCTTTATATCTTTTTCTTGAATGGTATCAGGCGCAAACCGTTATCAGAAGCCTTCTCCCTTACATTAATTTGGGTGTTGTTGGATATCTGCTGCATTATGTTACTGCTCGAATTATATCTTCCATGTCTACAGTATCCGTCTAACGCATTTCCGTAGTCTTTTGAGAATGTCACTTTGTCCAATCTGACACATTCTCATCAAAACTCCATCGACGACAAACATCTGAGCTTAATGGCAGATAGGCTGACCGATAATGGGATATGTATACGGTAAACATCCACGGTACTTTAATTGACACGATTTCGAGATTTACGTGTGTGTACTGATGAGAGTTAAACACAGTTTCAGACTACTATAGTGATATTAAAGGCGACTTCGACCACAAATATCAGACTCATGCAGATGAGGAAGAAGATAACTAGGGTCAATACTCTGAGGTGGCAAAGTATGATCCACCGCACAATTTGTGACGAGGGGTGATCATTGACACTGGTGGTAGAGATTATTTGGAAATGTGTGTGTGTCTTGGTTGGGGGAGGGAGGGGGGAGAGACAGAGAAAAAGAGGAGAAAACACTGAAACCTCCTCCTAACTCAGGGTCAAGGCTGAAAGTTAAGTTGGTTTGTTGTCATACACAAATATTGCAGGTCCCTCAGATTATTAGAAAGTGGAAAGTCTCTTCTGAGGTGCCACTGATATCGTGCAACTGTTTGGAAAGTAGGTCCATTCCAGGTAAAATTTGGTTTGAGAGTTCTGCACCCATCACAAACGACTGACAAAACCACATTGCTCGTAAACACAAATACAATCTCGCACAAGCCCATATAATGCACCTAAAGGGTTGAAATGTTCAGAGTGTGAGCAAATATTCTTACCTTACAGAGGCACAGCGTTGGACATTAGGCAGTTTCATCTGGGGATATGCCAAGGCAAATTTGCCACCAGCCATAGTCAACTGTGACGTCACGGTTAAGAACAACCGATGTTGAATCCCAAAGTAGCGCACATCTGTTCCAAATCCAATTGTGCACAACATATTTGGCGTTACAATGTACGGTGAGGTCTACCAGAATCTTGGAAACTTCACGAATACTTCCGTTTCGATGGAAAAGAGCAACCTACTAAATGTACATGTAGACGCATTGCTTCTATCCTGTCATCAGTGTTTCGTGTGGCTGTGAGCAGACTTTCCTTGTGCGCGGTCTAGTTACCTATTCTGTTTACCATGATTTATGCTTCACAATTTGTGCAGAACTTTATTGCTCATGCAGATGCATGTTGACATTTATTGACACAAACATCTGATGTCTGATCTTGCTAATGCAAATATCATGGCGTCATATGTTGCATTTCCAATTCCCGCGTGACACTGAGTTATGTATATCGGACCGCAGAGACATTTATACGTTTGCGTTGGTACAATGCAGCTTCAAATGACCTTTGTGCTGTTATTACCTGAATACTGTCAAAAGGCGCCCTTTGTCTAGTAATTATTTCCACGTATGTACTGCCTGAGGGTGCGATTCCGTTTACTGTACCTTCTGATGTTTTGCCTGGCGTTTCTTTCTGACTCGCTCGTGTAGTAATCTCCGTATAACTGCCCTTACATGGTTGTACTCATTCTAGCTTAAGAATCTACATCGAAACATCACTGATACAATCAACCAGGCGCTGTTATCAATGAAATAGAAAGGTTTATTATTTTATATCATGTTCAAATTAGGCAGTATGTAGAACAGGTCTGTCACACCTAGTGACAGATTATGAAACGTCTAACAAATGTCATCCCTCAAAGAGAAAACGCCTTATTTAGTTCAAGCAATGGATGTTACAATAGAGTAAACTGTTACTGTGCATTACCATTTACGAGCGACGAAAACGTTTGGAATGGAAAGGAGGAACTATCGTCATAACTGCGGAATCCCCAGGCAACCGCCTGGAGAACGTAAAATACTCGGTCATAATTCCATATTTCACCAGTCCCAACACTGAAAGACAAAAGATAGCTGACAACAGATCGAGGAGAATAGAAATGAGCGGGTGTTTCAGGCAGCGTTTGTCTCCAGGGAATATATTTCATTATCATGAAGATAGTACTGCAAACTAACTGCACATCATCAATTACTTTCGATAGAGGTAGTTCGTCTTCAGAAATATTAAATTTTGTATCCATTATTTATATGGACATCCAACGGAAATCCAAACTTAGCTCAGCTCGATTGAACGAAGCTCTCAACCTCATTCTCATTCCTTGTAATTTTGTTGAATGAAATCTTGCATGTAGTTTTGAAATCTGTATTCAGATTCAGTCAAAGTGACTGTTTACATCTAAGAGACGGGTTGTCAGTCTTTAGCATGAGGTTGGTGGGTGAGCAGGTGGGTGTCATTGTAGATCATCATGTAACTTTCTTTGATGCTTTGTCTTCCAACGTTTGTTTTTGTTCAAGCAATACCTTTACTTGCACATAAACTGGTGTGCCCCAACATTCCCTCGTATGCTTGAAAGTGCTTTAAGAACCTACACCGAAACGTTGCTATTGTTACATTATAGAACTTGATGATCCATAAAGTTGTGTCATTTCTAATAATTAAAAGCATAGCTTCGAACAGTAATTTACCTAGGTGTACACTTGTTAGGTAGCCATTTCAGAAGCAATAGCGTAAACGTGACTTATCATTTTGCATGACTGATACTAAAAAACTTCCCAAAACTCTGCGAGTTTCTCTCTACATTAAACACAAACAACGGACAACATTGCACCACATTTATTTTGGTTGAAAACGCCTGTATGCCTATTTTAGGGATACACTGCGGTTTGAACTCAATCCCAGATCTCAAAGGTCATGGCCATGTTCCATAAAAGCCCTTTAATTAGTGCAGTCGGAAAGATTAATGTGGGTACTGTTTTTCTTTACATCGACTGATGATGTTTCACGCGCAAAGGTTTATTTGATGATTTCCGAAAAGAAGATCGATGTATAGTGGAAACCCTCTACCCAGGCAACCTTCTCTGTGTGTGTGTGTGTTTGTGTGTGTGTGTGTGTGTGTGTGTGTATTTGTGTGTTTGTGTGTGTAAATTGTGCGGAAAGATCATGATGGGTTGAAGTCCGGTACGCTGTTTGGTCTGCATGTAGAGTGGTAAGAGTGCCTAAGTTTATTGTAAGCTGACTGTGTTAGGACAACCAAACCCCTATGCTCTACATTTTATTAATCCGCAAAAAACTAATAACAATGATGAAACAATGTTATCGCTCATCGCTCTTTATCATACACATATAGCCGTCTTCATGTCTGCAATGACACATTTGTTTCAAGTACCACGTCATTCAAGCTATTTAGGTCCTTCATTCTAGTCAACCGTCCAGAAAGTCTCTGCAACACATGGTGTGTGGATGCAACCTATGTGTCCGTTATAAATGAGGGTGACGTTCCGATGCTACAACTTGTAGCTTCATCCCTTAGCGGCATATCCACTTCCCGGTGGTAAAACAGATTAATGGCTCTTAATGAGGGTAGAGCAATATTCGTGCACACATCCACGTAGTTTATCGTCAACTGACACTGCCATTATCACAGACCTCTACACCTTTCACCGTTACCATCAGCCACACGCAGCATTCAGGTTATTGAGGTTGGCGTTCTTAATGGAATCGGATAATTGATTCTAATGAAAGTGTATCAATCACGTTCCAAGCACAGCAGGAAAGTGAGATGGTCAGCGGTGCTATTAACAGTAAGCAGAACACTAACAAAAAGGGATATATATAGTCATATTCAGACTGTAGTCGTCTGTACAATTGTCTGTGAAATGGATATCCAGACCAACAAAGGAAAATCGGGTGGACTAGCGATTCTAGATCTGTCACACACTACTGGAAGAAAGTATTCAGAAGGAGGCATAAAACAGAGCCCAGTAAAACCAGTGCACGACTCTCCATCTGGTTATATTCTTACGGCTTTAAAATGAACACTCAAGCAGTCGTTGGCGAATCATGTCTACCTGATCGTGGGTTGAATTCCGAGATCTTGATTGGTTGTATTTCCCGGTGTTTCACCAGAGAACCGTGAATGTTGGCTTCACCGATGAAGTAAATGTTTATGTTCATCAACACTGTCTCTGTTTTGACAAGCTTTGATACAAATAAAGTACCGTTTTAGAGTAAACCAAACTTTTGCAATTGCTTAATTAAACTTTATGGAAAATTGGCATGTTCACTTCATTTTCAGGCAATCTTTATGTCCACATTCTATGCAGAAAACTATAAATAAGAGCTATTAAATAAATTTCGACTGAACAAAAAGTCCACTGGAGACTTCCGATAATATCGTGAGTTTTTAGTTTTTAGCTGCATGGCCTATGAGAAGGCAAATGAATACCGAAAGGTTATTTCAGTACATAATTACAAAGTATTTTATGTCTGCTTCAGTACGATGTGTCATTCAGACAGCAGAGCGTATTTCAAAAACATACACACACATACTTTCCATTAGGAAACCCCTTCCCAAGACGCCAACACATACTCACACCCACAGACACACCCACATACACACACCTGAAACCCTACCCAGAGACGCGTATTCTATATATATGCGCGTCCATTAGGTTACATACACTGTAAGCAAAACCTGAACACGCAATGTGGCTGATGCAGATGACGTGGCGTATTCTTTGCTGCTGTATGTCGACGTGTAGTATATCAATAATGACATGACAATTAAACAGAAGTTATGCCCCTTTTGGGGCATCAAACAGATACCCACCTGCAGTGTGGAGATGATCATAAATGAAAACTAGCAGCTATAATAACCAGACCTTGTTACGCAATATATACATTTAAGGGCACTGTATCAGTTGACAGAGCTGGCGAAATACATGTTTTCAAAGATCAGGTCTCTTGGTGGCATGTGTTAAAAGCCATTTGGAAAATGTTGGATTCATCACACTGCTCTCAAATGTTAGGTCAAACCACTCAAAACCTCTTTAACATTTGCTAGATACCTTAAACTTCCATGTTTAAACATCTTAAGATTTATTTTTTTATTACCCTAATACATTAAAGGGTCTGCTGAGTTAGCTAGAGCGATTAGCGCCATTTCGTTTGGGAATTTTAAACTCTTTTAAACGTCTACCTTGCCTTATGAGACATTATTAGTCTAAGCCTCATTCCTCTTACTTCAATCTATTATACTGTGTCTTTGGTTTAACTGACAGATGCATGCACAGATAATGTCACTTCAATAAACATTTAGCAACCCTTACAAGATATTCATTTGTCCATTCCAAGAAAAGAACAGTTCACAACTTGGAAATCTTATGACCCCAACATAATTTATGTTATATAACTGAACATCATTGAAAACGCACCACCCCTAAAATTGTGGATTTCTAAGAGCAGAAGTGAGCAATCCATGTAAATTTTACATATTTGTGTAGACCAATATTGATAAAGAAAAGAAGCAAAAAACAATCAAGCAAAACAGTGAAGATTTAATGCAGCTGACAATGAAATAAAGATGGGGTCAAAATGGAAAGTCAGTAGCGTGTATGACCCCCGTTAGCAGCAACACAAGCTGTGCAACGTCTCCTCATTGAACGGATAAGTCTCTGAATAAAGTCCTGAGGCACTGCATTCCACTCTTGCTGCAAGGCATTGTCGAGTTCTCCAAGGTTGTTGATCTGCGGACGACGTGCGAGGCGTTGGCCGATGTAATCCCACAAGTGTTCGATGGGTGACAAATCTGGTGACAATGCAGGCCAATGAAGTAGAGGAATGTTGTTGTTAGCCAGATACTGTATCGAAACACGTGCAGTGTGGGCTCGTGCATTGTCATGTTGAAATGTGTGCAGATCTTGATGCTGGTGAAAGAAGGGAACGACGTTGTTCTGAAGAATGTTGTCACGGTAGTAAACGGCATTCACTCTGCCACGACAAACAATCAGAGCGGTTCTGTGGTGATAACTTATCCCTCCCCACACCATAATGCTGCCTCCACCCCACCGATCGGTTTGCACAACACAATCCTGATGATAACGTTCACCCCGTCGACGCCATACCCGTAGACGCCCGTCAGCATTTCGCAAGTGAAAAAGCGACTCGTCGGAGAACACCACACCATGCCAACGTCGTAACAACCACACACGATGCTGTTCAGCCCATTGTCGGCGTTCACGGCGATGCCTGTCAGTCAGGATGGGTCCAACGTAAGGGCGTCGACAACGTAACCCTGCCGCACGGAGACGGCGTCGGACGGTGGAAGCGCTGATCAAACCACGTCGACCCTGGACAGCGTTGGCGGTTCTGGCAGCGGGCAAGGTTCGATCCCGAATATGGCGCCGTACAATGTCTCGATCTTGACGAGGGGTGGTAACACGTGCCTGACCTGGGCGTTGCCGGTCCCTGCTGGTTCCTGTTTGTTGGTATCTGTTAGCAAGCCTCAGAATGGTCGAATGATGACACCCAAATCGTCGTGCAATGTTTCTGCTTGAAGCGCCGACCTGCAACATACCCAAGGCCTGTTCTCGTTCCTCTGGTGACAATCTTGGCATGGCGAAAAAACTTTACTTACGAAAGTATTGCGAAAATGAGAACGGTTTTGTGCCGAAGGGCATTTATACCCCTGAACAGCATGCTTTCTGCATGCAATTTGTGCCCTTCGTGTGTGATGTGCATGAATTTTGTTGTTTTCATGTGATGTGTTCGATGATGTGTTCGAACGATCCGTTTTTTACTGTAGAGCGTTATTTACGATCTAGTGTGTTATTATCAAAATTCCCACCATTAATTTTCCGTTTCCAAAAGATTCTATTGCCTTATTTCAAAATTTACAGGTGGTGCGTTTTCAATGATGTTCAGTATATATAATAAAATATAATAAATAGCCTTTAGTCTGACCCAGTTAGATTAGACGTTATATACAAGATAAAAAGAAGAGATTATTTTTTTGCATTCCTTTATATATCTGTGGCACTGTTGCATGACGTAAATTAACTCTTTCCATCGATATCAATAACAGTTCTTTGGTCAACAGTGTCACAGAGCCTTTTACTTTTGGCAGACATTGTTCTGACTATTACACTGACACATTTCGTGCCAGGCTATTTAAACAAATGCAGGGATGTGTTAACTGAAATGTCCTCCTTTTGGTAATTGTTTCGTATTTTGTCTATTCGGTTGCTAAAACCCAATTGCAACTGCCCAATTTGACCTGACACTCCGTGAAGACATTCGGGTGATCTGCTGCTTAGGACAGTGCGCTGTTTCCTTTATTTCACATTCACCTAGATCTTGGTATGTTGTTTAATAATAGCCCTGCTAAAAGGCGGCGATGGTCAGTGCAGTACCCATGTCTAGACCAGGCAAACCAGTCATGGGCAACAATCTACACACCTTCGGATACCATCAAAATATTCAACCAAATCCGTACAAACCATTTCATGAAATGGGCAAGAGATCTGATCATTCCATTAAATGGACACTCCAACAAGTATTCATATATCATCGTAGGTAAAGCAAGATTCGTCTTTCACTGTCAACTTTCTATTGATATATACTGGGATAACGAATAAGGAAACACGCGAAACCACAGGTACCAGATACATTTATATGATTACACATGTCGTGGTATTCCGATATGTGTGGTATTTGTTACACATCTAATTTTACACATTGATGCTGACGCACGTGCACGAACAAATCCACAATATCATCGTGAATACAACATGACTAATTCCTCTTTTATTATTCTTTTTCTATTTGCAGATATTCAAGAAAACACATAAGGGAACGCATGAAATCCCCTCCCCCATTCGCCCTTGTAGAGAGTGACTAGGTGTGGGGAATTCCACGTGTTTCCATACCCAGGATGATGTCTATCTGGACACTTTCAGATATAGATATAACAACCCTGCGCAAATATGTGTAAGCCAGGCCTGACGTACTGACAGCCATTCCTGAGGCACAGGTGTTTATGGTCATATCCTTTATGTTTCGGTGCAGTTGTATTATTCTGTTATATGGCTTCTTTGCCAGACAAGTGAAATGCCTCGTGGTCCTTCGCAGGTGAGGTTTTCAGGAAGATGGATATGTATAGTTAGACATGTATTGCTTTCAGACGCCATTTCCTTAGCTTGGACATTAGAGCGTTTATACATATGATATAATATTCCAAGTAGTTGGTAGAACAACTCTATTGTCGGAAGCTGGCGGTAATTCGGTGACAGCAAATATGTGCCCATACTCCAGCTACCTGAAGGCCTAAAATTATCTTTTTTGTCCCACCCCGAAGCTTCTAAAACGACCGAGTTTATATGTAACTCATAACTCTAAACCGCGCTCACACGCTTGGCTACAACAATATCGACATTTTGATTTCTGCCGCTCATTAAGCAACGGCTGCTGCAATTTAAAGTAACCTGCTCAAGTAGTTTTTTAGTGTGTGTATGATGTTTCGAGAGTGTATCTTCTGTAATTTGTATTATCATGAATAAATACTGTGATAGTTATCATTGGGACACAATGTTTAGAGTTTTCAGTGATAGTTATTATGGGTCAAATTTCGTGTCCTAAATGTCCAGTGGCACCTGTGTTTTAGCGGCATGCCTTTTAAGGTAGCACTTTAGAGTTGCCTCCCTTTAGGCACTCTGCTGTAAATGCGTAATGTGTTTTGACTGTTGTTAATTACGAGGCCGATCGCGAGGGTTCCATACTTCGCTGGAATGCTCAGGAATTAGTGACTGTGTTTATAAAGGCTGGTTGTTCTGCTGACGTCAAACACACACATTAATTTATACTCGGAGCTATACTGGAGTTGTGTCATCATTCGGCCTACCTGCATCTGTACGCCTCTTCGTCAACGCTTGACCTACATTGAAGACCGCTCGCTTAGTAGAACTTAGTTTCTCACTGAAAACAAAGACTGTTGTGAGTTGATATTATATTTGTGACCCATTACTTAGATTTGTCTCAGATGCATTGGACTAGAAACCTCTATTGTTTATCGTTATATCTTGCTATTTGTCTGCTCAATTCATATTATTGAATATTTTAAAATTGTCTGTGTTATATTTTACTGGTTCATAGGGGATTTCTTATACCTTTTGTCACGGCAAATTATGAACCGTAACAGGGTATTTATTAATTAAAACCAATGCTCTTATTGCTGGAAACCAGATGTAATGTTGGTGGATACGGCATCAAACCACAACCAAACCAAATCTAAGGGCACGTCCACCTTATTTGTCACCACAGCTTTCTCAGACATTTGGACAGTTTCTATTTCAAGGTTTTACGGGGCTTTCGCTTCTGGTATTTTATGTGTACGTAAGTTTTTAAAGGATGTAGTTTGTCAGTGAGTGATGCCACAGCGCGGCTGACCCATCCGTTAAACGGCAATGTTAATATGCATCAGGAAATGTTGCCAATGAGGGAATCAATGGGGTGGTATATTTACACTGCCGTTGGGGAATATTGAGTGCCGGGCTCATTCCAACTTACCAAACTTACAGAAGGGGTTAAAGAGATTAACAGTTACGGGTCAGTGATTGTGCAAGGTGAATTTGTTACCCCAGGCTTGGTTGTAAGTGAATATGTTTCACAAGATAAATATACTATGGTCATATCATTTGCTACAAATCAAATGTTAACTGAGTGAACTATATCAACGTCCAGTAATAGAAAGTATTTAGATTACTCTCCTTCGAAATGTGGCAAACGATCAATCGTTTCATTCGCAGTGGACGCGGCGGTCAGTGCTCGGTCTAAAGGAGCTGTACGTTTACTATCAGTGTTGATGTTGTATTAAGTTGTATAGATGGATAACTTGTATAACTTGATAACTTGTATATAATAAATACAGATAAACTTTGAATCAAAAGAAGTTCATATTTTTCACATTTGGTCCCGGACACTATTTCACAGGGAACAAAATAAGGGATTATCACCACCCGGTGATTTCTCCTTCTGAGACATTAGCAGCTGGGCAAATGGGAAGGCGCCGTGAGGCGCAAAGCTGTAGAATAGTTGTATCTGAATCGCTGTCACATCCTTAGATGCGTTGTAGATGTTGAATATCCAAAGATATGTGGTATCTGAAAAAAGCACAGATGTGTAGTAAATGTTGTACGCCCACATATATTTACAAGCACACAGACGTATCTGCTACACTCACGGATTAGCCGTATTTAACACAAAACTATAGATGAGTGGCATCTCTTACCTATTCACGGTTCGTTTTCTGGTTTGTTGTTTAACGCCCTACTCGTCAATATTCCAGCCATTATTACAGCGGTCTGTAAATAATCGAGGCTGGACCAGACAATCCAGTTTACAACAGCACGATCATTGATCTACGCAACTGGGATACGATGACATGTGTCAGTAAAGTTAGTGAACCTGGCCACCCGATCCCGTTAGTTGTCTGTTACATGGGGTTTCTTTTCCTATACGGACTCATCATATCTCGTCTACACAAATGCGTAGTATGATTTATACATTCAAAATGTCAACGCTACAGAATTGTCAGTCTAAGTGACAGTATTGTCTAGAAAGACATGTTAACACAGCCTACAGTCCGCCAGTCGCAATATTTCCATGGAGGGTGACCTAGAGGTGAAGGCGTCCGCTCGTCATGCTGAAGACATTGGTTCCAATGAGCACATGTGTACAATCAGTGACGTCCATTTTTGGCGTGTTTATTCTTGGAATATTGCTAAACCCATACTCACGGATTGCTTATTGTTTAACACGTGAGTTAGAAGTGGAAAACGAATTTTTCTATTTGTCTGTGAAGATTATAATAACTTAAGAAAATACGTTTTCTATTGTATATTTGTAAAAGAAACAAAATAGCTTCAGGTTTAATCTCCTCATGATGGCAGTCAATGACACACAATGCACGAAGTATGTAAATATATGTTTCATAGCCCTAAAAGAAGACACACATCATGAAATGCGTAACTATTGTAAATAATGTGCATGAATTGTGTTTTGCAATGTACATGTCACTTACTCACTCACTCCATGACAAATTACTTGGGAACAAATTGTATTTTCATGAATTTCGAAATTGGAACAAAGAAAAAAATCAATATTTCTCGAAAACAAAGAGTCAAAGGAATTATTTCAGATCTTGTTACAATGGTTGCTTGCAATATGTGACCACATTGAAAAACTGGTTTCATTTGTTTCGATGACAAAGCAGAATCGTCAGCCAGACAAATTCCTTCAACACTCAAACATCAAAGCTTTATGTAAATAGACCGATCCAGTGCGGGCCGATAAGTCCCCGCCCACTTCGTTTTTGACGTTAGGGGGACAACCAATAGCTAATCACAATCGCGTCACCGCCGGCGAAACGTTCGTTATTGAGAACGGTGTAGATGAATTCTGCTTATGGTAGTTTGGTATTCGTCGTTTGTGAGTGATATTTAAAGAGGAAACTCCTTCGTAATTTATTTTTAATATAACGTAGTTGACAGATCGTAACTGGCGAGTGGAATGGATTACATGCCCGACGAAAATCATCATCCTGACCAGCTGCTGCATGAGAGTGAAAAGCGTATTTTCTCTCGGACCAAATAATCTGAGAGTTCACGTCCATCTAAGCGGGGAGAGGAGGCAGAGGAGGAGGAAACCCCTCGAAAAGCCCCTCGACGTATGACGCTGTTCTTTACGCACCCAGTGTAGCCAATATGGCTGGAGCTTAGTACTTAAGAGTGAGCCCGGTTTATTTTCAACAGCTGATTAAATTTGCTGAGTGTTGTCACAACTGAAAACCTACCTGTAGAACATGAGCTATTTTAACTATTTTGTCACTTCAGTTTAGATCAAATAATTGTTATTAGTGTTAGTATTAGGACAGTAGATGTGTAGTCGCAATCTTGCAAAAACCGTGAACACAGCCACATGTTCACCTTGTAGATCGTTTCGATATCTGTAAACTGTTTACCGACGCTTCTTGTGGTTTCTTTATTTCTTAACAGGATGTTCAAATTTAGCTAAATCAGTAATGTGAAAACATGGGTTTCTACCTTTTAATAAACAAAGCAGAAAACAAATTTCCCGTCCACTACTTGGTGCACCTTATTTGTCTATATATGAATTACTGAAAACAAAATCACAAACCAATCACAGTATTATTTTACAACCTATATTTGAACTTAGATTGGAAGAGGTAATAGGGCATGTATGCAGTATGCTTCCATGGATGTATCTTGACATGCTCCGAATATTCAGTACCTAATCTGCAGTAATTCTCAGTACAATTTTTCTCATCAAAATCTGTACACGATCCCAAAATGACACAGTGACTGAAAATATGGAAATGAATGTGCCTAATCATCCTTTCCTTTTTCTGTGTACTTTGTTGTGGAATCCTAATTTTCAAACTTCCACAATTCTGGACTTCATGAACTACCAGCATTTATGTACAAGTATGTCACACCACCATACAACGGAGAAGATTCAAGTCTGCACCCGTACACTTCCAGAAATAGGAAACCAGTGATGCAAATTCTTTGATCAGAGGATGCACAGTTATCCAACAAATTAATATGTTTGAAAAAGAAGTACACTAAATAAAATAAACTTCCTTTACTTCAGAGATATTTAACTGCCAATTACTAACTTGCAAGGAATATTTACTTAGTTCAAAGCACTTTGTCAATAAAATCACACGTGGACATTATTGCTTCTTAAACAGTGGTTTTATTAGATTTGAGACCATATCCGTGGAGGAAAAACATTAATTCTGATCTATTTCCTTTTCTGAGTTACCAACTAGTGTCATCAAAACTATATTACAGTTGTTTCAAAATGTGCTAAAAGTCATAACAAAAGTGAAGGAACCACACATGAAAATGCCCTATTACTTTCACACCCTGCAACTAGTGCGTAATTTAATATGGAGGACATTTTCCAATTAATAATCAGCAAACCCTGAACAATTTGTCAAAAAAAACATCTTGAAAAACACTACTTCGGAGCAGTCTTCAAACATTGGTAACCTCCTCAAAAGGTGATGATTTCTAAGAACCATTACATCAAATTTTGGTTAAAAACATGTTTCAGTGTTCATTCCAGTGACATGAATAGTCAACTCAGAATTTTGGCACTTATTATGTTCCAAGACTGAATAATGCCGTACCATGGTGGGACCAGAGCACTATTTGTTGGTTGTTTTTCAAATTGATTTTCAAATGATTTGCTCATAATGGCAGAGTATACTACTGCATTACTTTAAAATACGTCAGTGTACATCCAATACGTGTAAAATAATTATGTTGTAACAAAAATTCAAAACAGATAATGTTCTCATAATCCAGAAAGTCAGTATTCTTCTCGTATAGTTTTTGTCTCGATTCACAAAGAGTACGGTAATTCTGTTCAACAAGGTCTGATGTCTTTAAAGAAATTCCAAAATATTTAAGTCATGGCTTTATAAGACACTCGTTTGAAATAATGTTTATAACATTTGCGAAGTCTTAAACTGCTGTTTGTTTTCTTATTAGGAATGATTTTGCACATGTGCGAAAGTTTGGAAATTCGAGCAAATTCTCACCTTCGAGCAGACGTAGGTATCGTGAAGGATGTGTCGGCATTTTAGTGATCGTGAGACTTATCGCTTCTCTTGATCCGCCTTGATTTGGTTTGTCTTCACCGTACTGGTGTTGTTGAAGGTACACATCAAATCGCAGCAATATATAATAGATATAAGTCTGGCAAATCTACAAAGCGCGCCCGGACTGCTGATTGACCGAAATTGACGCATGGGCCAGTTTTGACTGACCGACCGGATCGGTCTGTCGGCAATAAAATTAAAAACAAATCTGAATTAATCAGTCGTATGATTTGGCACTGACAGTGTTCCAGAAGACATGTTCCATGTTTATACATGGGCAAACTGAGCCATATACCTTTCTTGACATAAATTGACAGGGGATGCATGAAAAGGACAAAGGGCCATATTCAGTGTCATTGTGTGCCATTCCACTGAAGGCAGATGCTTTATATGTAAGTTTCTTGCAGGGCGGTACTGAAAATAAACAATGGTACTTATATATGAGGTGCACCTGCCCTGAACGGTGTCACTTCAGGTTAAGTTCACTGTTTTGTCCAATGCAAAATGTTACGGAAGGCTTTTGTTGCCCTTATACCTTAAGGAATATAATGTTTCTGGTTCACACATCGTAGATTTATCCCATGATAAACAGACCTGTCATAGCAACGTCAATACTAATTTAAGTCTACATAAATATTTGTATCAGCGAGTTTCTGAGGGAAACGTGATTTTTTTTCGAGGGAATCATAGTTATTCTTTGGTTTCTGTTAGTGTATTAATAAAGAACAGGCAAAACAACACATTCTCCTGAAAACTGCCAAGTTAACATTGATATTTGGTGGAGTCTAAGGCACCGTTGTATAGAATGACTAAATATGAAATCTTTCTGGTTTGTATTAGGCAGGTACAGATGATATGTCAGGTCAGGAAGCTTCTGATATTGGACGCATATATATTCCACAGGACAGCATGTGCTTCAACTACAAGTCAGTAGTACTATATCCAAGCATCCTTTTGGGAATACCGACGTCTGCGTTATTGTGTTTTTGGCACGTCTGTTAAGCTGATCAGAAAGAAGCTGATCACAAAGAAACTATCGTAAACTCCATCGTGAACATCCATTAAATACTTCCACACACCTTCCACTGCTATTGCAACGTGGCAACCTATCTGCATGCCAAAGAAATGCCACGTCCTCTTTGTAAATGTTGGTCACGGGTCAGTGTCCTGTGTTCTTTTATGAAATTTAACTTTGGTAAATGGTTCAAACAGACTTAATAGAAAATGCCTGTGTACGCCTGCTTGCAAAACCATTCAGCATGCTCACATCTTAAGTCGTGGTACAAAAAGTGTGATTTCTTTTTCGCCATTTTAAAATGTTTTCTACTTAAGTTCCGGCGACGTCGATTGGAAATTAAATTACAAGCAATTAAGTCTCCTCTCTGCATTAACGTATTTCGTTGAATATCGATTGCAACTGACACAAACCACGAAAAAAAGGTTTTTAATAATGTACAGCCCGAAGCCTCCGTACTTTATATTAAGGTAATTATTTGACGCAGGGCGAGCCTTACTTTAATCTTTAATAAGAGCTGGAGGACAAAAAGATACAATAAAAACAGTGTCTTACTCGGAGACAAATCGCTGTTAATAATATTGCTACGTCCTCTTAGTACTTACACGAACATGAAGACGTCGCTCGTCGATTATTAAATGAGAATGTAAGTGAGCAAACATTTTTAGCCCCAGGATGACAATCACTTGTGCAGGTTTATCATATTTGCACGTAGACACCGTCTTTGATGTGACAGCGTTATGGGCACACCTAGGGTCATAATGGCCTAGACGTGTATATATACTTCCCATAAAAAATAAGACTCACTTAAAACACTCACAGTATGTTATGAAACGCCTGTGCAAATATCGTGCATATGAACAGCTTTAAGAATCTTTTTTAGAATTCGCCAATTTTCACTGATTTTCATCATGTATTGACCTCATGACAATAATCTCTTCAACGTTACGAATTTATTTTACAGTACATCAGTTCATGTGTAAACAGTTCTTTTAAACAAGATGGAATCTTTATTTGCAAAATTCAGTTTAGAACAGTTGCCTGAGTGAGTGAGTGACTATATTTACACTAGTGAGTAAACTATTGATAGGACACATACAGTACATATCAGGAATATAACTACAGCAGGGTCTGGACAAGGTTGATGTTACCTCACAAAATGTCAAATAACACAGACTATAAACACGATGTATCCGTTAACACTCACACTTTCATAAAGTTTATCATAATACTGTTACGAGAGTGTATTTTCTGTAAATTGTATTATTGTTTAAGTGATAATTATTATTGGGTCACAATGTTTAGAGTTTTGAGTGATTGTTATTATGGGTCACATTTTGTATCATAAACATTCAGTGCTTCCAGTGCTTCAGAGGCAGGCGTTTAGGGTAGCATTTTGAGTTACCTCCCTGTGTTTGACTTGTCGATCGCGAAACACTACGATGATTCCATGCTTCGCTGGAATATTCAGGAATCAGTGACTGTGTATATAAAGGCTGGTCGTGGTGACGACACGGATAACTGGAGTACATCATTCGGCCAACTTCAGCCTCAATGTCTTTGTCAACGCTTGAACTACATGACCGTGGCCTGACCGCTCGCCGTTTTACATTCAATATAAATGTTTCTCACTCCCAATCCAAGACTTTGGTGAGTTGATATTATATTTGTGACCCATTACTTTAGATTTGACTCAGTTGCATTGTACATGAAACCTCTATTGTGAATCTTTGTATCTTGCCTTTATTTGCCCAATACAAAATATTGAATATTTTCGACTCGTCTGTGCTATATCTTAGTGGTTCTGGAGGGATTTCTTATTCCTTTTGTCACGGGACGTTATTCACCGTAACACAATCTAAATGCAGAAAAACAGTATGACAATACAGACGATGTGGTAACGGTAACGGACACAGAAAGCCAACGAGAAAAGTATTCAAAATAACATGTGACAATGAGGTATCGACCGATAGTAATAGATGGGTAAGACAAAGGATGGACTAGGTGTTACATATCACTCAGAGAACAGTTACCGAGGACGGCATGCCTAACATAAATTTTAGATCAGTTTAGATATTATGACACCACGAACAGTCAAATGTTCGTTTGTACATGGTGGCAATGCCCGATAC
This sequence comes from Haliotis asinina, assembly GCF_037392515.1. Taxonomy (NCBI): domain Eukaryota; kingdom Metazoa; phylum Mollusca; class Gastropoda; order Lepetellida; family Haliotidae; genus Haliotis; species Haliotis asinina. Next base: position 40,472,388 of record NC_090285.1, read on the forward strand.
AAACCACAAATGTAACTGGAGGCAGCTCTTATATTTCCTCCTGTAGGAACAGACGTACGCGTCTCCTAAATATGACGTGCGTTAGAGATCTGTTGAGAAACGATCAGAACCATTGGGCTTGTAAGTCTCCCACGAGCTACTTCCGAGAAAAAGCTGGTACCCGGCTCCGTTTGCATATGCTAGACGGGGTCCAGTTACTTCCGCTTTCCGGTGACAAGCGTATGATTGTTAAAGAACCAGTTCTGGATTCAAATTGCGCGACCGCTAAATAAAATTTTACTAGAGCAGACCAAGCGTACAGCCATGCTTGACTTTCACAGCTATTGACTGTCGTAGTATTCTAGTTGGCTGATTTGGGGATGGATAATTAGGATTATAGGACAGTCATTCGAAAAGGTATGAAACGTTGTTTGTTAGAACTTTGCTAAGGTTTCGCAAAGTGCCGTGAATTTTACACGGGTCCTGTTCCCGTATGCATGAGCGCCATCGTCTCGAGAGACACGACATAGACCTGCAGGATGCGCTTACCGCTGAACATTTTTCTCGGTAGTTTTGACCTTTCCATTGACAATATTCAGTGGCGTTCTGACAGTCACAGTGATTTCGCCCCGGGATGAATTCAGGCCAGTGTCACTTTCGTTGACGTGTGCATCACGTTCGTTAGGGCACCTCAAGAACTAGTCCATTCCTATTCAGCGTCCTCAGTTAAACTGTACACATCTGAAAACATTAGAGATTCTGTTCTCCTAGCGCCATTGGCGTCTAGCCAGAATGCTTCGATTTATTGGGGGTGGTATTAACACACTGTCGGTGAGCATGGAAACAATCTCTAATCGTCTGGTCATTAATAACACTTACGGTGGTCTGGTGCATGAGAATAGCGATTTAGATTGACTGTTTGTGCTAAATTTCTTAAAGTAAGACTGGTTTGTGATTTCCGGATTGCGGACTTTATTTCCTTTGGTACCCATTGCCTGATTAAAACAAGTTTTGAATGCATGATAAATACGGAATTGCATTATAAAACAAATGTGAGCAAAAGACAGAAAACAACACTCGAGGATTACATCTGCGAATACAAAATTAGTTTGTATATGTAAAACGTACTTTCTATTAATTTAACAGAATAAAAAAATAGGCTATATGTTTTTGTTTGTTTTAATTTTTAAAATTTTGTTTTGTTTTGTTTGGGTTTTGTTTTTTTTGTTTGTTTGTTTGTTTGTTTGTTTGTTTGTTTTTATGTTGTTGTTCTTGTTGTTATTTGGGGTTTTTTTTGTTGTATGTGGTCATTATCAGTAATCTAGGTGATATACTGTTATACATCATCCGCATGGAGATGTTTAGGTTAACGTTCAAAGTAATAGCGATGTGCCACCAAAATACAGAATTTACCATTTGTTCGGTAATAACCGACAGCGCTCTATTTTCATTTGCTTTCATATATTGTTTCTGACATTTCACTCCCATTTCAAACATTTGATTATTGTTCCTGACATTTAAAATAAGTCAAGAACTATGCATCAGCTTGTAGTCATGGCATCAAGGGAGCTTCAGTTTATTATGGACGATTATAACACGTGATACAGTTGAATATTGTTTGATTTACCCTTGTTAGATAGTCACACTGAAAGGCATGTGGAGCTCTCATAACCTTCATTCCAGACCAGTTGAGATACGTGCTTATACCTATTTTTATGCCTTTAGATAACATACGGAATGCGAAAGTTTAAACTTAATGAGACGAGAGTACCTGTATTCATTATTTACAAAGTATCATAACCTCAGCATAACAACTAAACAGATTCAAAATAAAACTCATCATGGTTCTATAGATTATGTCGGTTTAACCACCAGCCACCAAAGTTTGTATGGTTAACGGTTACTCTTTTTCCCTTAACGGGAGTCAGTAACTTTATTACCGTAACTGTGATTGTGTGTGAATAAATACCACAAAGAACAAGGCTCCAACAATGATTCTTGATTAAGGCTTGCTGCTTACTAATGTCAAGACTCGTCATTTTGAAAATGTAGAATATGTATCACTTACCTTTATAGAGAAAATACGTGTGCGTGGTATGTCAGTAGGATCTGGTAACGACTGTCCACTCTTTCACGGAGACAAAAGCACGATGTGGTTACTTTGCCATCAGCGAATCAGCTCACAGCGAAGAGCTAAGCCTGGTAATATACAGACAGGTGGCGCCAATAACGGCGGACTTGGCAAAGTAATTGTTTGACTTAACCACGGCTTACCATAGTAACAGCCTGAAATGTTACGCGCACAACCCCATAAATCGCAGAAGAACTAGTGACCGGTTCCTACACACTACCAAGCCTTCAGGAATACAGAAACTGCTAACTCTAATCCAGAGACTGACGGTACTTACAAGCATTGTCAACAATGATCTTAATATATATCCTCGTCCTTGCATAGTTTCACTGCGATTCTGCTGGTGATAACACGTTGAAGGGTATGTCATAAAATGATCATGATTCGCACTATCATGAGAATACTAAACGCTTCATTCCCAAAAGTGATATCAATTATATTGATCTTTCATTTCACTCGCCACACGGTATTCCCAAAGGAAATCAGACTGACGGTCGTGAAGCTGTGAAAACCGAAGAGCTAGGGTTTTCTTATCTCTTAGCAACACTAATTCTAATAATGCAAACACCAACGCGAGCTTGATATATTGCTTTTGGCGGGTTTGATTCAGCATCAAATACTGAGAAATATTTACACGATACTCCGCACTTCAACCAATTCATACAGTTAATCAACAACACTAGAATTCCTCCTGAAGCATGATGCCCATATGTCACATTTAGTGATACAGACACCAGTGTAACGAGAATCAAGGAGAAATTATCAGTGAAGCTCGCCACTGGCATCGGTTATTCACGGAAGTCCGAACTCAGTCCTTTCAAACACATTATTGACACTGACACAGTACTTCTGGAACATGTTTGTAAACATCTCTTGCATTCCAACACTGCTGAAGTGTCGCTCGTCGCGCGCTTAAATCAGTCACGTAATCTATTAAACATGTAATTCACACTGTTCAGGCCATTAGCCTAGCTCAGGAAGTATCTATGTCCGTGGCTTTGGGGCTTTGGTTGTACTATTGTGACTCATCACACCATTACCACAGATGCTTTTCCGTCGAGCTCGACACCGTATAGATGTGATGTCGATAATGCCGAGGCGAAGGTAAAGGCATAAATCACTCGAGCACACTTTCCATGGGAACGAGTGAATGAACAATATTATAGTTAGTTTACTTTATGTCATGGGTAGAAGCCCAGCGTGATACATATCTCAGACGTGTATCCGTTCAGAGAACGCGTTTGGTGCTGAATAATTAGGATGAATCATGGTTCGAACCCACGATATCATGCGCCGAAGATGTGAACTCATAAACGGCTAGAGCTGTCTGCTTGAAGTTGCTAATGTCACACACTGACCATCACTAGGAAAACTCGTCAAACATTTTTTCAGTGCAAGCATAAGTGAAAGCATTTTGACAAGTTTCATTTGACATTCAGCTTGTGAAACACATTCACACAGATTTAATATAAAAAATGGCAATGCCTAACAGAGAATAACTCTGATAGTGTCACGTAATCCTTGTGCCCTAATATAAAGACTTACTATTTTGCTTGTAAACCACACCACGTTTTACCGAAACTTAAGAAGAACAATTGTAACACTAAATGAAACTTTTTTGATGATTTTATGTGTACCTCAGAAAGAACGGGTATATAACTTGTTATTTGACAGTAGTATTGACTATTTACCAGTGTTCCAAGTGTAATACATTCTTCACACGATATTAAGCTTGTGTTTTATATTTGGAATTGTTCTATATTAATTTTGGACTTGTACACAATTTAGACTGAATTATCTAGAAAGTGTTAATAGGTGCTGATGCCAGAATCATCTGCTTCTTATATTATTGTATGTTTTAGCGTCTTAGTCCTGTGTATATAAAGGCAGGTGGCCATTGCTTCTCATCTCACATTGCATCTCACGTTCCTGGAAAACAGCATTGTTGTGATGACTGTACCATTATACCGTCTTATGATCGCGGCTCTTGTATTGTGTGACCTCTGAATTTGTACTGACACTCTGTCTTGTAGTGGCATTTTAGTTACGTAGTTAAATTTAGTTAATTACACATTTCCTTATTATGTGTTGGTTGTTGGAATTACATTAATTTCACACTGATTATGTTTGTATATCGTAGCAGTTAACATACGCTGACCGGACTAGTAGTTTCGTACTGGGGTAATACACATACCGGTCGGGATTTATAATGTGAGCTGGTCAGTAACTGTAAGAGTTATAATTGTTTCTCTTTCTTGTAAGTGGCTTGTAGGTTCCTAAGGAGCCTTCAGTAGATACCTACCTTCGGAGATTCAGCCGACTGTCAGCCATTAGCAGCAGAAGTTCAACGGCAGTTGGTGCGAAGACCTTCTTACCTACATAGCCATCCATGTGCTGTCTTACACTCATAGTTGAATTAATGCAACTCGAGGTTCCTACTTAGGTATAAACTTTGCTGCACTTCATTTGATGATTTGGTTACCGAGAGCTGGGCCTGTTAAATCAGTCATTTAGAACTGACAGGCTCAGCTCTCGGTCACCAAGGCTTCAACTTAACCTCATGAATGCTTCAGCAAGATGTTGTAGGGTGACTTAGTCTATCACATTTGGTTAGATTCCATTTGCTAATTCATATTAGGTCCACGGGTTTTTGTCGAGGCCGGATGAATCATGACTGTTCCGCGACTTGTGTCCCCATCGATCGTTTACCTGTCCTTATCTTTCAATGTCACGAGTTTCTGTCGTTAGTGTTTCCTGGTGCACTTTACAGAAAAAGCAAACACAACATCGGAAATATCCACAGGGTAGTAAGCAATTTGGAAGTTCACTTCGCATACATTTTGTAATGGTTCTGTAACGTAATTTTACCTGATGACGGTGGTCGTAAAAGGGAACTTAATGGATAGAGCTAAACGTTTCGGTGATTTGGTGTATGGTATTTATCGTGTTGGTTATTTTGTGTGATACATTCGTAAAAAAACAGAGGAAATAATCAGATGTGGCGCTCATATATTTTGTGGCCCTTTGGCTTTGAACAGAGGATATCATTTACCATATTGTGTTCATCTGTGGGAACAGCAAGATATTTAATGATATTCGCAGGTAACGTGATATTTTTTAAACCAAATCAGACTCTCTCACAGCCCCCCCCCCCCTTCTTTCTCTCTCTCTATCTATCTATCTATCTATCTCTCCCCCTCTCTCTCTCACACACACACTGTTACCTTACAGTATTTGAAAGCACAAGTCTTAAAATTCATCACGCTGTAGTTTATATGCAACAATTCGTCATGATAGTATACAATTCATACTGGATTTCTTACTGTTCTTTAGCGTAAATACAGCTGACGCAACTTAATGCTGCCATTGTTCTTAGGCACGCATTTATCATACCAACTTTGTTTCTAGTGTTGACTGCAATCGTATATTTTAGAGACAAACTTCAGAAATCAATAATTGCTGTAAATCCTTGATTTTGCACCGACTTTATTTTCTTGCAGCCATTGAATTTATTTCCGCTTGTTGGAGATAAGAGAAGTAAATGGTAAAACCCGGGCATTGATGTGACGATAAAACAAGTAACGTGAAGGCATATCATATGCGACTTATTTTGCTTGAATAGACAGGTGTTGCTTATCAAAATGTTTTTCAATGACGTTTTACTACACAAGACAAAGTATTCGGTGATGTTCATATTTTGTAACTGCATACTCGTGAATTATTATTTTTCACAAGTTTTAACATCATTCACCTTTCATAACTCTGCAGTTCTTAATCCGGTTGTGAAAATATTATAAACAAGTATTCTGCAAAAGCAGTGAAATGCTCACTAAATATTACATGATAATTTGCTTTTATTGGTGTGCATTTTTGTCTATGCGTCTTTAAAAGAATCCACACAGTGTTTGTGCGTATCATCAGTATTAAGAGTGGAGCTAAACAAAACTTTTCAGCATGTGACATACATACATGTCCTCACTGATAGGTGTATTTGGTTCCCAGATTTCTTTATTATGTTACCATGTGAGCTCTCGGTATGCGATAAGATTAATCAAAAGATCAAGGGAGCAGTTCATAAACAAACAAATTCTCTATGGAGAAACTAGGACACACACGTTTCAGACATCCAATCATACCCGCTACAATGTGCCACATGTGCCCTCTGTTTTTTTTTTAACTAATGTTTGCTTTGGTTGCCTCCAGCAAGCATTGGTACGATCACATCTCAGCATTAGTGAATTTCTAGATTAGAATTGGTCTTAAGCAAAATATGCTTGTCACAAGAAGCGACTATTGAGGTTGGGTGGCCAGGCTTGCTGACTGAATTTACACGTCATCGTATTCCAAGTCGGAGATCGATGCTCATGCACAAGCGAGTATTTACAATCCACCACCATATATCTGGAATATTATTGAGTGCTACGTTAAACAACAAACAAACAACAAATCACCAAACCTTTCGGGGATAGTGACCTCTTCGATACACCAACAGTCGCATAGCACTGTGCGGGTTTGGATTGCATCCTCGATTGTACTTCAGTTGTTTATCATGGCAAAACCAACGGCACAATGATCTCTATGTGAACTTTAGAATGCCGATTCTATACCGTCATATAGAAATTTTGAAATAACATATATTTATTTACAACTTCACTTTCCTATGTTGTGTTGTCAATTCAGGTCACCTCGGATTCCTATTTTGGCATGGCTTTAGGAGGACGTTTTCACTGAGAATTAAACATTGGAGGATTTGTTCGTTCTTACGTACTTAATTGCTACCATGAAGACATGAAGAACCTATTCATGCACTGCATGTGGGATAACCGAGTGCAGTTGTCCTCATACAGCTTCTATATGCCAATGGAGGCTAAATTAGGAATCAGTGTACCTCACACAAAAGCCCCAACAAGATATAAGCATATCAACAATGCATTCAAACATCATTTTACTTGCTTAACTCAAGGGTAGGTGATGTGACTGAACTCGCTCCTAAATACACAACGAACACCCTATGTAAACTATATTTGAAGACCATATTTAAAACGTAATTTAATCGTATAAAAAAATTCTACAATATTGTTACATTTGAGTTATATAGAGTGGAACCATTACGAATTTTGAAATTCTCCAGTTAACCACAATTGTTCACGTAATGACGTAGTTTCGACATTCAACATGAAATTACTTTTCTTTAATCAGATTGTTTCGAAACTGCTTATCTGACACCGCACACACTCGGCAGGTGAAATGAAATACAAATTAAAAAAGACAAAATGATAATTTCATCGGGGAAAGATAAACATAACACGCAGTCGGTTAGAAGTACAATCCGTAGCATGGCAGTGATCGTCTTCCACAATTAGGAACTGAATGCAACAGTATAGATAACTCTCGTTGTGAGGAACTGTTATGATACCGCTCTGAACAGAACCATCGAGAAGACACGTTTCTGGATTAACGGTGGTTCAGTGAAACTAGTGTACTTAGATTACATTTATGGTAAGTCATGTACAGGAAATAGAGGGGAGATGTATATAATCCCTACAAACATGTTCACAGCGCAGTATATGTCCGCCGCCACCTTGTCTACTGTTTAACTACGATCGCTGTATATGACACGTGTTCATTCCAACAAACCGAACGTGCGATTAGTTATGGAAAATGGCGATCCAATTAGAAATGGATATGGCGCGGATTGATGACTTTTGTGATCCTAATGGTACTTGTTAAAGTTGTACTGAAGCTGTTGCTGTTCGGAAGGGAAAAGCGTGTCATATCTTGGACGTTTGTCTTACTCGGCCTCTGATAATAAGGCCAGAGATTTCACTCTCGGGCAGGCATTATTAGTTTCATGAAGAAATGTAAGAGTCGCATAAGGAAGCAGAATTTACTTTCCATCAAACGTTTGACTAAACATGGTTGAAATTTTTTAAATGCATATTTAGAGAGTAGGTGAAATTGTGACTAATATGCAGCAAAGCTTCGTTGGGAAGAATATGCATTAACTTCAGTTATGTCAACTACTATATAGCCGATTCTCACAGACAGCTGGAAATGTGCGGTAAGGCAATATTTGTTCTTGGTGCACATAAGTGACTGTACAACAATTGATACTTCACAATCGAACCAGCAATTCGAAGGTCGTCAAAGTGCAGTGGAATGAGATTAAGTCAAAATAAATTTAGTTCTACGCACCCTTTAATTGTAGAATATTTGTTGTTTTATTATGGCTAAATATTAGTACAGTTGCCAATGGTTTATGGGGTGGTGATCTACCTTCACTTGTTGGCGATCCTCGGCCCTTTCTTTATCTTGCATTGTTCTAATTTGGAACCCTATTTTAAAGATATACGTGTATGCTAGTTTCATTATATATTGCTGTAATATACCAATTAACTTTAGTGTCCTTCGACGACAGGTTTTTAACATGTGCGCATTTATGTGCCGTTGTGACTATAAACTTTAACTCACAATCCCCTTCACAATGGCGGTCAAATGACACACTTTATGTACTTTTTGAATGATGTGGATTCTCATATCAGCACGGACTTTGAAAAGCTCGATATTTCACATTGAACTGAAATATCATGACATAATATAATCACTCCTTTATATTTAACTGGCAGAATTGTTCTGTTTGATATGATAGTATTTTTAGTATCACACAGGTTCGAATATGCACCGAGGTCTGTAATACAAAGTTACCATGTTCCTGTAGACTCTAGATCGTCACTACACCTTGAAACGCGCGTCTTTCCATGTACTAATGTAGCAGTGACGTTGTAACGTATTTCATCATTGCAGTATGTTTTATTTAAAAGTCGATAAAACGTTGTACAAAGCCATTTCCTTTTTTGTGCACTACAGTTTTGTGGGTAATAGTTTTCGCAGTATTCTCTTTGCCTGTTGCTTGGTTAGGCCAGGTTAGTGAATATCCTCATCATGTGCATTTCATGTTAATGGGGATCTCCGTGATGTTACTGAGGATTTTGATCGGCTGATTTGATCATCTGTGTCAATAAAATGATACCTCGTGGTGTCTGGTGGTAGAGATTGCGTCCTGACAGCCGAACATGTGAGGCCAAGCCAGAATTGTCACAAGGATAATTATTTGGTTGTACAAATGCTTTATAAACCTTTCAGGATATGAAGTATTTAACCTGTTCGAGGCAAGAATGTCTATTTAAATATGCTCTAATATTAGCAATATAAATATGTCGACGTTATGCTTAGCTACAAGCTACATCGGTCGAGGCGGTAAAATAATCACACCTCATGGTGTTGTTATTATTAGTTAAATGTCTCAAATACTTTCCAAGTTATCTAGTAAACTGTAGGCGCTGTGATGTACATGGCATGTGTTTTTGTGTGTGCATGTTTATGTTCAGGAGACCATATTGTGTTACTTTGATATTCATCACGATGTCGTAGGACAGGGATATAACGAAGCTGCTTTGTCTTATAGACAGCTGAGCTAATTTTGAATACCACACGTTAAACACGTACCTTTACCTATTCTTATATATCATAATGAATTTCTATTACAAGCCCACTATGCTTACTGAAGTGAAATAATTCAAAGGGGAAACTGTTTATTACAAATGTGTGTGTTTTATTGTTCATATGTGATCATGCGGTGCATGTTTTTTCAGTTTCCTCCCTTCGTTCCTGATAAATGTGCTAATGAATCTGAGATACCACTGTGACACAATGCAGTGTGATTTATATTTATAATGAAATGTTACTCGGTATTTTTCTCTCGCTCGAATAAAACGATTCACACCCAACATCGAGTCGTGTTTTCTCGAGCTGTTACAATAACCTTTCATTGTCTACAGTAATAGGTTCACATTGGTTCTTTTTGTTGTTTGCATTTCACGATAACTTTTGGTATGAATACCCAACTAGGACATGTATTCTATCTGTTCATCATGTTTTAACGTATATTGTATATTGGTTCATGATTTTGTTGCACTAATTCGTGTTTATGTTTAATGTCTTTTTTTAGGTATTGTTTATAAACTCAGTCGTGTAAGTATTTACTGCCGTTTTCAGTTTCCTCGTCCCACGCGACGAGCAAAGTGATTTCTTAAAAGTTCCTATGTAAAAATATACATTTTTTGATGTAAGAAAACACTTACACACTATGTGCAGAAAATGGTAACCTCCAGGACAAAGAACTGCAGAGTTGTTTGGCGCACTCACTGAATATGTCAGTCTGTTTGTATTATGGACGAAGGCCTTCCTACTGAATAAATACTATCTGTCTGTCTGCCTGCCTGTCTGCCTGTCTATGTAAAGGGACACATTCTCCATCCATTACAGAACACGTATCCTAAACCGACACGCACCATCTGCAGCATCCAAACTCGTTATACGCAATCTACCACAACGCAACAACGATGTGTTGTCTGCTGTAATTGATTGTGGCCGAGAGGACCTTACACCCGTTGTCAACATGACAGATGTAGGAGAGCCGCGATCTGTTAGGATAGTGTACAGTGGCAAGGACTCCATTCTCTACGACACATCTTTCAATTTTCTCTGCGCAAAAGATCATTTAGTGAATTTAGTGAAGATTTAGACAGATTTGTGGCATAGAATGTGGCTACAAGACCATCTCCTGTCCTGGGAGATGTATTACATTCGCTTTGTAGATTTTGGTTTTGACGCTGCCTTCTTCTTTGTAATTGAGTTAGGTAAAAATAGCAAAGCCCAATCTACATTGACAATGTGACCTACTATATAGGCCAGTCATGACCACAATTAATCATCGTTTTAATCAATGGAGACAATATTCAGTCAGCATGGCACCGAAGTCACAGAACGAAAAACAGCGGTACTTTAGAATGAGATGATTGCATTCGTCAGTGTCATGAATGCGAACACAACGTCTACAATTATTTCTGGCAATTATAATACCAGTGATTTATTCAGGTCAGAGACCATTATAACTGGTAAAAGACACATGTGTAGTGATGATTATTTGTTTGCGCTGTGTTATGTGCAGGGGTGCTTGTTGAGAGTAGGTTTGGATTTACACCGATTTTACGATTGTACATAAAAGACTATACAAAGAGTTAAATATTAGCAGTTTGGTTATCAAATTCTTCGTGTGATGTGCTAATATCGTGGCTATTCCTTAAGCTGTGGGTCAGTAATTCCTTCAGAGCTACAAATAAATTGGGAGGTACCCAAAAGGTTAGATTGGGAGGTAACCGAAAGGCACCAAAAACAATTGTTTTTTACGGTCTTAATTGCTTTGTGTTTTTGTTGTTTTTATTTTGTTTTGTTTTTTGTTGCGTGTCGTTTGCTTTTATATTTTTTGTATTTGTTTCTAATCTATTTTTGTAGTTTTTAAAATTTGTTTTAGCTTTGCTTTGCAGAACAGCACATTCAGCAATTTCAGAGCTAAACAGCTTCGGTTTGCAATTAGAGACTCGAACAGACAAATGAGTGATTATGAACATTGACGTACAAGCATATGTTGCTGATGACACATTCTAACCCGGATCTTCACACAGGATGGACAATAGAACAATTAGGTATTTGGGATGCAAGGGTGGTATTTCATGAACGATTACCGCTTAAATGCCAAGTGTTTCTATGGGTATTGTCAATCACACACAAGCAAAAGAAACAATTCATTGATATAGATAATTTCATTCGTTTTATCATAAAGGTATATGCAGGCCTTTTCCGCTGAATGCTAAAATTATCCTTGACAGCATCTACGGGTTGTAACATTGATGGCTATTTAAGTCAAAATCAAGTGGAGCCAAGGCCTGGATTTTCGAGCTCTCTTAGCGCTAAAATGCCATAGATTAACATTAACTTACGACTACCATAGCGCTAAGAGAGCTTCGAAAATCTGAGCCCTGGTCGTTAGTTCGCTTGAGATACAGTGTTTGTGTCAACGCTGAGTGTCCTTAAACCATGATTCCTTACTTTGCAGCTGCAAAGACCACAACCGTCTAAAAAGAACCTACCGTTGGAATACGTGGCCGTCCCATTGACTGGTACAAAATTATCAAACAAGCATCCCAACGTCACATTTTGATTAGAAACTAGATCGCTTCTACAGGACAAACTCAGGCTATTGTTCGACTCTCTGATGAATCGAGATACTGTTCTGGATTAAACAGATCTTCGTGTTCCAGCATAACGTTGACAAGAATGAAGATCTCAGGCTTCCAAGGAATCCTAAAATGACTGTTATTCAAAGGTTGGAATCAGAATTTGTGGTGGGATCAGTGGAGCTGGAGCTGATTTCCATGACCTTTGGGGGTAACGATGACTGGTCTGGATGTGTACTTGATACCGTATGCTGAACAGGGCTTATCCTTGTAAACGGTGTCATGGTAAAATGCTTGTTCATACCTACACAAAACAGGAAGACCATTAACTGTCCGCAAAAGAAATGTCCGCTGTGTCAGAAGACCTCGACTTCATCGAACATAAGTCTCTCACAGTGGCCAGTCTGAACAAACTTTGAGTGCTATATATGATTTTAGGTGTGTCTGGATACCTCTGCAATATAATGGATGTGGTCTTTATAACAAATTGAGAGACTGTCATCTTTCAGCAAGACGTTGTATTTTATTCACTTCAAACATTTGCCCAGAGGCCAGTGTCTGATGTTTACGTCGCGGTTTGAGACATAAACCTGTCACCTTTATTACTTACGACTCGCTCTCAGATGTCACATCACAGCGTCAGGAACATTCAACTTAGAGAAATGGACTTTTTGTCAGAAAAGGTCGTCTGAGCATAGATGTACAAATCCACTTTAGTCTGGCCGCGAATGCAGACCATCAGATAATAGGAACACGGATACTTAGGGATACACTGGACTCGGAAGCATGTATACTGCAGTGATGTAAGTAGACTAACAAGAATAATAGTAGTGATTATATGTAACATAACACATAGGCCCATATTCAATGAATGCGTGAAGTGCGTAAGATAATGCTCTGCTTTGACGGCGAACTGTTGGGCTTTTGTCGTCGATTGAGAGCTATAGTGGTGGAGTAAAATATGTTCTAGATAGAGACTGTTATTCTCCGTTGCAGCGCCAAGGTGTAGGAGCGATAATCAAAGGTGATAGCCAATACGTGTGATACATGATGAGAGGGTGACACCTGAATGTTTGCGCTAATGTGGTCTATATTAAGTACACTGAATGGAGCCTGACTGAACAATCGCAAGCACATTGTGTTCAGCTTATGCTCATAAGCTTCCATGGCAAAGGTTTCAAGAAGACATCTCAAGTACACAAATAAAGATACCATGCGGAAATTTGACAAATATTCCCTCCTTTGGACATCCAAGTGTGAACTGCGCAATAGTTACCACTTAATGTGATACATGGAATGTTGTTCTGTAATGTTGGAATAATTGAGCGAGGATATGTAGGGAAAGACAATCAACGTCGTGGGAATAAAGTAACTGCAGTCTACCAAAATTACGATCTACAGTGAGGAAAACTTTTGAAAGAAACTGTTTAATAAATACGTTAACAGTATCTGTGTAAAAATAGTAGTCGTATGAGTTAAGTTATGTTTGTTGCAAGAAATAAGCTGGTTTAAGAGTGAAACTGTCCTCATAGGAAACGATGTCAAAGTAAGATGCTTGATGCTAGAGATCAACTAGTTTCACAAAAACATAGGTATTGCTCGGGACATAAACTGGTGTAAAGATAGTTACTATCCGAATCGATGAAAATTACTTCAAACTGATTACAATAGCAGAATGGAACAGAGTGGTTTTGTATGTCTAACTTACACCATTACATTGGCAACAATAGAAAACGACCCGTAAAGATCCGAGTTTATTAGTAACGGTCAGTAACTTATACTTGTCGAAAGAGGCGACTTACGGAATAGGATGGTCAGGCTCGCTGACTTGGTTGACACATGTCATTGTACACCAGTTGTTTAGATCGATGCTCCTGATATTGAATTCTGGTTTGTCTGGTCCAGACTCATTTATGTACAGACCACCACCATACAGCTGGAATATTTCTGAGTGCGGCCTTAAATACCAACCAGCCAACAGAAAAACGGTGTCAATGATATTCACCTTGTAACAACACAAAGACCAAGCTTCCTAAAACTGGTCTAGGCAGGATATTAGAGGGGACAAATTGAATAAAGATCTACACGGACTTCTATTCTTGATGCAATGTGACAGATCATATGCTTACTGGCCTGAATACCTTCCGGAAGAACTTTGTCCCATATTTGATCCGTCCAGCTATTCCAGTCTACACTAAGCTGTCAGTCCAGTTATACAGCAAACGTCGTCCACTGAATCGTAACAGGAACGATGATATGCAACTGCAATACTGCTCCAAGAGTAACACTGACTTATAGCGATATAAACTGAGGTCAAAAGGAAAGACCTGTTGCAAGACCATAACATGTGTCACAAGAATATAATTTTTGCTTGTGGTAAACGTATCACATTACAAATGGTGTCATAGGATGAGACATAGGATGACACCCGCTGAGTACACGCCAACCTGAAATAGGTCATTAGCTATCTAGCGACACACTTGCTGACAGTGATATGTGTATGCGGTGTCAGCTGCCACTATACATTCTTGGTCCAGGCTTTGACAAACGAAGTACTGAACACCACATTTGATGGTCCTATAGCTACTGGCTAGAAATTTCATATAGAAACGAGCAGCGAAATGGCTTGACATTTGAAGCGCTTCTTCGTAATGAACGATTAACGGTGTTCCATTCACCGCATAAATGCAACATGAGAAGCCTGTGTTTGATGTCTCCTTCTTGACATTGCCAAAATAAATAACTCTCGCAATTTGTCAAATTGTACCCGCCGCCATATACCTGGAATATTGCGGTGTGAAATTAAACTCACTCACTCGTAGATACGGCACATTACGTAAAACATCCGAAACCGTACTTGCTTTCTAATGGCGTAGGCGTGGAATGTGAATATGAATAACTATCATATCTTCAGGTGCTGCACTCATAATATCCCAGCTATATGACGACGGTCTATAAACAATAGGGCCATAACCAAACTATCCAGTGATTGACATCATGAGCTTTGATCTACACAAATTGAGATCTAATTTCGAGCTCAACTACCCGATCCCGTAAGCTGCCTCTTACGACAATCATGGATTGATGGAGACCAATTCTAACCCGTATCCCTACTGGTCTCTCTTGCGTGGGGTATTGATTAAGAGATTGTTTGAGAGACTTTAACTAACAGCATCACATCGGTGCTCGTGGCTTAACCATCCACACTGTATTGCCTTCAGCTCTCGCTCCCCAGTAAAAACAAATGGTTACACGTGAAATAGAGCAATACACATCCCTTCGTAAAATATACACAGATTTCGAACGTGTATATGTTCAAATGGTATATCAATTTTACCTTTGTTCTGATGAAATTCCTCATACTGTGTACTCCGCTTTCTTTCCACGTGTCAGGAATACATACTTATTTCAACTAGGTTTCATGTTCAGTAGCAGGTGTCACGTCAAATGTTATACAACGATCAGACATATTGTTTTTACAATACATTGCCATTCGGTGAAGTATGAAACAAATATACTTCATATACAAATGCACATGACAATTACATAGTCGATATACAGCTTGCATTCATAATCTATATATGTTACAGTCAATATCTACAATCAGGCAATGTGTACAATGACTGAATTAATCAGTCAACGTGTACATTGCCTAACGAGCTCAGTCATTGTGTACTGGATATATACAAGTGAGACGCCCCAGGATTAATTTGTTCTTGTCACCACCGTCTTGATGTATGAATTCGAGACACTAAATGAGACGGCATGCTTTATGTATTGACGTTCCCATTATTAATATCAGCCATCTTCATCTTTTCAGATGATGCAGTGACTATCCGGGATGCAGCGACTGAGACAGATTCAGGCGGCTATCCTTGTAGCCTTCTTCATGGACCAGACACTCTCGAGTAACAAACAAGGCGCTTCCGGTAATAACATACAGGACGAAAATGGGAGTGTTTAAATAACAATAAGAAATGTCAGACAGATGAGGGAAGATATATATGGGAGGAGTCGCTCTCATTCATATTAACCCAGAGCTGCTATAATGTATTTGGGATTTTCATGTACTATCCCAGTCGCATTAGCTTATAGACTGGGTGGATATGAAGGGATCTATTGACTTTCATGTAAAATCCCGGTCACTGTAAGTAACAACAGGAGAATTATATATGGACTTCTGACCGTCTTGTACGATGCAACACTAACGAACATGCCAGTGTACAGTATGGACTGTGGCAGGGAGGAAGATAAGCATACGTCAGGAGGGTTGTGGGAGATTGTCAACATGCCCGTTAGGTTATTGCCGATAACAATACAGAGGAAGATAAAGCAAATATAAGCTCTCAAGAAACACGAATGTCAGTGCACGTTGTTCCAGGTAGGAAGATAAAGCAAATAAAAGCTCTCAAGTAACACGAATGTCAGTGCACGTTGTTCCAGGTAGGAAGATAAAGCAAATAAAAGCTCTCAAGAAACAAGAATGTCAGTGCACGTTGTTCCAGGTAGGAAGATAAAGCAAATAAAAGCTCTCAAGAAACACGAATGTCAGTGCACGTTGTTCCAGGTAGGAAGATAAAGCAAATAAAAGCTCTCAAGAAACAAGAATGTCAGTGCACGTTGTTCCAGGTAGGAAGATAAAGCAAATATAAGCTCTCAAGAAACACGAATGTCAGTGCACGTTGTTCCAGGTAGGAAGATAAAGCAAATAAAAGCTCTCAAGAAACAAGAATGTCAGTGCACGTTGTTCCAGGTAGGAAGATAAAGCAAATATAAGCTCTCAAGAAACACGAATGTCAGTGCACGTTGTTCCAGGTAGGAAGATAAAGCAAATAAAAGCTCTCAAGAAACAAGAATGTCAGTGCACGTTGTTCCAGGTAGGAAGATAAAGCAAATAAAAGCTCTCAAGAAACAAGAATGTCAGTGCACGTTGTTCCAGGTAGGAAGATAAAGCAAATAAAAGCTCTCAAGAAACAAGAATGTCAGTGCACGTTGTTCCAGGTAGGATGATAAAGGGAATACATGCTCTCAAGAAACAAGAATGTCAGTGCACGTTGTTCCAGGTAGGAAGATAAAGCAAATAAAAGCTCTCAAGAAACAAGAATGTCAGTGCACGTTGTTCCAGGTAGGATGATAAAGGGAATACATGCTCTCAAAACACAGGCATGCCAATGTTAAGTTGTTGCAGAGAGGAATGTAATGGGAATGGGGACTCGCAAATAACAACATGCAGTGAAGGTTGTTTGCAGAGAGAATGATAATGGCATAATTATCTCACATAACAAAATTTGCCAGTGTAAGTTATTGGGGAGAATAAAGGAGTATGGAGAATAAAGGAGTATAGAGGCTCTCAGAAAATAAACAAACCCCAGAGAGGAAATTCTAAGATGCTTCGGTGAAAGATCAAAGGCGCCGACAATACATTATCAGACGATGTGCACTTTTTGCATTACGTCACAATGTGTTGACATCACTCCGCCATTCCAGCCTGCCCCCTCGTAATGGAACTTTTTTACATTACCTCACTATGTAACCGACGTCACGATGGATGACAGCTGAATGTACTCATCTAAACTTTCGTTGGTAGTAGAAATGAGACGGTCATGATGCCTAGTATGGTTTAAGAGAATCACAGATGTAATTAGAATGATCTAGAGAAGGTGTTTAACCCGAACATAAACCGTCACCAAACTGTTCCTCATTTGTTTTTCTACTAACGTTTGTCAAATGTTCAGTAGAGTACCATTTTTATAGATTCAATATTTCTGACAAGAACTCATGTAAAAAGCAGTAGGTGAATGCCTAGTTGTTAAAAATGGTGTCATATCACCTTCTATGTAACTCTCTTCGTGGTGGACAATATACATAAAAGCATTTTAAGTAGAAATTTGGTTTCCACTTAATGGTTCATATGTTTCTTTCAGAAACGTGTAGCCCTGCTTCTGATCTGATATTCATCCTAGATGGTGGCTTATATATAAACTTTGCCAGGGACATCATCATGGATTACAACAGTCACCACATACCCGACTACGCAGTCCGGGTCGGACTGGTTCTATGCGAGGATGATTCAGTGCACTACCTCCCCTTGCAATCGGGAATGAATTATTTAGCTGATATATTTGCAAGTATCAGATACATTTATACATTGCAGAAACGTATTGTGCATTCCAAGGAACAGACGACACAGTATCCGATTAACCGACAAATCAACTCCTTGCCCTTTTTGTCAACATCCAATACAAGTTGCTTGGCACTGGCGAGGGAAATGTTTTTCAACCCAATCAGGGATGATGTGGGTAAGATGGCGATGTTTGTAACGAACGGAGTTTGGTGGAACACTACTGGTGTCGTTGATGACGCCCTAGCTTTGAAGGAAGACAATATTACCCTTGTCACAGTGGCTGTTGGGGTTCAGGACATTGACACGTTAAATGACTTAATGACCATTTCATCTGGTGAAGGTACATTCATTGTGGTGAAAGACAAAACAGCTCTTAACGTCCTGGCAACTGATCTCTCAAGAGGAAACTGCCAACGTGAGTGTTTTCCTGCTTTGAAAAGTTGAATATCTTTGTATCTTAATCGTAATATTTAATTTGCAATAGCCATTATTTGTGTACTTCAATATGAATGTGATTACGTAAATACATCCTGTGCTACTATTTCCTTTCAGCGATAACATTACAGCTAAAATATCCAGAGACTAGCTCCCAAAATTTCACAACAACAGCTGTACCACAAGGTAGGTGCTGACTGGCACGAAGTCCTCTTTGGAGACTTGATGTTCCAAACAAGAAAAAATCTCAAGGGCAAATAATGCATCATGACGTGACAGTGAGCGTTTTCTGCCTAGCCGTAGACTATGTGCACTAATAGGTGCAGTAAAATCCCTAAATGACTAAAATGTGCGAACGAAGTCCATTCATAGTGGTCTATATCGCTAAACTAGCTTTGTTTTACAAAGTACGAGTAGTTTCACAGCGAACGCTTTCAAGATTTTTGTAAAGGTCTCGGAGAAAAAGCTCCGTTCAGATAAAAACACAAGACGACAAATGTGATAGTTCGTTAATTTTCCCGATTAAAGTTTAATGTAAAAGAATCTATTGTAGAACATACTATCACTGCAACAGAACAGGTTAACGTTTCTTAATCTAATAATGATAATCTAATAGTCTGTGCTTGTAATTATCGAAGACCGAATTTAGAAACGTATTTTCAGAAATCAGCCCTCTTTCTGTGACAATTACTGATATTGTCTGAGACATTTTCTTGGCAAACATCGACACTGGAAACACAGTCTCGGTAGCTAAGTAACACCACATGTGAGAAGATTCTGTGGAAATTCTCGAAGTCGTTCTTTAGACCTTCTAGATAGAAATCAGAACAATAGCATTTGTTTTCAACGCCACAATCGCACGTGTTAGATGTATTATTACTATAATAATAAGTAAAATTTAGGAAATTTAAGAGTCTAACTGTTTAAGATCTTTCCAAAAGGATTTACTCTCAGTTTTCAGGTAGTCTCGGTACTCAAGCATTCACAACGCAAATTATATATTACATTGTTAAAAGTCACATGCAATAATAATAATATATCGTCTGTACAAGAATCAGACCTACCTGCCTGTATAATTACTTAATTACTTAGACATTGTGTATAGCCTCATAGGTGTTAAGTTGAAATTGCATGTGGTCAGTGATTGACGTTGTGTATTGCATATTGTCATTAGCAGACAGTCAGGCAGACACGTAGATGTCAAGAAAACAGATACTGAGTTTTGTCTGTTTCCTTAGATATGTATTAAAGCATTTCTGTTTTCAAGCTGAGCAATTTCTAGCAATGAAATTAGTATTTCTTATGCTACACTTTCTTGAAAACTCGGTTTCCAAATCTGCAAGTATGGGACCCGTGTATTGTTATTACTACAAACCCAAGATGCTTGTAATCAAACGAAACATCTCTTGTTCTCCAACGTCGACGGCAGCGATAATCCTTGTACACATCACTTGCTGTTGTTACGAGTCGCCTTCAGGGATCAAGCAGCGACAACCTAATCAATGTGCATGTGCATTGGGCGCAGCTGTTGATACTGTTGAAACCACTTTTTTCTTGGTTGAAATTAGTAAATCCTTTGAACTCCGATTTCGCTGTCTTTTTCAGCGCGTTATTTTTCAGCTTTATAAGCTCAGTTCTCATTTTTGATAGTTTGTTTCAGTAAGTCCATACCAAAAGGTATCAGAATCTTCAAACTTGTGTTTTGCGTTGCATCTGACCTTAAAACAATCATAAGTCCTCACGTATGATCTGATAAAACGTTATCTTTATCCTTGCAGCCTCCTGTAATAGACGAAAGTTGGGGGAAAACACCTACGAACAACTGACATACTACCCTGGCTTTGGCTACCTTGTGGATCACAAACATACGTGTCCGGGTAGAAAGCTGTACAACCAGGACATCTGTGACTGTATATGACACCGTATATGGATTGAGTATATTATTAACGTGGTATCCTAGCCATAAACCTGTTTCATGTGTGATCTGCGGCGGATATGTCTGTTGTGTACATTCTTTCAGTCGTGATGCTGTTCTATCAGGTCACGTGTGACTGGATATGAAATAGACTTGAACATTGTGTATATTGTAGGTGTAATCAACTCAGTCGTGATGGTGTTCTTCTTTGACATATGTGACTGTGTGTGAGATCGACATGAACATTGTGTATAATATCAGTGTAATCAACCCAGTCGTGATAGTGTTCTTCTGTGACATATGTGACAGGATATGAGATTGACTTGAACAGTGTGTACATTGTCGGTGTAATCAACTCAGTCGTGATGATGTTCTTCTGTGACATATGTGACTGTGTGTGAGATCGACATGAATATTGTGTATATTATCAGTGTAATCAACCCAACCGTGATGGTATTCTTCTGTGACATATGTCACTGTGTGTGCGATCGGCTTGAATAGTGTGTTTACAATGGGTGTAATCAACTCAGTTGTGGCGTAGTTATGAAGGAAGAGAATATGTATGTTCTCTTCAGTTCGGGCATGAATATGTTCAACCTAGATATGTGATCGAAGGCCGACTTGTCCGATGTGTATTTTGTTGATGTCACATCTCGGCAATGTCCAATCAGATAATGTAACTTTAGGCCAACGTATACATTGCGATGTTGTTGTGATCATTCCACTTAATCCTACCATCATGACGTTAGTGGTTGTATGTGTAACCGAGGTGTTCATTGAGAACGCTGACAGTTTGATCATTTCATAAACCGTAAAGGCACTGCTTAATGATAAAACATAGAAGGGACAGCTTAATGATGAAACATAGAAGGGACTGCTTAATGATGAAACATAGAAGGGACTGTAACATCAGGTGATAGAGCCTGAAAGGACATGTACAGAGAATATAAAGTAGATTGATCATTACAGCCATTGATATGTTCAGTCAGTGTATGCATGTACATGAATGTCATGTGTTCACATTTTGGATGTGTAATCGATCCAGGAAAGGTAGATATATACTCTTTGAAAACTTAGAGAAACCTGAAATTTCAGTTTGGATGGAAACAGTGTTTGCAGTACTTTAACTTGCCAGTTGGCCATCAGGGCCTGCTGTTGCCTACAGGCTTTAAAACCTACACGCCCTGAATAAAGTCTGCAGACCTCGCTGGTGTTGATATTGCCATGCACAAAACGCTGAAATAGCAGAGGTGAAGCTGTAAGTCACCGTAACACGATGGATTATGGATGATTCCCAAACGTTAGAAAAAGAAAAATAAAGAAAAAAATTCTGGGAAAAGATTCCAGTGTAAAAGAGACAGATAATTTACTGAAGGCCACAAGGGCCTTCATATATTTGAAACTGTCGGTCCGATGCAATATCAGCAGGCGCTGGCTGGGTCTTCGGACGCTGGATAGCAAGTGAAAGCGTTTGCAACTTTTATACAACAGATGTGGTATGAACGCACAGCCATTTCTCTTCATCACTACCGCTAAGCACAACACATGGGATATCGAACACACGCAAGCACCTTTCCTGTAGCGTTTACCGTACAAACATCCATAGTCAAGTGGTCATGCACTCTCATTATCATCACCATTGATTGATTGCAATATATCTCCAATTCTTTCAATGGTAAATTAAAATGAAACATCAGCTGCTTTTTTCTAAGTGTACAAAAAGCACTATTGATGTTTTCCCAACGGATAGGGTCAGTATATTTTAACTTGACAATCCCCTATAACCTATGTATAAATGCAGCAGTAATCTCTTGACCTCTGCGGAGACATGCATGACTCAAACTTTCTGGGCAAGCAAAAACTGCTAAGTCATGAAGAAGATTAAGTTCAGTTCCACCATGTTTAAATGTATGACTGTTGAATTAACTCAAACGTGTAATGCATTCCTAAGATTATATAATCATCACTGCTGTCAAGATACCAGGCCGGATAGATTTCAACTGCATAACCTTTTGAGATGGTATTATTCCAAAGTTTTAAAGCAAATGCAAGTTATTCCATCATGCATTGCGTCATATAATTTGGCATGGTTGCCATGGGCAAATTTACAACGTTTTAAGCATTCCGTCAGTTAATCCGGTGGCGTTTATTCACGAATAACCGTGCCAGCAAACAGAAATGATGCTACAAAAGGTAAACTTGACAATGATAAATCACAAGCAACAGTAGCAAGGCATTTCGCTGATATTCCACTTGACGCAGTGGCCTCTTCAGTGGGTTCGATTTGAGTGGTTTGGCGAAAAAAACGAAGGAGGTTCCTCAATAGAGTGTCTTTGTAAGATCTTGTTTAAATCCAGAGCAACTAAATATATGTGTCGATATGATGAAATTTTACGTCCTGACTTTCTCATGATTATATAAGCACCACGTGCCCTTTTCAAGTGTGACACTGATTGTGCTCGCCCACACACAACACCTGTTCAGATTTCATGAGAGAGGGTGGGTCAGGGTCTCACAATCTTGCCTTGTCATCTCACATTTACTACATGTATGGATTGGCGCATCTGATCATTATTAACGACGAATGCATCATCAGGTACATACGTTTCAGCATTATGTAGATTAAGTAGACCTGCAGAAGTGTAACATTAAATAAGGTCAAAATACAAGCCACATGCAAGACACGGTATATTTCACCACGCAAAATGGCTGTATTACTCATATATAATGTTAGACGATATGCTGAAGCAACAAAGCCTTATTGTATGACGCCATCAAGCTGTATGACACCACGCCTGTGTACAAAGTGGACAAACTGTTGCATGCACGTGGGCATGATATTCTTAGTCTACCCTCAGATCACTGTAATCTGAACCCTTCGAGATGATTTTGGGGTATTGTGAAAGGTGTTGTTGACAGGCAAAACGAGACATATAAAATATCAGATGTTCAAAAAGTAGGACTCAGAGTCTTAGAAACACTTCACAGGAGGTTTGGGCCATGTGTGTGGCCAAATGTGTGAGAGATATGGAATCCACATATTGAAGACATGGTGATGTACACCATGCAATAGTCCAGCCCATTGTGACCACAGTTCACAGTGATGTTTGTAACCACACGTACAGTGAATCATCACAGTAAAGTTTTGAAACTGTCCCCGGGACTATCAACCGTGTTCGGCTGTTACAGTAATTGTCCAGACTCCCGTGTCACTAAATGTCTTAAAACAACAGCAGTCTTATGATAGTTTCTTGAACAACCTTTTCATTACTTTTGATCAACTTCCCGAAGTTAGATCATGAGTTGGTCTAGGGAAACAAATAAGAAAGATGTGAAAATGTGTGACGAATTTTACTTGTAACTCCTCATAATTAGGAATTCATTGGTGCGATTCTGGAAGAAAAGAACTATACAGTAAAATGTCATAAAAGTGTATTTCGTCATCTGAAACCTTATCAAGCATCATCGAAAAATCGGCACAATACAACACTCGTCCCGGGAATAATACGTAATGTGTGAAACATGTCACGTAATTCACAATCTCATATCACAGTCACGTTGGCACTTTGCATGTTACCTATTTAAAGCTGGTATGCTTGGCTCTGCCACCTAAACGATATTCATACTGGCGTTGAAACTCAGGCAGACATCATGTCGAAGCAAGGTACGTTTGAAAAGCTTATTTTGTATAGATTGTCAATGGTTTTCAGAACGTAAGAATACTGTCTTGAGGAATTTAAACACCCATTCCCGTTACAAGAGCTTAGAAAATATGTCAATAGTACACCACGTGAAAACATTCAAACAATGCACACAGTAGGCAGTATACCTGCATGTAGAAAAGTGAATACAGATATTCCGTTTCAATTTGCAGCAGACGTGCTATCACGTTAAGGATATACATTATACGAATTCACGTTCTTTACCTTAATGTTCTTGTGAATAATTCTTCACTAAGCACAGTATTAATGTCATCATTGTGATGAAACTGACGAATATTTTCAACCTAGACATGTGATCTTAGTCTAGTGTTCATTCTGTAATTTGAAGATGTTACATCCCGGTTATGATACTGTTCAACTGCTCTAGCATTAGGTTGTTATGAACATTGTTGAAATGACGGTGTGATCATGTCAGTCTCGAAGATGATCAAGCAGGATATATGCTATTGTATATGTGATCGAACAATATTGGTTTGATCATTTTGATCAATGAGGTTTTCAGGCCACAGAGATTTCTTGTTTCGATTTTGTATGTACATAAGCAACAATGAAACGTATACGTTGTGTGCAGCATATAGTGCCAAAGGGTACAGATGTTATCTGACACGCCTCTTCTTCAACCCAACTGCTAGGTTTGGTTGAGCGGCTTGCAAATGGTGGTGACCTGATTGTGGCGGAGGGGTATCTGTTTGAGTTTGAGAGAAGAGGATACCTGAAGGCAGGAGCGTTTGTCCCTGAGGTTGTCCTGGAACACCCTAACTTGGTGAAGAATCTCCATGAGGAGTTTGTCCATGCCGGCAGCGACGTGGTTCTAGCATTCACGGTGAAATGTTGCATTGGTTCTTATTTCTTTGTCACTGTAAGGCCAGGCAATATTTGTGGGATCTGTGTCTGTGTAGCAAAGCTGAGGACAAGCTGGTTCTGTACATCAAATATAGATACTGTAATCAGTGTTTGATTAATGCAGGACCAATATATCACTGAATTATCATTATGGGACCACTACTGTAATTTCAAGTCGATGTATGAACGGAACGAAATCAAAAGAGAGTCATCAGTGTGCATGAATTACAAGAATTATTGTCCTGTGAACTTGCAAAATCACAAAATCCTGCTTCAGTGGCATAAAGCCGTTATTCCAAAATGCAGGCTCTACTGTGGAGTCCCTTTTCTCGATTGAAGTAGAAAACGCCTGATATTGATCAAATGTTGTACTATATATGTTCAAAACTTTCTCAAGCAATATCTGGAGTGGTGGGGTATCCTAGTGGTTAACCTCATCACGCCAAAGATCCGGGTTCGATTCCCCTCATAGGTAAAATGTGTGAAGCCCATTTCCGATGTCCCCAACCGTCATATTGCTGAGATATTGTTGAAAGCAGAGAAAAAACATACTCACTCGTTTTAGTAAGCAATCTTTTGTAAGACTGAAATTTTCTTTTTACAAATATTGTGTGGCTTTGACCCGTTCATCCTGTTCACTTCGACCGTTAATAGTTATGTTGTATTAGTTATGTCATATTTAGATCTTCGTGCACCCGTGAAGATCTGGGGTAGAATAGGTCTTCAGCAACCCAACGTTTTCCGTAAAAAGCAACTATATGCCTGTCGTAAGACGCGACTAACGGAATCGGGTGGTCTCGTTGACTTGTTTGACATTTGTCATCGATTCCCAGTTGCGCGGAGCGATACTAATGCTGTTGATCACTGCATTGTCTGGTCCAGACTCGATTACAGACCGTCGCCATATCTTGCTAAGCTGAATATACCATCGTGTTTTGGGATACAAAGACTCATGAATTCCATTTCTCTGTTATTCTATCACATAGCAATGCACCGAGTGTAAACATATGCAATGAGTGTAAACATATACAGCTCGATGTCACGTTTAGCCATTAAAAGTACCGTAATCACAAAAACAGATATCAAACAAAAACTAGATTGAAGTGCCTGGTACATTCTTTAATCGTTCATAACTTCCCAAGCTAAATGTTTTCGAATCATTGGTTAGTGGGTATGCAAACGTGAGGCTATGACGCAAAGACAGTCAATGACAAGCCTAGCCTTTTACCAATTGGATACCCTTAAAATCTCAACCGAACCTACAGGGAATCAAAGCTGAAAATAGATTCGTTTGTGTGACTACTAAACACAACTAAAAGCGATGCATTTACCTCATAATATTGCATTGACTACAGCTGAACTGATATAACTTAAGAAGCGTCATAAACTGATGATTCGGGAACTGAAATGGAATCATAACGCTACTCCAGTGTTTCACGCATCTAATATTGAACAGCAAATGTAACACAATCTTTTTTTCAAGTTTTTAAATGGAAGACATAAACATGAACGTTTTCTTTAGGAAAGTTAATATTTTTCGAAATTTGCGTTTCTTTCGTTGTTCGGTATATATACTACATCTGCCCGACAGAATATGTCGAGATTACCTTCATCATCTCGTACATGTTCCCAGTATTATGGTCACCGGGAAAAGATGAGACTGACAGGAAGAGAGGACCAACTGGAAGCTCTCAATCTCGAAGCGCTGAAGATTGCCCGACAAGTGGCCGATGAGACGGGCACGTTGATGGCGGGGAACATCTGCAACACCACAGTCTTCAGAAGGGACAGCCAGACTCATATAGAGCAGACAGAAGCCATGTTTAAAGTAAGTAATAATTCCACTTCCAGTAATTCGGAGCCACGCTCATATACTTGTAGTGCTATTCGCTTTTCACAAAACCAAATCTGCACGTGTATTGATGTTTTGGACCTCTCAGTTGTAAAACAGACATTTCTAGTACCTGATCACAAGGACACCCAACTTTCAACGAACACGATGAAAATGCCCGCTTGGCATGTATATAGCACACATGCCGTGGGAATATCTGTGCCTCGGTCCTCTGATGAACCATTATGTTATTCCGTACTTTACACTCGAAATGTCCTTTTCGTAAACCCGTGAAGATCCTGGTTAGAACTGGCCTTCAGCAACTACTTTTCGTATGAGCGACTAACGGGATCGAGTGGTCAGGCTCCGCTGGCGTCCTTGGCACGTGTCATTGCATCCGAGTTGCTTAGATCGATGCTCATGCTATTAACCACTGAATTGTTTGTACTCGATTATTTACAGACCGCCACCATATAGCTGGAATATCGGTGTGTGCGGCGTAAAGCTAAACTTTAACTCACTCACCAAATTTCGTAAAAAGGGATTGGAGCAAAGGATCAAAACTTTAATTTAGGCATCTCTGGTATTAAGCTTCAAATTATACGGGCAAATATAAAATTATTTAAAATTAGTCACATTTCGATGGTTCTTTTGGGTGTAATGAAACATCCGTCGTGTTGTATGTAAGAAAGTATCAATAACATACATCGCGTTTGCTCTAGGCATTTATGACTCTCATCATTTGTGTGGATTTCTCAGGAACAGGTGGAATGGGCGGTACAGGGAGGGGCTGACTTCATCCTGGCAGAGACATTCAGCGAGTATCCAGAGGCAAGACTAGCCCTCGAATGCATCCAGAAGTATGGCCAAGGTACTGATTGGTAACGTCTACTGACCCGCTTTACAAATTAGTAATGTTGTTTGCAGACCAATTTATAAAACAATGTCACCAAACAAACCCACTTCACGAAGTCACATCTCCCGGACAATCTTAACTTTGCCAGTTCACAGCAACAGCTTCAAAAAATAATGTTGGTGCTTCATCGACCCGCTTTACAAAGCAATGTTGTAATATCATGCCTGCTGTTTTCAAATGACGTTGTGCGTGGACTCTTTTCACAAATGAATGCAGCTGCGGATATACCATCTTCCTACAGCAATCATTTTACGTTGTTTCCACATAACCTTTCCACAAAGCAATATCAATGTACGTAGAAGGGCTTCACAACGCAGTTCTGCTGCTTGTCAAACCATTTGTCATAGTGGCTGTCCTCGTAGTGATAAAACGAAAGTAGCACAGAGTATTGTCTGTTTGGATGGAGGTGACGTCCGTATACTAATTCTGACTAGAATGAATCTTGCAGAGCGTGTCATTTTCAGCATGGCCAGGGCCCACTTGCACAAAGCGATCTTAGCGCTACAACTATCTTAAGCCTATACTGGAGAATGGGAGTTACAATCATTGTAGTGCTAAGATCGCTTTGTGCACGTGGGTCCTGAACATTTATGTAATTTTGTGCTTGTCGATGAAATCCGAGCGATAACATAACATAACAGTCGTTGCACTAGGATCGGGTTTGGAACGGGAACCTAGTGTGTAACGGTTGTCTTCTCCAGCTGTGTACGATGCTTGAGGTAAACGTCACATGCATTGTAAAGACGATAATAAAAAAACTGACGAACCTTCATGGCCTTGAACGATTTTCATTCATTCATTTCAGTCAAAGACTAACATAATATTACATGTTCCTCGCAAATAACACTTGGGAGGTGGAATTGGTTTGGGCAGCAAAATGAAAACCCGAGTCTCATTTTTGGGAACCAGTCGACTTCACAGAGAAACAAACGAGTCACCGGTATTGTTATTCGTTCTTTACACTGCATTTAGAAAAAAATTGTGTTTTGTCCTGGAAGTGTCTCCTCACACAAGATATTCATAGAGAATGGTGAGAGCGACATCCGGCCGTAGAGCTTCTTCAAAGCTATAGTTCTCTGAAACAAAAATGTCACTCTTTAGATAGCTTTAGATGTCATTTCCTGCTAGCGTCGTTGATAACAACACGCGGCATCAGCATATCATCCAACAAATTGTAAAAACACAAACTTCGATCATGTAGAATTATTTGGTCGGCGAGGAACGAGGATGTTAAGTTCAATTATCAGGCACGATCCTTCATGCGAGGCGGTCATGATTCTTAATATCCCGCTTTCCAACATCAGCCGTCCCAAAGGAAATTAAAACAACACCACGCACAGCAAAGGTATTTTAGATGGAAACGCTATCTTGCATGGATTGTGTTGATCCTGATAATGCCACTTGACTGCATCTACTTCAGGTATCCCTGCGGTGGTCAATATAGTTCCCCATGTGAGTAGTACAACATTTGACGGACAGACCTTCGGTGCCGCATGTCGTAAGCTGGAGGAAGCAGGGGCGGCTGTTGTAGGCGTCAACTGTTGCCGAGGTCCCACAACGATTATCCCTGTTGTAAAAGAGATACGCCAGGCGTGCAAGGTATGAAGAAATGACATTACTATTCTCGCTGAAAAAAGCGTTGCTCAATGATGTCACATAAATACACAATCCCAAAAAAGAAACGCATGGGCGATTTGTATTTTAAAAATCTATTACTTACTATGTTCAAACAATCGTCAAACATTTACCTAAAAGTCTTGATTTTATGAGATTTCTTACAAGGATTAGAAAGGTATTCAATGTCGGGTAATAAAAATACAGATTACTGTCAGAAATGGCATTCGTTTTGAGGGAGTTTCAAGGTCAAATCGCTACGTCACGTCTTGACTCTGCGACACAGAATATCGCCATTGAAAGACTGAAAGAATGTTAGTCTGAGCAAGATACCATGGCTTGCAGCTCATTGCAACCAAACAAGTACAACAAATGACCGTCCCCGTACAGGCAGACCTCGAGTTACTACTGCAACCCAAGATCGCTGCATCCGGGTACTACAGTTGCGTGATCGCACTGCCACGGGCGAGAGAGCTGCTACCAGGGTGCTTGAACTTCAGAGGATAGCCGCTCAAACTGTAGGGAACAGGTTGAAAGAGATTGGTCAGAGAGCCAGGGAACATGACGGAGTCGTGCTACGTCGTCACCATCGCGCCCAGCGCCTCAGTTATCTAACAGTATCAATTTGATTGTATAGGCATTACCTTCTTCTAAACCAGTGTAAAATGTATGCGCTAAAGTCTATTTGTGGACGAGTTATACATGTTGGGAAATGAGACATTTCTCGTCTGTGCGTTTCTTTTTTGGATAGTATATCTAGTATATTCAGATATCACCAAGGATGTCTCCATTCTCACATGATTATTGTCGTTACAGGGCCCAATTGCTGCTCTACCAGTTTTGTACAGGACAACTCCGAAGTTCCCGTCCATGCAATCACTCCTTGATCCATTTTCCGGTATTATTACGATCAGCTTGCGTTGCATAAAGGGATTATGTGTTTTCGGATATGTTGTGTTTTAAGTTTGCTGCGTGACGAGAAGCAAACATGAGAAACGCCATATGATTCATGATGTTTGAATCATCAAGAGGTTAGTCAGTGTATACAACAAATATTATTTTAATTATTATTATTTGAGGCCTGTGAGCAGCATTAAAACGTGATACGCACAAAAGCGAGAATTTATCGATCTCGCCTTTACTACAATTTACTTCACAGCTTAAATGGTGTATGTTTTAGACTGTGAAGGTGTGTGTGAACGACGAAAAGTTATCCCAACCACTGAATCGGATTGTCAGGCTCGCTGACTTAATTGACCCGATTGTGTATGTCGATGCTGATTATTGTCGATCATTGGATTGTTTGGTCCAGACTGGATTATATACGGATCGTCAGCATATAGCTGGACTTTTCGTGATTGTGCAGTAAAACAACGAAAAAAAAGCAAACCAAACACTTTTGATCACGATTTATGCCACCTATTGGCCACGGTAGAAGCGCCAGTCACTATCTATAGAGTGATGCCATAATTTCCGAATATGTAATAAATCTTCACAGTTAAAGGAGCACAGCTGTTTCTCAGTACCTGTTTCACGAAGCATTATGAATCGATCTTATATTATACTTTAATGACACATCTATTTCACAGTATTTCTTTTGACTATATGTATGATCAATGTCGATTAATGTCTTATTTCTCAGGTAAGCAAGCCTTTCCATATGACCTACCAGCTTTTTTCTGTGGGCGGTCTGAGGTATATGCGTTCGGCAAGGAAGCCAAGGAGATCGGCGTTCAGGTCGCTGGCTTGTGTTGCGGGAACAGCGCCCATTATACCCGGGAACTGGCTTTAGCCTACGGACGCACACCTCCGGCCGCAAAATACTCTCCCGATATGAGTCAGCATTTTGTGTTCGGGAAGAACAAGTCCTTTTCGGACTACTACCAGAAGGGGCTCAAGCAAGAACTGCTGACTACTGAAGTCCCGAAGTAAAGGGTTCTGAGCCGACAGGCGCGCTGTGGGCGTCACGTCTCTGTCATTCAAGTTACTATTCCCCGACCTAATTACAGTATCGATCATTAATATTATATCAAATTATTAACTGCTTATCTACATAAATTGAGTTTGAAATTGGGATTCACGAAAACGTTTGATCAGGCATATCGGAGTCCATATAACTATGGTCAGTTTCTGTAAATCATTCTCGCGATTATATACGTTTTAAAGCCCCACAACAAACCTGGATGCATGTGTACTTTGGATGTCCAATGAATAAACGTCACTGTTTAACATTGCTTTAACTGTTTGGGTATTGAATCTGTGTATGAGAGAAGATACTGTTACTTCCACTGTTACTTACGATAGGAGACATACGTATGAAGTCTGATTGGGACAGTTTGCGAGAGATCGCCACTATGACAGACACATAGGTAGATTTAGGAATTGTGCTGGTGTTACGGGCGCGGTCAGTAATCATAGAGATGTATCACTTATAGTATTGGTTAACAACTCAAGTGAATAAGTTAGTGAAATTTGGTTTCACGCCCCAGTATGCATGCATGGGTGTGCATGAACGTATGTATTGGCCATGGTGGATGGGTGGATGGATGGATTACGTAGTGAGTTAATATTTAACGTCACGGACATTTAAAATGCTAGAGAATCACAAATATGAACATAAAAAAAGTAAAACATTTCAGATGAAGAATACAGTACATCAAACACGGTCTATATAAAATTATGACCAACAACTCAAGGTTCGTCGCCATACTAGGAACAAAGTAGGGATGAACAAAACTGAATTTGAAAGCATCAACAACCCCTTTTTCCCCCATATTACTGATTTTGGAGTTGGAACTTAGGATACATCATGCCATTATCCTGTTTACTGCACTTTGGATCTTGATATTGTTTTTGTCTGAAACAGTTAAGGAGCAGTCGTCACCACAGAATGACACCCAAAATGATGATGGTGTAACTTGGTACAAATACTTATGGCACAGAGATTCAGACAATTTCTACGTAAATTGTCAAGTAATCTCAATCTCTCAGTACACTATGTGATCTTATAACCACTAACACAGACCATGCACTATCTTTTTAGTAAATGTCATACACAATGCAGCAAATCATACAAAGCAAGTGTATAAAGGTATTGGCACACAGAAATATTTTACACAGCCACCATGGTGGGATGAGGAATTAGAGAGAATTAAGCATGATAAATATGCAGCACTACGTGCACACAGGGACCATAACCATGACATTAACATTTACAAACAATACCGTCACACATTCAAGCAGCTATTTAAGAAAAAGAAAAGGAAACATTTACAAACACAGAAAGATAACTTAATTTCAGCTAGATCTGACCCTAGACAGCTTTGGAAACTTATTAAACTTAATAGAATGTCCAGCTGCATTTCCCCACAAATAACTTGTACGCAATGGTATGATCACTTCCAAACACTACTCACTGCAGACATTAGTCAACTCCAACACAGTCAACAGTCTACTGACAGTCAATCCTCTAAGGTACACTCAACCAACCTATAACACAAGAGGAAGTTATGTCTCACATTAAACTGTTAGCAAACAATAAGTCACCCGGACCAGATGGTATTCAAAACGAATTTCTTAAAGTTTCTAAAGACTACATTACACCTACTCTTACAAGACTATATAACCGCACACTCAATACAGGTCACTTTCCAAGTGCATGGGGAAAAAGTATCATATGTCCATTATTTAAATCAGGTAACAGATCAGATATAAATAACTACAGGACATTTCCCTCATTGATTCACTGTGTAAAGTATTCACTTCAATACCAAACCCTAGGCTACAGACATGGTGTAATGAAAATAATGTACTAGGTGACTTTCAAGCAGGTTTTAGACCTGGCTATTCTACAGTAGACCATATGATTACCTTTAATGCTACTGCAACAAAATATTCATGCAAAAGAAATGGGAGATTTTACTGTTTATATATTGACTTTTGTAAAGGATATGACACTTTGAAACACCATATTCTCTTAAATTCTTTGAATCATGTCGACGTGTAAGGTAAATATTTCCACAGTGCATTATCCATGTACACCAGTCTGTCAGCCTGTCTCAATCATTTGCATGTAATATCGATATCTGCCAAGATTGTATTTTAAATCCTCAAATGTGTATCATATTCATTAATCATTTGCATACATTATTGGAGGATGTAAGTGGCAGAGGGGTGTTTATTTCACACAAGGTAGATGACTTGTATGCCTTAAAGTTTGCAGATGATGTTTCTGCTCTCGCAGATAGCTGTAACCAGTTTCATTTGAAGATAAATGCTCTAGAACTATTTTGCAATAATACAACTATGTGTGTAAATGTGAAGAAAACTAAGGTTGTTGTATTTAGACAGGGGGTCCACTTCGGTCTTATGAGAAATGGTACTACAAGTGAGATCCAATTGAAGTAGTTTCATCCTATCGTTGCTTAGGTTGAAAATTTACTCCGAAACAAGGAGCAAGGCGCATCACAGGCAAATAAGGCAATACTAGCAATTAAAATGGTTTCCAGAGGAAAGTTGGTAATATTTCCTGTTCAGACCTCTTTAAGGTATTCGATTCAATGGTTACTCCTATTTTATGTTATGGTTCAGAAGTCTAGGGATTATCTTATTGTAAAACTATCGAATCTGGTCATCTTACTTTCTGCAAATATTTTCTTAAAGTCAACAAATTTCCTTCATCAAATATGGTTTTAGGATAATGTGGTAGGTATCCACTACAGCGAGTGTACACAACAAAGCCTATTAAGTACTGGTGTCACTTATTGCAGCTACCCGAAATAGATTACCATATCAGTCCTACATGATGCTTAAGGCACTTGAGTGTGGGAGAATTACATGGGATAGTTAGGTTAAGCATTTACTATTTCACTTTGATTTTGGTTACGCCTGGTTAAGCCACAGTGTTGGAGAATCAAAGGCTTTCAAATCTATGTTCAAACAGTGGTTATGTGATAATTTACAGCAGGCATGGTACACCTCTCTGGAGTCTACACCTAAATGTTGTTTCTACAAATCGTCCAAAAAAATTGGACGATGCTGAAAAATACTTATGTTGTGATTTACCTCTTCACGTAAGAAATGCTATTTCCAGATTTAGATGTTCAAACTTTAAAATTGCCATAGAAACGGGAAGATACACCAATACTGATAGACATCTAAGGCTGTGTAGCTACTGCAAAAAGTATAACGTAAATGCCATTGAGGATGAATATCATATTTGGCTGAAATGCCCACTATATGCAGATATTAGAAAGAAATACCTTCTTTCCACACAACTTTATGTCTGTTGATAACATTTTAAAAGATCCAACACAAACACTCTTTATAATGTTGGATATTTCCTCTATCATGCTGAGAAGAGGGTCAATTAAAATATGCTCAGTGATTTGAAAAATTGAATTATGTTTTTATTTTGGGCCCGCGGCCTCTATACTGAATAAAAATGTCTGTCTGTCTGTCTGTCTGTCTGTCTGAATTTGAAAGTTGTATGTATGTATGTATGTATGTATGTGCGTGCGTGCGATATGAAGGGCTCCTTTCGACGGTAGTATCTTCAATACTCTAACACAAACATTCAACAAGCCATGTTCGTTCGCCCACTTAATCATGCTACAACAGATCCTGTAAGTTCGCCAAGCTGATGGATCAGACACAGTGGGGCTTGCTCGCTAGTCTATTTCTTGGTGTGCATTTCGACAATAGCCGTAATGAATCTCCGTATCAGAGCATCCGTTTTGGAACAATAATGGGTGATGGTACGCAATGTTATACAACACCTTGCTTTTTACAACAAGGATACACTTCATTTTTGACTATGTACACGACAATGCATGAATGTTATATTCATTATAACATGGCTGTCAGTAAAAGCTTAAGCTGCATTAGTGCTGCTGATGATCAGGTCAACCTGATGTTAGTTAATGTACTTCTATATTTGTAAGCCTGTTCGTGTCATCTCTGACTGTCCACAATCAAGTCAGTTATTATATGAGGCCGATGTGCGCAATACCGGATTCAGAATGGACGAGACAGGGCGATTTCCAATAGCTAGCTACTGGCTATCGTTTTCAGTCTGGACATGGACTGTGGTAACATGTCGGGATTCATTTTCTTCTTTCCGCCATAAAGATACTTTAGAGGATACTCGATCTCGATCAGTAGTTTTGAGCTCAGATATAATCTACATCGTAGAAGCCAACCGAATCATGAGAGTGCATATTACAGGGCATGAGGTCGTCAGATATTGTCCACATATCAAGACAAATAAAGTAATTTTATGGAAGAGGATATTTGTAATAATCTGATATGTTTGTAAATGTCATCTGAGAGCAGTCTTATTAATTTTATTAGCGGGGTTAGACCGCCTTCGTGGTGTACGCGCGGTGAGCGGAAGGTAGTCGGTTCGATCCTGGGTCGAATGATACCAAAAGACATTAAAACATGTTACTTGTTGGTGCCTGCCTGGCGCTCGGCATCAATGGAACAACAAAGACTGGTCGGCACAGAGTCAGAATAATGTGTGTGAGTGGGGCATTCGTGCTTAAGTATGGCATAGTATCTATCTCTAAACCTGGCTACACAAACAGGTTAAGTCTGTGCTAGTACAAGCAGCCAGATATACACCCTCATACACGTCGTTATTTGGGCGATATTCTTAATTAGGAAGTCAAACCCCTTTTCACCTCACAGAGCAGTGTAGAGTACAGCCCCTTAGGCGTGGCAGAATCTCGTGATCAGATTCCTTGATTTCTTGATTATGCTTCTGGAAGATCATCGAGTCCCTTTTGATTGGTTTCCTCGTTGGTTTCTGGTGAATGGGGATGGTCCTTTGATTAGATATTAAGTTGACATGCCTTAAAATATCCATGTCTTTTCGTTCTTCATTTGTTTTTGCAGATGTTACTTTACAACTCAATTGTTTGTCTGGTGTTGTTGCTGGAAACAACATCACATCCTTAACTACGTCAACCGCTTCAGCAGAGACGACGCACTTAGCATCATCCTCACCACCAACGTCTTTAACATCATCAGCATCAACATCGACATCGACATCAATACCAACATCGACATCAAGAACACCATCACCAACATCAACAACATCAATATTAAAATCTTCTCTGATGTATTCAACGGCTACAGCAACATCTTCAACGAAGGCATATACCCAAACATCTGCCTCAGAGACAGACCCTGCAGTAACATCCAGAGTATTGTGTGTCTGCTGTAGTATCATCACCCGAAACACCAACACGATATACAGATACCGTTGTAACGTCCTGTCCAACCTCAGCTGTTTCAGCAACTTCATCAGCCAAAACAAACGCAGAAAGCATCACTAAGTTCACCACTCCCTTTGACAAATGTTCCAGACTACAAGCGTGCTGGTGAAAAGAAAATGCCAAAGAAATCATCATCAACACAGTCTAAATATACGTCGCTTTCACCATCATCTGATCCGTCAGCTTCAGTTACAGTACCATCGTTTGCAACACTGGCCCCGGAAACCTCTACAAATACTCCTATTTCAGATAACAGCACTCTCCATGATGCCAATTCTCCAGGATACAGTTCTCCTGGTAAAACAAATCACCAACTTGTGATTAATCCCACTTTGACAATGAGCTTCTCAAGTATGAAATATGATCTATTCATCATTGTGATCATTCACCTAAAGCATTTTATCTTTTTCCAAAAGTTGTGTACAATAGTCAGATTTCAAGTTCTTAGCTATATACTACTCACAAGAATCCAAGGAACAGTGGTAATTTTGGGTCAGATGCTCTTGGTTGATATGCTGGAAAATGTACAGAGATTGGGTGCAAAGTATTGACTTCATTTGAGCGACAACTGGTAAGGGTCACGTTATGTTAGGATGATAACCTAACAGAATTGTGAAGGGTTTGAAGTAGCAGGTACACATTTTCCCTCAGTTTTGAGTGTCAAAATGAGGTTTCCATGGGTCTTATTCTCCCGAATATACCCAAACCATCCAATGCACGTGATAGTGCAAATCTCCCTGAACATCAGGCATAAATTCACCTAATAAGCAACGTTTGGAACACAGGTTAGTCACATGTTGAAAACCATGCCTCAACGTCTAAGCATTGCCGACAGGGGGATAGCTGTTGGGTGGATCCAGGAGGGAATTGCCATACATGAGGCAGCGAGAAAACTTAATGTTTCACCCTCGGTTATTCACAGACTATGGGTTCGTTTCCAGACAACTGGAGAAGTCCGTGCACAACGCCGCCCAGGTCGTCCATGAATAACAACTCGAAGACAGGACAGATTCATCGTCATCACAGCATTGCGACAAAGAACTCTCACTGCAAACACCCTTAGAAGTCTCCTCCGAAATGCAGACGTCAGTGTCTCAGATCAGACTATCAGGAACCGTCTGCGTGAGAGCAATCTAAGGTCACGACGTCAAGCTGTACGTCCACCACTCAGTCAACCGTTTAGCATGGGCCAGACGTCATTTGCGCTGGAATAGGCGTCAGTGGAACAATGTGCTCTTCACTGACGAGTCTAGATTTTGTTTGCAGTACAATGAGTACAGACGTCCGGGTGAGAGGTTTTCTGACATAAACGTTAGGGAACGACACAGGTTTGGTAGAGGGTCAGTTATTGTGTGGGGAAGTTTCAGCAATGGCCATCACACTCCTCTCTATCACATCCAAGGGAATCTCACTGCCATAAGGTATCGGGATAAGATTTTGCAACCCCTCATTATTCCAGCCCTAAACACCATTGGTCAAGCAGCCATTTTGCAGGACGATAACGCACGACCACAGAGAGTGGTCACTGACTTCCTGCAACAAAACAACGTCAACAATATGCAATGGCCGGCCTATTCACCCGATCTAGCGCCCTTTGAACACCATAGGGACGTGTTGGGGCAACGTGTAATGGTCAATCATCCGTCCCCAATAAATACTGCACAGTTGTTGCAATTCCTGCAACAAGAGTGGTTCGCCATTCCCCAAGGCACTCTGAGGAATCTTGTTGCATCGATGAGACGACGGTACCTCGCCTGGATTGAGAGCAGAGGGGGGACACCTGAGAACTCTAGTTCCTGTGCCTTATGGGAGTCCTGTCACGGGAGAAGATGCATTGTGTCCATACACTGCTTATGTTTGATGTGAATTCATCTGATTTAGTTTGAACTGGCCATAACTACCAATAAAATTCGTTTTCATCCCATCATAAGTGTTTTCTTTATCATAAAAAACCTAGGTGTTCCTTGAATTATTTTGAGTAGTATATAAGCAGACTGATAAGCTGGTGAATCCGTTTCCTATAATTTCCTATAACGTTTTCCCATATGTTTTGATGATGTGAAGATGAATACGTATGACTACATAACAAATCTTAACGTATACAGACATATGTATATATATTTCAGTGCTTGGGTAGCGGTCGTTCTGCTAGCAGGAATATTACTTCTGACCATCACGACCACTGTGCTGTTTTACAGGTCAGTGTAGTCATATGTACATAGTACTTTGTCCACACCCCTTGTAGTCATTTGAGCAACGATTTATCAATGTTTATAACTTAACCTCGAAAGGGATCGCACTGTGACTGTCCGAAGAGGCTACTGAAGGGATCGTGCGGTCAGGGTTGCTGATTTCATTGACGCATGTCATCGTCTCCCTTCTGCGTAGACCGATACTTATGTTGTTGATTACTGGGTTCTGTGCCACTACTGTATTGTGTCCTACCATTTTTTAAATATTTTTTATCACTTATCACAGACAATTCACATAATTCACTACTGTCACCTTTTTGCACCACGGATGACGAATGCAGTGAATATATAATTGACAGTATATATGTTTTACAAAAATTAAAAATAAAATAAAAAAAAACAACTAAAATTAATTTTCATTCGACACTGCGTCGTTATGTCGTTTGTCTTCGTTTACCATGACACATCAAGATTAATAAACGAGTGTCTGTCAGATACCATTCCTCTTACGAGTTGTTTCAAAACGTATTTAACGAGCGAAAGAGACGCGAGAACAGTAATCTGTTTCTTACGCACCATAAAATTGCACCGTGTCATATTTTTTCATCGTAGCTGCTCTGTAATACAAAATAAAATGTCTGTGAATGAGTGACGTCACTTGGTTTTCCTGATCACTACTTATCCTCAAGGTGACCCTCCACAAAGTAATTGTAATTCTTACAAGCATAAAATATTTGAGCGTGTGACGTCATCGGTATCGTTTGGTGGTAGTCTTTATCGGCAGTTTGAATTAGTTACTCAGACTGTTAGTGGCTGTATCCTCAATGGGGGTTAAAGTATCGTAAAATTCGTAAAGTCCCCATGGCCCCTAGTATGGTGATCTACCTTCAGTTGTTGGCGATCTACAGCCTGTTTTTATATTGTATCGCCCTTTTTCGTTAAAGTATTTTAGATTTAATTAGTCAGCATCTGATTCACGACTGCGGGGTATTCCATTGTTGTCAGTCAAGTACGCTGCAATATTGCTATCCAAAATTCGGTTGCTATCCACAGTA